>NC_064627.1:438951768-439576768 GCF_023864275.1 Schistocerca cancellata
GGACCTTCCATCAAGCTACGGATCCCCTTGAAGATGTCTCCCGCAGTCGGAGACGAAACGTTGGGAATCACCACAGAATTCATCAACCGACCACGGCATAACAGCCCGGATAATTATAATGGACACTGTAGGTAACGTTCCTTACGATATCAATGACAACACTCGCTGATGACATTGCTATCCTTAGGCAAGGCGAGGAAGACTTGTAGGACATACTGAATGGAACCAACAGTCTACTGAGCATACAATCCGGATTGAGAGCAAACCAAAGAAAGATGAAAGTAAAGAGGAGTATAAGAAATGAGATAAGCGATACACTTAACGTCAAAACTGGAAACCACAAAAGTAGACGAACTGGAGAAATCCTGTTATCTTGTCATTAAATTAATGTATGACTGGCTAGGCTAGCAGACCACCACAGGCAGAGGAGATTGCGTTGTGATTGAACAACTATTCTGAATCTGCGCAATAACTATTGACACTTCCTAGCATTGATTTGTAAGAAAAGCTTTGTAGCGACGGTTGGAGATTCATGAACTGTTTAACGTAAAAGGAAACAAGGCTGTGACATGCTTAAAACTGTAGATAGCCTCACAATATCAGTATACATAACAACTTACATTCCCATATCAGGAGCTAATAGTTGCTAAGCACGACGAAATTATAAATATGTGCTTAAGTCCTGATTATTCTGCGAAGGAAGACCATTTAATTAACAAGTTACTAACGTCGTATAAACAATTTCTTACAACGCATCAGAACTGATGAGGATCAGAAATTCCAGTGTTCTAGCACAAATTGTGTGTACGTCTGCAAACGCGAGCTTAGGATGAATCTTAATATTATAATTAAATCCGGCGCAGCAATGCCCAGACAGATAAAACACTTTACTAGCGTGTAATCTGTTTTCAAAATTTGTTTAATTGAACTTACAACTCTGCAGATAATGACGGAAGTTGTACACTCTACTCATGTCGTGTCAATACAACTTAAATCAAGCCGTAAGTAATTACTGTACTCTAATAACTACTACGGTATTTCAGGGTAGTTCCTTCACATCAAGTATGGGAATAGTAAATCAACCTTCTTATGGAAATGGTAATCACAAGATACTTCTACATACAATGGGAATTCATGGACATCCTTGGTCTTCAAGTTAACGTGAGATGAAATCAAACTGTACATTACAGTTGATTACACAATTAACAAGTGTCATGTGATGTAATTTCTTAGACTTTCCCGGCGATTTGATGACATCTCGTGGAAATCGGGTTTTCTGCCGGATATCAGTGTCTTCCAAACACGATATTTCGACGTCATTACTAGACGTCTTCATCAGGTGTTCCCTGAGACTGGCAGCCAGACTCAGGGAACACCTGATGAAGACGTCAAGTAATGACGTCGAAATATCGTGTTTGGAAGACGCTGATATCCGGCATAAAACCCGATTTCCACGAGATGTCAAGTGTCATGTGGTTGCAATGCTACATTATTACCTGATATATCTAGGAAATAACCAGATACGTTAAAATTGTATTTAAAGACGTAAATATTTATCATTATATACGACAATAAACTGAAAATCTATAGATGAACCACATCGCTCAGTCAGTGATAACATTTGATCAGTGGAAATTATCTCCATTTTGTTTCTTCCCTCCCCATATTGATATCAATATCCACGCTACGTGCTTATTTCGTTTATTCCTCTCACAAGTAACAGTTCACCATTATTATCTTCTTATGCACTGAAGATCCAAAGAAACTGGTACACTTGCCTAATATCGTGTATGGTCCCCGCGATCACGCAGAAATGCCGCAACACGACGTGGCGTGGATTCGAGCAATGTCTGACGTAGAGCTGGAGGGGATTGACGCCAGGAATCCTTCAGGGCTATCCATAAGAGTACGAGGGAGTGAACATCTGTTCTGAAAAGCACGTTGCAAGGCATCCCAGACACGCTCAATAATGTTCATGTCTTGGGAGTTTGGTGGCCAGCGGAAGAGTTTAAACTCAGAATAGTGTTCCTCCAGCCACTCTGTAGCAGTTCTGAACATGTAGGATGTCTCATTGTCCTTCTGGAATTTCCCAAGTTCGTCCGCATGAACAGTGGACATGAATGGATGCACGTGATCAGACAGGATGCTTACGTACGTGTCACCTGTGAGAATCGTATCTAGACGTATCAGGAGTTCCATATTACTCTAACCGCACACGCCCCTCACCATTACAGAGCCTTCACTAGCTTGAACAGTCCCCTGCTGACACGCAGGATCCATGGATTCATGAGGTTGTCTCCATACCCGTATACGTCCATCCGCTCGATACAATTTGAAGCGAGACTCGTCCGACCAGGCAACGTGTATCCACTCATCAACAGTCCAATATCTTTGTTGACAGGTCCAGACAAGGACTAAAGTTTTGTGCCGTACAGTCATCAAGGGCACCCTATTGGGCCTTCGACTCCGAACGCCCATATCGATGACGTTTCGTTGAATGGTTCTCACGCTGACACTTGTTGATGGCCCAGCATCGAAATCTGCAGCAATCTTCGGATGTGTAGCACTTCTGTCACGTTGAACAATTATCTTTAGTCAGACAGTCAGTCAGTCAGTCAGTGGTCCTGTTCCTGAAGGATCTTTTTTCGGCCTCAATGATGTCGGAGATTTGATGTTTTACCGACTATAATACCACGTACACACTGACTTAAATCTTGGTAACCTGCCACTGTAGCAGCAGCAACCGATCTATCAACTGCGCCAGACACTTGTTGTCTTATATAGGCGTTGCAGACAGCAGCGCTGTATTTTTCCTGTTTACATATCCCTGTACTTGAATAAGCATGCCTATACCAGTTTATTTGGTGCTTTAGTGTATATCCCCCATATTTGAGTTAGGAAGACTGATTAGAACATTTTATATTTTTCTAACGCATGAATATTATTTTAATATTATTTTAGGCTTGCTGGTTAACTACAACTTCTCCCACCTTTCTTGACTTCGACCAGCAGAGTGTTGACGTCAAAGAATATCTTTGACTGATCACTCACTAATATTTACTTTAATTTTATTTTCTGTAATTTTGATTCAAATGATTATTCTTGTTTCTAAGGGGAAAATATCTTTAGTTGCTTTCTCTCTTCTTATAGGATAAATTAATACCCAGAGTTTTATTTCAGTGTAACGCACTGTGGCTTTATTTTATTTTCATATACTGAGGCAGTGGATGATAGTGGGCGAGTGATCACAAAACTCTAAACGCAACCATTCTGTCTGACACTCATAAAAAAATATAAACGAAAATCCTACTTGCCATCACCACTCTTTACGACAACACTTAAAAAGACCAAAGAAACCTTGTGCCTCTTCAGCTGTTGGCTGATCGCGACCCATGATCTTTTTCTACTTTACAGTCATTTGTAAGAGAAAAAGGAAATGGTAGGCCTTGGCTTGCCTATGTAAATGCTTCCAATTAATTGTTACTCAACTTTAGAGGCAAGGTCTTTGCACTCAATGGGTAAAACTTTGCACTGTAAGAGCCACCAATTATTACGTTCCTAAATTCGTTCGCGCCAGCAAAATATTACTCGGCGCTTCCGAGATACTATTACCCAAACCGAAAATAAATAAACTTTTACAGTTAAAACACATCACACTACTACCTCAGTGTGTACGCAGTCACACAATTTCGAACACTCAATTCAGTCACGGTGTACCAAATTCCTACATCAAACAAAAGTTACAACACTCAAATATGAATGAGTCTGCAAAACTCGAGCACACAACAACGAATGTAGGTGACAATTCTGATCATCACGTAATCGCCCTTTGCAGTCACAACTCATTAACCAGAGTCTAGTCTCTGCACAGTCCACGCTATTGAATTCTCGCTTATAACGAAATATGCTGACGTGTTGTCTTCTCCCACTCCGCACTATTAAAAGCCAGACCTCTCTTGTTATCTCTCCTTTATACCGTATTAACCGTGTACTATGAATTCACATACGGATCTCGCAGTATTTATCTTTCTCTACGCAGAGTAAGTCGGTACTCGTGCGAAAATTTAATTCACTTCACCCTGCGAGTGCTATTGTTCCGCTGCGGTTAATACCAATGTAACTAGCAACAACTATCGACACGCCCCCTGTATTGAAAGTATCAAATTCAGCCGGAATGTTCTACTTTGACTCTCCCCAAAAACAGCTCATCCACAACTGACTTAATTCCATACGAAACTATTTACCACACAAATGTAGAGCAATACCACAACTTTTACCACTTATTTCAGTTTCTTGATTCAAAGTAGTCTTTGCCACAAGACCCACTCACGCTGTGTGCTCACAATAAAAATCATCTTTGTCGTTACAATTTGTATCTCAACTACACGTCAGCATGGCTACACTATAACATATTATTCGAAGAACAGATCTAAGCAACTTATAATAATAACATTAAAACCACATTTGGCACATCTGGTGTACAATCGGGCCACTGCAACAATAAGTTAATACGAAACACTACTGGGAAGACTCTTAAAATGACTATCTCGTTTTGAGCTATCACAAGGTACTCCTGGTCAAATTAAGCTTGCTAGTATCAAACATAGACCGTAATCTAAGCGGATGAACGTTTGGAGCACGGCAGTGGCTGTAAGTGAATCATGAACTGTGTGAAAATCGGGAAAGAAGAGAACTGAAGGGTTGTGAGATGCGCTAATGAGGGATATTAAAATTAGGTGAACTGATAAGAAATGTGGAGGTTCTCCGCAGAATCGATGGGGATAGAAATGTATGGAAAACTCTGGTAAGAAGGAGGGGCAGGGTGGTTGTACATGTTTTAAGACAGCAAGTAATAACTTCCATGGTACTAGAGGGAGCTGTAGAGAGAAGAAACTGTAGGGGAAGGCCGAGATTGGAAGACACTCAAGAAGTAATACAGGACGTTGGTTATAAGTGCTACTCTAGGATGTGGAGGTTAGCTCAGGAGAGGAATTCGTGTCAGGGCGCGTCAAACCAAAACAAGTCGGATAACCGTCCAAAAAAGTGACTGAAAGTTTCAACACTTTTATCGCTCATCGTCAGAAAACTTCCAAGATTTGGTCAGTTTGAGTGAACCAGTAATAAAGAAACAAGACACTAATTATAGATATGCAGTATGTTCTGAAGAGACAGTGGTAGTCACACTGTGTTTTGTGGATTCTTTTACAAGATGATTTATCGATAGTCGTCCACAACTGGTGGGGGGGGGGGGAGAGAGAGAGGGGAGGAGGTGGCACTTGCTCTCTTGTGGGATGCTGTGTGCAGACATCGTACTCATTACAGAAGTCTCTCGAATACCCAGGAATCGCAATCTGCGACTCCACTAAACTTCAACTGGGTTGGGGGGGGGGGAGGGGGAAGGGGGCAGAGAAGAGGAGGTGGCACTTGCTCCCTTCTGGGACGCTGTGTACAGACTTCGTAGTCATTACACAAGTCTGTCGAATTTTCAGGAATCGCAATTTTCAGATTTAACATAGTCGACCATGACGAGAACCATTAGACCTTTAGCAGTTACTGTATAACTTGGACTTGACATTCTGTTCACGAGAATGTAAGCCGATTCCTTGGAACCTCGTGCTTTCGTCGCTGATCCGCAGTCGAGATGAATATGAACGCTTACAAAACCATGCGGAAATAATGTATGCAGCTGAGCTACAGAAACGAGCTAGTACAACACTCTGGTGTACGGAGTCCATCACCAATCCCCAACACAGTCATCCGTCCTCAGTTCATCTTTTCCCTTTGCTATATAAGGGAATCACCACATCAGTTCTCCGGATTTTTGCAGTAAAAGAAATCCCAGGATGACTTTCTGATTCTGCATTCAGTTTTACACAACAGAGCTATTATGTACGCACGAAAGAACACAGCCTTGCTATAGTGTGCATGTGTGAATCTATACTTAATCTGGAAACATCAGTCGGAACACGAACATGCTCTTACATTTGCTTCTACCGACCAATGTTAGAAGGGTCTTGCGGGGTTTCCCATTTCATCTAGTCGTACATTGGCCGGGGGCTATGCTTTTTCTCCCAACTCAGAAATGTACAGCTATCGAAACCAATTTTATCCATATTAATTTATGTCAGTCGATCCTAAAAAAAACAGAAATCGTGAAAGCAATGGTATAAATCTATTAACCTAAACATATGTGAAGTTTTATAAGCCATCAAAGCGTTATAGATGACACCGAAACTGAGTAAGCGTTTCTTAAAGATTATTCAATTTTTTTTCTTCGAGGGATATTAGTTTCCCATTTTTGTTGATGTACACCAGGATTTTCTCAACAATTCTGAATTATGTTTCCGTGCTCCAGATTTTTAATTTTCGGTTTCAAGGTATCATTATGGAGGTATGAGTAAATTATTGTTCTGAATGTTTTGCGGCTTTATTTCGTAACTCGTTTTATACGCTGCACGTAATCACATGAGGATATAATTTCTGATCATTGGATCACAAAGGTGACATTCACTTTCATACCAATAACAAAAAGGACGTATTTTTCACTTGGTATTGAAATATGCTTACTGTTTAGGTACCAAAGCAATGTACCTTAAAAGTAGTAAGTACACAAGTTTCGAATGTTTGATAACAAATTTAGTTCTCGGTGAATGGCAGGTTTACAATCTCACTGAATCAGCTGCTTCTTCATTATATTATATGTATTCATTAATTCAAATTTCCTGTATTACTAATACCACTTAGGGGATACAATTACTAACAAATTTATGGAAGGAGCCGCGGTACAGATAGGAAAGCCACATGATTTCTTCCTTGAAGGGAAGACAGGGCCATCTGGCTTGAAGAACATAGAAGTAAAGAGGTCAGAGATGGTTCGGAATGTTATTGAAGAGGATTGTATCCAGGAGTGCGATCAGCATCCTGGTCTTTATTTTTTATTCGGTAATGGCTATATTTCGGATTCTACAATTCCGGTTGTTTCGGGCCCCAGATCGATTGAGATTTATATTTTGTGATGATACCACTCGAAACTCCTTTTGGGATATAATATAAATTGACTTTGCACATCTCTTATCGGGACACTACCGTCTCGTTCTGGCTCGGCAGCGAGAAACCACGTCCAACGTAGCGCGCACGAAAGAACTGTTTCCTTTGATGTACCGACACTGCGTCGAACTTGTTCTCTGTTGCTCGACAGCACGCACAGAACCGCTGTTTGCTGCCCACACCGGACGCGATGTGCTGTGTTGGGCTTCTTTCCTGGTTTTGCGCGGCAAGGTGCAGTGTGGCGCTTCAGGTGTGGACGCTGCTTCATATTCGTAAAACAGAACTTCTCCTAATTTCAGTTATAGGAGAAAAGATATATGTGAAATATTCCTTCAAGAATATGTGTACTTTATTATTACTATTCACATTTGGGGAATACTAGACCATGGTTCGTACAACAAGTGATGTTTTCTTTTAGCTTTTCTTTGTGACCATACCCCTTTCATTCTGTAAAAGTTTCTTTGCTTTTCCTGCCTTCAGACCAAAATCATACGATGCTTAAATCTGGCAAATGTTCAGCCGAGCTATTTTTTAACCCATCATGTGTAATTCTAGGTTATTCCTGGCCTCGCCTCCATCTCATAGGGCAAATTCCTAGCTTTTCTGCGAGGTTCGTATAGTTCCGCAGTGTAGTACTGTGATCGGATCCGTTGTTTCAGTATGTCCATACAATTTCAGCCTGCGTTCTACATAATATTTTCTCACGGTTCAATACAGGCAGACACGTGTCTGTCAAGAAATGTGCCTGTCTTCATTTAGAATAAGAGTAACGTGAAACACTTGCGATAATTTTGATTAAGACTGATTTTTTCAGTCCCTCAACAGGACAATGGGCGCGTACAGAGATAATGAATGCATCTGCAAGGATCGCACGGAAATTTCTAAGAAGACGTTATCTACTTCTTGCTTACTGAGCCGTGGGAGTCACACAGATAAGATAGGACCACAGTCGGGAAACAACGCTTTTAGGTAATACGACGCTACATGAATTTTAACGAGGCTACTATAGAAGCATGTACCAGGAGAAAAGTATTCTATTCTGAGTGATAAAAATAGTCATAATGAAAATAAAAATCGAAGTGCCCGTCCAGGAATAAATACTTCAGTAAAGCGAACTCATTCGAAAATCTTTTTGGGGAAAAACTGTATTTTGTTACGTTCTTTGATGTTGTAACCACATTTCAGTGTAAGGCTGCAAACATTTTTAGGTAATCAAGCGCCGAGAGGTACAAGTATTACCTTCTCTTATTTAAAAAACCCTCTCAGCAATTTGAATGGCAATGCAGGAACTGAAATTAAAACACAGCGTTGACGGTAAACCACGTTTCCCAAACATTTTGTGCTTTTAGAGGCATCAAAGTCAGATATTTAAGACTGAAAGAAGTTCATATGTTCCAGGAAATTTAATGAAACATCGAGAAGCTCGTAATAAAATAATAGTGTTAGCCAATAAATCCAAAATACAGATTAAAAAATTATTTACGACGTATAATTTTCATCGTTTTCTTTTTGAGTAACGTTCTTCCTTAGGTTAACTTAGGTTAACTTTAAGTGATAAAACCCAGTATTTTGGTCTCGACGGTGATCGTTCATCAGACATGGATATTGTCAGGAATGCCCCAGGGAAGTGTCATAGGACCGCTTTCTTCCCTGTATACATAAATGACCTCCTGGACAGGGTGAGTAGCAATTTACAGATGTTTGCTGATAACGGTGTGGTGTACGGGAAGATGTTTTTGTATGACCGTAGGAGTATAGAAGACGACTTAGAAAAAATTTATAGTTTTTGTGATGATATAACGTTGCAAAGTTGTATCAAATGGAATAAGCAAGTGAGATTTGTAACAGGGAAGGCCAATGCTCGTCTTCGTTTTATTGGGACAATTTTGATAAGAAGTAGCTGATCCAATAACGAGACTGCGTATAAAACGCTAGTGCTACCCATTCTTGAGTACTGCTCTAGTGATTCGAATGCCCACCTGGCCGAATTTAAGTGCTATTAGATTTATTACTCTCAGTTTCAGTCTGCACACAGGTATTACAGATATAATTGATGAACTCCAATGGAAATACCCGGAGGTAAGACGACATTTGTTTCGGAAGGCACTATTGCATAAATGTAGAGAACCAGCATTTGGAGCCGACTACGGAACGCTTCTACTGCCGCCAACGCATATTTCACGTAAGAACCATGAATATAAGCTGCAAGGAATTTGGGCTTATACGGAGGTCTTTAGACAGTCGCTGTAACCTCGCTCTGTTTGAGGATGGAACAGGAAATGAAATGACTAGTCCTGGCACAAGGTACCCTGCGCCGTCCACCGAACGGAGAAAGTGTATTGATGTAGATGTACTTTCACTGCTAATTGTTGTAGTACTTCGGAATTTTTTAAAGGCTAACTTTTCAGAATATTTTTTTACGAGTGATAATTACGAGCAAGCTTCTGTTTATGATACACATTCTCGGAAAAAACAAAACACCCTGAACTACGAGAGACAGGACGTTCACATTCACGGGACTTGTACATTAGTATGTTCTGCAGAAATGATGAGCCTTTCAGTCACCTCGATTCAGCATGTATTCTGTAGCATAGTAGGCACAGGGTCCACCGTGGGCCTGATAACTTGTTTCACGTGTGATGGCATCGAAGCGCATAATGGACAAATGACGTTCTGTGGTCTACACGTCCATGCTGCATTAACCTGGTTCCAGCGTTAGTCTGTGGTGGCTAGGTGGTTGGCATTGCGTCACAGCGCTGCACCCATCGTTTCACCGTATCCCACACATTTTCGATTCGCAACAAGTCTGGTGATCTGGTGGGCCAGGGCAAAAGGTTGATATCCTGTGACATTAACGAGAAACTTTTTCGTGCTGCAACATGAGGTGGTGCATTGTCCTGCTGAAAAACGGCATCTGGAGAGTTGTGCAGAAAGGGTAAGTCTACGGGTCGCAGGATGTCATTCACGTAGGTAACACTCGTCATAGTGCCCTGTACGTGCACCTACTATGACTTCTGGTTGTATCCAGTAGCACCCCACACCATATGGCCTGAGGTGGAGCAGTATGTCTTTTGCGAATGGCCGGCTCTGGTGGCCGAGTGGTTCTAGGCGCTTCAGTCTGGAACCGCGCGACCGCTACGGTCGCAGGTTAGAATCCTGCCTCGGGCATGGATGCGTGTGATGTCCTTAGGTTAGTTAGGTTTAAGTAGTTCTAAGTTCTGCGGGACTGATGACCTGAGATGTTATAAAGTCCCATAGTGCTCGGAGAGATTTGAACCATTTTGCGAATGCAATCACTGTCATGCCGCTCCCCCTGTCTGCAGCAAATCAAAATGCGGCCATCATTTTCAAACAGACAGAACCCCGATTTGTTCGAAAACACTGTCTGATTCCATTCCTGTCCCCAGCGACATCGTTACGTCTGCCATAGCCGTCTAACATGTTTCTCCACATTTGTCAGCGGTAGGCGGAGAAGTGGACGATGCGCACGTAACTTGTGCCGTGATAAACGGCGACGGACTGTCACCCTTGATAATGTACGATGTGTTAAACTGTTCCACCGTTGCGCCAGGGCCGAGGAGAATGCAGATCTGTCCTACAATGGTCGGAGGGTTGGTCTGGGTGGTGCGACCTGACCCACCTCGTCGTGTTCTACGGCCTTGTGTGAACCAGTCTGTACGTACCCGTTGCACTGCCGAAACACTTCGTCCCACACTAGCAGCAGTTTCCAGGACGGATACACCACATTCTGTCATGCCAATAAAGTGCCCTCTTTCAAACTCAGATATGACGGAAGAGTTCGCGCATACGTCTTCGAGGCATCCTGCACGTCAGTTCAAGCCAAACTGATCCATGACCTTCAGTATATAGCGATAACGAAAGCCGCAGGCAGATTTTACCGGCAGCTGGTGTTAGGCGCCGATATCGATATTGACGTTAATCCCGCAGGCCGACATGGTTCAAATGCTACCCATTTTTGCACAACGTACTAATATGCATTCCTGTGAATATGAACATCCTATCTCCAGTCCTTCAAGCTGTTGTTCTGTTTTTCCAGAACATAAGTGTACAAACGTATTTTGCGTTCTTGCTTTTTCCTTCACATGAGCAACAGCAAAAGTTGGTGACGATTCTGAGCGCGTAAATAGGTGATAACGAATGTTTAGAATTTCGTAGCGTTTTTCAAAAGAAAGAATAATTTTAGATTTGAATGTTGGCACGCGAGCCAAAGGAGAACCTACTCGTAGTGAAATTTAGAATATTACCTCGGGTCTTTTCAATTAAGCACAATACTGAGTGACATGAGCGTCACTGAATATGAGATATTTAGATACCTGGTATAACAATTTTTCCATGGGTGTCAGATTTCTTTTTTTAATACTAGTTAAACAGAAACGACCATTATTTCAGTTGTCTATGAGTTATTTCACAACTTTCTGTTTTTCTGACGACCATTAAGTGATACATATTTCCCGTTAATGTGAAATGTGTTACAAGGAGCATTAAATAAGTAAAGCCTGACATTTTTTTTTCCTGAAAGCAGGTTGGCTTTACTCAGAATTCCAGTACACCATGTTATTCCCCACTCTTCTGGATAAAAACGGTATTTTTCACCATAATCTCCTTTTGGTGCGACGGTGATATCCCACCTTACCGGGAAAGACCCACATGGTACCACTATACTAGCTGACGAAGAACCCTCTTGCTACTGCTGAGGTTTCTTATGGATTTCCCGACATTTGGTCTGTTGCCCGGCCCGGGCTAGATCTCGCTATTTTAAAAGTCGGTCCTTGTTTTGGCTTAGTACGATTTTTGTTTACTGCCTGGTGGTTCTGGTAGTACGCCGGGTCGCTGTGGTTGTGTTGCATTTTGTGTGGGGCTGTGTGCTCGGAGCCGTGGAGTACCATTTGTGTGAACTGCTTCACTGGGGAGTACTGATCGGGCCATTTTAAAGTAACATTATCACTTAAATTATTTAATTCTTGTTGTGTTAATTGCAACTTGGGCACTGAGAAATTTAGTAGTGTAAATACGGAAGATTTAATAGTGGCACATGCCCCTTTACCTGTTTCTTAATCTGTTAATTACCGAAGGACATTAAGCTCGTATTCATATGATGTGATTTTCTTAAATTGTTGTATTTTTATGTCATGTTATTGTTTTCTTTATTTGCTGATCACTGGTGTACTGTTCCAAGTATTAAAATGTTTCAGGTAGCTATTACTTGGGTGGAACGCGCGGAACCGCAAGGGAGAGAGTAGTTGCGTGCCTTACGTGTCCGTTGTTGGCGCGGCCTGGTGTCCGTTGTTTGTTTTGGTGCACCTGAGTTAAGTATTGGGTTGCCTCCTCCCTTGCGGCCCCGTCGTGTTCTTCTCATAAACATTTCCTTCAAGGCATTTTAGTTAATTTTATGCTAGTATTATCTAGTATTTCGTAAAATTGTGCGGCCTTCATTAAGTACACTGTTTGTCATAGTGGAGTTGATGTGTCATTGTAATTTCTTGAACTCCATTGTGTGTGCCCTTCGTGATACGTATTGTTTCTCATAATAGATTTGAGTACGCCAATTGTAATGTCTCATATATCATGAGCTGTGTGTGTAATGGTAAATTTAATGGATGATTGTTATTTCTGTTTTTGGTGCCTTTCATGCCTCCTTTCCTGTCCCTATTGGCACGCTATCCTTGTACTTGTGTTGGTAACCCACATCAAGACTTAATGCAAGTTAGTTTGTAGTGAAACTGGCACTGTAAGGTAGATTCCACAGTCCGCCGCTGCAGTCGATTTCTTTCATCAGTCCACTGGCCGACATCAGCGAAAATACTCTTTCCACAGTGGTGTTGTGTGTGGAAACAGAAAACAAATACGCGCATAATTTTCGTAGTTAGCATTTGCGTCCAGAATTTTCAGTTTCCTTAAGAAGGTAAATCCACATGTCTTCCGTGGAGTGTCTAGACTTCTGTTCTTCAGAGTCGAAGAGACGTGTGACATTGTCAACATAAACTTGTTGACATAAATAAAACTAACTGGGGCTGAATTTAGCTGTTGTGCTAACAGATGGGGCTACTGCAGTACTCTAGCTAAGCTCATTATAGTATTTTGGAAAATCGGGACAAAATTGGGTCACATCGGGATGTCGGGACAGTAAGGTCCAAAATGGTAGCGATCCCGATATATCAGGACGGATGGTGCCTATAACCAGAAGTGAGAAGAGAGTCGCTTGTCACGGCTATCTCAAAGTCATAATGTAAAAAGTACAGAGAAATAAAACATATTATAAAACACCGATAAATAAGACAATATGAATAAAAGTATCCGCAATGTAATATAACGGTATAGGCAAAGTGGCAGATGTAACCTGTTATTTTACCATGGACCGTTTGAATGTGGTGCGTTTGTAAAACATCGATCTTTGTAGAAATGATTGTAATCAAGTAGGTACTGTCCATAAGATTAGAATTACTTACTGAGAGCACAGGGTTATTTATATTGAAAAGACCATCCAGCATACAAAAGAAATGGTTGCGCATTGTTGGTATTTATTGCTCTGCTGTTGCTAGCTGACAACATTTGGACGCATTTCGTTTCCTGCGTACGCCAGATGTATCTCTGTGTACGACGAACCACTTGGGGGCGCCGAACGGCGCTTCCTCCACACTGTGCCACAGACACCAACGTGCCACGGCCGCCAAAATCAGTCCTGATAATACCAAGTCGTTGGAGGCCGCAACGAGGGCACTGGTATTAGGAAAAGCCTACAAAGTACTACAGCACCGATCCTTATTACAGTATCGTGAAGTGAATGTAACCGCGTTGCTTCATGAAAAAGCAATAGTGACGTTCTTATCCTGGTTTATTACTCGTTGCCATACAGTAGCACATGGTTTAGCAGTAAATATTGTATTTACATGACAACAGAGATTATATTAACGTCACTATAAGGTTCTAAATCCGCGTTACAGTCTTTATCGACTTGTTCGTGCAGTAAATGTAAATGTCGCGTGATTAGGGCCTCCCGTCGGGTAGACCGTTCGCCGGGTCCAAGTCTTTCGATTGGACGCCACTTCGGCGACTTGTGCGTCCATGGGGATGAAATGATGATTATTAACACAACACAGCACCCAGGCCCCGAGCAGAGAAAATCTCCGACACAACCGGGAATCGAACCCGGGCCCTTAGGATTGACATTCTGTCGCGCTGACCAGTCAGCTAACGGGGTCGGACGTTCTCGTAGTAAGCCCCATGATGCAACCAATTGCGACTGCAGATACATGACAGCCTCGACATTCTGCCTAGTGTTTCAAAAGAGTTAACCTGGTTATTTATGTTCACATTTGTGTTCCTGAGATGTAATGGTAATGTTTTATTCTGTACCTTGACACATTCGTCAGACATATCCCACAAAACCTAATAGAGCTGTCGGATAAATTTGTTCATCAAAAAAACTACAGGGCCATTAAACCTTCAATTCGGCATTGCAGTCTGTGCTCGGTGCACCTGGATACGCATCGGTTAAGGTATATCGTTGAGGTAATTACGTACAACGTGCGCGCTGTGCTGTGCAACGCTTTCCAGTTGAAGCCCTACCGAATCCAGAATGTTTTCGCCATCCATGGCTATGTGTGATTTTTCATCAGTGCATAACCTGTTGTTGTGTATGATTGATGAGGCCAATGGTACGGAAGATAGCCGCGTCACTGACCACTATTTGTGCTAACAAATGATCACTGTTTACATGGCCATGCTTGCCGCATAGTCCTGATGGAGCTCCTGGATGTGATGATCCATCTGCTTCAGTTGATGCGTAAGGTCTGCCACACAGTGGACTGTGGGATGCGGTGTTCCCGGCTGAGATGACGTGTCAGTGCTTCTGATCTCTGCTCAGTAGATGCCCACAGTTTCCCGCTTCGTCGGCGGTTGCCCCAAACGTTTCTTGTCACAAACAATCCGAGCTCACTGTAACTTGTTGACCAAATCTATAACGGTACGCATTCGGGCTCCGGTACGGTAACGTCGACGAAACCGCTCTTAAGCCTCAGAAAAGGTCAGTCCATTACGTGTCCCACTTACGTCGCTGATTTTTGTTGCACTGATCAACATCTTTTAGAATACCTGAAATAAAGGGAGGAAAATTAGCTTTGACCTAGAAATAGTTACAGGCTACTCGGGCACCACGTATTCCTCCTTTGAAAATTCATCTATGTAAATCTGTTTTCAGTGCTGACTGTTTGAAAAACAGACTTAACATTTTCGATTGTCTTCCTCCTGCACATGAGAACACAATTTTTTCCCTCATTTGTAAGTGTCCCGTCCACCAATTACGTTTGCTTGCATTTCTCGCACGTTGTTAAATGCCACAGCTGAATCTTTTATTTTAACTGCAACTTGCACGAAACGTAACGATTTCTGTTGATGTCGTTTCCGGAAAGAAAATTTTCCTTTAGAGTTCCGAATATGTCTCCGTCAGATGATCCATTGCTCACTACCAGCTCGCCTCAAGTGCTTCTTACTCGGTCGGCCTAGGCCGCTGTCTGAGAGACGGAGAGCCCACCTCTAGGCACCGCACGCCGTCTGTTGATGCAGACAGCTTGGCGAGCCGATATCGACCACGCATTCAGCCTGCACCCTCACCTTGACCAATCTCGCGGCTCCCTGTATGCCCACCTCTCGGTCACTCAGATCGAGTGGTGGCATGTCGAACTGCCATCTCCCACAATCACGGCTGTTGGCACCTCGAGTCTGCCATGACTCGTAATAGAAAATGTTCCACCATTTGTAGTTCAGCTGATATTTCTATTATAGTGACTTTTTCCAGAGTAAATAAAAGAGTATAAAACATCCACTTTATTAAAAATTGAAGCAAAATGAAAGCTATAGAAATCATCCTATATTCTTCCGGATTTGCCATACCAAAATTGTCCAACCAAATCTGGCTGTTTTCTTTTCCACTATATTACGGGCCATTCTTCAACAAAATAATTTCCTGGTAAAACAATAAATTAGCCCCGAGGCATCGGGTTTTCATCTCTTTAGTATCTACAAGCTTTCGAATGATTGTTGACGAGCATGGGTAACGATACTGCGCACTTCCACACATCCACTGTGCTGTGAGCAGAGCTACATTCAGAATTTTATAAAAATGAACAACAAAATTTCTGTTTGCTGCCAATGACTTTATCATAAAAATGCCAATGATTTGACAGTCTTTCTCGCCCATGTGAACCCGTAGGCAGTTCTTCACGCCTTCCTACACTCGAGAGACGCCGGCGTCGCTATAGTAGAGTTCCATAATAAACCTAAAGACACAGCCGATCATCGTAAAACTATTATTTTAGGCCTAGAGAGTTGTCAGATACTATAGCTGATGCGACCACACAGCGTATATAAACTCGAATGTCATGCTCGATATCATAGCTGATGCGGTCTCACAGCATTTGCTTATATCTTAGTCCACTTAAGAATAGAACCACCGATAGTTAATGTGACAAAGGTAGCAGTTCAAGTGATGCGTCCAATAGAACTTGTGATTTGTGTCCAATAGAGGTGGCTCATTTTGCATCTTCTCGTTGACATCGCATACCTTATGGACAATTATTGCTGCCAAGATCAATTTGAAGCAGCACGTGGTAACCGGCACTTATTTCGTTCCTACTCAGAGTGTACACTATTGTTAGGAGTCTTATATTTTTCAGGTATAGCTGTACAAAAGAGTATGTTTGTGATGGATAATCTTTTTAACCAAGAAGCGAAATGTTAAGGACGCAAAAATTGTGACCCATTCAAATTAACTGATAATGGGCCTATGAACCTATAGAAAATAAATAATAATTATAATAATAGTAATGATTATTAATATTATTACAGTGTGCTGCGATGGGCCTCATATGTACTTGAATGACTAAGGTTATCTTATAGGAGATCTTCCCGATGGTGAAGCTTTTGCCATGACTGTTTCTGTGGTGTCACCGCAAGCTACGACACTTGCCAGGTTGTAGGCTGCAAATCGGCCGCGGTCCGTCAGTACGCATCGGACCAGCGAGTCGCCACTGTCGACGCTACCAGACCGAGCGCCGCCACTCGGCTGGCCTTACGAGACAAGCTAGCGCACTGCCCAGTTCTACAGCCGACTTCAATAGGAATGGTTCACTTTTTATAGCTTCAGAGATCTCATGTGCAGAGATGCTAGTTAGAATAGCCTTCAGCTAAGTCAGTAGCTACGACCTAGCCAGGAGCCACATACAGTTTATACATTGACAATTGATCTACATGTGTGAAGCAATCAGAACTGTAAAGAAGTATTCGCAGTTCAGTCTATAACTGCTCTTGTAAACATTATTGTGCAAAGTCAAGATCGACGTTCACCGCTGATGCTGAAGTAAAGCTAAGTATTTAATTGTATTCTTGTCTACTAACGTTCTAATCACCTAATATGTTCCAGATACACCCCGTCAAGTATAGTTCATTGATCCTCACGTCAGCTTGCGTGATCAACGCACGCAATTAATGTCCACACCTCGTGATCAGACTAAGAGTCAAATTGCGTGATTCAGCCTGGTCACCCTTTTTCCATGAAGCCGACAGTTCCGCCTCATACACAACAGTTTCACAGCAAAATAATTGGTCAGTTAAACGTAGAGAACGAAGATATGCGTGGAAACTAGTGATCATGTACTTTTCATAATATTTCAAATCAGTCGGATGTACTCCAAGCAGACTTACGTATTTTTGTGTGTCAGTAGTTTAGGTTTTCAGTGAAGTCCTGCTCAAAGCAACTGGATTTGTTTAAACCTTCAGTGATAAACATGTTGCTAACGAAAAAATTTCCGTAATGCGTATGTTAGTAAACTGTGGTTATAGTATAGTTACCGTACGTGGAAAAGTGGCGCTATCCAAAGCCGACACCGAGGCAACTGTGTTGCCCCACAGGCCATAGATGACAGAAGTGAACGACGGCCGAGGAGATGCGTACGGGTGAACCAAGAGACTACCAACAGTGCCTTCTCAAGGACCGTTCAGCGGACTCCACAGCACACTACTGGTTGATGCACCTGTGTTGGCTACTGTTTATCGCTAACTAACGCTGTAATTTGTACGCCATTACCGTAAATGGACGTCCACTGAGTGGCAACATGTAACCTTTTCAGGTTAATTAAGTTTTGTGGTCCATCTGACATATGGCCTTAGGCTCTGCAAAATGGCAAAATGGCCGAAAGGGTCGAGGATGGAGAAGGAAGCGTTATGGTGAGAGGAACGTTTGCACGGCGTTCCCTGGGTGATCTCGTTATTCCTGAAGGTACAATGGATCAACACGTCTATGCATCTATTCTTAGGACCGTGTTCACCACTACAGGCAGTTTGCTTCTCCTCAGCACGATCGCATCTACCAGCAGGGCAATGCAACGCGCCACACAGCTCGCAGTGTGTGTGTGTGGTTTGAAGAGCACCAGGATGAAGTCATCATACTCTCCTGGCCACCAAACTCCCCGGACTTAAACCCAATCCAGACTGTGTCGGAACACATCGCTCGGGTTGTTCGGACCATGGATTTTCAACCGAGAAACCTCTAATGCTGTTGGCCACGGCACTGGAGTCGGCAGACTCCGCATCCCTGTCGATACCTTCCAGAACATCTCTGACTCTCGTCATGCACGTGTCGCGCTGAAACTTGGTTATTTAGGTTTCTCACAGATGATCATATTAATGTGACTGTTAGTGTATTATATTTGTCTTTTTGTTAACTTCAAAGACACAGATCAAATTGAAGATGATCATTTAGACTGAAATTGGTCACTGAATGAAGCAAATACTTGTAATCCAGACTTGTTGTTTTTACGTCAGTCAAATGTGCTTTAAATTTTCGTACTATGTATCAAACGTAATTTATTAATTTAATTAATTTAATTTATTAAGCTTAAAGACATTATATATCACGTAAGTCTGTAGGCTCTCGTGGCCGTTGTCACTGAAGTTAAAATCATCTGGGTTAATAGGCCGCGTCATGTTTCTTCTAAAATGTTCGACGTTTCTACCCCTCTGCTGGGATCTTCCTTAGGATCTTCTGCGTTAGACTATGACTATGGCCCATATGCCATATGAATTTTAACAAATACTATCACTTCTCCAGCACGAACGCCAGAAAACTCCCCCTTTATAAGTGGACGCGACACCTGTCTCTGACAGTGTTCTAGCGGTAGTGGACACCAAAAGATCCGGAAGAAGATCGCAGCAGAGGGGTCAAAACGTCGAAAATTTTAGAAGAAACATGACGCGGCCTAATAACCCAGAAGATTTTAACTTCAGTTATATATCATGTAACTTATGGCACAAAAAATGTAGAAAGCGACTAAAAACTAGAAGGAACAATGAGTTATCTACGATTGCCGTAGCATTTGTGGCTGTTTAGTGCTGTTAAGAGTCAGCTCTCAATCCGAAAACCGGTTTACTACGTTCTGTTGCTCGTCTAGAGAGGGCCCAAAAACTGCAGTTTGATTTGTGTAGGTCGTTGCTTTTTTTTAAGAGAAAACAAAAAAAGACTCTCTATAACAAAGGAAACTAAATTCTGTAGGTTTCTTATTTTCAGAATTACGATGAGGTAAAGAAACCGACAGGACCACAGTAGAGTGCGACTTTGGTACAATGGTTTCAATTAATGTATTTGTACTACTGAAGTCAGATGGGCGCACAGACCAGTGCAAACGAGCCTGCTATCACACGCTAGAGTGATGGCGTTCGAAGTTATGGTGGCCGGTCCAAATCTCAGTGGTGAAAGATATTTTGAACAATTGGTTTTTAGCTGAAAGGAGGGAGTCAATATTACCATAAGGTTGCTATCTGTATTAAGCCCAAATTATATTCCTGCAATGTCTGCTGAAGCGAATGTGTGGAACAGTTTTGACAGCGACACATTCGTAGAACAGTAATGAGGAAGTAGATGGCTCTCTGGTACTACTCAAAGGAAGTTTTTCTTTTTTCCTATTCCTAGAGCTGATCCCATGTAGTACATTGTCTGCTTTGTCCGGATTTAGCAAACACCAGTGGCAGATGCTGCAAAAGAGGCCTTCTGCATGGCGGTGTGGTCTACTGTTAAAGTTCCGAGAATCGACCAATATATTCCTTCCTCCTACACACATCTCGGGAAAAGTTTGTGGACGTAAAATTAGAGAGACTTAATTGCAATCGCTTTTTCCGCGAACAACTCGCGACTGGAACACAAAAAGCAGAAGTGATATGTTGTTGTTGTGGTCTTCAGTCCTGAGACTGGTTTGGTGCAGCTCTCCATGCTACTCTATCCCGTGCAAGCTTCTTCATCTCCCAGTACCTACTGCAACCTACATCTTTCTGAATCTGCTTAGTGTATTTATCTCTTGGTCTCCCCCTACGATTTTTACCCTCCACGCTGCCCTCCAATACTAAATTGGTGATCCCTTGATGCCTCAGAACATGTCCTACCATCCGATCCCTTCTTCTGGTCAAGTTGTGCCACAAACTTCTCCCCAATCCTATTCAACACTTCCTCATTAGTTATGTGATCTACCCATCTAATCTTCAGCATTCTTCTGTAGCACCACATTTCGAAAGCTTCTATTCTCTTCTTGTCCAAACTATTTATCGTCCATGTTTCACTTCATTACATGGCTACACTCCATACAAATACTTTCAGAAATGACTTCCTGACGCTTAAATCTATACTCGATGTTAACAAATTTCTCTTCTTCAGAAACGCTTTCCTTGCCATTGCCAGTTTACATTTTATATCCTCTCTACTTCGACCATCATCTGTTATTTTGCTCCCCAATTAGCAAAACTCCTTTACTACTTTAAGTGTCTCATTTCCTAATCTAATTCCCTCAGCTTCACCCGACTTAATTCGACTACATTCCATTATCCTCGTTTTGATTTTGTTGATGTTCATCTTATATCCTCCCTTCAAGACACCATCCATTCCGTTCAACTCTCTTCCAAATCCTTTGCTGTCTCTGACAGAATTACAATGTCATCGGCGAACCTCAAAGTTTTTATTTATTCTCCATGGATTTTAATACCTACTCCGAATTTTTCTTTTGTTTCCTTTACTGCTTGCTCAATATACAGATTGAATAACATCGGGGAAAGGCTACAACCCTGTCTTACTCCCTTCCCAACCACTGCTTCCCTTTCATGTCCCTCGACTCTTATAACTGCCATCTGGTTTCTGTACAAATTGTAAATAGCCTTTCGCTCCCTGTATTTTACCCAGCCACCTTTAGAATTTGAAAGAGAATATTCCAGACAACATTGTGAAAAGCTTTCTCTAAGTCTACCAATGCTAGAAACGTAGGTTTGCCTTTCCTTAATCTTTCTTCTAAGATAAGTCGTAAGGTCAGTATTGCCTCAAGTGTTCCAGTATTTCTACGGAATCCAAACTGATCTTCCCCGAGGTCGGCTTCTACTAGTTTTTCCATTCGTCTGCAAAGAATTCGTGTTAGTATATTGCAGCTGTGGCTTATTAAACTGATTGTTCGGTAATTTTCACATCTGTCAACACCTGCTTTCTTTGGGATTGGAATAATTATATTCTTCTTGAAGTCTGAGGGTATTTCGCCTGTTTCATACATCTTGCTCACCAGATGGTAGACTTTTGTCAGGACTGGCTCTCCCAAGGCCGTCAGTAGTTCCAATGGAATGCTGTCTACTCCGGGGGCCTTGTTTCGACTCAGGTCTTTCAGTGCTGTGTCAAACTGTTCACGCAGTATCGTATCTCCCATTTCATCTTCATCTACATCCTCTACCATTTCCATAATATTGTTCTCAAGTACATCGCCCTTGTATAGACCCTCTACATACTCCTTCCACCTTTCTGCTTTCCCTTCTTTGCTTAGAACTGGGTTTCCATCTGAGCTCTTGATGTTCATACAAGTGGTTCTCTTATCTCCAAAGGTCTCTTTAATTTTCCTGTAGGCAGTATCTATCTTACCCCTAGTGAGATAAGCCTCTACATCCTTACATTTGTCCTCTAGCCATCCTTGCTTAGCCATTTTGCACTTCCTGTCGATCTCATTTTTCAGAAGTTTGTATTCCTTTTTGCCTGCTTCATTTACTGCATTTTTATATTTTCTCTTTGAGAAGTGATAATTGTGCTTAAAGTAACCTGCGCCACCATCGTAAATTGCCTTGTGAAATATAGATGTAAGAGTAGACTGTTTAACTTTGCGTGCGGATGCACCTCGTGACGCGACAATCGTCAAGGAACCTACGGGAGGGAAGTCGTGTACGTCATCTTTCTATGAAACGTGAAAATTTCGTTGTCTTTAATATACAGTTTTAACTGTTTGCATAAAGTAGTTTTTGAGACGGAAATCGAGGACCAGCCAAATATTTCCCTACACAAGCGTGTGTAATCGCCTAAAACCACACTATAACAGGCCCGTGTGCCAGGTCATGATCGCTACTGGTTTTACATGGAAATAATCGCCATAGATTAAGACATAACGTTTCTTTTTTTGAGTCATCTATCTGCTGGTTTGATGCGACCCACCACGAATTTCTCTCTTGTGCCACTTTTTCATCCTACATATCATACATACCCACTATCTGTTCATTTATCGGCTGTCTGCCCGTCGGAGTAAAGTGAATCGTGAGCCCTCCTACTCTGAAAGTCAGCTGCCGCTCGATGTGTAACTGTCAGCGTCGCAAGATGGGCGTCAGGACGCTAGATCTTGTCGAACAGAGCTACGCGGTTTGCCAGTCAGTCTCATCAGCTTGGAGTAAATGACTACTTCAAAGCTGAATGTACAGCGCAATGGAGAATGGCTACTCTGGACTGAAACTGCACAAACCAGACGCCACAGAACCCCAGACAGACCTGTTACACAGTTGCATAATCCATACAGAACCGACGGCCGGAGTGGCTGAGCGGTTCTAGGTACTACAGTCGGGAACCGCGCGACTGCTATGGCCGCAGGTTCGAATCGTGCCTCGGGCATGGATGTGTGTGATGTCCTTAGGTTAGTTAGGTTTAAGTAGTTCTAAGTTCTAGGGGACTGATGACCACAGCAGTTAAGTCCCATAGTGCTCAGAACATTTTTTTTCAAATAATCGATAGGTATTTCAAAACATCTCAGAATTAAAATTATTTCAGAATGTCAAAAGAGCGAAAATCAACTGACGTGTAATACAATTGTACTCGTCATAAATTATGTTCATAATACTTAACACTTCTGAAAGTACCTAATGTGTCCACAGTATATGATTTGCCTTGTCTTATACCTTCACCCCTTCATTTACGTGGAAAAAACTAACACCAATTTTCACTGCGTCTTTATCCTACCTGTTTTAGCTCTTGCATCTTTCCGAGGTTAGACTGCTATCGGGAAATCGGACAATATGAATTTTTGAGGGCCTTTAAAGGCTAATGTTAAAAATTGTATTTTTGTTTGTTTACTTACAGGTATTGTGCCTCTTCCATTGCACATAATATCACACATATGCAAATCGTCACTCACACTGTTTGTTTATAAAATATGCTGCAAAGATATTACGACGCTAATGTGTGGACTAGTAATCCAAACCTTAAACAATAAAAAACATGAATTTTCAGTCTCAGGAATATACAAAATAACATGTAAAACTTGTTCAAGACACTACATAGGACAAACAGGCAGGAATTTTCATATTCGATACACTGAATAAATGATCTGTACACAAACCGATTTACAAAATCAGCAATAGCAACAAACTGGACGCACATTCGGAGACGTAGAATACCTTAAGATACTTCACCACAACGAAAAATCTCATACAATGGATTTAGTGAAGGAGCTTGAAATTTTTGTGCACCACAAAATGCAAGGAGAAAAATTCTCAGAGACAAGCTAGACAACGAATCAGTTAATTTCTTTAAATATTTCCCCTGAATCTAACAACTGCGTCAATTTTCATAAATATGTTTATTTTCTCATTCGAAAAATATGTAATCGATAATTTAGTGGTCAATAATGATAAAAATACATTTTATTATATACAACCTTATATATATATATATATATATATATATATATATATGAATCCAAATCGCTGTAATAACTCTGACAATGTACAAACTCTATGTGAAGCCATAGTGTCATAATGTTTCGTAAATAAAGTGTAAGTGATGATTTGCATATGTGTGATGTTCTGTATAATGGAGGAGGCACAGTACCTGTAAGTAAACAAATGGACATACTATTTTTAACTCTAACATTTAAGAACTCTCAAAAATTCATTTTGTCCGATTTTCCGATTCCAGTCTAACCTCGAAAAGACGCAAGACAGACAGAAAATCACAGATGCAAGCATCTCCAGATATTCAATTAAGCAAATGCACAAATGCACTTGAAAATGAGAATAAATTCTCGTAACGCGTTGTACTAAGCAGCAAAAAATAAGTAAGTGGTGCAGTTTCCATTATTTATAGCAAATCATGAAAGATACAGTTGCAGACTTTCTCTTATGACGAACGAAATTAACTGTGAACGGCAATCCTCCATGTCTGCCAACAAGCAGCGAGGTACTGATTGAAGTAGTATCCCGCGTAGGCAACAGACGTAAGGCATTCTGTAAACATAAGTACGGTTTACATTGACGGGAGTCAAGTGAGCGAGACGGATTTCAAAGTTCCACACAACAGTCTGTTCATTACTCGGAACACTTGGCTGTCTTCGCAGTCGCGACCTGCTCGTACTGTCACAACGCCGAACCACAAATACGCTGTGAAGCCTAATGAAGTTCGCAACTACAGCTTCACAGAAGACGTGCCAGACGCATGAACAGTGTATTGTGGCACAGAGCGGTACGGAAAACAAGGCCGAGAAGATAGCTGCAAACGAAGGAGGATAAGAGTTCAACGTCGCTTCGGCAAGGCGGTCATTAGAGACGGTGGCGTATTCTGCTGTTCATGCTTCTGTGACGTAATCCCCGTTTACCTGACAAACTCAGTACTCTTCACGACATAATTCTATTGAATTCATCGCTCTTTCTATCAATAACAGTTGGAATGCAATCATTCGAAAAGCGTCTGATTTTTGCTTCTGACAGGAAGCTGTACGTTCCTCACAGTCTAAATTTTCAAGTAACTATATTCAGTGAGGTGATCGGTTTTGTGGACTTTAACTTTCATGAGCAAGTGTGAAAAAAGAGCAACCTAACATTTATTTTTGTGAAAGTTTTGTTTTGAAATAAAACCCTTTTTGAAGTAACTCAGCTCACTCGAAGCAGAAGGTAGTAAGTAATACCTCGAGACAGACAACTACTTTTAAATAAGAATATAATTAAATCAACCTTAATTTATGAAAACATCAATAAGAATATAAAGATAGCTACCAAAATACACTGTCTTCACAAAATCCGATATCTCACCAAACGTTATCTCTTGATGTGTATACATGGCAACGACATTGTAAGGTTTCTTATTTTATGCAAATTTATGGCATTTCTTTTTTTTTACAGGGGTTTGGTCGTTTAATCCTGATATCATGGCCAGCTTGACTCCATACCAAATGCATGAGAGCCACCATCTGAAAAGAAACGGTTTAAGCTGAAGAAGGCCAACGCCTGGCTGACAGTGTCATTGGGAGTTTGCACACGCTGTCTAATTCCAGCTTAACCAGTAGTTTAGTTTGAAATAATTTTATGCGAACACTATTTATGTCAGCCATCTTGTATTTGGATTTAATGTGTGTATGTTGCCTTCGTAGATCTCTATCTCAGCTGCAGTGTCCGCCTCTATAGCTAAGTGGTCAGGATTGCCGTCCTGCGGGCCCGGGTTCGATTCCCGGTTGGGTCGGGGATTTTCTCCGCTCAGGGACTGGGTATTGTGCTGTCTTCATCATCATTTCATCCCCATCCGGCGCGCAGGTCGCCCAGTGTGGTGTCGAATGTAATGAGACCTGCACCAAGAGGGCTGGACCTGTCCTGCAAGGGGCCTCCCGGCCAATGACGCCAAACGCTCGTTTCCATTTCCATCTCAGCTGCAAGTTAAAAACTTTTCTGTGTGTGCCGTTTGGGTTTGTGCTGCAGATCGTTCGTGAAAAGGTATTGTTAACATGTAATGTAATTATCAAACTCGTTAATAGAATTGTTGTGCAGAGTTGTATAATGGTTACAAAATACACTCCTGGAAATTGAAATAAGAACACCGTGAATTCATTGTCCCAGGAAGGGGAAACTTTATTGACACATTCCTGGGGTCAGATACATCACATGATCACACTGACAGAACCACAGGCACATAGACACAGGCAACAGAGCATGCACAATGTCGGCACTAGTACAGTGTATATCCACCTTTCGCAGCAATGCAGGCTGCTATTCTCCCATGGAGACGATCGTAGAGATGCTGGATGTAGTCCTGTGGAACGGCTTGCCATGCCATTTCCACCTGGCGCCTCAGTTGGACCAGTGTTCGTGCTGGACGTGCAGACCGCGTGAGACGACGCTTCATCCAGTCCCAAACATGCTCAATGGGGGACAGATCCGGAGATCTTGCTGGCCAGGGTAGTTGACTTACACCTTCTAGAGCACGTTGGGTGGCACGGGATACATGCGGACGTGCATTGTCCTGTTGGAACAGCAAGTTCCCTTGCCGGTCTAGGAATGGTAGAACGATGGGTTCGATGACGGTTTGGATGTACCGTGCACTATTCAGTGTCCCCTCGACGATCACCAGTGGTGTACGGCTAGTGTAGGAGATCGCTCCCCACACCATGATGCCGGGTGTTGGCCCTGTGTGCCTCGGTCGTATGCAGTCCTGATTGTGGCGCTTACCTGCACGGCGCCAAACACGCATACGACCATCATTGGCAGCAAGGCAGAAGCGACTCTCATCGCTGAAGACGACACGTCTCCATTCGTCCCTCCATTCACGCCTGTCGCGACACCACTGGAGGCGGGCTGCACGATGTTGGGGCGTGAGCGGAAGACGGCCTAACGGTGTGCGGGACCGTAGCCCAGCTTCATGGAGACGGTTGCGAATGGTCCTCGCCGATACACCAGGAGCAACAGTGTCCCTAATTTGCTGGGAAGTGGCGGTGCGGTCCCCTACGGCACTGCGTAGGATCCTACGGTCTTGGCGTGCATCCGTGCGTCGCTGCGGTCCGGTCCCAGGTCGACGGGCACGTGCACCTTCCGCCGACCACTGGCGACAACATCGATGTACTGTGGAGACCTCACGCCCCACGTGTTGAGCAATTCGGCGGTACGTCCACCCGGCCTCCCGCATGCCCACTATACGCCCTCGCTCAAAGTCCGTCAACTGCACATACGGTTCACGTCCACGCTGTCGCGGCATGCTACCAGTGTTAAAGACTGCGATGGAGCTCCGTATGCCACGGCAAACTGGCTGACACTGACGGCGGCGGTGCACAAATGCTGCGCAGCTAGCGCCATTCGACGGCCAACACCGCGGTTCCTGGTGTGTCCGCTGTGCCGTGCGTGTGATCATTGCTTGTACAGCCCTCTCGCAGTGTCCGGAGCAAGTATGGTGGGTCTGACACACCGGTGTCAATGTGTTCTTTTTTCCATTTCCAGGAGTGTATATAAAGCACAAGTCTGGACTGTTGTTTGCCCCTGTATGCCCGCTGTGCCGCTATGTAATATTTTTGCGCCTTTTTCTCACGTCATTTTCGATGCTACCGTAGCATTCGCTCGGCACTGCTCTATTCTTTTAGGCATTTGGATTCGTTTCGAGGTGAACTTCGCTCTTGCGTTTTTTATAATTCCAGGCTTGTTTACGAGTCATATGAGACGACGTCTTGCATTATTTTGTAATTTTCACTTTAATACTGATTTTCAGTTATATTCAAGAGATTATGTTTATTGTCTCACTTTGGGTTCCCAGTAGTGTTCCGCAAAATCTTCAAAATGACATTCTAATGAATGTCCTAGATAAAGGCGTTTCCACGCTAAACCTTATACTCTTACAAAAGGCTAATGTTCGTAGCAATATCGCACATGCGCCCATACTGTTACGATGATGTCCGAGGCTAAAGAGATACGCCGCGATAAACAAGTATAGAAATGATCTATCCGTTGGGGGCTTAACCACTGTTTGCTCATTATTCGAATCGTAATTATTAGAGATGCAAACCTGACGGTATTATGTCTCACAAGCAGGTTCGACCGACGAGCAAACAGAAGTTTCAAGGTGAAAAGATTTCTATATACAGTCATTCATTGCTAACGCAACAATAAAAGCCTCTTAGACATTAAGAGAAGCCGTACACCAGCATCTACGGACGAAAACGTCGACATTAAAAATGCAAGTGTATCCAGGTGAGTCACGTATCTAGAAAACTACACGTGCGTGTTTATGAAGGATTGTTAACTTAGTAAAAATAAACGTTAGATAGATATGAACACATACAAAGTGTAAGAAGATGTGTCGCTGCTGAACTCTCCCAGCGCGCAACTACTGTCACTCCCAGTAGGCAGAAATTGCTCTTCAAGTCAGAGTGAAGTAGGGGGAGAGTGAGTGGGAGGCTGGCCGCTGCTTTACAATTAGTAGGTCAAACCGGCTGACCTGTTTACGCTTGGTCGGGCATAGTGATTATACAGCTGTCAATGAATGAGCTTCATCAGTGTTTGCATATGGATCTGGAGCGCATAAATTACAATACATCACGTCACCATCCAGTGAAGTCCTTGCAGTAGTAAGGCCTATGTAGCAATCAGCAATGTCTAGCTGTCAAAAGGTAGGCATCCGTAGTGTATAGAGTCGAATACATCAGCTTACTGTTCATTTTTTCCCAATAGGCTACTCTGTTTCCCTCAATAGAGGCTCCATTCCAAGATCACCAGTGGAAGACACAGATGACGGTAGGTTACAATGAAGAGGAGACCTCCTTATAACTCTGTAGGTCGAAGTCTCTAGAAGTTTCTTGAGAAAACGCATACATAGGTGTATTCCAAAGAAGTCGGACAATGTAGCACCATCAGAAAGCAGGCAGTTTTGCAGAGGCTGTTATTGGTCTGTGGCATCATAGTGGTCTTACAATCCTTAATAGTTTCACTCTCATTCAGTTGTAGCTCCAGAATACATCAGCGCTAAAGTAATTTTAAACAATTGACTTAAAAAACAGGTAATGTGTAATAAATCAGAGTGAAGACATTGTACTGTAGTTTCGAATGCTCCTCAGTATTCGTTGTTTCGTTTTCTAAATGAACTTTAACGCACTGTCACCGGCATGTCGTACGTAAATCTTTAACATTCCATGGTCAACCGTTCGAAGAGAACTGCGAACAGTTGTGATATGGTATTTGTACAAACTTTACGTTACTCACCAACTTTTGCCACATAACATTGAAATTCCAGTAGACACTGCTCTTACGTTTCTTGCAAGGGTTGGAGTTGACGAAATCTGGCCTTGCAACATTTTGTAGAGTGATGAAGCACACTTTACGGTCACTGGGACAGGAGACACTCTCAACTATCGCATTTGGGGATCCCCAACACCAATGAACTTTAATGAAGTTCCCCTGCATAGTGAACGCGTCACTCCGTGGCGAGGCTTCAGGACACAGTTGATGATTGCTCCATTTTTCTTTGTGGAACTCGGACCCCAAGGATAAACAGCGTGAACGTCACACGTTACCGTCACCCACTTCGCAAATATGTGCTCCATGCCCCACGGGAGACAAGTGATTTGTGCAGTTTGTTCAAAAACTCAACACTCAACGTCAAGCAGCGCAATCTGAAGTTCATTTCCTAAAGAGTCACCGCGGAAACATGCACAAATGCATAACATCTACATCTACATCTACATCTACATGGATACTCTGCAAATCACATTTAAGTGCCTGACAGAGGATTCATCGAACCATCTTCACTATAATTCTCCATTATCACGTACAGTGCGCGGAAAAAACGAACACATGTATCTTTCCGTGTGAGCTCTGATTTCTCTTATTTTATTATGATGATCGTTTCTCCCTATTTAAGTCGGGGTCCACCAAATACTTCCGCATTCGGAGGAGAAAGTTGTTGATTGAAATTTCGTGAGGAGATCCCGCCGCAACGAGAAACGTCTTTCTTTTAATGATGTCCAGCCCAAATCCTGTATCGTTTCAGATCCACTCTCTCCCCTATTTTACAATAATGTAAAACGTGCTGCCCTTCTTTGAACTTTTTCAATGTACTCCGTCAGTCCTATCTATTAAGGATCCCACATCGTGCAGCAGTATTGTAAAAGAGGACGGACAAGCGTAGTGTCTCCTTAGTACATCTGTTACAATTTCTAAGTGTCCTGCCAATAAAACGCAGTCTTTAGTTAGCCTTCCCCATGACATATTCTGTTTTCCTTCCAATTTAAGTTGTTCGTAATTGTAATACCTTGGTATTTAGTTGAATTTATGGCTTTTAGATTAGACTAATTTATCGTATAACCTAAGTTTAACGAGTTCCTTTTAGCACTCATGTGGATAGCCTCACACTTTTCATTATTTAGGGTCAGCTGCCACTTTTCGCACATTCAGCTATTTTTTCTAAATCGTTTTCAGTTTATTTTGATCTTCTGATGACTTTATTAGACGACAAACGACACTATCATCTGCAAACATCCTAAGACGGCTACTCAGATTATCTCCTAAATAGTTAATATTGATACCGAACAGTTTGGGGAACGCCAGAAATCACTTCTGTTTTACTCGATGACTTTCCGTTAATTACTACGAACTGTGACCTGTATGACAGGAAATCACGAATCCTGTCACATAACTGAGACGATATTCCATAAGCAAGCAATTTCATTACAAGCCGCTTCTGCGCTACAGTATCAAAAGTCTTCTGCAGATCTAGAAATGTGGTATCAATTTGATATCCCTTGTCACTAGCAATCAACACTTCGTGTTAGTAAACAGCTAGTTGTGTTGAGCAATGTGGCGATAGACCGTTCTCTTCGAGGTAATGCATAATGTTCGAATACAATATATGCTCTAAAATCCTGCTGCATATCGACGTTAATGATATGGGCCAGAAATTTAGTGGATTATTCCTACCACATATGATCAATATTGGCGTGACCTGTGGAGCTTTCCAGTCTTTGGGTACTAATCTCTCGTCGAGCGACGATTGTATATTATTCTTAAGTACGGAGCTATTGTATTAGCATACTCTGAAAGTACCCTAACTGATATACACTCTGTACCAGAAGATTTTCTTTTGTTAAGTGCTTTACGTCGCTTCATTACTCCAAGGATATCTACTTCTACGTTACTCGTCTTTGCAGCTGTTCTTGATTCGAATTCTGGAATATTTACTTCGTATTTTTTGGCGAAGGAATTTCGGAACGCTGTGTTTAGTAACTCTGCTTTGGCAGGACTGTTGTTGATAGTATTTCCATTGTTATCGTGCAGAGAAGGCATTGAATGTGCTTTGCCGCTAGCATACTTCACATATGACCAGAATATCTTTGGATTGTCTGCCAGGTTTCGAGACAAAATTTCGTTGTGAAAATTATTATAACCATTTCGCACTGAAGTCCGCACTAAATTTCGAGCTTCTGTAAAAGATCGCCAATCTTGACGATTTTGCGTCCGTTTAAATTTGGCATATTTTTTTCGTTGTTTCTGCAACAGTGTTCTATCCAGTTTTGTGTACTAAGGAGGATCAGCTCCGTCGTTTGTTAATTTATTTGGTATAAACCTCTGCTGAATTGCTGCCGATACTATATCTTTGAATTTAAACCATATCTGGTTTACACATGGATTATTAATTTGGAAGTAGTGGAGATTATCTCTGAGGAAGGCGTCAAATGAATTTTTATCTCCTTTTTGAATAGGTATAATTTTCGTTTATTTTGGGAGGATTTAGGGGCTACCATATGCAGTCTCGCTACGACAACCCTGTGTTCACTAATCCTTATTACATTTAGCACAATTTTGGGTCATGTTTCATGCGTACCTCCGGATTTAAATACGTATCTTCGCCAACATATCAAGGGTAAATTAAAGTCACCACCAACTATAATTATATGAGTCGGGTAAATATTTGAAATGAAACTCAAGTTTTCTTATATCCTGTCAGCAATTGCCTCATTTGAATTGGGAGATCGGTAAAAGGATTCAATTATTGTTTTATTCCGGTTGCCAAGAATGACTTCTGCTCATACTAACTCGCAGGAACTATCTATTTCAATTTCGCGACAAGATAAACTACATCTAATAGCAAGGAATACGCCACCGACAACCGAGTTTAGCGTATCCTTTCGGAACATCATTAGGTACTTCGAAAAAATTCCGACTGAACTTATCTCCGGCTTTAGCCAGATTTCAGTGCCTATAACGATTTGAGCATCAATTCTTTCTATTAGAGCTGTGGTACTTTCCCTACATAGCTATGACAATTTACAACTGTTATACCGATGGCTCCTGTATCTAAGTTCTTCCTGTGCTTGGTCCGCACCATTTATGACTGAAGCCCTTACGTGCTTTTCCGAGACCCTGTAACCTAAAAAACCGCCCTGTCCACGCCACACAGTCCCTCCTACCAGTGTAGTCGCCTCCTGCGTATAGGGGTTTCTTGACTTATTCAACTGAACCCGAAAAGCAACCACCCTGTGGCGCAAGTCGAGGAATCTGCATAACTGTCTAAGCCTCTGATTCAGATCCTCCACTCGGATCTGTACCAGAGGTCCGCAATCGGTCCTGTCGACTATAATGCAAGTGGTGAGCTCTGCTTTCATCTCGCAAGCGAGACTCGTAGCCTTTACAACTTCTGTTAGCCGCTCGAAACCAGAGAGAATCCCTTCTGATCCAAAGCGACACACATCTCTGGACCGACGTGAGCCACAGCCTGTGCTCTCCATGGCATCTGGAAGGACCCGTTCCACGTGTGGAATGACTTCACCCAGTATGCACATGGAGTGCACATTGGCTTTCTACCCCTTCTCTGTAGCCATGTCCATAATGGGCCCCACAACGCACCGAACGTTGGAGCTCCCAGCTACCAGTAATCCCACCCTCTGTAGTTGCTCAGACCTTGTAGACTGAGAGGTTTCCCGTGCAACAGGACAGGCGACTGAATCTTGCTGACAGTGTAAGTCATAGACAGTAACTGGAACCTGTTTGTCAGACCAACTGGGAAAGACTTACGTGCGGAAGTCTTTCGCCCCTTGCCACGGCCCCGGTGAGGACCGATCGGAGAAACTCGGACGCGAAGGATGCCCGATGAATCCGCTCGGAGGGCCCACAACAGTGATGCCCGTCCATTGCAGCTGCAAGCTGTGTAACCAAAGCCATCATAGCCTGTAGCTGAGGGCGAAGTGTCATAACCCGGCTCGCATCCACACACAACAGTCACAGTCCCTATCCATACTAGAGACCGTGGAAAACTGCACTACTAACACAAACTGGCTATCGATACGTGCTGCGTAAGTCTACTGGAGACCCTGACGAAAACGCAAGAACTGTGTATAATAAATTAGATTAATAAGACTAAAAACAGCCGACCAGTTGCAATGGATAAAGTAATCTTTACCTAGGATTCGACAGATTTAAAACTGTCTTCTTCAGAAAGCGGCAGTATTACATTAATATGGAATGATGTATCATCGTCGTTTTTACCAATATCTGCATAGATCCATTAGTCCAAATTAAAATATAGCCCTGAAAATAGGGTTTGTCATGTAAATAAAAATCAGTACATGGATGTTGCAGAACTCTGCCGCCTTCTGAAGAAGACAGTTTTAAATCTGTCGAAACCTAGGTAAAGATTACTTTATCCATTGCAACTGGTCGGCTGTTTTTAGTCTTATTACGTGGAACCGTTTCTGTTGCGCAGCTATGTTTAAAATACATAAATTAGATTAATACGCTGGGATTCACAAACCGAACTACCAAAGCACTCAGGTGAGACTAAATAATTCGCCCCTGATTTGGAATTTGTAATGCGTCACAAGTCGGTTTACTTTCCGACGCAAACGAAAACGCGAGCACTGTATCTATTAGATATTAAATTTAAAAGCAGAAACTCAAGAAACTAAACCATCAAAGCACACTGATGAAATTATACAATTCGCTCCTGGTTAGGAAGTCGTACAAATTGCAAAATCGGTTACTTCCATGTTGCTGCTTCTGTCTCGGCCGGCTGCTGCTGTCTGAGTAATATTAACAGCGGTAAATATTTATTTAATTAATATACTGTAAAAATAGGCTATTCGCCATTATGTGGGAACCTCTTCACAATGTCATTGGGTAAAAACTAATTATGATATCTTAAACGGTTCAGGGGATATCTGAGGCGAATGACTCTTATAATTCTTGTTTGAGCAGTTTTATTATGTCCATTCTGATTCTGTGCTATAGTATGAATTATATTTAGTTCTGAAACAGCGCTAGTTTGCTTAATCGTGTGAGGGTGTTACATAGCGCTCCCTGGTGCCTATAACAATAACGGCAAGAGTAACTTCCACATTTGGAATTTACAAAAATATTTTTAAAGAGTAATCCCAGTAAACCCAGACTAGCTGTCTGTGAGATCTCAGATCAAGTAAAATATCAGACGAATTCAACGATATACAGCTCGTGATTTCATTTAGTTGCTCATTTAGTGATTGCTGTTATTGCAAGAGATCAGGCAAATAAATGAAAGACTTACTGATGGTTTATACACTCCTGGAAATGGAAAAAAGAACACATTGACACCGGTGTGTCAGACCCACCATACTTGCTCCGGACACTGCGAGAGGGCTGTACAAGCAATGATCACACGCACGGCACAGCGGACACACCAGGAACCGCGGTGTTGGCCGTCGAATGGCGCTAGCTGCGCAGCATTTGTGCACCGCCGCCGTCAGTGTCAGCCAGTTTGCCGTGGCATACGGAGCTCCATCGCAGTCTTTAACACTGGTAGCATGCCGCGACAGCGTGGACGTGAACCGTATGTGCAGTTGACGGACTTTGAGCGAGGGCGTATAGTGGGCATGCGGGAGGCCGGGTGGACGTACCGCCGAATTGCTCAACACGTGGGGCGTGAGGTCTCCACAGTACATCGATGTTGTCGCCAGTGGTCGGCGGAAGGTGCACGTGCCCGTCGGCCTGGGACCGGACCGCAGCGACACACGGATGCACACCAAGACCGTAGGATCCTACGCAGTGCCGTAGGGGACCGCACCGCCACTTCCCAGCAAATTAGGGACACTGTTGCTCCTGGGGTATCGGCGAGGACCATTCGCAACCGTCTCCATGAATCTGGGCTACGGTCCCGCACACCGTTAGGCCGTCTTCCGCTCACGCCTCAACATCGTGCAGCCCGCCTCCAGTGGTGTCGCGACAGGCGTGAATGGAGGGACGAATGGAGACGTGTCGTCTTCAGCGATGAGAGTCGCTTCTGCCTTGGTGCCAATGATGGTCGTATGCGTGTTTGGCGCCGTGCAGGTGAGCGCCACAATCAGGACTGCATACGACCGAGGCACACAGGGCCAACACCCAGCATCATGGTGTGGGGAGCGATCTCCTACACTGGCCGTACACCACTGGTGATCGTCGAGGGGACACTGAATAGTGCACGGTACATCCAAACCGTCATCGAACCCATCGTTCTACCATTCCTAGACCGGCAAGGGAACTTGCTGTTCCAACAGGACAATGCACGTCCGCATGTATCCCGTGCCACCCAACGTGCTCTCGAAGGTGTAAGTCAACTACCCTGGCCAGCAAGATCTCCGGATCTGTCCCCCATTGAGCATGTTTGGGACTGGATGAAGCGTCGTCTCACGCGGTCTGCACGTCCAGCACGAACGCTGGTCCAACTGAGGCGCCAGGTGGAAATGGCATGGCAAGCCGTTCCACAGGACTACATCCAGCATCTCTACGATCGTCTCCATGGGAGAATAGCAGCCTGCATTGCTGCGAAAGGTGGATATACACTGTACTAGTGCCGACATTGTACATGCTCTGTTGCCTGTGTCTATGTGCCTGTGGTTCTGTCAGTGTGATCATGTGATGTATCTGACCCCAGGAATGTGTCAATAAAGTTTCCCCTTCCTGGGACAATGAATTCACGGTGTTCTTATTTCAATTTCCAGGAATGTATATCTGACTACCTTAAGTAATGGAAACTGATGTGGGTTCATTTCGATGAAATTATGTAAAACCCCTGTGGACATGAGCAGTGTCATCTGATCCGAAGATGTGTTATTAACAAAGTCGAGTCTTTATTGATGTAATATTTTTAGAGATCCGTTAAGTTCATTGTCATATCCTAGAGCTGAAATGATTGTACTTTTATTCATTTGTATGTAAATTTCATGTAGTTTTATTGCTGTCATTTACTGTTAAATTTAGTATGCAAAGACTTTCGATACGTCTTCCATTCACAATGTCAGTAGAAAAAAAAAGAGAACAACAGAAAACTGCTCCTGACAGCTGCTTCTCCGTGACACATTAAAATTCATGAAATGTAAATTCAGTTTTTCCCGCTTTCAGACAACATTTTACAGTTACATAAAAAGAATTTCTACGGTACCAGCAACGTCGTTTGGTGAATAACGATTTGTTTCTTAAGAGACACTCGAGCGTTACCGAATCTTAAGGAAGTGTGTATACTTGCAAGTCTCTGTACTCACATTAATTGGAGAATAAGCACTTAAATCTCCTCACCGTGGTTTTCTTATTTTTGAATTTTTTACGGCCCTCAATCAGCGAGAAGATTAGAACATTATACGGATGAGAGAGGGAATATCCGACGGACTAAATACTGCAACCATCCAAGCATTCATTAAGGAAACGGGTAATTTTTATTTATTTCTACTCCCAACATTATTCTGAAATTTTATTCTTCATTCCCAAAGTTCTACAGTAGAGCATTCTACAGTAACGCGTTAGTCACAGACCGTACCCTCTTGCCGGAAATACGGCTTGGGATAATGGACTTCTAACTCCAAAAGCACTGGAACAATAAGAGGTGACTAACGCCTAGTAATTCGAACGTCTTCAGATGTAATATTTGGAGTATCCGGTGGTGATAAGCTTTCACGATGTTTTGGAACTGCATTATACGGAGTGAAGCGGAAGACAAGTTACCGAAGAGATATCCAGAACGAATGAATACATCGAGGTCCGGTTTTCGTTAAGTTATAGTGGACGTTATGAAGAATTAGGTGAATATTACAAGTAAGTCGTATCGTTTATAATCGCCGAGTTTTGAGCCTATTGTTTTTAATTATAATATTCTCTTTTCTGTGGCACCTGCAAGAAGTTTCTAAGAAAATGTCAACGACACGACATATATGGGAACTGACCATATGGTACCAAGGTAAAAGCGAGGCAAACCACTGTCCCACAGTGAGGAGAAGAGGTTTCACAAACGTCCTCCTTATTATATCAAATGTAACCAAACCCGCAACTCAGGTATGGTTCTTGTGTTAACTGTGCGCTTGTATCCCATCAGTCCGCGTTCTGCAGTTGTAGCAGTATGATAACTTGCTCATATAGCTATTGAGACACTCACAGTGTATACGACAGTCGAAGAAGTGAACATCGTTACGGCGAATGTCGTCAAAACATTAGAGCAGCTGTGAGGATGTACGTATGATGACGAGTATCCAGGTCGTGCCAAGCACTCGGAATCTGACTCTGCAAACATTATAAAATGTTCTAGAAACTGGAAGTGTTCAAATGGTTCAAATGGCTCTGAGCACTATGGGACTTAACATCTGATGTCATCAGTCCCCTAGAACGTAGAACTACTTAAACTTAACTAACCTAAGGACACCACACACACCCGTGCTCGAGGTAGGATTCGAACCTGCGACCGTTGCGGTCACGCGGTTCCAGACTGTAGATCCTAGAATCGCTCGGCCACCCCGGCCGGCAACTGGAAGTGTAGAGAATAAAATATGCCAAGGGAAAAGAAGAGCAACTGATGAACGAAAAGAAACCAACATTTAACACCAGTAACACACAGTGAAAGTGTCACTAAGAGGCACCTTGGAAGTACGAAAGAGATCACCCAAACGGCTGTTCTCCGCGAACATTCCATTCCATCGCATTTTATTCTCTTCACGTTGCGGTGCATGAACAGTTTCATGGCAATGACTTCAAAAACTACTTACAGTTCTCCGAATTTAATCTGCGAAAAGTGGAAAGTGATTCGGCATATCTCTGCGAAATATTATTTGAGGCAGAAGCATCGTTCACAAACCAAGGGTAAGTCAATTTGTCCAAATGCACTAACTGTCATTTGAAAACCCACGCTGACTCAAAGAATTGGGCGAAAACAACGCTCTTCGTCTATCAACGTTTGGTGCGTGTTTTTTGAGACCTGCATCACTGGCTTCCGTTTTACTGATGGGAACGTAATTACATTCATGTATCTCGAGTTCCTAAGATAAACTACTATTGGCAGTTATTGGAAGACATTCCACTGGACGTATGGCAGTCAGTGTGGAACCAACATGACGGATGTCCCTCCCATTCCTCACATGTAATGACATACCTTCTTAACAAAAATTTGGAGAACAATGGATCAGACGTTGAGGGAGGCAGAGGGAGCTGCTCGAACAGTGTCAAGGCCCCTTTGACCGTGCAGCAACACAGCGCGGCGGGTAAGGGGGAAGTGTATAGTTTGGATATGTTTCTCGTATTTAGGGTATGATTCTGTTATTGCGCTTAAGAAGGTGCTAAGAGCGGAAGGATGTGAACACACTACAGCAGTGTGTACTGCATACAATAGAGGAACAGTTCGGAAATATTGATTGTTTGAATCAGTATCATGCACTCTTTAAATAAAGCTGCGAATGTGAGGCTATTATTAGTGGATCATAAAATTTCTGAAATAGACTCGACTGCGAGTCCCGAAATGAACAATGAAACACTCTTGGGATGAGTTGGAACATCGACTTTGCTCCTGAACCTCGCTTTCACAATCATCACTTCCTCTGGTTTCGGCTCTTGTGGAAGAAGGGGCTGCCAGTACTCCACAGACATTCAGACACTTGAATGAATTGGTCCCCAGCATATTCGTCCGTCATAAGTGCGAAGGGTGGACACACCCCATATTAATGTCCACTAATAGGTGTCCGCATACCTTTGATCAGATAATATGCATTCTCCTACCTACACGTTCCAGTCACACCCACTTCATTTTTGTTGCAGTCGTAATTGCATCTTCCAATCCAGACTGACCTGTTTGTTTCTTCCTATCTATTCTAGCGTGAATAAAATCTTCTAGGTATACAAGGCGCGTCGTTACGAATAAAACACTCGAGCTTTCGACAGCTGTCTGCGTCATCACCACCAGGCGTTGAAATCACTGACCGCCACAGCGGAGACAGCTGTCGAAAGCTCGAGTGCTTTATTCGTAACGACGCGCCTTGTAAACCGAGAAGATTTTATTGAAGTACGCCTCTGCGAAAGACTCTCAGAGCACATACCTCTTCTAGTAACCTTCAAAATGCACACCTCCATTGCCCACTAAACAACCATCGCATTTTGGATTGTTTTGACGTGAAAAGGCCACATCGCATTGACGGTAAATCGGAAGAAGAAATGTGCACTGATTTCATTCTTTCGTTTTCAGGACACTCCTGGCTTGTTACATTGTGCGTGAGGGGACAACACGCTATAGTGTGTTGCACAGCACGCGGAAACAATGCAATCATTGTCGTAATGTGGAAACGGAGCGATTTATCTGACGTCCAAAATGGCATCACCAATGACTTTTGGCAATGGATGGAAGCATTTCCGAAACGGCTAAGTTTGTAAACTGTTCGTGTGAAGCTGTCGTTAAAGTATACCTTGAATGGCAAACTGGCGATATCTAAAACCGGCGTCATGGCAACTGTGAGGCACCACGGGTTTTAGATTACAGGGGTGCACGACACATGCGGAGATCTGTGCGGGCAGATATGCGTGCAGCTGTTGAGTAACTGAGCGCCCAGGCGAACCCAGGAGCTACCTACAATTCTCTTAAACGACTGTTCAGTAAACGTTGTCGTGTACGTGCCTACACAACAGGCACCTGATTCATGCACCCATGCTGATCATTGTTCATCGGTGACGAAGGCTGCAGGTCGGACGCCAGTACCACTCTTAGACGTTCACTGATTGGAGACAGGCGACCATTTCAGATGAATCACGTCTGATGCTCCATCGGACAGATGGCCTTTGGCTTGCAGGGCGTGAAACGCCAGAAAGCAAACAGTCTGCAACAGTCGTCGGAAGGGTCCAGGCCAGAAGATGTTTTCGTGGTATTCCCTCATCATTCTGTAAGGCACAATGGGCCAACAAAAGTATGAACCTATCCTTGGATACCATGTCCACCCCAAAAATCTGGTTTTCCTCGGTACGATGCCACCTACCAGCGGGACAATGGAATGTCTCACACAGTTCGTAGTCTACGTGCATGGTTCGAAGAGCACCAGGATGAATTTATCGTACTCTCCTGCCTAACGGGCTCCCCGGATTTAAGCTCACTCGAGAATCTGTGGCACCATCTCGATCAGGCTGTACGTGCCATGGGAAGTCAATCAAAAAATCTAGCATACCTTATCAAGGCACCAGAGTCGCCAATGCTCCTCATCCCTGTCGGTACCTTCCTGATCCCCATTAAGCCTCTTGTTGCACTTCTCGCAGCGTTCCGCGCTGCTAAAGCTGGTTACTCAGGCTTTTGGCACGTGGTCACAATGACATGTTTGGACAGTGTAGCGTTATTTATGAATGGAAATTTGATAACTGTGTTCTTTAAGTAAACGAAAGAACTTGCCTCATAGATACGTTCAAGTTAAAAGTATACATACACTAGTTTGCTGTACCTGCCTCTGGAAACTAGCACACTTTAACAGAGCAGCTCTGACTACATCCAATTAAAGACTGAATACACTCAACTCCATCCACTGACAAACTCTCGCTGAAGGGGAGTTCCTACGATATCAGTACTAATTGTAGCTATACGGTGTAAAGAGAGATCCTTACAATTTCTTGAAAGGATAAAACCATTTCCTACTGAAGAACGTGTTTCGTATTTGGAATTGTGCCCGCCAAAAGTTACATTCAAACAGAAGGGAATACAAACTGATTGTACATATCAGATGGCTATCAAATTGAAACGAAATAATTACAAGTTTGAAAATAAAGAAAACTGGTGAGAGATGTAAGACTGATGCAGTAATGTAGCATCTAGTAAGTTACTGCGTATTATTCTTTAACTAAATGTGCTTAGGCTTTCAGAACGATCCTGTTACACGACATGTTTTCCGTTCTGGTAGTAAAACTGTAACATAATGACAATACAGTCAGTCAACAGTGCTGTGGATATTGAGCAATAAGCGTGAAAATATTCCAGTGTAGAGAGAGGTCCTCTACTACTCCAGGCGTAAACTACGTAAATCACAGTTTCGGCACGTTGCTGCTAGTACCGTTGCTCTATTTACGACCGCTCCCGTTTAGCTTAAAAGAATAAAAAATAAAAAAGTCAATTACAGTGGAATATTACCATTGTGGACGAGACTAAAAGTAAACATACTTAGCACAGATGTCGAATCTGCTGCCGCTTGTCACAGACAGATTATCATTTACAGTGAGGACATTACGTATATCCTTACTTCAACTTCGGAACTCAGTGAAGTCTTGTTTGATCATTAGGGTTAACGTAGTTCAAAGCTTACAAAGCATTTTATTTTTTTGTATAATCACTTGTTTATTTTTTATTATTAGTTGAATACAGCCCATTTCAGTAGCATATTTTCATCTTCAGTAGCCAGTATGTTATAACATTATTTTCTGCAGTAAACTGTGCATTCAAACTAGATATTTCTGTAGTATGTACCAGTCAGGTTAGTTAACGAATAATCGCATCTGATCACAATAAATTGGTATAAACTCCTTTGGGTGCAGGAATATCAAATTAATTTCTGCCAACCTGAAGATAAGAATAGGAAGAAAAACTTCGCTTCATAACTTTTTGTGTTCAGGGTGCCACAAATGGTTTGTATACTCTTGGAGTGCGAAAGTTGGATCTCTGCCTCATAGTGTATAATTTATATATTTCAGGACGACAAAACATTTATAAACGACACAAAATAACGTGCTATTAAAATACGGACACCAAGAAAATGAAAGCGGGCTATCGAAACTCGTGAAAAAAAGTGAAAGGAAAATGACTGAAGAAGAAAACGCATGACATCTTGTGAAACTGGTGAGTCGCAGATTTTCACAAATGACATTGTAAAAAAACTTTCTATAGCCAAGTTCGCATGAATATTTATTTTAGAAAACTATTTCCGAAAGACTTTGCTGTCATTTGTTGGTCTTAAAAAATGTTTGTTACGAAACGTATTCATTATGAGTTGGAACATCTTGCCAAGTTGTCATATTAGTACATATAATGTAGCATATTATGGAAAGCTTTGAAAGAAATAAAACGTTTTCTGTTAAAAAGCACTTGTGCGTATTATCATTTGTATACACGTAGCGTTCACATACGATTGTTAAGTCTTAAAAAAATTCAATATACAGCAAAATGTACAATAGCACATCTATTTACGTTAGCTTCACATGTTCCATTCGTTGATGAACCACCTTAGACGGCGTATAAAGTACAATTGGATGGCAGTGTAGCAAGGGTTATGTCCCGCTATCGTAAATATATGTGCTATTATACATTTTACTGTATATTGCGTTGATTAATACTTAACAATCGTCTGTGAGAGCTATGTATACAGACACTGCCATGTGCACAAGGTGCTTTTTGATTGTAAACGTTTTATTTCTGACAAAGCTTTGCATAATAGGCTGCATTTTACCCACTAATATGACAACTTGTCATGAGGTTACAACTCAAAATGAACAGGTTCTGTGACAAAAATGTTTGAAAACCTGTCGAAACTGGTTGCCAAAAATAAATAAGTGTTTATGGGATCTCGGCTGTAGAAAGTGTTTTACCAAGTGCAACAGATCGCTCGTTCTCATTTTTGGACATGAAAAATTTCAATAACATTGTAATGTGGACGTACTTCTGTACGTCATTTATTGTAATCATTACGTATTGAATACTATCACGGCCTTGATTTGCATTGACGATTTTAAGTGAAATTGTTTGCAGATAAATTAGTCAGATTTGGGTTCACAAAGGAGCTTAGCAACAATCGTTCTTCCTGCGTCCGCAGACAATTGTCGCCTGGAACAAGATACGGGGTTAGTGCCAGCAGTATACGAATTACCTTCCCCCAGTCACCATGAAGTGGCTTGTGGAATGTAGCCGTACATGTATAAGCATTAATGCGCCCGTTGCAGCATACTACAGAGGTTCCTTTCATCGAGTTGGTCTGTAACGACTGTTTCTGTGGGCGGTCTTATGGATGTACTGACGAAGGAAGATCCCGACGGGCACAACACAGTGCCGTAGCTTAGATACCGCTCCAACATTTGCTGTTTATATATCACCCGCAGTTAAACATCTGTCTAAAAAAAATTCACCGATATTTATTTGTTCCAAACTTCTATTAGTCCACGTTTGCCTTCCGTCTCTGTCTGTCGATCTCTTTTCCTCCTCCCCTCTTTCACTCTCCACCTCCACCACCCACTTTCTCTGCCCACCTCCTACATCCCCTATACTCTGTTCCCTCTCACGTTTTATCTCCTCCTCCTCCGTCTCGCTGTTTACCTCCTCCGCCCTCCTCTATCTGCCCATCTCCTCTTCTTTCTTTCTTTGTGACCATCTCTTCCGCTCCTCTCTTCTTCCCATCTCCTCCTTTGATTGCTTATTCCTCTTCCCCTTTCTCTGTGAATCTCCTCCTTCTCTTCCCTCCGTCCATCTCCTTATCCCCCTATCTGTGTCCATCTCCTACTACCCCTCGCTCTGTCTACCTCCTCCTCCTCTCGCCTCTGTCCCCACGCTATCAACCTCACCCCAATGTGAGGCTGAGCTTCATAACCCCACTGAATTTACTCTTACATCGTATCTAACACGTGTATCAAATTTGGTTGATGTCGTTCCAGGGGACTAGGATGAACTATTTAACCATGACTTTGTCCACATACGCACATGTAAAATGTATTTAATATGTATTTAACATATTCCACATGTATTTTTACACATATTTCACCTGTATCTCTAGCGAATTTCGCCCTGCAGTTTCATTCTCACTCGGCTCAGTGTATATAACGTGGTGTCCCCTGAACTATGTGTCGTGCAATGATATCATTTTGCAGGTACATCCAGTAATAATAATGTCGTGTGTCTAGGGCCTCACGTCGGGTAGACCGTACGCCTGGTGCAGGTCTTTCAAGTTAACGCCACTTCGGCGACCTGCGCGTCGATGGGGATGAAATGATGATGACTAGGACCACACAACACCCAATCCTTGAGCGGAGAAAACCTCCGACCCAGCCAGGAATCGAACCCGGGCCTTTAGGATTGACATTCCGTCACGATGACCACTCAGCTACCGGGGGCGGACGGTGCATCCAGTGATATCTATGGCTAATGTCTGCGAAATGTGTCGTGAATATCAGTAATAAATTAAAACGTCTTGCATGATGCGGTAGTTTAACACACATCTTAGTCTTTATGACATCGTATCTACTGAACTATGTGCCACGGAAAGATATAACGTTGGTGGTACATTCGGTGGTATATGTAATACCGTCTAGAAAATGTATAGCGAATACAGTTAGTATTAAAGAAGTTTTACTGCGTGAACAGTAAAAACGTAGTAAACGATAAAATTTTGTCGTTTCATAATTTTGTGGTGGTTGTCAAAAAATACTGCTTGAATGAAAAAATTTGTTCAAACGGCTCTGAGCACTTTGGGACTTAACTGCTGAGATCATCAGTCCCCTAGGACTTAGAACTCCTTAAACCTAACGAACCTAAGGACATCAGACACTTCCATGCCGGTCGGGCGGTTCCAGACTGTAGCGCCTAGAACCGCTCGGCCACCCCGGCCGGCTACTGCTGGAATAGACCACGGGTATCCGCCCGTCGTGGGCCATACTTCTTACTCACCCCTACTCCTTTGATAAGTAGGTGTACGCAAAGTAACCTGTATGTTAATTCAGGCTATAAGCAATTTACGTTCCAAATTTCATCCAAATACGTGCAGCCGTTTCATCTTGAAGGAGTAACAAATGTTCTATCAAACACAAAGAAACTTTCGCATTTGTTTATATGAAATGTTGAGACGGACGACATAGTAGCGCACGCCACTGGACGGGCTCGCCCCGGTGACGAGTACTCACCGCCCGGCAGGAAGCAGAAGCAGGCGGCCAGTGCGAGGAGCAGCGGCAGCGTCTGGCAGCGGGCCATGGCGGCACTGCCTCCGCCTCTCTCCCCGGCTGCCGCCGCGGCTGGCCGCTTATCTCCGGGTCGGCCACCGCGGGGCGGCCTCGCTCGCTCCCGCTCTGCCGCCGCGCCTCGTTAGGCGCTATAGTGCCAACACGCGTGACGTCACGCGCTGCGTGACGCGCGGCACCTGCTCTACACTCCGCTGACAGTGTTGACGTGCGGATTAAACTGTCATGTCTCCAAACAGGGGCGCAGATAAGAAGGTGTGCGTCTGGTGCGCATCTGTCATTGTCACTGGCTTCAAGGGGAAGGTCTCAAGTCTATACACACTGCACCGACGCAATTTAAATTAATCAGCCACTTGTCCGTTGATTCTGACAGTCACTACAGATCTTATAGTATGTCTAAACAACACCTGCTCGCATCTGCAGAGAATTTTGTCGATCTTTTAACGCTCCAACATGAACAGAAAGTAGTTCATCGGAATACCGTCCTGCTTTCGCGGCAACAGTCGACGTAACGCCCGAGATCCTCTTAACAACTTTCCACGAAGTGATATCAAACAATGGGACGTGTTTCGGCCTCTTCGTGTGCATTCGTGCACACACGAACATGTCAACAGTCAGCTGTCAGGAAACCAGCTTTGACTGCAGTGACACAGGCTCACGTGACGGCCATGCTGACCAAATTAGGGTTTGGCAAACACGAAGACAGGCAATAGAAATTCGCGACGTGTGTGGCCGGGCATTACATTGTTGGAATGTAAGCCCAGGATGGCTTGCCATGAAGGGAAACAAAACGGGCAGTAGAGTATCGGCGGCATACCACTGTTCTGTAAGGGTGCTGCAGATGACAACCAAAAGGGGCCTGCTATAAAATGAAATGAAATGGCGCCCCAGACCGTCATTCCTGGATGTCGGCCAGTATTGGCTGACAACAGTCAGCTTGGTATCCCACCACTACCCGGGGCTTCTCCAGACATGTCTTCACTGGTCATCACAGCTCAGTTCGAAGCGGAACTCCTCACTGAAGACAATTCTACTACAGTGAATGAGATTCCAAGTCGAATGTGCCTGACAACACTGGAAACGAGCTTGATGTACAGAGGTCAATGATAGTTGGCGCGCTGGCCGGGGTGGCAGAGCGGTTCTAGGCGCTACAGTCTGGAACAGCGCGACCGATACGGTCGCCGGTTTGAATCCTGCCTCGGGCATGGATGTGTGTGATGTCCTTACGTTTGTTAGGTTTAAATGTGTGTGAAATCTTATGGGACTTAACTGCTAAGGTCATCAGTCCCTAAGCTTACACACTACTTAACCTAAAGTATCCTAAGGACAAACACACACACCCATGCCCGATGGAGGACTCGAATCTCCGCCGGGACCAGCCGCAAAGTCCATGACTGCAGCGCCTGAGACCGCTCGGCTAATCCCGCGCGGCCGGGACTGATGACCTTAGAAGTTAAGTCCCATAGTGTTCAGAGCCATTTGAACCATTGATAGGCCAGCAGTCGCCTTTTTATGAGTGGCCTGTTAATGGTCCTTATGGTCACTGAAGCACCAGTTGTACATCGGATTGATGACAATGATGAGTGCCTCTATGACGATTGCTCGGTCCTCACGTTCTGTCGTCTCTATAGGTCAACCGCTTCCTTCTTGACGCCACGGTCGGCCATGGTCCACCGATTCCTGCCAGCTTAGTCGAATAGTCACATTGCTCATTTGTCGAGCGACTCGCCGATTATTCTAATCGGCTTCTCTCAGCACATACACATGTCCTCTCTTGAATGCTGACATCTGCATATGTTGTACACTCTCCTGTGGCTGAGGCGTAGTTACTGTCGGACTGAGTACGTGGAATGGAGTTCGCGACGAACTTAAACCCTGACATCGACATGTCCCTTATTTACCATATTTGCAAGATGCTCGGGGAAATTGTAGTGCAGCATCACACATTCATCCATCGGGTGCCAAAGTTTACAATTTTGCATTTTCCGTCTACAACTCTATGAATACCGTCCTTTTGTGTGTATATATCACATTCTAAAATAAAAATGTTTCCGGCATACAAAGCAAAAAAAAAATTAGCAATTCAAATATGATAGTTTGCTGGTGAACAACTTCTTGTAAATGATGTGTAGAACTAATTCTGTACAAAAGATGATGGTAATATAGTCATAAAACGTAACTAACAATATAAAGAAAACACTGAAAAGTGGGGAGCTGTCAGTCAGACTTCTGATATACAGTAAAGCAAAATATGAACCTACTGAAAATCTTTCAACTGACTTATCATCTGATAAGTTACTTGATTTTGAACGGTTACAGAAAAAATAATGGCGATCCTATGCTTCATGAAGTCTTCTCAAGCAGTGTTCTAGGCTACCCATAGTGCCGTTCTTTGTTCTGTTACTCCATGTACGCATATACAATACACGTGAAGAACTTCACCTTTAACATTGGTATATTTAGTCTATAGTTTGTTGTTACTTCACATAAATGTAGTACAATATTAGTAAACCGGTAATGTATCTGTAATAACTCATGGTATTGTTAATTCAGTAATTAATTGCATCGGTTATTTTTATTATAAGTGTATTTCTAAAAATACACTTTCTGTTCATTCTTTTCTGCGTCTTTGAAGATATAAGTCGATTTTTCGCGTTATGTTATCCCTGTAAGGCGAAAAATGGCTAAGAAACTAATTACATCCTGTAGAATACTGGCTGTTTATGGCCTGAGTTCTTGAATTATGTTGTAATAACTACAGAAGAAAGCCTTCTGTATCTTAACTAAGTTTCTTCTTCTTCTGGCTTTACAGTTAATGGTGTAGCTGTTTGCACTGAATATCTTAGGTGTTGTGAAACGACTCAAATCACTTAAGAAAGACAAGTCTTCCTTTCAGAGTATGCAGACACAATAGCGCCTTTCTTAGCAGTCATATGCAACCGCTCACTGGACGAAACGTCTCTTCCTAAAAAGACTGGAAACTAGCACAGGTCACACCAATATTCAAGAAAGGAAATAGGAGTAAACCATTTATTTACAGACCCATATTACTTACCTGCAGTAGGATTCTGGAGCATATACTGTACTAGAACATTATGAATCACTTTGAGGAAAATGACTTATTGATACATAACCTACACGGATTCAGAAAATAATGTTCTTGTGAAACACAGCTAGCTCTTTATTCCCATGAAGTCATGAGTGTCGACAAGGGATCTCAGATCGATTTCATATTCCTAGATTTCCACAAGACTTTTGATACCGTTCCTCACAAGTGACTATTAATCAAATTGCGTGCGTATGGACTCTCGTCTCAGTTGTGTGACTGGATTCGTGATTTCCTCTCAGAGAGGTCACAGTTCGTAGTAATAGACGGTAAATCATCGAGTACAACAGAAGTGATACCTGGCGTCCCGCAAGGTAGTGTCATAGGCCCTCTGCTGTTCCTGATTACATAAATGATCTAGGTGATAATCTGAGCAGCCCCCTTAGGTTGTTTGCAGATGATTTACCGTCTAGTAAAATCATCAGACGATCACTTCCAATTACAAAATGATGTAGAGAGAATTTCTGTATGGTGCGAAAAGTGGCAATTGGCACTAAACAAAGAAAAGTGCGAGGCCATCGACATGGGTACTAAAAGAAATCCGATAAATTTTGGGTATACGATAAATCGCACAAATCTAAGGGCTGTCAATTCGACTAAATACCTAGGAATTACAATTACGAGCAACTTAAATTGAAAGACTACATAGGTAATATTGTGGAGAAGGCGAAACAAATACTGCGTTTTGTTGGCAGGACACTTAGAAGATGCGACAAACTCACCAAAGAGACAGCCTACATTACACTTGTCCGTGCTCTGCTGGAATTTTACTGCGCTGTATGGGATCCTTACCAGGTAGGATTGACGGAGGGCATCGAAAAAGTGCAAAGAAGTGCATCTCGTTTCGTGTTATCGCGCAATAGGGGTGAGATTGTCACTGATATGATACGCGAATTGGGGTGGCAGTCACTGAAACAAAGGCGGTTTTCTTTGCGTTGGCATCTATTTATGAAATTTGAATCGCCAACTTTCTCTTCCGAAAGTGAAAATATTTTGTTGTCACCCACCTACGAAAGGAAAAATGATCAACATAATAAAATAAGAGAAATCAGAGCTAGAACGGAAAGATTTAGGTGTTCCTTTTTCCCACGCGCCATTCGAGAGTGGAATGGTAGAGTAGTAGTATGAAAATGTTTCGATGAACCCTCTGCCAGGCACTTAAGTGTGAATTGCTGAGTAGCCATGTAGATGTAGATGTAGACATTGGCTTGTCAAATTGTGTCCACAATTATGTTGTAGTAGGCAGCGGTTGGCTGCATTGCTATCTGCATTCTTAATGTAGGCTAGATAGGAAGTCCTTTGGTGTTTCCTAATGAAGGTTTGACCTTCGTCCCTCAGTTCATTCGCAGCGGTTGTTCTGGTAAACAGGCTCGGACTGCTATCCGTTTTTCTCATAAGAATACAAAGCGGTGTGATCCGGTTCTTGCCGTAGGAAGATGCCAAAACGATGGAAACTCGTCGGCGGCTTATAGATAAAATGGTGATAACTCTTTTCTGTTGCAAAGTGTACATTAGATGTTTCATATAAGCGTCGACAACTGTACATGACGACTAGACTTAACACCTCTTAAAAGGTATAGACCATGATCTCATCGTTCATCATATGATTACGGATATCGCTTTAGCAATGTGTTTTATTGCGCCAGATACGTCGCTCTGTAACTGAGAAACCAAAGACAACTGGCAGCCACCACTCCACATTTACACGGAAACATCATTGGAGAGAATACTTCACGATAATACCAAGCAAGTCCTCCAGTTGATTATGAAGATGAGGAATCTACGATGACTTACCTCCCATGATTTGGAGAAATAAAATTAGTTTGTTGCTGCTATGTGACTTTTTCTCTAAACTTTCCTCAGCGCGTTGAAATTTTCATAGGCAGTTCTGCATACAAAAAAAGAATGCAAAATTAAGAACTCCATTTCTTTTCTGGATGGTAAACAACTAGTTAAAAAGGTTTTACAAAGATGTAATGAAGTATGTCTTTATACTTTACATTTTATCAGTACTTCTGATGACCAGTTTCTAAGAAAGGAGGGAGATTTAGCTTTGTAGAAGCAAGGAAGGTCCAGGTCAGCGTCCAATAGACGACGCGGGAGTCGGGAGGCGAAGCACAATTTCGGATTGGGGCAGAAAATAGGTTGTTTCCTTTTCAACGGAACCATACCGACATTTACAGTGAGCGCCGTAGGAATCTGAACTGATCTAAATAAGATACAAGTATGATGGAAGATAAAATGCATAATAATATCCCAAAGTGTGATACTAAAATAGAAGAGAACGAAGTGTGAAATTTTCTCCATTCTTGATTGAACAACTGGACATGTAATTTTGTCTGGCTGCAGCACAATTTACAGTCGCGTGAATACAGACTGAAGCTACTAAACACAGTTTCTCGTTAGCACTGTTAGAGCACCGAGTTGTTGAAAGTATATGGGATCTCGTGAACAGGACAGAAAGCAACACATATGTAGCAGAACTTCCGGTGTGCTCCGGAGAAAAGTGTTGGGGCCTTGCTCTACACGCTGTACGTAAATGAACTTGAAAATACACTCCTGGAAATGGAAAAAAGAACACATTGACACCGGTGTGTCAGACCCATCATACTTGCTCCGGATACTGCGAGAGGGCTGTACAAGCAATGATCACACGCACGGCACAGCGGACACACCAGGAACCGCGGTGTTGGCCGTCGAATGGCGCTAGCTGCGCAGCATTTGTGCACCGCCGCCGTCAGTGTCAGCCAGTTTGCCGTGGCATACGGAGCTCCATCGCAGTCTTTAACACTGGTAGCATGCCGCGACAGCGTGGACGTGAACCGTATGTGCAGTTGACGGACTTTGAGCGAGGGCGTATAGTGGGCATGCGGGAGGCCGGGTGGACGTACCGCCGAATTGCTCAACACGTGGGGCGTGAGGTCTCCACAGTACATCGATGTTGTCGCCAGTGGTCGGCGGAAGGTGCACGTGCCCGTCGACCTGGGACCGGACCGCAGCGACGCACGGATGCACGCCAAGACCGTAGGATCTTACGCAGTGCCGTAGGGGACCGCACCGCCACTTCCCAGCAAATTAGGGACACTGTTGCTCCTGGGGTATCGGCGAGGACCATTCGCAACCGTCTCCATGAAGCTGGGCTACGGTCCCGCACACCGTTAGGCCGTCTTCCGCTCACGCCCCAACATCGTGCAGCCCGCCTCCAGTGGTGTCGCGACAGGCGTGAATGGAGGGACGAATGGAGACGTGTCGTCTTCAGCGATGAAAGTCGCTTCTGCCTTGGTGCCAATGATGGTCGTATGCGTGTTTGTCGCCGTGCAGGTGAGCGCCACAATCAGGACTGCATACGACCGAGGCACACAGGGCCAACACCCGGCATCATGGTGTGGGGAGCGATCTCCTACACTGGCCGTACACCACTGGTGATCGTCGAGGGGACACTGAATAGTGCACGGTACATCCAAACCGTCATCGAACCCATCGTTCTACCATTCCTAGACCGGCAAAGGAACTTGATGTTCCAACAGGACAATGCACGTCCGCATGTATCCCGTGCCACCCAACGTGCTCTAGAAGGTGTAAGTCAACTACCCTGGCCAGCAAGATCTCCGAATCTGTCCCCCATTGAGCATGTTTGGGACTGGATGAAGCGTCGTCTCACGCGGTCTGCACGTCCAGCACGAACGCTGGTCCAACTGAGGCGCCAGGTGGAAATGGCATGGCAAGCCGTTCCACAGGACTACATCCAGCATCTCTACGATCGTCTCCATGGGAGAATAGCAGCCTGCATTGCTGCGAAAGGTGGATATACACTGTACTAGTGCCGACATTGTGCGTGCTCTGTTGCCTGTTTCTATGTGCCTGTGGTTCTGTCAGTGTGATCATGTGATGTATCTGACCCCAGGAATGTGTCAATAAAGTTTCCCCTTCCTAGGACAATGAATTCACGGTGTTCTTATTTCAATTTCCAGGAGTGTATTAATAGTAACTACGGACGTTTTTCAGATGATGCCGTTATCTGCAGGGTGAGTAACTATTTATTACCCCCAAGAATAACTCCGAAAGTATGATAGTCGCTGAAAAGTTTGTGGGACAAATGTCCCAAGGGACAAAGGGGGCCGTAATACGACGTTGGCTTTTTGTTCCTAGGTGGAGTCGCTTCAGAAATATGAAGGTCAACTTTGTTTTTTTTTTAATCTGATGCTATAGTTTGGTACTTATTTTCTGATAGCGGCTATCGAGACGAGTCCAGTGATGTGTAACAGTAAGGTCTTCGAAGGTCAACGAAGGTCATGAAAGTGGCATGAACGTCCATTTACAGAAGGTGTTCGAAGTGATGAACATTCGTATCCATGCAGTGCTGCAGTCGTCTTATCATGAATTGAGTGGTATTCCGTATCACTTCGGCACATATCGAAGCACATGCTCTGACAATTCTCTTTCATATATCGTACAGATAGTAAATATTCGGCGAATACGGCGTATCGATAGAACGTGCCAGTGACATATAAACACCATTCGACGGTTTCGCAATACAAAACTAATAGGAACGGTAAGACTTGTATTGTCGAATCTAGCGAATGTGAATAATGTATTCCTTGGAAGAACAAGTCGACATGCTTTTCATTTGCGGAGAATGCCAACGAAATTCAGTGAGAGCTAGATACCTATACGCTGAAGGATATCCTCGACGTACACACCGTGCACGTCGTACATTTAAATATGTGTATGATAAATTGAGAACAACTGGATCTTTAACGCACCGCAAACATATCCGGCAAAGGAAAGTTACTAACGGGGAAATGGAAATTGGTACACTTGCCACTGTGGTTCGAGACCCTTGTGTTAGTTCGCTTCAAATCGCAAGGGAATCTGGCATGAGTCACAGTAGTGTTGTTTATGTTCTGCATCTACATAAATATCATCCTTACTATATCAGTCTCCTCCAAGAATTACCTGGTACGGATTGTATGCGTCCTATTGAATGCTGCCGATGGGTTCAACTTCAGATTCAGAGGGATGACACACTTATTAATTTGATTTTATTTACTGACGAGGCTACATTCACGAACCATGGAAATGTTAAATTTGCATAACATGTATTATTGGTCAACTGAAAATCCATGTTGGCTGAGGCAATTTGCACACCAAAAGCCGTGGTAGGTGACTCTATGGTATGGGATTTTGCTGGACAGAATTATAGGCCCCTATTTCACCGAAGGAAATCTTAATGGTAGGGAGTATACCACTTTACTGCAAGAAACATTAGGTCTGTTATTGGAAGAAATACCTTTATCAACAAGGAACAGAATGTGTTATCAACACGATGCGGTCTGGCACATTTTTCGCTGATGGCTAGAAATGAATTGCAGAGACAATTCCCAACTCGTTGGATTGGACGCGGAGGAGGTGTGTCGTGGCCGGCTCGTTCGCAAGATTTGAAGCCTCTGGATTTTTTCTTGTGGGGATTTGTAACAGACATTGTTTACAAAGACGTCCCATTTACACTTGAAGATATGCCAGAAAGAACTGTCAGGGCATGAGCTTCGATAAGTGCCAATGTGATAATAAATACCACTCAATCCATGATAAGAAAATTGCAGCATTGCATTTATACAAATGGTCAACACTTCGAACACCTTCTGTAAATGAACGTTTATACCATCTTTGTGACCTTCGTTGGCCTTCAAAGATCTTACTGGTTCAAAAATGGCTCTGAGCACTATGGGACTTAACTGCTGTGGTCATCAGTCCCCGAGAACTTAGAGCTACTTAAACCTAACTAACCTAAGGACATCACACACATCCATGCCTGAGGCAGGATTCGAACCTGCGACCAGAGCGGTCGCGCGGTTCCAGACTGTAGCGCCTAGAACCGCTCGGCCACTTCGGCAGGCAAAGATCTTACTTTTACACATAATTAATTCGTCTCGATAGCCGCTATCAGAAAATAAGTACCAAACTATAGCACCCCATTCAAAAAAAAAAAAACAAAGTTGACGTTCATATCTCTGAAGTGACCCCACCTGGCAACAAAAACGTCATATTATAGCTCCCGTTGTCCCATGCAACTTTTGTCCCACAAACGTTTCAACTGCTATCATACTTTCTGAGTTATTCCTGGTGGCAATAGTTATTGACTCACCCTGTATAGCGCAGAACTGTCTGAAAGAAGCTTCATAAATGTTCAGTCAAACCTTGATTAGATTTCAAAGTGGTGCAAAGCTTACCTGGGTATAGCACTTTGTAGAAATGGAATGATCACTTAGGCTCAGTTGTGGGTAAATTAGATACACTTCTATTTATCGGAACGCAATCAGTCTGCAAAGGAGATCACTTATAAATATCTTCTGCGTCCAGTTCTCGAATATTGCTCATGTGTGTGGGATGCGCACGAACTAGGACCAACAGAGTACATCGAACGTTTACGAAGAAGAACAGCAGGTACGATCACAGGTTTCATGGGAAAGTATCACAGAGATAGTGAAGAAATTGGACTCGCAGGCACTTGAAGGCAGACGTAAACTATCCCGAGAAAATCTATTTACAGAGTTTCGAGAATTGTATTTCAATGATGATTGCAGGGGTATTCTACAATCACCTACTTATAATTGCGTAGGCTTCCGCGGCCAGAGTCAGTCGACATAAAAGTTTTCTGGGTTTGGTACCGCGTCATAATGTAAAAAAAAAAAAAAAAAAAAAAAATACTGCTGCTATAGAAGAGCCAACGTTTCGGCCACGATTGCAGCGGCCTTCTTCTGGGGCTAATGGTGCGTTCTGGCTATGCAGTGTCCTTTATATTTTGTTGTTAGTGTTCACTGCGCATGCCATTACGTCATAATTTTAAAAAGGTAGTTGGTTTATTGGTCACTTAAGGAAGAAGGAGAGGGAACTTTATTTTTAATAGGTTATTGCGGTGGAGGGAGAACATGACCTCTGTTGTCCATTGGCTCATGTGTTATGTGCCGTGATTGGTGGCCACCGTCGAATGAGAAGTTTGCTGTGTGTTTACCAGCTGCTGGACGTCGGCCGCGCGGCGGCCAACAGTACGCTTACCGTATGTTAAAAACGTCACTGACCGAATAGGCAAACACCTTCGCCGCGCTGGAGTGCAGCCTGTCTTCTATAGTGGCCGTAGGATCCAGGACGTGCTAGGCTCCACAAAGGACAAGGTGGATGCATTACACACTGCAGGTGTTTACAAGGTGGAATGCGAATGTGGAGAGGCATACATCGGCGAGACGGGTAGGCCAATAGCAACGCGCATTCGGGAGCACGAGCGTTACATTCGTCTAGGGCAACACAATAAATCCGCAGTGGCAGAACATCACCTTGACTGCGGAAAAGAAATTAAATTCAGCGAAGCCTGTGTGTTGGCCAAGCAGCCAACCAAGATGAAACGCAAAATCAGAGAGGCCATCGAAATTCTCAAACACCCTAACAACATGAACAGGGAGGATGGACTCAGGCTTGCCCCGTCTTGGCTGCCAGCAATCAGAGCCCAACAGACCGCACTGTCAACACGAGGCACGAGCACTACCGGCGAGTAACTGCCGCCGCGCGGCCGACGTCCAGCAGCTGGTAAACACACAGCAAACTTCTCATTCGACGGTGGCCACCAATCACGGCACATAACACATGAGCCAATGGACAACAGAGGTCATGTTCTCCCTCCACCACAATAACCTATTAAAAATAAAGTTCTCTCTCCTTCTTCCTTAAGTGACCAATAAACCAACTACCTTTTTAAAATTATGACGTAATGGCATGCGCAGTGAACACTAACAACAAAATATAAAGGACACTGCATAGCCAGAACGCACCATTAGACCCAGAAGAAGGCCGCTGCAATCGTGGCCGAAACGTTGGCTCTTCTATAGCAGCAGTAGTTTTTTTTTTTTTTTACATTATGACGCGGTACCAAACCCAGAAAACTTTTATGTCGAATCACCTACTTATTGCTAACATACAGTCTGTGAAGACAAGATTAGATTAATTAAGGAATGCACAGGAGCATTTAATCAACCATTGTTCCACGATCAGTACGTGAACGGGAAGGGAAGAAACCCTAATAAATGGTACAATGGGAGATACCCTCGGCCGTTCACTTGAGTGTTGTTTCCAGAGTATAGATTTAGATTTGGATACTCGTTAGTTAAAGAAAAACTGTTAATTCAATTTTAAGGGAGGAGAACAACCTCATATTAAGACTAGTTAGCGAGCTGAAATTTATGAGTTGAAGCCCAGTAAACTGCTTCGGAAAACGAAAGGAACTAACGTTTCAGATGGAATTTTAAAGACTGTCTGGTTTAACAAACTTCGTAGTGGCGTCCGAAATATTTTAACAATTTTCGAAGAAATATGTATAAACTAGCGCAGATAGCTGGAAATACGAAGCACTCAGGTACCTCAGTCAGCTTCAGTGGAAGTGACCCCTTTGGCTTGTGACTCTTCCGTGAAAGATATTCGGGTATGTATCGAAGAGATAGAAAATGAAGTCTGACAATTCAGATCTTGGGGACAAATCTATCGCGACGACGTTCTCGTTGCAGATGCAGTAATTCCGAAAAGTATTGCTATTTTCATTTTGGTTATGACTCGAATTGAGAAAACAGCCTTGTCGCACTTGTAACTCCGGTTTCGATCTGATCATCGAAGTTTAGTGCTGTCGGGCTTGCTAACACTTGGATGGGTCACCGTTGGACCTGCCGAGTGCTGTTGGAATGCGAGGTGCGCTCAGCCCTTGTGAAGTCAATAGAGGAGCTACTTGATCGAGAGGAAGCGGCATCGGTCACGAAAAGTGGCAACGGCTGGGACACGGCCCTCGTATCTGCATCCGGTGAAGCCTAAGGTTTGATGATGACACGGTGGCCGGTCGGTAGCGTTTGGCGTTCAAGGCCTGTTCGAACGGTGTTTGTTTGTTTGTTTGTTTGTTTGTTTATAACTCCAACTGCAGACCTAAAAAGCGTGTCCACACTCGCCAGTGGAAAAGTGAGGAAAACTCAAATCGGCAGTCAGAGTAGCGGCTGAGTTCTACCGCAACGAGTATACCAGGTCGCCAATATCGATTGTTTGTTAGAGATAAAACTTCACGGCTATGCTACCTGGGTGGCAGCAGTGCTGATTTTTCCGTTATAAAAGCGTGTCAAAAAATGGTTCAAATGGCTCTGAGCACTATGGGACTCAACTGCTGTGGTCATAAGTCCCCTAGAACTTAGAACTACTTAAACCTAACTAACCTAAGGACAGCACACAACACCCAGCCATCACGAGGCAGAGAAAATCCCTGACCTCGCCGGGAATCGAACCCGGGAACCCGGGCGTGGGAAGCGAGAACGCTACCGCACGGCCACGAGATGCGGGCAATAGCGTGTCCCAAGGATAAGGTTAAAGAGAGAGATTGCAAACTATATGTTGCGAATGCGTCTCACATTAAAACTTACAGATCAAAGTTACTGAACCTAGATTTAGGTTAAATTGGCAGTTCGGAGTGCCGTTTCATTGTAGCCAACATAACTGAAGGTATAATCACTGCAGACGATCTTCATATTTCACGTATTAATAGACCCAAGAAGAAAGTCATTAGTTGCCAATAATACGCAGTTACATGTGGATGCACTCCAGCGTACAGCTGGTTCTTCTGATTCCGTGAGTTCACTCCACACTAACTGTACATACTCTGAACTATTCAAACAGAACTGACAAAATCCAGCATTGCGCCGGGAGAAATTAAGCGTGATGTTAAACATTGTATTGGAATCAGCAGTGGCCTGCAAGTGTTCTCAAAAGCCCACAGGTTGATCCACATAAACTAAATCTGGCTTAACAAGAATTCCAGTTTCTAATGTATCATAATAAAATTCGCCCCTTTAAATCCACTGATAGCTATTCAGTTCCTTACATAAATGGTATAAATTGCATCCTTGTGGGAAGGAAACTATTCTCTAAAGTCGATCTCCTAAAAGCATATTGCCAAATCCCATTAGCTGAAAATGGTAAGGAAAAGAGTGCCTTCATCTCACCCTGTGGACTTCATGAATTGAATTTCACGCTCATTTCCCTCAGGAATGCACCCAGTACCTTACGGATATTTATTAATGAAGCATTGAGACACGTGGGTTTCTGTTTCCTGTATCTAGATGACATCCTGATAGCTTCTAGCTCTCCACAAGAACTCGCTCAGCTTTTAATTATCGTGTCTGAACGACTGAACAAGTTCGGTTTAAGGTTTAACGTTGGAAAACTGTGTCTATAGTTCAAAAATTTAACTTTTTAGGTCGTGTGATTACTTCGGAAAGTACCAAATCAGATCTAAAACGAGTACACGTAATTACTAATTTCAAACGTTCAGGAACTATGTCGGAATTACGTTGTGTCCTTGGCATGCTAAATTTTTGCCGATGGAGTTTGGAACATAACGCGGAACACCAAGCTATCCTACATGATTACTTGAAGAACACCAAGAAAAACAACAAAAGTAGCATTCGTTGGACAGAAATTGCAATAAGGCAGTTCTATAATTGCAAAATAGACCTAGCAAACGCAGAATTTTTGACATTCCCGAGTGAAAACAATGAACTTGCATTATTTGCGGACGCATCCGATTTTACATGTGGCGCAGTAAAACAAGAGGGAATATTTCTTTTCATCTTCTTCTTCTTATTCTTCTTTTTTCTTCTTCTTTCGTTTCACCCTACTTTGTGGTACGTTATATCAATCAGGTTTTTAAAGTTTTATGCCTTTCTATTAGCCCAGCATTGTTTCATCTTACTTTCCTTTCTTCTTCAGACATTTGGATTTTGCCATTGGTTATCATTTTGATTTGCAACCTCTCTTCCTTGCCTTTGGTCTTTTTTGCAGTTTCATCCGCGAGTATATTTTCTGTGATATGGAGTTCTGTTAAGTCATTCTCTGTTTCGTTAAACCAATTTGTTCGGATTTTTTGTTGCGGAAGTAGTCAAAGACTTTTTGTTAATCTATTTGGGTTCATTCTGAGGATGTGTCCATATAAATGAATTCTTCTTTTCCTCATTGTGTCTCAGAGATTTTAGGTAGTTAGTTAAAGTATTTCATTTTTAAAGTGAATTAGCTTGTTGTTATGGAATCTAGGGCCTAGATTTTTCTTAGTACCTTCGTTTCTTTGATCTCCAACTGTTCAACTGGGTCATGATTCGATATGTACAATGTTTCGGCTGCATCAGGGCTTCCAGTTTGATTAATGTATTGTAATGTCTTGTTTTTGCACTACATGGCAGGATCTTTTTGTTATATGTGCTTTAAGTGAGTTGGAACGCCAGGTCAAATTTACTTCTCCGAGCTTCCATTACGTTTTTCTCGAGGGCATCCCAGCTGATATTTGAATACCTCGATGATCTCAGTTTTTCGTTCTCCCACTTTAAAAAGGTATGGTAGATTTTTGTTATGTTTGTTGTTATTTTGGTCTTTTAAAAGAAGATTTTGAGACGAATTTTTTCAGCTTATTTTTGTAATTCGACGGTCTGTTCTTTGGCTTTCTTCCAGGTCTCGACTAGTAGGCCAATATCATCTACAAATACTAGACAATGCCTTTGATGCCTTTATTTTTTGTTCCTATTCGGATTCCACTACGGATCATTGTGTTCCACCCTCTAACTAATTTTTCTAGAATTCCGTTAAATAACAGTGGAGACAATGCATATCCTTCTCGTACAACAGTTTTTATCTCAAAGGGGGCGGAAAGTTCGACCATGAAGTTAGTGGTTTTGTTATCTGGGCTTAATTCTTTTAGTTTAGAGACGACTGATTCCCGGGATGTTGAGTCATATGCTTTCTGAAAGTCAATGAAAGTGATAACATTTTATTTGACCCTTGATTTTTGGTATACTACGAGGTTTAAAGATTTAGGTTTGTTCTGAGCGGGATCTCCCTTTCCTGAAGTCAGATCGGTATTTTCCAAGTTGATGGTATAATTGGGGTTCTGTTTAGCAGGACTTTAGAGATATGTTATATGTTGCGTTTACGAGTGAGATCCATCTGTAGTTGTTGAGGTCTGTTTTAGACCCTCTGTTATGGAGTGGGTGGACGAGAGCCGTCTACCTTTCAGCTGGTATTCTTTCTGTTGCCCAGATTTCTTCAAAGATATTCGGAGAGAATCTATGGATTTCTCCAATGTTTGCTGTGAGTTGGTTTTCTCCAGAGGCTTTATAATTTTTGAGACTGTCTATAGTTCCTCAGTGGAATGTGCTTCAGAGTTAGGCTTATTTATTGTTGAGACCTTAAACTCCATTTTTATGGGTCGTTCACATTTGAGAAGTTTTCTGAAATATTCTGTCAATATTCTACATCTACATCTACATTTATACTCCGCAAGCCACCCAACGGTGTGTGGCGGAGGGCACTTTACGTGCCACTGTCATTATCTCCCTTTCCTGTTCCAGTCGCGTATGGTTCGCGGGAAGAACGACTGTCTGAAAGCCTCTGTGCGCGCTCTAATCTCTCTAATTTTACATTCGTGATCTCCTCGGGAGGTATAAGTAGGGGGAAGCAATATATTCGATACCTCATCCAGAAACGCACCCTCTCGAAACCTGGCGAGCAAGCTACACCGCGATGCAGAGCGCCTCTCTTGCAGAGTCTGCCACTTGAGTTTGTTAAACATCCCCGTAACGCTATCACGGTTACCAAATAACCCTGTGACGAAACGCGCCGCTCTTCTTTGGATCTTCTCTATCTCCTCCGTCAACCCGATCTGGTACGGATCCCACACTGATGAGCAATACTCAAGTATAGGTCGAACGAGTGTTTTGTAAGCCACCTCCTTTGTTGATGGACTACATTTTCTAAGGACTCTCCCAATGAATCTCAACCTGGTACCCGCCTTACCAACAATTAATTTTATATGATCATTCCACTTCAAATCGTTCCGCACGCATACTCCCAGATATTTTACAGAAGTAACTGCTACCAGTGTTTGTTCCGCTATCATATAATCATACAATAAAGGATCCTTTTTTCTATGTATTCGCAATACATTACATTTGTCTATGTTAAGGGTCAGTTGCCACTCCCTGCACCAAGTGCCTATCCGCTGCAGATCTTCCTGCATTTCGCTACAATTTTCTAATGCTGCAACTTCTCTGTATACTACAGCATCATCCGCGAAAAGCCGCATGGAACTTCCGACACTATCTACTAGGTCATTTATATATATTGTGAAAAGCAATGGTCCCATAACACTCCCCTGTGGCACGCCAGAGGTTACTTTAACGTCTGTAGATGTCTCTCCATTGAGAACAACATGCTGTGTTCTGTTTGCTAAAAACTCTTCAATCCAGCCACACAGCTGGTCTGATATTCCGTAGGCTCTTACTTTGTTTATCAGGCGACAGTGCGGAACTGTATCGAACGCCCTCCGGAAGTCAAGGAAAATGGCATCTACCTGGGAGCCTGTATCTAATATTTTCTGGGTCTCATGAACAAATAAAGCGAGTTGGGTTTCACACGATCGCTGTTTCCGGAATCCATGTTGATTCCTACATGGAATCTGCTACTATCTCTGTTGTTGTGGCAGTATTTCCGTTTTTGTTTGGAGCTTTTAGGTCGGTGGGTTATATTTGGTTATTTTTGTTTGTTTGATAGTCTTACAAAATTTCCTTGTGTTATTTTTGATGAAGTCTTCATTGATGTGAAAGAGGAATTGATCTTCTTGGGCCTTCTTATTGTTTTCATATTTTTGCTAAGTTTCTTGTGATAAATAATTAAGAAGTTTTGTCTATTCCATTCATTTATCAATGCTTGCACTGCTGGACGCTTTTCTTCTTAGTTCAAGGAGTCTGTCATATTCTTCTATCCATCAGGTATGCTTTTTTGCTTTGGTTATGGGAGCTAATTGTTCAGCTTTACCTATTAGTTGTTCTTTTATCTGGTCCTAGTTTTGGTTTTGCATGTGTTCAGGGGAGACTCATGAGTTTATTACCTTTTTTTGGATAATATTTTCTTCTTATGGGGTTGTTGGCTCCGTTTCTCCTTTTTGGGAAGATTCTGAACTTTATTTTATATAGGTAGGTTGGCTCCTCTGAGGACTTTAACGTTTGGTATTTGTTTATGGATCTTTGGTTTGATTACCATGTGATCAATTTGGAATTTAACTAGGTGTGAGTTTGGAGAGACACTTGTTTCCTGTTTTCGATGTAGCTTTTTAAAGGCTGTGGATTTAATGATCGCCGGCCAGAGTGGCGGAGCAGTTCTAGGCGCTGCAGTCTGGAACCACGCGACCGCTACGGTCGCAGGTTCGAATCCTGCCTGGAGCATGGATGTATGTGATGTCCTTAGGTCAGTTAGGTTTAAGTAATTCTAAGTTCTAGGTGACTGATGACCTCAGAAGTTAAGTCCCATGGTGCTCAGAGCCATTTGAACCATTTAATGATCACGTTGCTTGCTTGGCATAATTCTATCAGCCTGATGCCCCTTTGGTTGTTCCTGTTATGTGCTGGCTAGTTCCCAACACTTCATTTGCATTTCTTCTCTTTCCCTACCTGGGCGTTGAAGGACCCCAGAGACAGGTCACTGCGTTTTTTCTGGGATTTTTTGAACAACATTATTGAGTTGGTCATAGAAACTTTCCCTACCTGGGCATTGAAGGACCCCTGAGACAGATCACTGCGTTTTTTTCTGGGATTTTTTGAACAACATCACTGAGTTGGTCCTAGAAACTTTCCGCCTTTGATTTGCAATTTCTATTTTCTTCATTTATCCCCATTCATGATGGTGTACATTTTGTTTGCGTATTTGAAGGTAAGTGTGGAGAGTCTTTCGGATTGTGATTCAAAACTGATAATGGAGTCTAAAATATTTTTGTCAGTTATGAAGCCAATTCCAAGATATTGTGTGTAATTCATAATTTTTGCCTACCTTTCCATTGTATATTCTGAAGCCTCTAGTGATGAGAATTTCGTGGTTCTTGAGGATGTTTGTAAGATGTTTTAATTTTCTAGGTTTTAGAAGATAATTTAGATTGGAAGTAGCCACGTAACTTGGTTTGCTATACTTAATCATGCTTGAGGTTCCAAGGCGCTCCGACTTGTCTGTGTGTAATGTTGCAGACGTCCCAAAATCCGATTATCTGCTTGCGCACATTGGTGCGCTGGAGTGTCCACCTGGGGTAATCTGTTTCGCATCATACTCTTCCATGATTGATAATATTATGTATTGGGTCGCTCCTATTGTTAGAACCACTGGTTTACAACCACTGTTGTTAGTTATGGATACTTTTCCCAGTGGCCACTAACCTGGGTAACACACACTGGTTGAAGGACGCCCAACCTGGGGACAGCCGCCTTTGGACTTTGATTTCTGTGTTTGTCCACAGGTGGTATTTTAGTTCCCACCTACCATGCATACCTGGAGTACCTTCTCCTATCCGTCACCTCGGGAAGAACCAAGTAGGAGAATAGAAACCAACTGGGATTTACTTATTACTTATTTATGCTGGCCATATTAGAGCCTTAAGCCCCTCTCTTACATTTGACCAGAAACAACACATGCAAAAAGTGTTAGTTAATGCTCATAATAATATTACATTACTAATAAAATAGTACTCGCAATAATAATAATAACAGTAACACTAATAATGAAGATAAAATACTGGAGAAATTAAGAATGAAGTCAGTTATTACTACATAACAAAATCAATGATAATATTTAGCATAATTAAAAAAGTAATAATTTATAATAATAATAATAACAAAAATATTAATTTTAATGAAATAATAGGGGATTTGAGAATAATATCGATTAATCTATCACTTTTTAAATCTGATTTGGCGTTAGAAGAAGAGGAAACCAATTGGTTTCTACTCCAAAGAATTCTCGCCATCCTAGAAGATCTATTCAACAAACAATAGGAATTTTCTCGACATGTACACGGTAATTACGTATTTTAAATATCTGCTTGAAGGACGTTCATTTGAAGGATATACTGACCAATCTCCTTTAACGCACGTAACTAGATTACCTACAGTTGATATCACAGTTTATGACCGATCTAAGACACATTTAATGAAAAGAAAATACTGCAGCTGAAACCAATCTCGAGTGGAAGAAATAGTACTTATCGATTACGAGAAGATAACAGACACCCATGCGAGTGATGAAGAGCTCGAGAAACATTACACCTCATTTGAAGTGTACACAGCATGAAACCCCTGGTGGAAACATTACCATAGTATGATCACAGTATGACAAACCTGGTATTAAGTCTTCTGTGCAATTACTCCAATGTAAGTTCAATTGGTCAAACATCAAAGAATATATATAAAAAAAAAAACGGCCGAAATGGTGCATAGCAGGACAAAAGAGCAAAGTGATTAGACACAATAAAAAAGCTACTGGCCGTTTTCGAAACGAGGATAGACGATTTAAGTTGGTACACATCGATCTGATTGGCCCATTGCGTTCCTAATATGAAATCACTACTTAACGTTCATTGATCTGTTCGGTAACTCGGCAGAAATCACTCCACTTTGTGATGTTTGACCAGAAACTGTGACACAAGTGTATTGTAACTCCTGAACCAGTAGATTTGGAACACGTAACACGTAGTGACTGAGAGTACAGTTCCCATCAGAGCAGTTCCTTGCACTAACTCAGATTTGTGGTTCTACTACAGGATATCGTCCACAATCAAATGGTAAAGTAGAGGGATTAAATTGGGCATTGAAACCCGCCCTTCAGAACACATGGCAAAAATCAATGGAGTGACGTTATTCCTACAGTTCACCTAGGACTGCGTTGCTGAGACGCTGTCTGGTACAACCGTAGCACTACTTGGTGATTGCAAGGTTGGAAAACAAACAAGACGTAGATCTACCAGCACTCACTTCTCAGTAAAGCCAACATATAGATAAACTACGCTCTTCAGAATGTTACCACAAGGTGAAGGAAACACCATTTCTTAGTAAAGACCCGCATAACTCGACTCAAGTATTTATGAGGAATGACAAAATTAAAGCCACCCTACAAAGCTCTGGAACGGTAAGATATTTCACTCTAAAAATTAAAGATGATAACTGACACTTAACGGACTCAAACCTGCCTACATCTTTGCAAATTGAAGCACCAGTGGTCTACAGGAAGAAGTACAAGTAATATCACCTGTGGATGAGTTACCCTTTCCTCCTACAATATCACCAAAGAAAGTTATCCGATTTGATCAAGTTGTAAGATTCCCAGAAAAGTACAAGTAATTGATTTAAATACTGACGGAGCAGGGGGGAATGATATAGGGTTATCTTTATGTTCATAACCTACAATTCTGTAAATAGTTATTATTTCTGTTGACTTTATTTTCACTTGAAAACAAATGACATTTGGAATTCAGTGTAAAATGAGGTCTAAAGAACAAATGCTTTGTTTGGAGTGTTTGATCTTTGTCTTTGGCCAAAAATGGAAGTTTTAAAATAATATTTTGAATTTAAAATAATGTAGTTTGTGTTTAATTGTGCAACAGGAACAACACGTGGCCAGACGCTGCATCGTAGTGTTCCAATAAAACTTTCGTGAAGTGTAGAAACTAATTTGAAGATCTTGGTGTTCTGATCCATTTTGAGAACAGTGTAATTGAAGTGATACTGGGAGAGTAATGTCATTTTAGGAGAGTACGTAGTTAAAGACGAGATTCATAATGACACTGATGGAAAGCTGATTGTGATTTTTGGTTCAGTCATCTCCATACTATATGGATATCAAAGTCCTGCTGTCTCAACGTGTCGGCCAAAGGGACCCTCGTATTTCATTTCTTGCCTAATTACAACATGGCTGCCACGAAACGTCACGACAAAAGAAAATGAAAATACTTTTCAATTCTACTCCCCCGTCAGCCCATTCATCGCATATTCATGTAAGTTCAAAGCCAGGAGTAAGCAAAAAATTCTTTATCACGTACAGACCGGTGGAAATTATTTTCTCTCATACAGCTTGGTGAATTATTCAGATGACAAGAATCTGCAGCCACATCAAAATTCCATGCTCTGGGATCACTCACCTACATTCATTTAATATAGAGATCAATGCTTTGGTTGATAAAAGCTTGCGGAAGTGGGCACTATAACTTCATTGATCTTGTTTGTCATAATGGGTCAGATCAAGGTGATAATTCACACTGAAATATTCGTTGCCTCGAACACTCTCAAAGATTCAGTGAAGTGAGTGCTTCATTACAATGCCAATTTGTAATTAATTTCAAAAGTGGATATTATGTATTAAGAGACTACATCATTTAACTGCGTGAAGATGGTTAAAATCCCTGGTGAAAACAAATTACGTGAATTACACATCAGATATACAAATAGTTGAAGGTTCATGTAGTTATAGGCCCATATATCTTCCATAAGTGTAGAGTACTTCAAATTAAATATTCGATGACTACCCGAGTACACGGCCAGTAAAAATAATGCAGTTAGACGTCATCACGAGATGAGATAGCACCTGGTTTCAAAATCTGAATTTGAAAATAACAATATTTGCTTGGTACCTTTTAAAATTAATGCCCACGTCCAAACGGTTGAGCGAATAAGAATCTGTCTTTAATCATTGAGTTATCTTCGAATGCATGTGAGTTGCGTTCATCGTGCACGTAGTTCTGACGAAGGTTGGGTGAGTTGTCGTAAATACGTACTGTTTGCTGAATAACGAGGTTACTTTCTATTAAGAAGGTCGTACGACTGCAAATGCTAATGCTAATTTTAATAGATTACACTTAACTTACAAAAAAAAAAAAAACAGACAACTGACACGAAAACATAAAACCGGAATCTTAGCTTTAGGGAAATGCTTAGAAAGTGATCCACTTCTAAGGAAAATCCTCTACTGTTAATTAGCTGTAGGTGTGTCAAATATTCAGGCATCACTTGCGTACAAATTTAAACATCGGGCTTCACCGTCATATAAATTCAAAACATGCACCTGAGAGACAACAAACTAATGTAGCTAGATGCTTCCTATGTTTAATATTAGATGTGTTCTGCACAACTTTCACATGCTGCATCACATGCACGCGATGCAGAATATGAAAGTTGCTGGATTTGGACGGGTTACTCCTGTAACTGAAATATCAGATGTGAAGATGGTTCTGAATGAACCGAAACCAGTCATATGAATAAAAAAAATTCGCAATCAAGACGTATTATAAGTAACATTATACATGATTGCTGCTATCCCATCAGCCATTATGTCTGTTTTTGCAAAGACAGCGAACTGTCAAGTCTCCAGGCCTTCATGTACACAGACGATTTCTCCAAGCTGTGTGCTAATAGTTTTGTACAGCGCTGTAGAACTGCTGGATGAGTGCCACTCTCGACCACCGCTGTTAGTCTATTGTGTCGTGGACGGCGTGTACCCATTTCTTTGTGCAGAACACATCTAATATTAAACATAGGAAGCATCTAGCTACAGTGACTACACTGATATAGGCAGAAGAAGTAATCTTTGCACGTCGAGGAAGTATATTTAGATTACAGTGATAGGCCATCGTTTGTGTGTCACTAAAGTAGTGTTTTCCCACGTTACTTCGACCATTACTCTTGACTGCAGTCAGATATTTGCTAACAATACCCCCCGCCCTTCCTACCTCTTTCCTGCCTTCTCTCTCCGCCTCCGCTCCTACCATCATCACTAGCCTTAGCACCTAACTAAACTTGGGACTGGAAAATAATTTTCTTTCAATACTTTCATTTTTAAACTGATGGGAGCTGAATAATATTTAGTTTCTGTACGTGTTTTACTAGGCTGCGCACTAATGACTCAATAAGTCTGTTCTTACAGTAACAAATCTTTACGAAATTTCGGTTTGTTCTCAGTCAGTGCACATAATAAATCGTACTCCCAATAATTTTAGTTTCTTGTTTTTATTTTCGTTGCTATCGTAGTTAAAAATATGCTTTCACATAGTTCTTGAATGCCCCATTTCTTTTCCATGTGCTGTTGTTGGTTAGTGCGCATGTGTGTTTCACAGTGATTGATGGACGAATTTCCGATGCACTGAGAATGCTACCTACATTTCCTTCTCAGATAAGGAAGCTACCTATCCATGGTTCGGGTAGACACCTGTTGCAAAACACAGTTCGTCTGCAACACTCTTCTCCTTGGTGGCACTTGCTTAACCCGTACCCTGCAGCCCTAATTAACACCAGCCAACGTAATGTGTGTGCTCTTTATTTACTGTCCGTGTATGACTTGATCGCTCGGCTTCTCCTTATGAGCTGGCAGGTACTGGTAACCTTCAAGCTGTCATTGCTTTGTGTCTGACAATTCGAATAATAATAATAGTAATAATAATAATAATAGTAATATTAATGCGTACAACACTATAGTAGCCCTTGGGGAGCCGTCGCTGAGTCGTACTGTCAGTTAGTTCATTCAACAGTTTCGAACTAAGTAATAAAGAAATTGTTGCTCTATTCCAATAATTATCTAGAACTTGGAGAAGATAACTTGGAGAAGATATTTTCATGAGATAAGAAGCGTGTTTTGAAAGCAATTTAAAGAAATTTTCTGTTGCCAAGATCTTGTTCTAAACTATTTTTTATTTTCCGGTCTGAACAGATACGACGGTCATCTTCTTGGCTTCAGAAACTTTTTTGGTTAAACGTCATAGTCCAACAGTGATCAATGTAAAACTAATAACAGCACAACATTTGGTATTAAGTTTTTATTTTTCTTTTCCAAATGATAGTTGAGAATAAATTTTCTGACGTCATATATTTTCTCTTATCACGTAATATATGGTGTGGTCAGTTTTACTGAAGGTATTGAAATATCTCGAAAACCACGCGTATGATCAAAGAACATGGGTCATAAAATGTGTTAGACTCACAGTAGAAAAGAAGACTCAGAGTAGGAAAGAGAATGACGCGGAAAATACTCCCTCCTCCCTCCCTCGGTCCATCAGAAGTGTAAGGGGGTTCGGGGGGGGGGGGGGGGGGGGAATGGAGCAACTTTAAAATCTCAAATTACACCTGTTATTTTTTGTTTCGCATTGAGATTCCCCAGGAAAATGTTACAGAATTGACTCATGATTGATGTTCCTGGTTTTACATATGTACTTTCTCAAGATGTTGTCAGACAACGCATGGCCCATGGCCAAAAGAAGTTAGACGTTTACGTATTGTAGTCACAGCCTCCTTCGTAGTTTCGTCACTACTGATCTTTCTAATATGGATGAACTTCAGAAGCCTTTCGAGAAAATTACACATAATCCTGCTGGTAGGATATGGGTAGGTATGTTCATCTATCCCGAAATACTCATCCATCTCTTCAAAGACCGCATACACAAGGAGACTGGTTGTTAGAAATGCATTTCGTTAACGTATGCTTTCACACATTTTTTGCAGCCGGCCTTTGAAATTAGGCAACATAAATGTCAATTCACTTAACAGGAACGAAAAATAAATTGCCAGAAGATAGGAAAATTCTTCTAAGAAAAGGAGCACACACGTGTGGACACGAACTCGGGTTTTGGAAATTTGCACCTCTTGACCAGTTTGATGAAAAAGCTTACATACTCTATGGGAAAGCGGACGGAGGTCCTGTAGGGACAACGTTGTCTCCTGATCAAATAATTAGATGTGTACTTTAACAGCAATGAGAAATCCATGTCAATATATGAAACATCAAGAGGAACAGTATCCACTTCTCGTAAAGAGACGAGAAATCTTAGACAGCTGTTATATACACATGACAACTTGAAAATACATTTCGCTCCCTCACAACACATGCAGTATTTGTTAGTTGAACAAGATACTTTAGTCAACACTGTCACTGGCCAGGAAGCCAATAACAGAATAATGTTCACTACGCTCTAGTTATTGGTGACAAAATGGCCAATGCTTTCAAAAATTAATTACTTACTGTCTTTTACGAAACGATTCGTGAAGAAGTGACAAATGGTTATAATGAAGAAAAGCTTTATAGTTGGACAAAAAATAAATTTATGTTTCTGGAAAGATATAAGCGCGCTTATTAGTTACCTTTCAACAAAGGAAGAAGAATTCCTGCCACATTCTTAAATATGAACTGTCTGCAGTTCCGTTGCCATTATTTGATGAATACGGCAATATGCGAAGAGGAAACAGAGCAGTTCTGCTAAAGAAACTTGCTGTCACTACTTCATTAGCTATTTCTGCAGATGCTGACCTCATTGCTGGCAATGCTTTGATGTATCGTATGGAAAGGTCATCTGGTTCTGATGCTTCCATCCTCTACTCCATCACAATAAATGCAGTGAAACGAGATTACAACACATACATCGTTTTGATAATTATGAGACTATATATCTATTAAAAACCATGAATGAGAAAGACGCCTTTCTCCTGGCGCTGTTATGCAACTAACTACAGTACTTCCTACCCGAAATATTGTTTTAAGCAAGAGTAAGAGCATACTTGGAGTACATGCTTCAACAGGGTGTGATTCTGCCTCTTATGCTTTCCGGAAAGGCAAGGCTGTTGCATGCACCTTGTAACAGAGATATTAAGATCTTGGATTGGAATTACTAGGAGAGATTTACATTGATCATCACCAAATATTAAAAGCTGCGTATCGTCTTCCTTCATTGTACAACGATAGATCATGCGAATAAATTATTCAACTACGACTCCAATTGTTTACGGCCACAAGAGAAATTTCTTCTAACTTAAGGTTACTTACACCAACAGATGAAGTACTGCAAAACCACATAATACGTGCTCACTTGAAAGTCATTTACTGGAAATCAGCAGAGCGGTTGTCATCTTCCTCACTTTGTTTCAGTAATTATGGCTGGAAAGTGGAAAACTGCAATGAGTTTTGTAGGCCTTCCTGGATTGATGCAATTAGTAGCTGGTAGATGTATGACACATGAGCGAAGTAACTGTAACTGCCAATCTAGTCATCTATCTTGGACCACATGTGGATCGTCAGAGGTATGTATATAATTTCACAGCCACCAAAAGTAGCCTGCATCATATCAGCAGTAATGAAAGTAAAGCTGAAGATGATATTGACAATTCGTTATATGACACAGTGAGCCAAGTTTTCACTGGTAAAATACCACAACGCACAAAAAATGTAACATCAAACAAATCACAGTGAAGGCAGTATTTTAACGAATTATTTTATCTTACTCGACAAAGTTTTCATTCAGACAAATAACGTTACTGAAGCCTTCTTGCGTACAAAAATGGAATGTAGTTGTAAATGCAAATTTTTAAACTCATAAAATCTTCAAAGTCTATTTATTTTTGTTAAACAATAAATATTTAGTTTGGTGTATCCTTTGGAACATTTCAAAATCGTGAATAAAACTGGGTCATTAAAAAGTTCCTCAAGGAATCCAAAGTGGCACCCCCATAAAAATTAGCATCCCTCAGTATCCACTTGTCACATAAAAAAGAGAAAAAGTTTTGTACCAAATGTTGCGGTTCAGGTCTGCAGCTGCTCAACGGCATGTTCCATTGTGCATTCATTACTGATGGCATCTTAACAATTTAGTGGAGAGTAAATTGCACATCCTGCACAGGTTTATCAAATATAAAATTACAAGCTGGTTTGTCACAGTTAAAAATATACACCTTGTGGAACTTGGCGTGGCTACGTATAGACCTATAGTACTCCATGCTCATACCCCACGTTTGCATCTGTGCCATCCAGTTATGCTATGTATTTTGATTGAAAAGCTTCAACTTTTCCGATACGTTGTGGATTTTAACAATTTGTAACACCGAAAATGCCGATAAAACACCTACTGCACCATCCAAAATTTTCCCCGTTTAATATCCGTTGATAACTTGTACGGTTCTTCTGATTATGCATCTGTATGTAACTTGTATTACAGAAACTATATTTAATAAGTACTCGATGTAATTGCATATTTATTTTTGACTATAAATAATTGATTATAATTAAAATGAAAATATTGTGAATTGCTGGTAATAGCCAAGGGAACTGTTTAAATGTATCGACAGCAACGACTAAATGGCGGTAGCTGTGCCGTTGTTTATCTTTGCATATGGAGAGTCTGTCGCGTTGCGAGCAGAGAGGGAGCAGAGCAGCTTGAGTCAGGAAAGAGAGCGGAAGTGTTTGTCGGGCGCTTCCGCAGACGCTGAGATCAGCTATGATGGCGCCAGTGCAGGCGCGCCCAATTCGTTAAACCGCGGCTATTGAGAACACGGTAAGAGTGGACAGGCGGAAGAAGCTGAAATTCTAGCTATTGTCCGTCCCATAATTATCCATGGCTCTGGGAACGACTCGGGGTTCTCATCCAATATCGTCAGCTGCAGCAGCGCCAGCGACAACTCAGCATTGTCGTCGGTTACGTTCTCCATCGTCCGCATAGCTACAACATCGTCAGACTGTTAACTGTCTGATGTAGTAATGTAAAGGTTTTACCCACTTGCACTTCTTTCGCTAAGTATGACTAACTTGAATAGTAGCCTGCAACAGTTAAAACTTGTAGCACACCTGTGTTATCGTTGACCTCAGACATTATTACCAGGCAGTGCCCCTTTCCTTTCCATGCAATCACCGAGTGTCGTAAGAATATGAAAACTGATTAATTATTAACTGCCTGTTTTGTTTCTTGCTAATGACCAATTTCCGTCTCAATTTTCTGCTTCAGTAACTGTACATTCTTTTATTGCATAACAGAGGCTTAGATAACTTGCAATTTTAAGTATTAACTTCATTCACTTAAAATGACAAAAAATTTCAGTCGCAAAACTAATAACTAGAGATACACCACAAATTAAGACTGCCAAATAGCATTTATTCTGCATTTAACTTAGCGAGTGACTTCTGCTGGCTTGGTTTGTATCTTATTGTTGTTATATCAAAAGTAAAACCAGTTGTTCATTTGCTTAAAGAAAACTTAATTCAATCTTTCAATAATCAAAAGTAAATTGCTTGTCCTTTTCTAAATTTTTCATTACGTTACACTGAGGTTACTGAAAGAGAATTTTTGTACATAACCAAGCTTTAGTTACATTTATTTAACCAGTAACTCCATTTAACTTTACTTTCAACATTTAGTATTTCAGATTAAGTAATTTCAAACTCAGTGCTTTCTGATTCATTTATTTTCTCGTGAACTGTTGTGCTGCAGAACAGCGTGACTACCTTCTGTTGTCACGCCAGTGATTATTTGCTTAAAAGTCTTTGCCATTACCGTTCAAGTTTCTGGAGATTCATTGCCCTATCGGGCTGGAGACCGTTCAATTACACCCTTTTTAGCTAATCAGTGTTTTTGTTATGTTATCAGTAATTTTTGCAGTAAATACTACCTGGTACCCTTCTTTTCCCCTGTGCAGTTCGTGAGCGATTACATTATATTCCACCCATTTCATAATTATCATCAGTATTCAGCTTAAGTTTAGAATAGATTCTTCCTTTAGAAGAGTCTGTTGTACACTTTCCTCCAACTAACCGATACTATTTTCCTTCGGTAACAGCAGCCTTACTGACTGTCAAATTTCATTAGGCATATGCGATCGCGATCAGTTACATCGCATTCCAGTAGGTCTATTAGAGGAGGAATTTACAAAGTGACAAGCATCAAGAGACTGCTACATATATAGACATGCCAAATTCCACGAGGTTCATTTTAGCTATGAATAATCTGAGTTGTGACAAACCTGTGTGTAATTTTATCTTGAACAACCTTGTATGGAACGTGCAATATACTCTCCTCAAAAATCAGTCTTTTCTATAAAAAGTTTCTTTACAGTACATGCGGATCGCTTCTTATCATTTCTTATTATGAGAAACGTCTATTTTTAAAGTAAGTACTGTTTCGAAATTCCGCCGCTGCAGCGCCGCTGTCCGCATTTGGCGCATGCGCTTTGTGTACCGCACTTTGTTGACAAGCCACAGGCGCCGCATCAGACTCATTCAGCGTGTTTGCGTTTGTTTGTGAATATTTTAAATGCCTCCTCCGACTGACAACCCAATGGACTGTGGAAAACGCCCTTTGATTCGTTTCCGTAGTGCTAAAGGCGTGAAAGCGGCTGAAATTCGGCAGATCAATGAAGAGTACGGAGAAAACATAGTGAGCGGTCGGATGATACGGAAACGGCTGTGAGCTGTTAAAGATTTCTGTAGTAACGTAGATGATGAGGAACGAAGTGGGTGACCTGCAAACACTACCGACGATTTAGTGAAGAGCGGTGATGAAAAAGAGAGAGAACAGACACTTTACGATTTCAACGTTATGTGATGAGTTTCCTGAGGTGTCAAGAAGCGTGCTTTATGCAGCTGTTACAGAATGTGGGTATCGAAAATGCCAGTGACGCACATAGAAGCAAACGTCTACCAGCTCTTTGACTCTCCTAGAGCGGTACAGTGAGGAAGATGAGTTTTTATATCAAATTGTCACAGACGACGAAACATGGGTACTTACGTTATACCAGAACCAAAGTAGCAGACCATGGAATGGCGCCATTTAGCATCACCCAATAAAGATAATTTCAGGCCAGAAAATCATGTGTACTGTTTTTCGGACGGGAGAGGGTGCCCCTTGTGACTTTTTTGCCTTGTGGTGACACTATAAATTCCACGGCTAATCGTGAGACCTTGAAAAAACTAAGCCACGCAATCCAAAACAAAAGGTATGGCATGCTGAGTAAGCAGATCGTTTTTGCTTCGTGATAATGTCCGTCCACACACGGCCAATCGAAGTCAAGAGCTGATGGGATTATTTGATTGGGAACAACCTGATTGCAGTTCGTACATTGCCGATCTAGCACCCTGTCACTAACACGTCTTCCTGAATCTGAACATTGAGAATTAAAGCATAGTTATTGATAAAGTATACGACCAGAATTATGGCCTTACAAAACTTTGAAAATAATAATGATTTTTAAAAATGATGTAATTTCGTCACTGAGACAACATCGAAAGCCTTTTTTGTATTTAACCCTAAGAAAATTTCAGTTTTCTCTAGCTTAGAAACCACTGCACTAGAGCGATGAACGTCACGCTAAGTGGTGTTTAATGTCATTCACAGTGTTCTAGCATTACATTAGGCTTCACACTGTGGAATGTGTTAACATCGCTCAATGTGTTGGGAAAACTGTACACTCCAAAACGGTGTACTTCGATCACTTCTCACATATTATATTTCAGTTTAGACGTACCCTTTCATACATAAAAGAATTTTTCTCTGAACGATTGATTGGATTAATATTTGGCCGATGCGTGTGTATGACGTCATGTCCGCCTGGAAAGCATAGTATTTTAACAGTCTCTAATTTGATCTTGATGGTTATAAAGAAGAATCTGCTGGAATCTTCGCTTTTGTCCGGGTCTACATACCTACGAGTACATATACACTGAAGAGCCAAAGAAACAGGTATACCCCGCGAGCACGCTGAAGTGTCGCAACACGACGTGGTATGGACTCGACTAATGTCTACAGGGAATTGACAACATGAATCCTGCGCGGCTGTCCATAAATCCGTAAGAGTACGAGGGGGTAGAGATCTTTCTGAACAGCAGGGTGCAAAGGCATCCAAGACATGCTCAATAATGTTCATGTATCGCGAAGTTGGTGGCCAGCGGAAGTGATTAAACTCAGACGAGTGTTCCTGGAGACATTCTGTAACAATTCTGGGCGTATGGCGTGTCGCATTATTGCTGGAATTGCCCAAGTCCATCGGAATGGACAATGGACATTAATGGATTCAAATGATCAGAAAGGATGCTTACGTACTTCTCACGTGTCAGAGTCGTACTTACACGTATCAGGAGCCCGTAATCACTCCAACTGCACACGGCCCACACCATTACAAATCCTCCACCAGCTTCAACAGTCCCCAGCTGACATGCAGGGTCCATGGATTCATGACGTTGTCTCCATACCATACGCTTCCATACCTAGAAACAATCTGGAACGAGATTCGTCCGACCAGCTAACATGTTTCAATTATCAACAGTCCAATGTCAGTGTTGACGGGCCCAGTCGAGGCGTAAACTTTGTGTCTTGCAGTCATCAAGAGTACACGAGTGGGCCTTCAGCTCCGAAAGCCCATGTCGATGATGTTTCGTTGAATAGTTTGCACGCTGACACTTGTTGATTACCAACCACTGCAATCTGCAGCAATTTGCGGAAGTGTCACGTTGAACGGTTCTCTTCAGTCGTCATTGCTCCAGTTCCTGCAGAATCTTTTTCTGGCCGCAGCGATGTCGAACATCTGATGTTTCACCGGATTCCTGATGTTCACGGTACACCCGTGAAACCGTCATACGGGAAAATCCCCACTTCATCGTTACCTCGGAGATCCTGTGTTCCATTTCTCGTGTGCCGACTATCACACCACGTTCAAACTCAGTTAAATCTTCATAACCTGCCACTGTAGCAGCAGTAACCGATCTAAGAACTGCGCCAGCCACTTTTTTTATGTATACAGGTACGTTACTAATCGCAGCACTGTATTCTGTCTGTTTACATATATCTGTACTTCAATCCGCGTGCCTATAGCAGTTTCTTTCGCGCTTCAGTATAATGGATTTCAAAAGGTTTACCAATACTTTCGGAACATTCTTGAGTGTTCCGTACCTAGTCTCAGCGTCATGCGTGTAATCTGTGGTGACAGTGGAAACTTTACTAGAACTTACGAGTCGAATAATAGTGACACTAGACCTAACGAATTTTGTGCTGTACATTACACAATAAACCGGAAGACAGAATCAGTTCGAATGTTTGTTAACATGCCAAGTCGTTTGCCAGTCTGTACCAGCAATGCTGACTGATTAAAGCACCTTATGTTAGCCGTCCATTGTAGCCGAGCGGTTCCAGGCGCTTCAGTCCGGAACCGCGGTGCTGCTACGGTCACAGGTTCGAATCCTACCTCGGGGACTGGTGATCTCAGATGTAACGTCCCATAGTGCTCAGAGCCATTTGAACAATTTTGAGCCTTATGTTAAACGTTACACAAATATCTTCAATTGCTCAGGACATGCTGCTACCTTGGGTTTTTGGCAAACGGTTCTTATGAGGTTTGGTGGATGGTTTGGCATCACAAGGAATTTGGAGATGGCAATTTTTTATGTCTCTGCCTTCTTTTTTGAGTTTACAAGTTTGATGATGTGATGCAGTCTATAATCGCTTAGCTCGTGGAGGTAACTCTGTTTTAAATTGTGGACAAAATAACCAAGGAAAATGTTCGAATGGTTTTTCCGGAGTAAAAAACATTTCATAGCATCTGTGTGATTTAAAATACTGATTTCTCCCTGACGTCTCTGCACTCACAGTTCCTTCTCTTAGAGTCCTTTTACGAGATCTAAATCGAAAAGCAAGATTAGGATAGAACGTCCCAAAGACGATCCGAAGTACTTGCCGAAGGAGACTAAGTGCAGACAGAAGTTTTGCGAAAGGATTAATATAACAGCAGGACTCACGTCGGTGATGATCGGGTTATTATTAATACTGCCTCTTGTGACAAAAGAAAATGTAATGTTCTCTTTGCCAACCCTTATGTAATCGAGTTCATGGTGCATCACCTGCAACATGTATCCCACAGCAGTGCACATTCTTAGGACGGTCTCGAAAGGAGAGGTGACATGATGCAACTGGTTGTTGGATAAATGATAAAGCCTAACGAAACCGAGAATAAAACATGTTTGGATGAATTAGATGGGTAATGATGAGAACGTTACTACGAATTACATGCAGAATTATATTTATAAAAACTGATTTGTGATTCTATGTTTTCGTAAATTATGTTCCTAAAAACTATACATAATTGGTGTTCATTGTAAAACTGTTTTCAATTTCATAAATTGCTATTTTGAATTTCGCATTTTTCTAATCCTCGCCCATGAACTATGGACCTCGCCGTTGTTGGGGAGGCTTGTGAGACTAAGTTATAAAGATAGCCGTATCGCAGGTGCAGCCACAACGGAGGGGTATCTGTTGAGAGGTTAGACAAACGTGTGGTTCCTGAAGGTTTTCAGCAGTTGCAGGGGCAACAGTCTGGATGATAGATTGATCTGTCCTTGTAAGATCAACAAAAACGGCCTTGCGGCGCTGGTTAAATGATTATGGCGTCCTCTTGGCTAAAATATTCCGGAGGTAAAATATTCCACCATTCGGATCTCCGGGCGGAGGACATCGTTATCAAGAGAAACCAAACTGGCGTTCTATGGACCGGGGCGACGAATGTCAGCCACTTTATAGGGCAGGTAGGCTAGAAAATTTAAAAAGGGAAATGGATAGGTTGAAGTTAGATATAGTGGAAATTAGTGAAGTTCAGTGTCAGGAGGAACATGACCTCTGATCAGGTGAATACAGGGCTATAAATACAAAATCAAATAGGGGTAATGCAGGAGTAGGTTTAATAATGAATAAAAAAATAGGAGGAATATTTTCGTAATGATAAAAAAGTTCAGATTTATAATACAGCATTAGACATAGCAGTTTTCACAAAAAAAGGTAAAAAAAATCGCGAAACAGAAAATGTATCAAATATCGCTTCAGTACCTCGCTGAGGTTACATAAAACATGTTTCTCTCATTTGCTAAACAAGTGTCGCATTTATCAATTATACCAGAAACTCTGGCCTTTGGTCATGATAGTGAATGTTCTATTGAGTACAAAATAACAGAAATAATTATATTTTTTGTATTTGTGCATGTTTACCGTACTTGCATCAAAAATAACTGTTTTGGATATGTAAAAGTTACGTCAGCGTGTAAGTTTGTTTATTTATAATAATGCAGTATATATTTTGTAACGATATAAAATACGCAATGGGCTAAGGCTGAAAGATGTGCGGTACCATTTATGTGGAAAACAAACGAACAGAAAACGGTTTCTCTCTCACACATAATTTGTTTCTTTCCCGAGAAATGTATCTCTGTTATGGTGTTGCTGATTCTAAAGCGCTTGTAGCAAGAGATATTAACGCAGAAAATTCCCCATAGAGTGTTTTACCTTCGCACGTATAGTTTGCTGCTGTGGATCGTCGAATGCGTGAAAAAGCAACTTCGCGCCCTATGGAACATTGAAGGCAAAAAATATGTTGAGGGGAGTTAACACAGTGAGATATGCTACGTCCTGCAATCAAGCATAATTACCATATAATATCTAACGTATGAAATAATTTCAACTTTTTTATGCTTGCTTTATGGGATTTTGTGTTAACGCTAAAATTGTTTATCTCGTAAATACGTACCGTAGCTTAAAACTTTGTTTCTGTTTTAAGTGTTTAAACGTAAAAGTCACTGTAGCTTTTCCACTTATACTGTATTTCAAGATGTTCCCGTCGAGCGTAGACGTCTATTTAAGAAAGAAAACGTAGGTCATTTACTGCTAGCGACCCAATTCGAAAACTTATGCTCATTTATTTGTGACACAATACGGTAAGACTTTGTTGTTCTTACTTTGCAGTAAACCAGCACAGACCACGAGAACGGTAAATAAAATAATAAATCTTACCTCCGTTTGAACACACAATTGTCTAACACAATTGAAAAACACACTGGCAGCCAGACACAAGACTCGAACGCTGGGACTCACGCGCCAAGTCTCGCACGGCGGCCAGGAACCATACCTAGGTGATTATACTACTTGCGTTGGGACGAGCAGGTATGACAGACCGATAGGCTCAACCGCTGTACATGTAGCGAGGTACGTCATCTGGTTACGTCACGTGTTCAAATGTGTCCTTCATTATTGGGGTATTTCCCGACATTTGCTGCAGCATGTGGCTTATATAAAAATCATCTACGTCGCTTCAGGGAACAAGAATCACGCTACATTTTACCGTGAGTGAAAGCACGACAGTGAGTGGGTAGCAGCAAGGAGAAAAAGCATTTAGTTGCAGATGGATATGTAGCATCATGGCCACGTAATTGTATTTGGACAGTAACAAAACGATGAGGTGGGTTTTGGTATCAGAACTTATCGAATGAGCGATGAAATGCAAATGGTGATTTTGCGGATGTTTAAATAACCCCGCACAATATCATAAATGCATCCAGAATCTGGTAGTAGCGATTCACACATTCACGCATTCACATAGCGATTCCAACATTTACACATTTTTCAGTCGTATTCTGATTTTGTGTACTGCCAAAAACTTGTACCTGACTGTTTCAGATAAGAACTTTGAGCGATCTTCGAGTCGTTGGGACGCGTAGAACTAAGTTTGAGCAATTAATTGGATTAAGAAAATCCCGAGTGCCGCTATACTGTGTTTAGTCTGCGCCATTAAGTGACAGAGGCTGCAGAAGAGATTTAACTGCGACACATAACAACTCAGAAGCAGGTTTCTGCCTTTATTGAGTACAAAGGACCGCATCTCTTATTGAAGCTCAACAGCAGAACAAGGCAACGGGAAGTTAGCAAAGTTTAATTACAGTTTGTTACGAAAAATATTTCTAATTAAATGCTAAAATGGACGTTAAATCAGTGCTGTAAAATCGCTGTAGTTCAGCTGTTGTAAATCACACAGCGATACTAAATACAGGCTACATAATAATGTTCAATGACCTGTGTTACAAAATTAACGAACTATATATCGTAATCTCTAAACAAAATTTGTTGCTGAGATATCATATACCACTAATTGTACGAAATAACGAAGCCGACACACTTCAGTCAATAACGGCAAGGTCCCACAGCAGTATGTTTAGAAGTTAATCATGATGATTTGTCAATTGGCAAAAAAATAATATACACTCCTGGAAATTGAAATAAGAACACCGTGAATTCCCCAGGAAGGGGAAACTTTATTGACACATTCCTGGGGTCAGATACATCACATGATCACACTGACAGAACCACAGGCACATAGACACAGGCAACAGAGCATGCACAATGTCGGCACTAGTACAGTGTATATCCACCTTTCGCAGCAATGCAGGCTGCTATTCTCCCATGGAGACGATAGTACAGATGCTGGATGTAGTCCTGTGGAACGGCTTGCCATGCCATTTCAACCTGGCGCCTCAGTTGGACCAGCGTTCGTGCTGGACGTGCAGACCGCGTGAGACGACGCTTCATCCAGTCCCAAACATGCTCAATAGGGGACAGATCCGGAGATCTTGCTGGCCAGGGTAGTTGACTTACACCTTCTAGAGCACGTTGGGTGGCACGGGATACATGCGGACGTGCATTGTCCTGTTGGAACAGCAAGTTCCCTTGCCGGTCTAGGAATGGTAGAACGATGGGTTCGATGACGGTTTGGATGTACCGTGCACTATTCGTGTCCCCTCGACGATCACCAGTGGTGTACGGCCAGTGTAGGAGATCGCTCCCCACACCATGATGCCGGGTGTTGGCCCTGTGTGCCTCGGTCGTATGCAGTCCTGATTGTGGCGCTCACCTGCACGGCGCCAAACACGCATACGACCATCATTGGCACCAAGGCACAAGCGACTCTCATCGCTGAAGACGACACGTCTCCATTCGTCCCTCTATTCACGCCTGTCGCGACACCACTGGAGGCGGGCTGCACGATGTTGGGGCGTGAGCGGAAGACGGCCTAACGGTGTGCGGGACCGTAGCCCAGCTTCATGGAGACGGTTGCGAATGGTCCTCGCCGATACCCCAGGAGCAACAGTGTCCCTAATTTGCTGGGAAGTGGCGGTGCGGTCCCCTACGGCACTGCGTAGGATCCTACGGTCTTGGCGTGCATCCGTGCGTCGCTGCGGTCCGGTCCCAGGTCGACGGGCACGTGCACCTTCCGCCGACCACTGGCGACAACATCGATGTACTGTGGAGACCTCACGCCCCACGTGTTGAGCAATTCGGCGGTACGTCCACCCGGCCTCCCGCATGCCCATTATACGCCCTCGCTCAAAGTCCGTCAACTGCAAATACGGTTCACGTCCACGCTGTCGCGGCATGCTACCAGTGTTAAAGACTGCGATGGAGCTCCGTATGCCACGGCAAACTGGCTGACACTGACGGCGGCGGTGCACAAATGCTGCGCAGCTAGCGCCATTCGACGGCCAACACCGCGGTTCCTTTTGTGTCCGCTGTGCCGTGCGTGTGATCATTGCTTGTACAGCCCTCTCGCAGTGTCCGGAGCAAGTATGGTGGGTCTGACACACCGGTGTCAATGTGTTCTTTTTTCCATTTCCAGGTGTGTAGTTTAACTGATTCTGTTACAAATTACCCTGTAATAAATTCGGCTTGTAATCTGAGCTCATGGTTAGTTATAGATTGGCAGAAAGGCATCTAGTGCGTATTTATTGCTGCTTGCATAATTATTTTAATGTGGGTGAGCACTAAATCGTTGCCCTCTGCCAGGCACTTCAGTGTGAATTGCAGAGTAACCATATACTCGAAGATGTAGATGTAGATCATGGGTTGGTAATGGATGGCGTTGATAACAGCGTTGAATTTTATCTGTGCCAACTGAAAGTGATTGCACTCAGTGCATTCTGGGTATTCATGGGAGTCGCAGCACCAGGAAACATACAGAGGACTCTGAAACTGATACTGGCAGCCCAATCAGAATCTCCTTTCCAGGGGAAGAAACTATTAATCACTGTAACATCCAGGATTCGTTTCAAATCGTTTTCAGCTGAAAAATGAAAATGGAAAATTAGCACGAATGTGTTAAGCATGGCATCATAAGAACCCTATTTGGTTATCTAGGCAACAAGAACTGTTTCATCGACAGTCAACATAATTGGTTCAAAATGGCTCTGAGCATTATGGGCCCTAACATCTGAGATCATTAGTCCCCTAGAACTTAGAACTACTTAAACCTAAAGACATCACACACATCCATGCCCGAGGCAGGATTCGAACCTGCAACCGTAGCAGTTGTGCGGTTCCGGACTGAAGCGCCTAGAACCGCTCGCCCACAGCGGCCGGCTCAGTCAACAAAATCATAGGAGTTAGCGTTGAACGGATACCATGCTTTATACGACGTGTTAATACATATTGTACTGTACATGCTCTGTCAATTGACAAGAAGCCTTAAATGTATCCAGGTCTTTCCTCCTACACAGCCGTTGACGTCTTCGTGATTTACGTTACTGTTTTTTTATTTAACTGTAAAATGACAGATACTAATGTATACTTCATTATTATTTTATTAAATGAGCAGAGGAGTATGAAACCAATACTTTTGCTAATAACGTTACGGACTACATTTAGCTTACGCAACTTCAGTTTCATTTTACGATATGTCGCATATTTTGACATACAGTTTAAGCTTAAGCTTAACGTTTGTTAGTAGTAAAGGCATACTCTCGTAAATGATGGCGACCCATTTTCCTGCTACCACTGATTGCATAGCATCGTTGATCGATAACAGTATGTGCCGATTCATGTTTCATCTTCTAGGTAACCATCTTTGGACTACATGAAGGACCCGCAACCTCCTACAGCGACCAGGCCACGTTGAAATACAATGTTACGGAGTACCACATCCTTTCCATTCTTTATCGTAAATGAAATTTATTTTCGTTGCGTACTGTATACATCGTCTCGTATTTATTTTCTCCATTACGTCTATTACACTTTACTGCAATCTTATTATCAAATTATATCATACCCAGTAATCATTGGCTGTAAATGACGTTATGGAGGAGACAGTGGTTTGAGGCTCCGCTAGAGCGGCTGTGTATTGGTCGCCAGTGTTGGCCGTCGTTAGGTAACGAGCGGTTCCTCGCCACTCTCTCCAGGCGTCATCATGGGTAGATATGCAATCGTAGGTATATTATTTACATTTACACCTATGTCTTTTTCTCTGAAACTTTGTATTACTCCTTTCACAAAGTTTTAATGTTCTGATGATGATCGTACACGGTCGAAACCAGTAACCTGATCAATAAGTTTTAAATTTCACTAACGTACATGCGATCCTAGACTGCTTTTATTTAAAAACAATTAATCGAATTTTCTGCTTAAAAGCATCTGTGTTATGTCTTAAAAGCAACCCACAGTAAACGGAGACCTTAACGCAAGACTCTTCGAACTCCATTATGAAGTACGTAGGCCGGCCGCGGTGGCCGTGCGGTTCTAGGCACTGCAGTCCGGAACCGCGGGACTGCTACGGTCGCAGGTTCGAAACCTGCCTTGGGCATGGATGTGTGTGATGTCCTTAGGTTAGTTAGGTTTAAGTAGTTCCAAGTTCTAGGGGACTGATGACCTCAGAGGTTAAGTCCCGTAGTGCTTAGAGCCATTTGAACCATTAAGTCCACATTGGACGGGCTGGTAGCCATGTACCATGTCTCAGACAGAAACTGCAGAGCGGTTTGCGATTTAAACGAGACTGTTGGCTCAAAATTATTGTTCAAAATATTGTAGCCACCACCTTTCCTATCTTCCCCGACAGACTGCTGGTGGTGCAACTCTTTTTCTCCCGCCATTAACGAAAACGGCTGCTTCTGTTTAGCTGCTTCACAGTGACATCCCTGGTCGGATGAGTGTCAATAACACAAACCCGAAACTATGACGGAAAAACCATTGGTTATCAACATGATGTTTGATAAGTCCAAGCTGGAAGGGAAAACAACTTTATAGCGACGCAAGGGTTACTAAGGCCGGTATTACACTATCAAATTTCTTTGTCCAATATCTTTGTCCAATATCTTTGTCAAAGATATTTGATAGTGTAATAGGGACTTTGTCAAATGTCGTCCAATATTTGATCAAATCTAGGGCCTCGCTGTATATTTGATCAAAGAAACCGCTTGTCTTCTGTTCACTGCAATGTGACATGTTACCACATGGAGCGCTAGCATCGCTGCAGCGTACTGTCGTCTGTAGTGTTTTTATAACCATTGCCGGTATATACAATTGGTGTGTGCCTACAACTACAAAATTAATAGAGATGTCTGAAGCTGATGAGGCGCTTTACAACGTGAGGCACCCTGAATACAAAAATAGATTAAGAAGATTGGAGACCTAACCTGATCTAACCTAACCTAACCTAACATAACCCTCTCCTGTAGCAAGGAATGGGAGTGTTATAGTGAGCCTGTCTTCTGAAGATGTAGCAGTTCTTAAGTGAATATTGTGCCCTGTGATATGAGGATACATTTCATTGAGCACATACAGAAATGTATACTCATCCATTCTTAAGTAATTGATGTACGACTTGACGTCTTCCACTGTAAGCTCACGTAACAAGTTTTGTTGAATGCTTTTATCGTGTCGTCGTAAAACCCACGGCTTCACCCAGATTAGATTAGTTTTTCGTTCCATAGATCCGTGCTGAGGAGAGCCTCGTGGATGTGGAACATGTCAATTTTTTAAAGCTGAAATAACAATACTAATAGTATGAATAAATACAATACATCATTTGTGTCTATTAAAAATTTCGCCAATGGAGTAGAAGGAGATGGCCAGTAGTAAGTCTTTCAGGCTCCTTTTAAACTGATATTTATTTCTAACTAATTTTTTTATGTTTCCTGGCAAATTATTGAAGATGAGTGTTCCTGAGTAGTGGACCCCTTTTTTAACTAAAGTAAGTTGGTTGGTTTGTGGGATTAAAGGGACCAGACTGCGATGGTCATCGGTCCCTTTTTCCAAATACTAAAAACACCCACAGAGAATAAAAACGAGTAACAATAGATCACAGACGCTTTTAAGTCCTTGTGCAGATCATTTTTGTTCCTGGTATTGTATGTATGAACTGAGTTGTTTTTTGGAAAAGGAGATATTATTTACGACAAATTTCATTAAGAAGTAAATATACCGAGAGGCAGTAGTTAGTATACCCAGTTCTTTGAAGAGGTTTCTGCAGGAGGTCCGTGAATTTACTCCACAAATAATACGTATTACACGCTTTTGGACCTTGAAAACTTGTTTGGCTTCAAGATTTACCCCAAAATATTATCCCATATGACATTATGGAATGAAAGTATGCAAGCTTTTTCATTTTTATGTTTCCTATGTCTGCTAACACTCGAATTGCAAATACAGATTTGTTAAGGCCTTTCTGCAGTTCTGTGGTGTGCTCCTCCCAACTGAATTTATTATCAAGTTGTAATCCCAGGGCTTTTAAGACTGTCAACCTCGTATGTATGGTTCCATTTTTTCCCCCACTTCTTTTCCGCATGTGCACACAATGCAATTGGAGTACGTAGGACTGCTGCGGTTAGTAACAAGTTGTTGTCAGCCATCTTGAACTCTGACGAAAAATTTGATGATAGTGTAATACCCCCTCTAGCGCTACGTCAAAGATCTTTGTCAAATATATTGGACGGAATATTGGATCACATCTTTGATCAAATCTTTGACAAAGAAATTTGATAGTGTAATACCGGCCTTAGCAAGAAACAGATGTAGGGTTATTGAGGGAAAAGTATGATATTAAGAACTTCAAGTTACAACGACAACTTTAGTTGCCGGTTTACTTTCCATGTCAATGGTAGAACGTTTCTTTTAGGGATGGATCGCAATGGTAAAGTTGCACATGGTTCTCTCCTATTTTCTAATGCAGACAGATGGACACACTTTAAGAAATTGGTTTCCTCTCGTGTGTTCTCTGAAGTAAACACCGTCGTATTGAAAGTGGACAGTTGATGAACCTTTCATACTGCCAAGATTAACGTAATTTAATTGGGCGTGGCATAGTATTCTCTCGTTGTAAATAATAACCTCACGTAATCATGCTAGGGAGAAAGATCGCGTTGGGAACTGAGATGATTGATTTTCATGTCATTTGTTGATTATGTCTGGCAACCAGCAATTTATGTTCCACCATACTCATACTCCTAGAAATGGATAAACTCTAGGAGTTGTGAATATGTGAATGATTGGAGACGCATGTATGTTAATGGAAGCACAACAGCTCTCTCCTTTGCAATAAGGCGTGCGAACTGCTGTTGAATTAGAGAGCTGCTTGTGGCTCAAGTGCGGCAGCGGCGTCCTTTGTGCCGCTCCTTCCTCAGGTCTCGCCCTGTGATTAGTCCTTCAGACCAACGCGCAAGGCGAGAGCACTTTCAAATTTTTCACGTGAAGCCGGGGGGGAAAATTTGAGCAGGGGGCACAGAGGTTTTTCCAGTTCCATCTCATTTGAGAAAAGGCCTGGCGTGACTGTGGCGCGTTATGTCGATTGGCCGTGTAAAGTCCATCCAAGTTCTTCCTACACTTGGTATTTGGAGAAAGGGTAGGTTGAGATTTTTTCTGGCTTCGGCAGACGCAGTCCAAGAGTCGAATGAGTACGACGGGCAGCCTTGTGCACTTTTCAGATGAATATTTCTCAAAGAAGGTCGTTTACTTTTTCGTGTAGGTGTGTAGAAAAGCTCCTTGGATATCATATTCATTTGCTAACCGTATTATGTGGTTTTCGAGTGTGATGATTTTACTAAAGTTCTTCGATAGTTTTAGTTTCTGGCAGAACCAATTTTCTCCGATCCGCAATTGATTAATATCGTGAATAGTGTTCTAAGTAAATTTCGTTAGTATGTCAATGTATCACAAACCAGTGCTGAAAAAGGTGGTTTGCAATATATACAAGTTACTCGAATCTAATCAGACACGGTGAATTTGCCTTATAGTGTCCGTTCTACTATCTGAAATGAATGTTTGAATCATTTCGTTGAGCACATCAGTATCCATGTTCTGTACCTCTGACGACATTGTGCTTGCTGATTCGAAATCGCCTCTCCCTTAAGGAACTTAAGCTAAAATAATTTCGTGTCAAATTATTGCTGAAATCGAGGTATGCTCTCTCCTTTTGTGAATAAGTGTCGATTTTGATTCTAGTTAATTCGTTATTTTTCCCTTTAAAGTGCACTCCATCACTCCTGGCTTCTCTCCTGTCCTTATTAACCCCAGCTTCTCCGGAGGACAAATGTACCCGATATAAAAAAAGCACTCCGACTTCAGGCCACGAGTGGCCTACCGGGACCATCCGACCGCCGTGTCATCCTTAGGGGAGGATGCGGATAGGAGGGGCGTGGGGTCGGCACACCGCTCTCCCGGTCGTGCAAAGTAAAGTATATTAACTGATTGTTGCACCTGAAGCCTTGTTGTCACTTATCCGTTACGCATTTCCAAAATGAAATACTGGACTGGTTTAATAATAAAACTTCGTGTAACCATGGAGTGGTCGAGTTCCACCATGTAATACGGTGAAAGCGCGTCCCGCATTAAGAGAAATGAATTTAACTATCAAGATTAACGAAGGTTTAACTAGAATAGGTGACTTTTAGTATGTCTAAGCGGTGACGCACTTGCCCCGTGCTGAAGACCACGTCGCAGCGGTTTTGTGTGTAGCAGCACTGTGTTATAGAGAAGTGAAGGGCGGCGTGCGGGGCACTGTGTTATCGATGCTGTCCGCGTGATAGAGGCAACAAATGAAGAGTGTTTACGACCGCGGCCTGCTTCCAATTTCAAGCCGCCCCTGCCACGCCGATTTATGACCTAGCCAGAACGGGTCTCGGCGTGGTAAAGATAAATGGGACGAACCATCCGCATAACGTGTCGCCTGCTAAAGCTGCTGGGAAAGTCCCTCCGCATCGGTTTAGTTCTTTTCGTTCTCAAGGTTGCTCTTTCATAACTTTTCCATTCTATAAATTTATTTTGCGGCCTAACAAAGAAGATGAAATAATGACTCTGTATTTCCATTTTGTTTCCATATAACCATTGTAAGTAACTAGCAAAGACGTGAAGATGATTTATTAAATATAGGAGTTCCAGCAGTAATCTATTGTGGGTCATTGGAGCAACGACGGGTATCTAGCGATTGGAAAAAAGAGCAGGTCACTCCCGTTTTAAAAAAGGGTTGTTGGACAGAAACTCAAAATTCTAGGTCTATGAGGCTGATGTCAATCTGCTGTAAAGTTGTAGAACATGTTTCATGCTGACGATTGTGACACTTCTAAGGAGCTAAAATCCCCCCCTATAAAAATCAAGGTGGGTTAAACAGACACAGATCTGGCCGAGTCCCATTTTCTCTGTTCCTCCATGAGATTGAGATCATCATAGACTAGGACGCTCATTTTGACACCGCGTTTTTTCACTACACGAAGGCATTTGGTGCAGCCCTGCGTTGTCACATTGGTATAAATGACGAGATTACCGAGCACTGGATTGGAGTTGTGATTGGACTTCTTTGCAGGTAGGAAACATGCCGCATAGAACAGAATGAAACGGACAGATGGAATGAAAACTTCAGGTGTACATCAAGGAGATATGATTGGATCATTACTGTTGGCGTCAAACTGCAAGACCAGACTGTTGGGAGGGCGGAAGTGAGGAAGATCCTGTGTCAAGATGCGCTCTCTCAGTTCACTCATTCCCAGTTTTCCTCAGGGTGATGAGGTGACTTGATGTCGCCAGTAGGCGCAGTGAAAGAAGATCCAGAATGAATTATTCATGCCGATACGTTACATCTGGATATCCGGGAAGGGACTGCCAATGGGGAGGTGACAATCAGAAAATGATTCAATAACCAACGAAAGGAAAACGCTCTATGAGTCGAGGTGTGGCAAGTCAGAAGTTTGAACGTAACAGGGAAGCTAGAAAATATCGTAGAACAGAAATGCTAAGGTTCAATCTAGATACAGAGGGGACCAGTGAAGTGAAATGGAAATAAGATAGGGTTTCTAGTCAGAAGTGTATAGGGTAATATCAACAGCAGCAGAAAACTATACAACCTGAGTAAAGTGCAGGTAGAGCAGAAATTGGGTTACTGTGATAGGATTATTCTCATCAGAATCTACAGCAAACCAACACCAACAACGATAGTTCAGGTATACATGTCGATATAGCAAGCCGAAGATGAAGAGATAGAGTAAGTATATGAGGATGTTGAACGTGTAATTCAGTGTGTTAAAGGAGATGATAATCTCATAGTCACAGAGACTGGAAGGCGTTGGTAGGGAAAGGAATAGAAGAAACGGTTACTGGAGAATATGGGATTGATAGTAGGCATGAGAGAGACGAAGATACTAATTGAGTTCTGCAAAAAATTCAGCTAGTAATTGCGAATATTCTGGATTTTCTGTTCAAGAATCAAAACAGGGGGAGATATACTCGGAAAAGGCCGGGAGGTAGGTCAAGATTGCATTTAGATTACATCATAGATAGGCAGCGATTCCGGAACCAGATATTGGGTTGTAAGGTGTTTAAGAGACTAGTCAGGAAGAACCAGTGCGCAAAGAAGTGGAATAGGGAGGTACTAAGGAGTGAAGACATAAAAGTTCGCTAAGGATATAGATACTGCAGTAAGAAATAGCGCAAGAGGCAGTTCACATAAAGAGGAAAGGATATCTCTAAAAAGGGCGAACACAAAAGTTGGAAAGAAAAACACACTTACAAAGAAGGTAACTGCGAAGCAAACATTGGTAACAGGAGAAATACTTCAGTTGATCGATGTAACAAGGAAATACAAAAATGTTCAGGGATATTTAGAAAAGTAGAAATATAAGTCAGTTCGGAATCAAATACATCGGAAGTGCAGAGAAGATAAGGTGAAATGGTTGCATGAGAAACGTGAAGAAATATGTAATAAAATGGCTGTCGGAAGGATGATCACAGCATGCAGAAAAATCAGAAAACCTTAGGTGAAATTAAAACCTAGGGTCGTAGAATGCAATGGGAATTTCATAGCTAAATGCAGAGGAGAAAGCGCGTAGGTGGAAAGAGCAAACTGAAGGCCTCTATGAGGAGGAAGACTTGTCTGATGACGTGACAGCAGAAGAAACAGAAGTCGACGTAGAAGAGATAGAATTTAAAAGAGGTTTGGAGGACTTAAGGTGGAGCAAGAGAGAAGGAATAGATAGCAATCTATCGGTGTTTCTAAAATAATTATAGAACTGTCAGTAAAATGACTACGTTATTGTGTAAACATCATCCACAAATTTCCGAAGATTTCAAGTGGGAGGATTATCACACAGTCAGCTGAACAACTCACGCACCGAAATTGCTGACAAGAATAATGTACAGAAGGATGGAAAATAAATCTGAGAGTGTGTTAGATGACGATCAGTTTGGCTTTAAGAAAGGTAAAGAAAGCAGAGAGACAATTCTGAAGTTGCGGTTGATAACGGAAGCAAGAGTAAAGAAGAATCAAGACATGTTTACTGGCTATGTCGACCTAGAAAGGCGTTGGACAATGTAAAACGGTGCAAAATGTTCGAAACTCTAAGAAAAATAGGGGAAAGCCATAGGGAAAGACTCGCAGTATATAATATGTACAAGAACCGAGAGGGAACAATAAAGAATGGAAGACCAAGAACGAAGTGCACGGATTAGAAAGAGTGTAAGACGGGGTTGTAGTCTCTCGCCTCTACTGTTCAATCTATACGTTGAAGAAGCAAGGGCTTAAGTAAATATGCAAGAGTAGAATTAAAATTCAAGGTGAAAGGATATCAGTGATAAGGTTCGCTGATGACATTGCTATCCTCAGTGAAAGTGAAGAAGAATTACATGCTCTGCTGAATGTAAGAACAGTCCAATGAGGGCTGCTACAGCAGAATGTTTGAAATTTGGTGGACTGAAAATGTAAGGAACGATGAGGTTCTCCGGCAGGATCGGAAAGGGAAGAAGGGAAAGAATAGTCGGACGTCTGTTAAGACATTAGGGAATAACTTCCATAGAACTAGTGGGAGCTGTAGGGGGTAAAAACTGTAGAAAGAGATTGAGATAGGAATTTTTTCAACAAATAAATAAATGAGGACGCAAGTTGCAAGTGCTGCTCTGAGGCGAAGAGGTTCACCCGCAGTGGCTACGGCACTGGCCGTATTGCGACGCCGCGGCGGTCACTGACGGTGTTGGACTTGACGCATGCATATCAGGGAGGTCCCATCCCGTTCGCCGTCGTTCTTCTTCATCTGTTGGCGTGTTGCAGTGTGCTGCAACGATCTTGACCTACCCATTACGTAGGACCTGGTCAGTCCGTCGAAGTATCAGGTACTCTGATATCATGGCCCGGGATGATAGGGAAGACCCTCGGGTCTATCCATCTGTGACAGCGGCAGGCTGTGCTGTTGAACTTTGCGACTGGTGGCTCTGTCGAGGTAGCCATCTCTCCCAGTAGTTGCTATCGTTGATCAAGAGCGTGCAGGATATCTACAACAGACTTCTGCCAGACGTCACTGCACTGTAATGAGGGAATCGAGTAGCAACGTTATGTAGACCATCGATCTGTCTTACCAACTGCCTTAAGAGCTAAAACGCTGGGGTATTCATGGAACAAAGTAATGGCTAATATATACCCGACGTCACATGGCGTGACCACGCAGGTCTGCTCTCTGTTACGAAGGTATCAGTAGCTTTCACTGTCTTGTGCTTGCTTAGCGAATTTGTTACAGTATAGGTTCGTAAAAGGTCTTGGCACGCATAGTTGCATTAGCAATAGCGTTTCTCTCATCACGTAACGTAGGTGACGTGATCCTGCCTAGCTGCTCTGCCCCACTACATTTGTGCTTAGGTCTGGTCTTAGTCCCGCTAGGAGCGCCCATGTTGTCTATTCTCCTGACCTGCTCTCGATATTGAAGTGTCACTCGTCGCTCCCACCTCGTATAGACAATGCCGTAATGTAAACAAGATAGGACTGCTTTGGGACTTTCAAAATTTTAACCGTCTGCTGCCTTGTACACGGCTGGCATGGTACAATACATATGTGACCTAGTGATAACATGTGATGCTTTATAGGGCTGTTCACCGAAGATGCGGTGGTCAATAAGAAGACAGCAACGCCAGAACACTGTAGCAAATTGCAAGAAATGTAAATGTCGTGTGACTAGGACCTCCCGTCGGGTAGACCGATCGCCTGGTGCAAGTCTTTAGATTCGACGCCACTTTGGCGGCTTGGGCGTCGATGAGGATGAAATGATGAGGATTAGGACAAGACAACACCCAGTCCCTGAGCGGAGAAACTCTTCGACCCAGCTGGGAATAGAACCAGGGCCCTTAGGATTGACATTCTGTCGCACTGACCACTCAGCTACGGGGGTGGAAAATTTCAAGAAAATTTGCAGAGAATCGATGATTGTTACGGGAACTGGCAGATGGGAGACAAAACGAAATTGAATGTAATGTAAGACACCTAACTGTAATAAAAGCAGATGCCAGGCTGAGGTTCATTGGGAAAAATCTTAAGAAAATGTAATTAACATACGAAATAGTTGGCATGTTACTATTACGAACGACCCTTGAATATCACTGTTCAGTCTGGATTTCTTACCAGCTTGGGTTGATAGAATGACAGCTAAGATCCAAGTGTATTACGTTTCTTCAGGAGGCCGGTTCACGGGTGCCAGAGCGACGCAGAGATGCTCATAAACTCCAGTGGCAGACCTACGAGAGAAGCACTGTGCGCCACGGTGGGGTTTACTATTAGTACTCCGAGAGTACACCTTTTGGAACGAATCAAGGAGGATGTTACTTTCTCCTACATACGTCTCGTTTGAAAATCTGAGAAATTAGAGCTCATACAGAGGTTTATCGAGCATCATTCTTCTCACACGTCAATCGCTAATGATACAACAGATTGGAGGGGTGGGGGTGACAGTGGGGGTGGCGAGAGAGAAAGAAGAGAGGAACAGCGACACCAGAAATACCCTTCGCCACACACTGTCAGGCGGCCGCTGAGTACACATATATAGTTAGATGTTGTACCTCGTTTTGATTGGATTTAAAGCTCGAAAATGAACTTGAATTCATTTGATACCAAACAGTGTCTTCAGTGTGGATATTCTTCGAAATTTGTATGTGTGATGAAAGTAAACTCTGACATTCCCACTGTATTTAGTGATGCAACAAGCGAAGAAGGAAGGCTTCTTGTTAGGTGAATTTTTGGTAATTACAACATCACTAAATTAGCTTGTAACTTAACTACTTCTATATAGAATAAAATATGGACACTCATTGTATCTGCCACAGCAACATTCTGGTTTTCAGTGGCCGATTTTACATATTCCATTTCCCTTACTAGCTGAAGCATACTGAGGAACAAACCATGAGGACTAATTACCTTATCACTATACTTCTACATCTACACTACATGCCATTAAAATTGCTACACCAAGAAGAAATGCAGGTGATAAACGGGTATTCATTGGACAAATATATTATACTAGAACTGACATGTGATTACATTTTCGCGCAATTTGGGTGCATAGATCCTGAGAAATCAGTACCCAGAACAACCACCTCTGGCCGTAATAACGGCCTCGATACACCTGGGCGTTGAGTCAAACAGAGCTTGGATGACATGTACAGGTACAGTTCCCCATGCAGTTTCAACACAATACCATAGTTCATCAAAGAGTAGTGACTGGCGCATTGTGACGAGCCAGTTGCTCGGCCACCATTGACCAGATGTTTTCAATTGGTGAGAGATCTGGAGAATGTGCTGGCCAGGGCAGCAGTCGAACATTTTCTGTATCCAGAAAGGCCCGTACAGGATGTACAGGGTGTTACCATAAGGTACGGCCAAACTGTCAGGAAACATTCCGCACACACAAAGAAAGAAAATATGTTATGTGGACATGTGTCCGGAAACGCTTACTTTCCATTTTAGAGCTCATTATATTACTTCTCTTCAAATCACATTAATCATGGAATGGAAACAGACAGCAAAAGAATGTACCAGCATGACTTCAAACACTTTGTTACAGGAAATGTTCAAAATGTCCTCCGTTAGCGAGGATACATACATCCACCCTCCGTCGCATGGAATCCCTGATGCGCTGATGCAGCCCTGGAGAATGGCGTATTGCATCACAGCCGTCCACAATACGAGCACGAAGAGTCTCTACATTTGGTACCGGGGTTGCGTAGACAAGAGCTTTCAAATGCCCCCATAAATGAAAGTCAAGAGGGTTGAGGTCAGGAGAGCGTGGAGGCCATGGAATTGGTCCGCCTCTACCATTCCATCGGTCACCGAATCTGTTGTTGAGAAGCGTACGAACACTTCGACTGAAATGTGTAGGAGCTCCATCGTGCATGAACCACATGTTGTGTCGTACTTGTAAAGGCACATGTTCTAGCAGCACAGGTAAGGTATCCCGTATGAAATCATGATAACGTACTCCATTGAGCGTAGGTGGAAGAACATGGGGCCCAATCAAGACATCACCAACAATGCCTGCCGAAACGTTCACAGAAAATCTGTGTTGATGACGTGATTGCACAATTGCGTGCGGATCTCGTCAGCCCACACATGTTGATTGTGAAAATTTACAATTTGATCACGTTGGAATGAAGCCTCATCCGTAAAGAGAACATTTGCACTGAAATGAGGATTGACACATTGTTGGATGAACCATTCGCAGAAGTGTACCCATGGAGGCCAATCAGCTGCTGATTGTGCCTGCACACGCTGTACATGGTACGGAAACATTTGGTTCTCCCGTAGCACTCTCCATACAGTGACGTGGTCAACGTTACCTTGTACAGCAGGAACTTCTCTGACTCTGACATTAGGGTTATCGTCAACTGCACGAAGAATTGCCTCGTCCATCGCAGGTGTCCCCGTCGTTCTAGGTCTTCCCCAGTCACGAGTCATAGGCTGGAATGTTCCGTGCTCCTTAAGACGCCGATCAGTTGCTTCGAACGTCTTCCTGTCGGGACACCTTCGTTCTGGAAATCAGTCTCGATACAAACGTACCGCGCCACGCCTATTGCCCCGTGCTAATCCATATATCAAATGGGCATCTGCCAACTCCGCATTTGTAAACATTGCACTGACTGCAAAACCACGTTCGTGATGAACACTAACCTGTTGATGCTACGTACTGATGTGCTTGATGCTAGTACTGTAGAGCAACGAGTCACATGTCAACACAAGCACCGAAGTCAACATTACCTTCCTTCAATTGGGCCAACTGGCGGTGAATCGAGGAAGTACAGTACATACTGACGAAACTAAAATGAGCTCTAACATGGAAATTGAGCGTTTCCGGACACATGTCCACATAACGTATTTTCTTTATTTGTGTGTGAGGAATGTTTCCTGAAAGTTTGGCCGTATCTTTTTGTAACACCCAGTATAACATGCGGTCGTGCATTATTCTGCTGAAATGTAGGGTTTCGCAGGGATCGAATGAAGGGTAGAGCCACGGGTCGTAAAACATCTGAAATGTAGGGTCCACTGTTCAAAGTGCCGTCAATGCAAACAAGAGGTGACCGAGACGTGTAACCAATGGCACCCCACACCATCACGCCGGGTAATACGCCAGTATGGCGATGACGAATACACGCTTCCAATGTGCGTTCACCGCGATGTCGCCAAACAGGAATGCCAGTAACATGATGCTGTAAACAGAATCTGAATTCATCCAAAAAAAAAATGATGTTTTGCCATTCGTGCAACCAGGTTCGTCGTTGAGTACACCATCGCTGGCGCTCCAGTCTGTGATGCAGCGTCAAGGGTAACCACAGCCATGGTCTCCAAGCTGATAGTCCATGCTGCTGCAAACGTCATCGAACTGTTCGTGCAGATGCTTGTTGTCTTGCAAACGTCCCCATCTGCTGAATCAGGGATCGAGACGTGGCTGCACGATCCTTTACAGCCATGCAGATACGATGCCTGTCATCTCGACTGCTAGTGATACGAGGCCGTCGGGATCCAACACGGCGTTCCGTATTATCCTGCTGAACCCACCGATCCCATATTCTGCTAACAGTCATTGGATCTCTACCAACGCGAGCAGCAATGTCGCGATACCATAAACCGTAATCGCGATAGGCTACAATCCGACCTTTATCAAAGTCGGAAACGTGATGGTACGCATTTCTCCTCCTTACACGAGGCATCACAACAACGTTTCACCAGGCAACGCCAGTGAATTGCTGTTTGTGTATGAGAAATCGGTTGGAAACCTTCCTCATGTCAGCACGTTGTAGGTGTCTCCGCCGGCGCCAACCTTGTGTGAACGCTCTGAAAAGCTAGTCATTTGCATATCACGTCATCTTCTTCCTGTCGGTTAAATTTCGCGTCTGTAGCAAGGCATCTTCGTGGTGTAGGAATTTTAATGGCCAGTAGTGTACATACATAATCCGCAAGACACCTTAAGGTGCGTGGCGGATCATAGCCTGTACAACTGCTAGTAATTTCCTCTCGTGTTTCACTCGCAATAAGAGCGAGGGAAAGATAACTGTCTAAAGGTCTCCGAACGAGCCAAAATTTTTTGCATCTTATGTTCATGGCCCTTACGTGAAAAGTGAGTTTGCTGCAGCTGACTGGATCTGTAGTCGGACTCAGATGCTGGTACTCTAAATTTGATCAACCGTGTCTTTCCGAAAGAGCATCGTCTTCCCTCCAGTAATTCTCATTTGAGTCGAAGAAGCATATTCGTAATACCTGCGTGCTGATCGAACCTGCCGGTAACAGGTCTAACAGCCCGTCTCTGCATTGCCTCGATGTCGTCCTTTAACCCGACCCGACGGGGGTTGCATACACTCGTATAATACTCGAGAATAGGTCGCACCAGCGTTCAACACCACGCGTCTTTTGTGGATAAACTACACTTTCCTAAAAGTTTCCCAATATAAAGAAGTCGAGTATTCATCTCCGCCGGCCGCGGTGACCGTGCGGTTCTAGGCGCTACAGTCCGAAGCCCCGCTGCTGCTACGGTCGCAGGTTCGAATCCTGCCTCGGGCATGGGTGTGTGTGATGTCCTTAGGTTAGTTAGGTTTAAGTAGTTCTAAGGGACTGATGACCACAGCAGTTAAGTCCCATAGTGCTCAGAGACATTTGAACCACTTATTCATCTCCACTACAGCAAAACTGACGTGGTCATTCCATTTCATATCACTATGCAACGTTACGCCTATAAAATTAAATGGAGTAATTATATCAAGCTGTAACATACTAATCTTGTATTCTAACATTACAAGATTGGTTTTCCAATTCTTCCGCATTATCTTACGTTTTGCTATATTTAGGGCACGCTGCCGTTCATTACTCCAACTAGAAATTTTGTCAAAGTTATCTTGTATGTTCCTATCGTCACGTCATCAGCGAACAGCCTTAAATTACTGCTCACCCTATCCTTCAGGTCATTAAATATTTATAGCAAAAGAGCGATCCTCTCAGACTGCCGTGGGGAATTCTTGACAATACCGTTGTCTTTGATGAACGTATAACGTCGAGGACCACGTGGTTGGTTCTCTTACTTGAAAACTCCACAACCAAGTAAACTACGTTGAGTATTGCACAGTATGTTCAGATCTTCGTCAACAGCTATGCCATGTAATGTCATCTTAGGCAGAACCGCAGACGTAATATTCTCTTCACCACAAGACTCTTATGATGAAGAAACTCTGACCGATATTGTTGTCTTACTTTTTAAATTTCTTAAAATGAAATTAGTTTCAGTTTTCGATTAAACAAGTGCAGGAAGACTGTCTTGTACAGTAGCCATAGTTCTTTTTAATTTAGTTATAGGAGGAATAATCTGTCTGCCTGTTCCTTAAATATATCGTCCTTACCGATCAGTGTAGAAAGTCGAACAGAGCCTCTCAGTGACCCACAAAGCATATGTCATCTACTTGCATTTACAATTACTTATATTTTGCTTTTCTATTTTTTACTACAATCATATTCTAAAAAATCGCCGTCGACGTTGTGTAAATAAATGACAAACCAAATTGAACATTTTATAGCCCTGCTTCAAGAGAATGACTATAGTCATTCTTGCATCTTTCGTAGAACAAGCCTGTATTTCCTAGACAATGGCAGTGATTCGCATAACATCAAGAATTCCTTTAGTTTTGCTGTAGCGTTTTTTCCTTCATCATGCCATTCAAATGTTCTCACAATCACACTCTCACTCTTACTCCCACTGCCATACACACTGTCACATACACACACTCTCTCTCTCTCTCTCTCTCTCTCCCTCGCGCACACACACACACACACACACACACACACACACACACACACACATACCTTCCCTATACTTCCATTCTTCTGACGGCAATCTGTCACATTCTAGTACAACGTTCCACATGTAATGCAGTTGTTATCCAATGTGCTAATGTACTTTAGTAGAAGTAGAGTCACTGTAATACGGTACCAAGGCACTTAACTTCATAACAACGTTTCGAATTCTCTTCCGTTCTCCAATTACTTTCCACAGTATATGCGATATGTATTATACGATTGATCCATGCTAATCACTTTTTATATGCTAAATAAAATCTTCCTGGGTATGTGGCCGCGTATTGTTGTGATATGACCCAAAATTCATTGGGTGACAGAAACTAATTAGTCACAAGAGGCTACTCTCGCATATACATATTTTTGAGAAGTTGGAGTCGTTTACTAAACTGGGTCTGGAATACGGATATCTGTCTGGCACTAGCTGCTTAAACTGACTTTTACAGCCTATCACGTCTCGAGAAGAACGGATTGGAAGATCAGTCTTATAATTGACACCTCCTCTGACTCTTCGAAGAGTATGCTGCGGTTTGCAACTTACAAACGCAGTTATAATGGACACAGTGGGTAGTTCAGCTTCAACACAGCTTCAGAACTTAGACTAAGATGATATCCCTTTATCCTAAGCCTGTACCCTCTGTCTCCTGGGTTTGTATATTCTACTTCGCAATCACTCTCATATCAGTTGCACTCATGAGTCTTTTGCGAAATTCTCCAGTTTTGGTTATACTAGAGGATGTAAGAGTGTAACTACGTAGCGTCTCGTGATAACCTCTTCGGATTTTGGAAGACATGAGAAGACACAGATAAAATACGACTCTCAGTAGCTCTGTTCCGCAACTCCGAGAAGATGGCGGCATACAGTGTCCGAGTTCGAACCAGAGGCAGGCGTCTGATTTTCATTTGTGACAAATGATGTGTTGTTGTTGTGCTCTTCAGTCCTGAGACTGGTTTGATGCAGCTCTCCATGCTACTCTATCCCGTGGAAGCTTCTTCATCTCCCAGTACCTACTGCAGCCTACATCCATCTGAATATGCTTAATGTATTCATCTCTTGATCTCCCTCTACGATTTTTGCCCTCCACGCTGCCCTCTAGTACTAAATTGGTGATCCCTTGATGCCTCAGAACATGTCCTACCAACCGATCCCTTCTTCTAGTCAAGGTGTGCCACAAACTCCTCTTCTCCCGAATTCTATTCATACCTCCTCATTAGTTATGTGATCTACGCATCTAATCTTCAGCCTTCTTCTGTAGCACCACATTTCGAAAGCTTCTATTCTCTTCTTGTCTAAACTATTTATCGTCCATGTTTCACTTCCATACATGGCTACACTCCATACAAATACTTTCAGAAATGACTTCCTGACACTTAAATCTATAGTCGATGTTAACAAATTTCTCTTCTTCAGAAACGCTTTCCTTGCCATTGCCAATATACATTTTGTATCCTCTCTACTTCGACCATCATCATTTATTTTTCTCCCCAAAAAGCAAAGCTCATTTTCTACTTTAAGTGTCTCATTTCCTAATCTAATTCCCTCAGCATCACCCGACTTAATTCGACTACATTCCATTATCCTCGTTTTGCTTTTGTTGATGTTCATCTTATATCCTCCCTTCAAGACACCATCCATTCCGTTCAACTTCTCTTCCAAGTCCTTTGCTGTCTCTGACAGAATTACAATGTCATCGGCGAACCTCAAAGTTTTTATTTCTTCTCCATGGATTTTAATACCTACTCCGAATTTTCCTTTTGTTTCCTTTACTGCTTGCTCAATATACAGATTGAATAACATCGGGGAGAGGCTACAACCCTGTCTTACTCCCTTCGCAACAACTGCTTCCCTTTCATGTCCCTCGACTCTTGTAACTGCCATCTGCTTTCTGTAAAAATGATTTACTCAGCCAATATTACAACAGATTTATTCCAGCTATTTCACTCGTTTACCTCGTATTAATTTAACTTTTCGGCAGCTCAAGATGTTCGTATTAAAAGTCAGCATACCTCAGACACTTCGATTGCTAACCTCGATGACTTACATTCATTTTGAGATGTTTCATTGTCATCTTTTCTGTTAAGGGATTTGCGTGCAATAAAATTCATTCCGGTCCCTATTGTTACCTCGGTCATCCTGTTTCCGTTTCTCCTTTTGGAACATAGTTCCTGGCTGTTACTGGTAATTCATGTGCAGGTACAATTTGCGAGTATTAGTTACAAATTCGGTTCATTTTGTTTTGCTTCAGAAGCGGGACGAATTCCATACAAAATGATTGAAGAAATGTAATCTAACCGAACACCATATTAAGAAACTTAGCGATAAATATTATAAAAAGTATCACACGAAGAAATGAACCCCTTCCATTGTTTAAAACAACTTCCATTTGATTTGACTTCATTTTACGGAAAATAATATGTTTGAAAAATTATAGGTTTTACAGAATATTTTTTAGAAATTCACAGGCAATAGAGGCTGAATAATGGGTTCAATATAGTTTAACACGAGTGTCATTATTTCCCTACAAATGTGTCCTCCATGTTCTCAAAAATAACTCGCATCAACTGGACGCTGTTCCTGACGTCATTTCCCTCACATTAATTAGGTCAGCTGAATTCTATGGCCCTTAACTACAGCTAATAGCTCCATAACGACAATTCCTTAATGACGGACTCGTCGTGATAAGAGCCGACGGTCTGTGTTTGTAAGCGATGGCACAGAAGCGACATTAACCTAGAATTCTTTACGATGCTACGTAACTGAGACCCACTTTTTGTATAGAAATTAGAAATATTATGTTTCCTGTAGAACGGCGAAATTCTTGTGGAAAGCTCTTACATATTTACAGCGCGTAGACCGCATACATTTTTTCACCACAAAGCCGTGCTGTATTCGTTATCACACGCATGCGTTGTGAATAATTCATTTTGTGAACGACGAAAGCAATTCTTTCTTTTCTCATGAGAAAGTTCTTGAGCTCCCATAATGGAATACGAAAAATATTTTAGTATCATTTATAAGAATTTACAAAAGATTGGGATACAAAATTGTAGAGAATATATGATTCCAGATGTTATTGTCCCGATGAAAATATAAAATTACGTTCTAATCACGTAATTCCTATCTTTTTCTATAGGCGTAACTACCCATTCAGAATAAAACCGCTCATTACATTGCAGTATGTTAGCTCTGATGGACAACAGAAGCATGGGATCGAAATAAGCACTGTAACAAAACATTTAACATTTCCGTATTCACTTAGTGTGGTTTGTACGGGAGAGAACAAAAGAGAACAAGCAGAAGCGAACGTGAAATCTCTCTTGTGTCAATGTTTGGCAAGCGCGAGCGAATTGCATTCGGTCGTGTTCGGTTCGCATTCGCTAGTGTACGGAAGTGCTACGCTAATTGTCACTCTTTTAGGTAATCACCAAAGGAAATTTGCCTCCTCTTCTGTTCAGCAGTAGTGGTACACATCTTCCGTCTCCTATTTTGGTCTACTTTTCTCGTTGATCTGAGTGCGTGAACGTATACCTATGCTTTTGCTATCCAAGAAATGCACAACACAAATGGCGAAGAAAAACTAATATGATTGGTAGGTAAATGTCAGTGCACTGAACGGTCTTAGTCGGAACTTGAGAAAGACGATAAATTCTGTAGATGGTTTCATCACGCGGGAATGAACTAGCAGAAACTTCGCATCTTTTTTTATTAAAATGGGAAAGTGCAACAATACCTTTAAAGTAAAGATGTGCTACCTATTACGCTCATTAACTTTTAAAAAAATTACATTCCTTGTATCCGTAAATATATGGCTGCTGTTTCACTGCTGTGTTAAATATTTTCGATGAATGATAAAAATGGTTTACCTGGGATCACGTTATCTGCCCTCTCACAAACTATATACAACATTTTATAAAGACGTCTATGTGATTTCTAACACATAGCATCTACTGCGATGTGTCACTAAGGTAAACGTCTCCAGTTCATAATAACCGGTGTGTAGGTGCTCACCTTCCTCCAGGAAATGTTCGTCGTCGCTTGACAGTAATTATATATATATATATATATATATATATATATATATATATATATACTTTATTAAAATCCTTAAGTGAATTTTCTCATTATGAGAGTACTCTAGGGCAACCTGCATGGCACAAATCATTTTTTATTGAAGACACCCAGTTTCAACAGTCTTAGCTGTCATCTGCAGGTCTTAAACGTTTTATTGGAGTAAAATATATTCATCTTACACTGATTCTTGACGTTCTTCGGATATGACACTGCAGACGTCAGAAACTACACTCATGCCCATAAATTAAGGATAATTGCAGAATGTGGTGACATACGACTTGGCACTACACAAAACTGGTGCTAATAGCATAGGCACCTCGGGAACACACTTGACACGGATTTGTAAGTCCAGGGTATTGGTGATAAGTTGAGAAAACCGTCCCGAAACACAACTGCTACAAAACGCCACTAGTTCCTGCGAATGCACCCCGGCATCAATATGGGATATGATCACCATGCACATATGCACAGGCCGCACAACGGGTTGGCATACTCTGGATTAGGTGGTCGAGCAGCTGCTGGGGTGTTGTCTCTCATTCTTCCACCAGTGCCTGTCGGGGCTCCTGACGTGACCTAGGGGTTTGTAGACGTGCAGCGATACGTTGACGGAGAGCATCCCAGACCTGCTCGATGGGGTTTAGGCCTGGAGAACAGGCTGATCACTCCATTCGCCTTATATCTTCTGTGTCAAGGTACTCCTTCACGAGGGCAGCTCGGTGGGGCCGTGCGTTATCATCCATCAGGAGGAAGGTGGGACCCACTACACCCCTGAAAAGGCGGACATACTGTTGCAATATGACTTTCAGATGCACTTGATCTGTTACAGTTCTTCTGTCAAACACATGCAGGGGTGTACGTGCACCTATCATAATCCCACCCCACACCATCAAACCACGACCTCATACATGTCCCTATCAAGGAAATTAAGGGGTTGGTATCTGGTTCCTGGTTCATGTCAGATGAAAATCGGACGAGAATCACTGTTCAGACTATACCTGGACTCGTCCGTGAACATAACCTGGGACCACTGTTACAATGACCATCTACTGTGTTCTTGACACGTGGCTTTACGGGCTCTGTTGTGACCAGGGGTCAGTGGAACGCACCTTTCAGGTCTCCGAGCAAATAAACCATGTCTGTTTAGTCGTCTGTAAACTGTGTGTCTGGAGACAACTGTTAAAGTGGCTGCGCTAAGGCCCCAACAAGGCTATATGCAGTACTGCGTGGCCGTCTGCAGGCACTGATGGGAAGTTATCTCTCTTCTTGTGGTGTTGTGCACTGTGGACGTCCCGTACTGTAGCGGCTGGACACGTTTCCTGTCTGCTGGAATCGTTGCCATAATCTTGAGATCACACTTTGTGGCACATGGAGGGCCCGTGGACGACCTGCTGTGTTTGGACAGCCTCCAGTCGCCCTAGTATTCTACCCCTCATAACGTCATCAATATGTGTTCTTTGAGCCATTTTCAACACACAGTCACCACTAGCAAAACGTCTGCACACTTACTCGCTGCACCGTTCTCTGACATGTACCAAAGCACTTCTGCGTTTGTGGACTGCTGCCAGCAGCACCGTGCGATGACCGCAGGTCAAATGCATAACGATTGTGGATTGTTCGTCCATCGACAGGCGCTTCAGTCCGGGACCACGCAGCTGGTACGGTCGCAGGTTCGAATCCTGCCTCGGGCATGGATGTGTGTGATGTCCTTAGGTTAGTTAGGTGTAAGTAGTTCTAAGTCTAGGGGACTGATGACCTCAGATGATAAGTCCCATAGTGCTCAGAGCCATTTGAACCATTTTGAACCATCGTGGGTCAGGAACCCACTCAACGTGATCGCATCCGTTTGGGGTCCAGTGCGACCGCCGTTTCTGGTCTTGTGTACTATACTCAATCACTAGGCATCTTTCAAAATTGTTTACACACTATCCATGAACTGAGCGAGGGGCGGAGGGGGAGGGAGGATGTCTTGGAAGTATGTTGTATTCACACATGAGTCAATGTTGCACCCCTCTGTGATCACGGCACAGGAGGGCGCGGAATAGCGTGACTGATAACCTATAAGCACCATTTGTTGCTTCGGATCGCGTTCAGGTTTCGTCAAATGGTTCTGAACGCTCCATACAGGTTGCAACGTGTACACCAGAGCAAAAATTGTGGTCACGCCGCGCTCCAGATGGCTGCAATCACGTCCACCGCACTAGCAGTCATAAGACTGCACTATCACACTACAGAGACATCTGACCCAGGCCGATTGTTGAGGTGGAACATCTGGGTTCTCAGCCATGTGATTTGGTTCAATGTTACAGATTCTACAAGAACATATTTTCATAAGTTTACTGCTAATCGCGCAGTGCATCACTGACAGTAGGGACAGTTCGAAATAAGCAATTAGATTCCTACTTCCTAGATTTCAGAAAAGGCAGTCGATCATCTTTCTAAAATGTAAACATTCAGTGCCGGAACTGTCACAGTTAATAAAATATTCCGGGCTATTACGCCATGGTCGACGGGATCTCACTTTAGAATTGGACGTTTCGTCCCCATCTGCTGAGGACATTTTCAGTGGTAAGCGTAGTTTTGTTGAATGTCCGATTCACACCCTGACTCGTTAATGAATACAACAAAATTCCGCTTCCACGAGCTTCTGCGCAGTAGCATGACGTCACATGTCATGAATACGTGAGCGCAGTTGGCCGTCGTTCGCTGTTATTAAGATGCCATGGTGGACGACGGGCACACTTCTTCTTCAGCAATGGAATCCAAATTTCATTCTATTTCACGCTCTCCTCCTGAAATTCCTACTGAAATTCATATGGTATTTCACAATCTCTATGGCCTCTCTGTGTAACCATCCGTGGTATCCGCTTGTGGCTGCCAATACTTGAGTCCTATCAAAGTGAATGTCGTGGCCTCCTGGCTGTAAAGTATGTTCCGCAACAACTGATTTGCCAATCTCCTGTCTTCTGCAATTTCCTTTGTGCTCTTTGAGTCACTTTTTGACAGTTCTTTTTGTTGTACCCACGTACTCCTCCCCACAACTACACGGGCCGGCCGGAGTGGCCGTGCGGTTCTAGGCGCTACAGTCTGGAGCCGAGCGGCCGCTACGGTCGCAGGTTCGAATCCTGCCTTGGGGATGGATGTGTGTGATGTCCTTAGGTTAGTTAGGTTTAATTAGTTCTAAGTTCTAAGCGCCTGATGACCTCAGAAATTAAGCCGCATAGTGCTCAGAGCTATTTGAACCACTTGAACTACACGGAATCCTATGAATTGCAGCTTTTTCCAGCGGCTGGTGAGCATCCTCGGCCGTATCTTCCGTGTGGGTGTGTAAGGGTGACCGACTATTGTACCAAGATTAACGACTTATTAGATACGCAAACGTATAGGGAACTAAGTAAGTGACCCTACTTAAAAAGTTCTTAGAACTGTTACACGGTTGATAGACAAGTCCTCTATCGAGCAGAGCGTTCAGAAATGTCTGTTCACTTCAGCTGCGCTCGCACCAAGGCTTTATGGATTGCCAAAGGCGCACTGGGAACGTGTTCTTCTGAGGCCTATAGCGAATTCTATTGGTTCGCCCACGTATTCGATTGTCAAGATCTTGAGAACATTATTACGACCGTATGTGGGTTGATTCGATTCGTATGTCAAGAATTCGGCACATTCCATCAGTAACTTAAACGGCATATCAAACAGTTCTGATGTTGTGTCGCTATTCACTATAGTTCGACTCAATGAAGTGTTGCAACAACCGAATCCTAATTTTCCTCCCGATGTTGCAGAACTGTTTAAATACTGTCCCACAACCACGTATATCAAATGGAACAAAGAGTTCTATGAACAAACAGATGGTGGCGTTATGGGGAGCCCAGTTATAGCTAACTTATTTATGGAAAAATTGGAGGAGCAGGCATTGCAAACTGCGAACAAGAATGCAAATATTTGGTTCCTTTATGTAAATGATACGTTTGTTTTGTGGCGGCGTGACAGGGAGAAAGTGGATCGTTTTCACAAACGTCTGAACGGGATCAATTGGAAGATTCAGTTTACCAAGGAGGAGGAGGCAGACGGAAATTTAAATTTTCTTGATGTGCTAGTTTTCAAGGAAGCAGATGGCAGCTTGGGCCACACAGTTTACCGAAAACTCACGCACACAGACAGGTACCTACACCGGGATTCGAACCACCATCTGCAACAAAAACGAAGCGTAGTAAAAACGTTGGCGGATGGAGCAAGAAAAATCTGTTAACCAGAGCTGCTTCATACAGAATTAAAATATCTCACCAATGCATTGCTCAAGGATGGTTATTCGTTCGCTGAAGTGAAAAGAGCTTTAAGACTAACTTGTAGAAATCATAGTGATGCTCAAGTGCCGGTGAAATCGAAGGTTTTCCTGCCATTCATTAAGGACGTGACTGACCGCATAGAAAAATCCTAGAAAAAGCGGAACATCTCGATAATTTACACACGCACACGGAAGATACAAGACTTCCTAAAATCGTCCAAGGTTGCTCGCCAACCGCTGGAAAAAACTAGAATTTATAGAACTCCGTGTAGTTGTGGGGAGGTGTACGTGGGTACTACAAAAATAACTGTCAAAAAATGACTCGAAGAGCATAAGGGCAATTGCGGAAGACAGGAGATTGACAGATCAGCTATTGTGGAACATGCTTCACAGTCAGAAAGCCACCACACTCAATTTGATAGGACTCAAGTACTGGCAGCCACAAGCGGATACCACGAAAGGCTATACAGAGAGATCATAGAGATTGCGAAACACCCCAGAAATTTCAATAGCAAGGAGAAGGGCCTGATATTGAATGCAATTAGGATGCCGGTGTTGAAGAAGACGTGTACGAGTCTTCCACCATGGGATGATAGTAGCAGCGATCTTAGGCAGTCGACAATGGCCAATTGATGTCGCGTATTCAAAACATGTGACGTCACGCCACTGCGCGGAAGCTCGCGGAAGCGGAATTTTGCGGTAGTCTGTAGCGAGCGAGGATGTATATTGGACATTCAACAAAGTCACGCTTTCCCTTGAAAATGTCCGCCACAGTTGGGGACGAAATATGGAGTTTTAAAGTGATATCCCTTCGACAACGCATAATATTCGATCCTGTACCACATTGTTGCACGACAATCAGAGTAATTTGATGCTACTCCAAATAGACATTGTGTAGTTGTTCGACAATGTGGTATGGGGTCGATTGCCTTCCGGAAATCTCGATCGAGTCGAACAGTATTTTACTGATATAGAGCACTCCACCATAGTAGACACTAAATGATCAATAGAAACGAAAGTACAATTAGATGATCTTCCAGCAAACGAAATAGGATTGGTGACTTTCTCAGTATAAATACATTTTGTACATCAGATAGGGGATACAGCACTCTGAGATTATTTGGTGACGGTGGTGTTGTCTACAAGAAAGTGGAGGCTGTGCAAAGTAACGTGGCACATACGCAGAAACACAGCCTCGCCACCAGCGATAGTCGAGCCCATATCGTTGTTCCACGTGGACGGTGGCCTTAGTTGACTGTCGCCTGCCGATCTATACGCTTCGAGCGGTCTCGTTGCTATCCCTGTAACATGAGGGCCAGTGAATAAGTTTCCTATCGATGGACGCACAATCCACAATCGTTATGCTAATTAGGCAAAATCACCGCGAGCTTAGAGGCGTTCATCCCACCGACGTACCAGGTTCAAGACACCCGTTTGGTAAAACACTGTCTCCTGTTGCGTGAAGAAGTCCGGAACTGTTGATGCACATCCTCGTCCGACGGGAATCGTCGACCCTTCAAGGTCTTTCTACAGGAAGCGAAGGCGTGATAATCGCGTAGGGAGAGATTAGGGCTATAGGGCGCGCGCTCGAATGTCTCCCACTTGAATTGGAGTAACTTTCGCGTTACGACATTCTCGATATGGGGACATGGTTGTCATGAAGCAGCAGCACCTCTTGGCGTACCATTCCACAACGGTGGTTTCAACAGACATGCTGCCCCATGCAAATCCTCCATCCTCCGATGGATGTTTACCGATCTTTGTCCTTCGACAGAGGTGAAAAGAATATCAGCACGTGGGTCTTGTGTGAACGCATTCGGTAGTAACGTCTCCATAGTTCACGTTACCGCATTTACCGCACTCAACGCCGGAAGGACAAGGATGCCACACAAGCCTCTTGTCTACATGTCGATGCTTGCATACCAGCATCGGAGCCTCGCTACGTTGCATGGAAGCTACAGCAATACTCTCAAACAGAAGCAGTTTCATCGTCCTTTATACATGGCACGGTACCGCAATCTTCGCGCGCTGTAGATGTAGCGAATGTTCTTCGTAATCAGGTTCGTTTGATCATATTCAGTGCCGTCAAACAGGCAAACGAGGAACCAAAATTCTGGTTGAACTGTGCCGAGAGAATTCCAGGAAGCACAGGCTATTGCAGTCCCTTAATTGAAAGATTAAAAAAGGAGGAGGGAAACGGATGTGCTAGTTCTGCCCAATGCTTCATTACTTCAGAAAGATGCAGCGGGCTGCCCTATGTGGCCGTGCGGTTCTAGGCGCTTCAGTCTGGAACCGCGCGACCGGTACGCTCGCAGGTGCGAATCCTGCCACGGGCATGGATGTGTGTGATGTCCTTAGGTTACTTTGGTTTAAGTAGTTCTAAGTTCTAGGGGACTGATGACCTCAGACGTTAAGTCCCATAGTGCTCAGAGCCATTTGAACCAAAGATGCTGCGGAAAAGCAAAAGAGATTGTCCTTTAGGTAATATCGCAGCAATTATTATAAGGGGACTGATATTAGAATTCATATAACACAAGCTCCTTAGTTTTGACTATGAATGTAATAGTTGTGAATAATGTCGTTACTTTTTATTGCTCCAATTTTGTTTAACGAAATACCCTTCCGACAACATTGCGCCGATCTCTTTCCGTTGTATGACTTCTTTTTCGGTATCCTAGTGAGAAAGTATTGACTCTGAACGTCTAAATGTGTAGAATTATTGATCGAACTAATATAACCTTTTACTATAAAATTTTTGATAGTACCATATACAGAGAAGCTATTCGTAACCTACAAGTTATGATATATCTACATTGGTGCATAGTCTTCTGCTATCGAGCAAAACTATCCCAACCGAGCAGTGGTTGTTCATAACGGAACCCGTAAACATTAATGTTGTCAGCGCTCCTCTTCCAGGCTGTCTGCGAAGCTACTAGCCACGTTATTTTGTGTGGACGCTACAACTACTGGGCTCTGATTAGAAAGTGCAGAAGAACTAGGAGGTATGAAAACACTGTTCAGTCCAATAGAAGCAACAGGTTGTGTTTTTTCCATTAACCGGACGCGGTTAATGGAAAAAACACAACCTGTTGCTTCTATTGGACTGCACAGTGTTTTCATACCTATCATTTCTTCGGAACAATAGATTTGAGATTCAGTCGTTTAGACTGACATATGACCTGCATTTGGTAAGGCCATCTTAAGAGCATGAAACTATCCAAACATTAATTAAAAGTTCAAAGTAAAACTCCGCTATAAACATTTTTATTTTATTCCATATGAACTTGCAGTTCAGTTAAACAACTGAATTTATGCCAAGAGACTGTTTGCTTTGATATTAAATAAGGTTTTTAATATTAATAAACAGATTAAAATTTTCCTGCAGTATTTCAGAACACAGATCATTATTCGATGCTTAAATTAAAATACCCATGTACTAGAGCATACATTTGTTCCTGAAAGGAATGTAAACAGCATGTTACTTAGTAGTAATGAGACTTTTCCTGAATTGGCAAAACATAGAGAATCGGAAATCAGTAAATTTTATTTCTTTCACAAAATCAATAATTCACTTACTATTACAGATAGACATACCAGAACGTACTGATTTGCTTGAATGTCATTCCATAACTTTACAACAACAAGGAGTATGTAATCCCAGATGATTCTCGAATGGGTAGTGCTCGACACAGATTCCAATTGACGCCATCGGCCCTGAATGGAGCGTTCTTCTCTTCAGAACGTTGTGAATGGAGTATCTTTCATTTTAAGAAGCGTATAGGAAGAGATCCTGGGCACCCACACGTTCCGAAGCTTCTCTGCAGTAGACTCAAAGCGTCACGCCATTCTATATTACTTCATACTACACAATGGATGTCTGCTTCACTGTAAAGAGGGTGAAGGGTGAAAGAGGGAGGAGGGGGGGGGGGTGGCACTGAGGCAGCTGGCGTCGCTTACGACCAAAAGTTCAATAACTGCATCCACGTGTATTCGTTGCAAGTAAATGTTCGGCTAAGGGTGATCTTTTCACGATTCCTTCTGTTTCGTATGTGATCGGAAACACGTGGTATTTATTATTCATCTTGTTAAATTCTTCCGATATTCATGTCCACGAAGACTAAGGAAACAATGGACTTCAAGGCACTCGATTCGTCCTGACTCTTGCAAGAAAGAGACGGTGGTAGTACAATTAAACCAATCACAAATGAAAGTATTTTGAATTCTGACTCAGGTCCGAAAGTAGACTTTCGATCACCTTTCCTGGAATAAAATGCAATTTTCGTCCTCACAGAGTCCTTTTAAGGAATAATATAATCATATGAAGCATAATTCGAAATATCTGTCAAAATGTAAGACGTCACTCGATGAGTTGGCTGAGCTAAATTATATGTCGAAGGTGGTCAGAAATGTGGGAACTATAATAGCGCCATAGTAAGTAAAAAAAATGATGGGTTAAAAACAACTTTGCTGGCAAGTTTAGGTTCCTCTTATTCTTTGTTCCTGTAGCAGAGGTCAATCTGGCAATAGCCACCGAAATGTGGATATGAATGAAATGTAAATCACCCGCTTCCCCCTCCCCCCCTCCAAGCATTTTGTTCACCCTTGGTCAGTGGTATTCCAGTAGGGCAGGCTACGGTGCAGTATTCTGTCTCACACCCTCCTTTCATTCCACGTCGACAGATGACGACAAATCCACGAGGTACTGCCCACCACGGCCATAGCTTCACTTAAGGTAAACGTGTATTGTGATTGGTACTGCATGTCGAGCACCTAGGAAACTCATATTTTGGTATTTCATTGTGAGTTGGCAAACCCGGCATACCCGAGCTGGAACTGGTGAAGACTACCATAACACTGACATGATGCGATCTGCCTTCTATACAACAACAGTTTCGTTCCGAAGGCCCTTATCCAGTGGTTATATGGCAGACGTCCTTAGAGAACACAGAGCTACTGTTTTCCTTCAGGACGTCTGACATAGAAGCACTGGATAATATTATTAGGGACCGAAACTTGTTGGGAAATTTGAAATAAAAAGTGGAGACTGATCACGATCCTCCATATGCTGGGCAAGAGACAAATTTTTCAATTTAATGTATTAACGGCTAGCCATAAAAATACCTGTGTGTACTGCCGCATCATCTTACGAAATGTCAATAATGAAGATCGTAACCAAGAACTGAACTGAAAGGGGAAGTCTGGGAGTTCAGATGAGAAGAAGGGAGAGAAACTTATTTTTCACGCAAAATTTCCAAATAATTTTCAGCTATCACGATAACTGGTTCTAGGTACATCGAATAAGAATAAGTTTTTTCGATATTTTCATTTTATCTGAAACTTCTGTCCACTTAGAACGATTTTATGACTACTCGTGTAGCCTCGAGACTACAGCCTAAGCTTTTAGGCTGGAGACTTCAGCGTATTTCACAGTAGTGCTCTCGTCCATTACTTTTACCCATCAATTGACCACGTGTATTTGCTATTGCACTTTAAGTTGTTCTCTTTCATTTGGTTTTTTGTCCTTTCGCAGCTTTTAAAAATTTATCTAGTAGGTGCATTATTATAACAGTGAATATAAACGTGTATACTTAAGAACTGCATTTTAAATTTTAAAATCCGAGTTTTATTCAAATTTTACTACTATAAGTCGCACTGCGTATATATATATATATATATATATATATATATATATATATGCAGGGTGCTTCAAAAATGACCGGCCTATTTGAAACGGCTATAAAAACTAAACGAGCAGCGATAGAAATGCACCGTTTGTTGCAATATGCTTGGGACAACAGTACATTTTCAGGCAGACAAACTTTCGAAATTACAGTAGTTACTATTTTCAACAACAGATGGCGCTGCGGTCTGGGAAACTCTATAGTACGATATTTTCCACATATCCACCATGCGTAGCAATAATATGGCGTAGTCTCTGAATGAAATTACCCGAAACCTTTGACAACGTGTCTGGCGGAATGGCTTCACATGCAGATGAGATGTACTGCTTCAGCTGTTCAATTGTTTCTGGATTCTGGCGGTACACCTGGTCTTTCAAGTGTCCCCACAGAAAGAAGTCACAGGGGTTCATGTCTGGCGAATAGGGAGACCAATCCACGCCGCCTCCTGTATGTTTCGGATAGCCGAAAGCAATCACACGATCATCGAAATATTCATTCAGGAAATTAAAGACGTCGGCCATGCGATGTGGCCGGGCACCATCTTGCATAAACCACGAGGTGTTCGCAGTGTCGTCTAAGGCAGTTTATACCGCCACAAATTCACGAAGAATGTCCAGATAGCGTGATGCAGTAATCGTTTCGGATCTGAAAAATGGGACAATGATTCCTTTGGAAGAAATGGCGGCCCAGACCAGTACTTTTTGAGGATGCAGCGACGATGGGACTGCAACATGGGGCTTTTCGGTTCCCCATATGCGCCAGTTCTGTTTATTGACGAAGCCGTCCAGGTAAAAATAAGCTTCGTCAGTAAACCAAATGCTGCCCACATGCATATCGCCCTCATCAATCCTGTGCACTATATCGTTAGCGAATGTCTCTCGTGCAGCAATGGTAGCGGCGCTGAGGGGTTGCCGCGATTGAATTTTGTATGGATAGAGGTGTAAACTCTGGCGCATGAGACGATACGTGGACGTTGGCGTCATTTGGACCGCAGCTGCAACACGGCGAACGGAAACCCGAGGCCGCTGTTGGATCACGTGCTGCACTAGCTGCGCGTTGCCCTCTGTGGTTGCCGTACGCGGTCGCCCTACCTTGCCAGCACGTTCATCCGTCACGTTCCCAGTCCGTTGAAATTTTTCAAACAGATCCTTTATTGTATCGCTTTTCGGTCCTTTGGTTCGATTAAACCTCCGTTGAAAACTTCGTCTTGTTGCAACAACACTGTGTTCTAGGCGGTGGAATTCCAACACCAGAAAAATCCTCTGTTCTAAGGAATAAACCATGTTGTCCACAGCACGCTTGCACGTCGTGAACAGCACACGCTTACAGCAGAAAGACGACGTACAGAATGGCGCACCCACAGACTGCGTTGTCTTCTATATCTTTCACATCACTTGCAGCGCCATCTGTTGTTGAAAATTGTAACTACTGTAATTTCGAAAGTTTGTCCGCCTGAAAATGTACTGTTGTCCCAAGCATATTGCAACAAACAGTGTATTTCTATCGCTGCTCGTTTAGTTTTTATTGCCGTTTCAAATATACCGGTCATTTTTGAAACACCCTAAACAATCCAGGAGAATCCTCGGCATTGTTTAAAATGGTTTTTTGATTAAGTAACAATTAAAATTAACATCCGAAAATTGAAAATACAATATAAACATATGTTTGCTCTATTACAGCAAGTAAAATTCTACATTGTTTGTGTCTGTATTTCATTTGAGTATAACTTCTCGAATAAGAAATTACAATAAAGCATTGTCATATCTTATTAATTACTAGAGGCTCCGTTCATGGAAAATGCTCCCTTCATTTACAGAACTTCTATACTTTAAAGTAATTGGGATGTAATAGTTTAGTAGCTATAATTTTTTTACACTAATTACATATTTTGTTTAGATGTGCGATCCTGAATTAGACTGGAAAATGTTCGTTTTAAGTGGGTCTCAATGGGCTGTTACGTTTCACTGTCCACCTTTCACCAGATCGTCTGTTGAGAAGTCTCCGAACCGCACGTGAGAGGTGAGGTGGAGCGCCACCATGCTGAAAACACAGTTCGTGCGGACACTCAGCGGCACAGCTTCCAATATGTTTTGGAGGAAGGTCAAGTATGCAGGATCAGTTATGTTGAAGCCGGCCGGGGTGGCCGAGCGGTGCTAGGCGCTACAGTCCGGAACCGCGCGATCGCCACGGTCACAGGTTCGAATCCTGCCTCGGGCATGCATGTGTGTGATGTCCTTAGGTTAGTTAGGTTTACGTAGTTCTAAGTTCTAGGGGACTGATGACCACAGCAGTTGAGTCCCATAGTGCTCAGAGCCATTTAGTTATGTTGAGTAGAAGGTGGTATTACTGAACCTCAGAATACCTGCCCACACGTTAATAAAAAAAAAATTAAAACAAACGGTGCTGAAATGCCTGAACATGCGAAGCATGAAGGTTTTCGTTTGCCCAGACGTGACTGTTTTACGAATTCAGAACACAGTTCCTACTGAACTTACATTGGTTCAAATGGCTCTGAGCACTATGGGACTCAACCTCTGAGGTCATTAGTCCCCTAGAACTTAGAACCAGTTAAACCTAACTAATCTAAGGACATCACACACATCCATGCCCGCGGCAGGATTAGAACCTGCGACCGTAGCGGAACTTACATTCACCTGCAACAGAACTCGACGTGGAAACAGGATTTTGTGGATGTAGCGATGCAGGAACAACGCGCAGCAGGCAACGTGTTGCGGAAAATCGCCTGGACCCATAGTGCGTACACTTCGTTAAGTGGCACGGATGTAACTGTTGCTCAAGCAGAACATACCAGACGATACTGTGACCAGCACGCACTGCACGCGCAATTTTTCGGATACCCTCTGACATTTGACGAGTTCTCTTCAACGCGTTGCAGTATGTCTTCTTCAAGTTGTGACGTGCCAGGTATCTGTGGAGTACCGCAGTCCAGCCTCCTCGCGGTGGGCGTACCTGTTTCTCGGAGACGATGCGTAACTTGGGCAAAACGTCTGTGCGATGGCTTGATACGTTGCGGAAAACATTCACGGTACAGCCGACTAGCAGCTGTTGCGTTACCGAGAGCTTCGCCATACACAAAGAGCTTGTCTCTATATTTCTGAAACGTGCACCGAACCACGTTTACTGCATCGGAAACGCACAGGCATTGAATAGGTCTCGCAGCAAGGCAGACGTTAAGTGGCATCAGGTAACAGTCTAAACTTGTCATGTAGTCGACCTAACGCGATGGCGACTAAGCGACTATGCAAATCTGCCATAAGGTATTCTATACATAACTTAACTGCACATGCTGGTGAACAACAGTGTCTCGTGCGTTAACAGCAATAGATGTGAATATCTTTATACCTGCTGTTGGCAACGGAATAGACGGGTTTTCCATCAACGTTTATCCAGACTCGTTTTACGCGATGGTGTGGTGAGTTGGGGATGCTGTTCACGAATGTCTGCAATCATTTATATTAGATTCTACTTGGAAAAAGTTAACTGGATATCAGTGAAGATCACATTATATACCAATTCAAACATTATTCCCGAATTGGTTGGCCGTTTGTATAACGGTAGCGTTTCCGTTGTTGGTGCTTTACAAGGAAACAAAATACAGCGTCGTAGCCGAGGGCACAGTAACAAATGCGTAACTAAGGCGGAGAAGCCAGGTGTCCATCTGACACACGTATCACAGGAAAAGTATACCAATGGCGTCACTCGTGAGCAGATAGAACCATCTAGGGAATTTCAAGTTTTGCTCACGTGGCCAACTTATCACTATAAGTGGGTTTCATCATAAAAAAAAACAAAATGTTTCTCTGCCGTAGTGTGTGTGGTTTTCAAAACTACTCTTAAGGGTGAACTTACCTCTGAGTTAAGAACCATACGCTATGTACTAGGAACTCTCCAACCTAATTTCCGTGTTTATTTCATTTGCCGACATGGTGAAACTATACCAACATAGGCACATATTTACTAAATAAAAAATTCTTAAAGCAAAATCTTTTAATGCCCAGACCGCATTTATCTATCACTATTAAAGTTCAATAACTAGTTTTTGTTACTATCTGCAGATTTGTAACACATGTAGGAACCGTAGTCTAAGAAAATTATGTACAGTTAAGTAGAATACAAAAGCGCTATACAAAAGCTGATCAAAGATAATGGGGAGCCAATTCTAAAAGTATAAGTGAACCTTTGACAAATCCATTTAACACTGTAGCACAAAATACATTAACGCGAACACATTTTGTACTACACTGTTAAACAGATTTGCCAAAGGCTCACTTTTACTTTTAGAACAGGCTTCCCATTACTCTTGCGGTCTTGCTATTAAAAGTTTTTTTAAGTTAAAAGCTTTTATTTAAGTAACCAGATTAAGACCGCCGTCCCCTTCCTGCCATGTCAGGCTTTGCTGAAAGACACCCTGTATCTACTACGTTCTTGGTCTCGTGGCAGAACAGAGCGAGCTGAACTCCATATAGTCAGTGTTTACGGAATACATGCTGATTTTCTGTTTCCAGAAATAGGACAAGCCCTGTTCCGAAATTGCACAGCCGACTGACAAGCGGGAACACACTCTGTTGGTAGGTGCAACTCCAACCATACCTCCCAATCTAGCACTACATTTGTAATTGAGTTATCACATTTATTGTAAATGCTTACGTTACACACCGCGCGCTCGCGCGCGCGCGCGCGCGTGTGTGTGTGTGTGTGTGTGTGTGTGTGTAATTTTGGGGGGGGGGGGGAGGTCAGTGATTGGTACACAACAGCAGCTGGGGTGGGGAGGTCCTACACGTATCCATATACCCACCATTTTCTGAAAGATGCTGCCACTATTTGACTGTAATAATTTTTATTTTATTGTTATACAATCCAGATTTCGGCCCAAAATACATAAAAACCGAAATAAAAAATAGAAGTATAAATCACAAAAGCAAGAAACAGGGCAACAATGGAAAATGATGCACTGTTTCTTGTTTTTGTGATTTATGTTTCTCTTGTTAATTCCAGATTTTCCTTGTACTTGACACAATAAAATAAAAACAACAAAATAAAAATTATTACAGTCAAATGGTGGCACCATCATTCAAAAAATTCAGTGATGACAGTGGCTCTAACCAAAATAAAAATTATCTATATACTCACCAGTCCACCCAGTCGTCAGTGCTGCTCAGGTAGTAATCGCTGCGATTCTGCTGCTCACGTGACGTTTCATTGGACCAAATGTGGATAGCAGCCTGTCAATGACGGCATTTCAGCAGACCATCAGTTTGGGGCGATAGTTGAAATAGAGGACGTGGTACATCGTAGGAAGGTACCCCTTACGAAAATACAATGGTATGGCTAGTGCGATAGGCTTTCGTACATTGAGAGCCAGTTAACCAGCGAGTTATGCCAGCCCGAATCAAAGTGAATGTTTTCTTCACCAGCAGCAACGACGTCAGCAGAACCGTCCATCTTAGTGTCTCGAAAGGAAGTTTTTCGGCTGCACAGCACATGAACTATTCGATCAGGCGATGATTCACGCAGTCTGTTGTTAAAGCAACAAATTTTTGCGAACACTCCGGTGTTGTATGATGCGACACGTTTTGCTGCTCACCAAATACATCGAGTAAGCGAAGACGTCAAAATTTGTTCAGTGACAATGTAAGAATTATAGTGCAACATCGCCTTTCAGATTTGGAGGATTTCACGCCTGTCCACTGGCAAGATTACATACTCGTATATGCTTAATATACCGTGTATAAAAATCAATTATTTGGCAAATATTGTCGTATGGCAACCGGTTTTGACGAGGGAAAAAGAGCACATATTAAAAAGATTCTACACATGAAAAACGTAAGAAATTATTTTTCTTTTTAAAATTACAATACATGTATAATTTGCTTCTAGACCGTGCGGAGAATAGTCTAAACGTATTGGAGACATCCGCTGGGTTTCTGGCTGCGAGTGTACTGTGTGACATTCTCGTTGTTGATGTATATATTTTCAGAGTTCTGGGGCACAATAACCTAGTAACAGCCCGCATCTCGTGGTCGTGCGGTAGCGTTCTCGCTTCCCACGCCCGGGTTCCCGGGTTCGATTCCCGGCGGGGTCAGGGATTTTCTCTGCCTCCTGATGGCTGGGTGTTGTGTGCTGTCCTTAGGTTAGTTAGGTTTATGTAGTTCTAAGTTCTAGGGGACTGATGACCATAGATGTTAAGTCCCATAGTGCTCAGAACCATTTGAACCATTTTTTTTTAACCTAGTAACACCGAATGCATTTTAGACACATAGAGTTGAACATTGCAATTATTTGTGTTGGATCATGATATATTTAAGTCAATCATAATCTGACAGCACCACTTTCGAGTCAGAAAATCGTGGATTATAAAGAAAGTACGTTGAACTCTCGATCCGAGGACGATTCTGTAACAGCATATCTCACGCTGCAGAGAGTAACAGCACATTCAAACTATGGGAGTGGCCTAGATGTTATGGATAGCAGAATGTCGAAGTCTGGAAACAATTCCGTGTCTCCTCCTCCTAAGTGTTCCTAAAGGTTTGTAAATCTGGACGCTGGAGGGTGAGTGGTGTATATAAATCTGCATTTCTTACACATAGCGTAAACACTTACAATTTGTGCTAAAGCACTTAAAAATAAGATTGCTGGCCTGCTCATTAGTTCGCTTTCTGTTTATGGGAGGGATGGTTAGAGTTTAGTATTTCCATCATACGAAGACATTACTACAGCGAAAATCAGTGTTAGTTAAAGAATAATGAAGTCACCCATGAAAAGAGTGTGTTTTCGCCTGCCAGCCGACAGTGCAATTTCGGAACACGGCTTATGCTGTTTATGGAGACATAATAACGGCATGCGTTCCATATATATTGTCTGTGTGCAATTCAGTATGCTCTGTTCTCCCACGAGACCCAGAACGTGGTAGAAACATCAGTCTATGTTGGCACAGTTTCAGGATATCGGCATATGAATAAAATATGAGAATATAAAACAAGATATGTGATTAGGTTGCAGAATTCCTCGTACGCAGCACATACTTCTGAACTCAGAGGTAAGTTCACGCTTAATAGCAGGTATGAGAAACATACACACTAAACCAGATAAATGTTTTTTAAGATAAATTTATTATCATAACTTGATCACGTGAGAAATAACTTGGAAGTCCCTAGGCGATTCGGTTTTCTGCGCGTGACGCCGCTGGTATTCTTCCCCTATGATCGGTGCGTCCGTTTGATACCTGCGTTGTGCTTTTCTTGCTGTACCATCGGTTATAACATGTTGAAAGGTCTCTGCTGGATTCCTTTCACGTTAATTTCTTAAATCTGTTGTCATTTATGGCATAAATTCCTCTTCTAAATTTACTGTGGCGTTTCTGACTATCTGGGAGGAGACTGAGTAGTGGAACGTGTTACTTTTACACATAAACAAGAACGATCTGTCACACTACTACACTTTAAAACACAGTTTATATGTAATTCATGTCACACAGTCTCATACGGAACCTACATCCGCTTTATTTTATATACTGTATATGATAAGATACTGTCATCCCCCTTCCTTTCTGTGTGAGAGGATGAATGAGCAAATGTATTTCTAGTTGCATGCTTGAGGGTAGCAGACAAGCCTGTCTGCTAGAGAACAGTAGGACCAACGTCGGAACAGGTAGCTAAGCTTTCTAAAAGCAAAGAGGTTTCTATCCTTAGTATGGTCCTGTCCGTCCGTTGTCATGTTGGTATAGGAAGCTGCCCCTCTGGCCACTTCCGTTTGTATTTGTGAGCCACCCTCAGGAAGGGACCAGTGCAGTCTGTCCGTGGCGAGCGTTTGAAGTGGTAAGATCTCCGGCTAAGCGCGTCTCTGCTAAGTCCGTAAGACAATGGATTTCTTAAGTTCAGCCTAATTGAAAATTTAATCACCTTCATTTCAGGGGTAGCTCTAAAATATCTAATGTTATCTTAAATTGCAACGCAGTGTGATTCGAGTGTACAGTTCAGAATATATTCCGGTAGTTGCTTTGTCACTACTTTGTGAGTAAAGTGGAACCACGTGTTGATCAGTAACTCTAACTAGCATCATCAATCTTCAATGCGAATGTGCGTGAGATTATAATGTCTCGTCTTGACAATATTTTTCAATATAGCAACTTTTCTTTATGTTCAACCCACGTGGGGTGTACTTTGTGAGATCAGTACCACGTGCTTATACAATTGTTTGACCCATCAGGTTAATAGTAAGACGATAGTAACCAGTACGAGGTTTTTCTTTTGTAAATTGCTTTTCGATCTAATTTATTTTAATTATCAAAATTATTGTGGAGTTACACTCTTTGTGTAAACCAAGCTGACCATGTGAAGCATGTGGTGTAATCAGCAAAGTAGCCCTCAGCTATTTTTTTCGGGAAGATTTCACAGAGAGTTAGTATGTATTTAGTGTACCAGCGTGTGGTATTTACATGACGGACAGGATTGCGCTACGAACGTAACTTCTTTGGGGAAAATTGAATCGGTTGGTTGTGGTTTATTTCCTCTTGCATATGTTTCAACGTTCTTCGTGTGTTATTTTATGAATGCAGTGTTGTATGCAGTCTCCCAATCTTGGCTCCATATTTGATGTGTTCCGTAAGATTACAAACTCACATTTTCACAGTCCTAAATAAGGCACCAGCTTAGTTATGACTCACGTTTAATATGCTGAAATTTTAATGATCAATGTTGAAATAAATTTCCAAATATAAACTGATTTATTTCTTTTTATTTAAATTCATATACTGTATATATATATATATACGATGGCAGTTCAATAAGTAATGTAACACTTTTTTTCTGAAACAGGGGTTGTTTTATTCAGCATTGAAATGCACCAGGTTATTCCCCAATCTTTTAGCTACACAACACTACTTTTCAACGTAATCTTCATTCAATGCTACGGCCTTACGCCACCTTGAAATGAGGGCCTGTATGCCTGCACGGTACCATTCCACTGGTCGATGTCGGAGCTAACGTCGTACTGCATCAGTAACTTCTTTATCATCCGCGTAGTGCCTCCCACGGATTGCGTCCTTCATTGGGCCAAACATATGGAAATCCGACGGTGCGAGATCGGGGCTGTAGGGTGCATGAGGAAGAACAGTCCACTGAAGTTTTGTGAGCTCCTCTCGGGTGCGAAGACTTGTGTGAGGTCTTGCGTTGTCATGAAGAAGGAGAAGTTCGTTCAGATTTTTGTGCCTACGAACACGCTGAAGTCGTTTCTTCAATTTCTGAAGAGTAGCACAATACACTTCAGAGTTGATCGTTTGACCAAGGGGAAGGACATCGAACAGAATAACCCCTTCAGCGTCCCAGAAGACTGTAACCATGACTTTACCGGCTGAGGGTATGGCTTTAAACTTTTTCTTGGTAGGGGAGTGGGTGTAGCGCCACTCCATTGATTGCCGTTTTGTTCCAGGTTCGAAGTGATGAACCCATGTTTCATCGCCTGTAACAATCTTTGACAAGAAATTGTCACCCTCAGCCACATGACGAGCAAGCAATTCCGCACAGATGGTTCTCCTTTGCTCTTTATGGTGTTCGGTTAGACAACGAGGGACCCAGCGGGAACAAACCTTTGAATATCCCAACTGGTGAACAATTGTGACAGCACTACCAACAGAGATGTGAAGTTGAGCACTGAGTTGTTTGATGGTGATCCGTCGAACATCTCGAACGAGTGTGTTCGCACGCTCCGCCATTGCAGGAGTCACAGCTGTGCACGGCCGGCCCGCACGCGGGAGATCAGACAGTCTTGCTTGACCTTGCGGCGATGATGACACACGCTTTGCCCAACGACTCACCGTGCTTTTGTCCATTGCCAGATCACCGTAGACATTCTGCAAGCGCCTATGAATATCTGAGATGCCCTGGTTTTCCGCCAAAAGAAACTCGATCACTGCCTGTTGTTTGCAACGCACATCCGTTACAGACGCCATTTTAACAGCTCCGTACAGCGCTGCCACCTGTAGGAAGTCAATGAAACTATACGAGACGAAGCGGGAATGTTTGAAAATATTCCACAAGAAATTTCCGGTTTTTTCAACCAAAATTGGCCGAGAAAAAAAATGTGTTGCATTACTTATTGCACTGCCCTCGTATATATCACCGGTTATCGTATGCCTATTAAAAGATTATAATTCATGTTAGTCTGGTTGGGAATTTGGTAAGCTAGACTGGATACGTGGTGAAACAGTTGCTCAGTAATGCAAGATTAACTTCCCCAGACAGCTCACAGCTTTTAACGCACTTTTATGGTCGTGAATAGCAGCACCGCTTACACCACAAATTAAACCAACAACGTTACAATGTCATACGAGGACGACAGGATGCGGTGTTGTATTTAGTTGTCTTACTAACCACTATTAACGGATACATCATCATTCCACATCCAGCCATCCAGTTCAGGATTACTATTTGAACAGATAATCTGCAGCGATATTCGCCAGTATCACGTTAAAACTTTTCCAAGCAGAGACTAACCGAGACCTAGTACACAGGGGTGCCTACATTCGTGAACAACTAACACCATAGGGTAAAAAGAGCATCATGTAATGTTGGTTGAACCCCCGGCTATTCCGATGCCGACAGACGGAATAAAGACATTCACATCTTTTGTTAGTGCCGTTGCTCAGCACACTTGCAGTTAAGCCATTTAGAGAATAACTTGCTGCAGATTCGCATAGCCATCACTCGGTTAGTTCAACGATATGATATGTCATACAGCTTAATAAATTCACCGTTATCTATAAAAGGCAGAAGGGAATTGCAGAAAGACCGGTGGGGGATAGGTGATCGCAGTGGAAGCGCAGTATTTTCTGTATCCATACGCCCTAATCTTAATCCCACATGAGGTATACGATATCAAAGGTAGTGTTATCGCACAGTCCAAGGTCTCGTGAGAATTACTTTGACTAACGTACATGAAATACCACTTTTGATCCACCAAATATCACACAAATGACTTTGTTGTCGTGATATACTAGTGTGATTATGAACCTCTGAACCACCTGAGTAGCGTTACAAGTGGGGGAATTTGTGACAGGATGTCACTGCGTTTATTTGATGCAAGCTCGGGCAGTTCACCAACTACTGGTGCCCTCAATAGCGCGCAATGCATTCTCTTCTGTATCCGGTGCTTTTTTCGGCATTCCGGTTTGTCATAAGCCCTTGTATGCGGGTGCAAAAGTACTGCGATGTGGTTGCTAAAGCTGCTTGTGTGTCTGTTAGGTTGCGTCCACATCCTGTATTTGGAAATCTTCTGTTAAGCAAGTTATGTGTCACTAGGAAAGAAACATTAGTGGAAGTATGTGGAAATGAAGGAAAGATAGCATGAAAATGACGTGTAAGAAGAAGAGTAAATGATAGTACTAACCAAGAAAACAGTTCCTAACACATACCTGAATTATAATTTAAGTCCGTTTAATGATGATTATGTAATAAATAGCTGCACAAGCAGCAGGGATAAGCAGCATCGAGCTAAATAGACAAAGGTTTCCAAGTTTTCAATCACTTGTGCAGGGACTTGGGGAAAAACCGAAGTTGACTTGCAATTTAGAATTTTCTTTCAATTTCTCAGGTACAGAAATTAATCACGTTACTTCTACAATTATTATCAAACCCTCCTTTAAGATGCTGTACTGTACTAGATACTCGGTGAGTGTCCCCGGAGTAAATGGATAGTGTACCCCACGCTGCTGTAAATACAGTCTTTTATCTGTCTTTCTGTACATATTTAGAAGATGAAATACTTTAATCTCAATTTTATATACTGCTTCAGACTGACGTATTATATAAATGTTCAGATCATAAACAGTTTATGTGGTTTGCATGGATGCCGACTGTCGAATAATTTTTGTACGCACTGGGGCAAAACGCCGTCCTCAGGACCGACTCGCACGACACAGTGTTGAACAACTACTGCACAGCATTATTTGACAAATTACGTCGATATCCCGTTTGGAAGGGATGGTATTTTTTATCCCTGCGCACAGCAGTGCAGCTGCTGAAAGGGAGTTTCTGTCACTTCTATGTTCGATGTATACGAGTACTGGTTATTGCGCAATGCAAAGGCAGACCAGTGGGCGACGTCAGTAATTTTGTCCGCACACCTCGCGTGTGACGTCGTAACAGAGCTTAAACTGTAGTTACGCATTGTACTTTATGTAAAAAAAATTACACAAATTCAGCCATTCATGTCTGGTTTCAGGGTAGACACACTGAAGAAATACACATTGTCGATATTATGACTATAGATCCGTTCCTATTTCCAGCTTCTGTTACCTTGATAGGCTACAACTACTCCGTTGTGGCAGATAAACAGCAGCTACCCTCCCAACTCGCACACTTCGTAGCCAAAGGAAAAACAATTATGGGACCTGTGGCTCTTCCGTAAATAGTAATAATTTGTTTCTCTTTATACCTGTTTACTGTCTTCATGCCTTATCCTTCCCAGAGGATATCATAGTTCGAAATTATGCAAGACTGTAGCAGTGACTTTATTTGTCAGACTTTCAGTGGGTATTTGACAAAAAAATGGTCTATAATTATAGCCAGCACCCAAAATTTTGCTGATAATAGTGTTACATGTAGTCATTCACACAATCCGGTTAGCGGAGTGAATAGACTAACCTTTTTTTTCACCACGATGTCATCAAAGTGTCTCATGATAATATTTACCGCCATTTTGCAGAATGTGCTATGACGGCTCTAATTTATAACGTCGAGGGGTCTTAGCTTGTATTACTTTATGATATATGTTATTATTTACAAAAGAACCGAATCCCTTCGCTACATTGTATAAATACAATTGCTGAAAGGAAGTTGGAATTAATTTGCTTCCTTAATGGCAAGCGGCAGCTACAATGTGCATTGCGTCTGTGTTTTATACAAGGAAGGAAGCATTTATAGTGAGTGACATTTACAGTTTCGTAAGGTAACGTTTGTCCGATGTTAGTACGAATTGCTTGTGATATCATTACGACGTCGGTACGGTGTCAGCACAAGTTGCGTGTGGCGTTCGATAAAAGGAAATGTTGGAATTAATCTGTTACCCTAAGATTAGGCATATAATTATTCACAATTTGTGCCGCATGTTCCTTTTCTTCAAATAATGGGCGCTTTTAGATATCAAGCAGATACAACTACACGCCAATTCAAAATGGTTCAAATGGCTCTGAGCACTATGGGGCTCAACTGCTGTGGTCATCAGTCCCCTAGAACTTAGAACTACTTAAACCTAACTAACCTAAGGACATCACACACATCCATGCCCGAGGCAGGATTCGAACCTGCGACCGTAGCGGTCGTGCGGTTCCAGACTGTAGCGCCTTTAACCGCTCGGCCACTCCGGCCGGCTACACGCCACTTGATCAAACTCATTAGGTTCTAGATTAATTCCTATTTTTTGTCCTCATCCTCTCACTAGCGTGATTAGAGTCAAGCAGGTTTTCTGAAGGAAGAGGAGTTGAGGAATTACGGTAAGTCTAATGACAGAAGTGCCGATAAATCCTACTGACCATCTGTGGGTTCCTGCAATTCAGCTGATACCGGGTCAGGGACCAGTTGCGCTGCTACGTAGGAAACATTCGGTATCAATAGTAGGAACAAGAACAATCTACATAGATACCTAAAATCACTTACCTTGGTCCAAAACGGAGTTCAGTATTCAGGATCACACATTTTCAATAAATTGACAGCAACAATTAAAAACTTGGTTTCAGATAAAGCACGGTTTAAACAGAGTTTGGAGTCAACTCCTTCTACTCTATAGATGAATATCTTAACACAGACTGTTAGGCCAGCTTAAGTAAAACTGTCTGTTAGATTTCATTTTTGACAGTACTTGGTCGCAACAGTCTAGATTAGGTATTTGGTGTATGATAAATTTCTTAAAAGTGCATAACACGTTTCATTCTGACAGAATGTTCAATTCTGTAAATATTAGCATTTTCAGTTTACTGTAATGTAACTTCCTGGCAGATTAAAACTGTGTGCCCGACCGAGACTCGAACTCGGGACCTTTGCCTTTCGCGGGCAAGTGCTCTACCAACTGAGCTACCGAAGCACGACTCACGCCCGGTACTCACAGCTTTACTTCTGCCAGTACCTCGTCTCCTACCTTCCAAACTTTACAGAAGCTCTCCTGCGAACCTTGCAGAACTAGCACTCCTGAAAGAAAGGATATTGCGGAGACATGGCTTAGCCACAGCCTGGGGGATGTTTCCAGAATGAGATTTTCACTCTGCAGCGGAGTGTGCGCTGATATGAAACTTCCTGGCAGATTAAAACTGTGTGCCCGACCGAGGCTCGAACTCGGGACCTTTGCCTTTCGCGGGCAAGTGCTCTACCAACTGAGCTACCGAAGCACGACTCACGCCCGGTACTCACAGCTTTACTTCTGCCAGTACCTCGTCTCCTACCTTCCAAACTTTACAGAAGCTCTCCTGCGAACCTTGCAGAACTAGCACTCCTGAAAGAAAGGATATTGCGGAGACATGGCTTAGCCACAGCCTGGGGGATGTTTCCAGAATGAGATTTTCACTCTGCAGCGGAGTGTGCGCTGATATGAAACTTCCTGGCAGATTAAAACTGTGTGCCCGACCGAGACTCGAACTCGGGACCTTTGCCTTTCGCGGGCAAGTGCTCTACCAACTGAGCTACCGAAGCACGACTCACGCCCGGTACTCACAGCTTTACTTCTGCCAGTACCTCGTCTCCTACCTTCCAAACTTTACAGAAGCTCTCCTGCGGACCTTGCAGAACTAGTGCTAGTTCTGCAAGGTTCGCAGGAGAGCTTCTGTAAAGTTTGGAAGGTAGGAGACGAGGTACTGGCAGAAGTAAAGCTGTGAGTACCGGGCGTGAGTCGTGCTTCGGTAGCTCAGTTGGTAGAGCACTTGCCCGCGAAAGGCAAAGGTCCCGAGTTCGAGTCTCGGTCGGGCACACAGTTTTAATCTGCCAGGAAGTTTCATATCAGCGCACACTCCGCTGCAGAGTGAAAATCTCATTCTGGATAATGTAATCACCTATTTTGACAATCTCCTGACAAATGACCGGGGTAGTAAGTATTATATCGAAATATTTTATGTTTTTTATGATGTACTTTGTGACATGTTCCGCACCCATGAGAATCATCTCAATTTTTGGTCTATGGAACTAAAACTGAATCTAATCTAAATGTAATCAAGTATAAATAAATACATTAATAATAATAATTGATGGATTAATACTCACGTTCAGTCTTTTTCTGATTTGTGGTCGATTTGTGGTGATAGCGCTTCATGACGGTCCTCTGATCACTCTGATCGATGATCACTATTGGGCGAGAGCAAAATGGGGAAGGGAGATGTGATGTGGGAGGGAAGTGGGGGGAGAGAGTGTGGATGGGGAGGGGGATGAGAGGGGCGCGGATGACCTCGAATACCACACGTACATTTACATCATCTGTAATATGGCACCAGAAAGTGCTGAATTAGCTGTTCCCTTTCTCTCTTTGCTATCCTGTTTCCCACGTTAGCTATTCTGTGCGGCTTTGACTGCCCACTGACTGACAGACCAAAGACGACACAATTAATTTGATCTGCACACATGTGACTCACTGATTTGTGATGAGCTTTCGGTGGTGTTGCACAGAATTACTGCTGTAGGTGCTGTTTATTCGCGAATCATGAGGACAGCTTTGATGATTGTCAGTAAGTCATATGAGAAGAAAACATTGTTTCGCAGTGTAAAGAAATACACGTAAATACAAATCATGAATGCTAGAAACACTGTCACCAGCCCATAAAAGCTGGACTACTTCTCTAATAGACGGCTAAAATTATTATCGCTTCTCTGTATTACACAACGTACCAGTTCAGTCACCTCATTCGTCGGCTGAAGTACATCTATTTACTGTTTATTAACAGGTCATTCTGTATAACGACTTGAAAGTCAGTGACAATTACGAGTAAAATAATTTTTTCTGTTAGAGTTTCTTTTCTCTGTGTGTTGTGACAATCCCAGCGTACTTGTATTGACTTTGGTGTTTGTTTCAAATACGCCGATTTGACAATAAAAGATGGGTTAAATATTTTGACTGTTGGTGCTACCACACGTTAGAGACGATCAGGTATTCACGTGACTCCTACAATGTACTAATGTTTTGCCACCAATGATGGCTTGTCGTGATAGGGTGACCGCAAACAGGGATAATGAGGAGCTAAGCACAGAACTGATCCTCTGTAAACCTTCCACGTTATTGGATACGACCGTCCACTCAGCCGGTGATGCAGGGTGCAGTACGGACATGACTGTAGTGAGAGCCTACCGCGTAATGACGCGTTCCTGTTTCGTAATCGCTTATTCGCTCGTGGCTGCGCAACGCGCTGTTCGCAGAACTCTGTGCGTGTGGCTTCAATTACTGACCGCTAGAATCATATCAGTTGGAACGGCAACACAGTCTCTCAGAACCACTTTGGCTCGGTTTCAAGTGGTGTGTCAATAAAGTCCTAATTCGCCTCCATTTTTACAATATTTCACTGCTCAAAAGACGAAATCAGTTTTTCAAGCTGGTAATATTAAACTTGTTATTGAACTAGTGTGTTTATTAGCTCTGTATGTCTGTGAAGTACAATATTCCGTGCGGCGTCAACGACCCCCACAACGTACGTAATTTCGTACACGTAGACAAGTTACTCTCGTGGTGGAGAAGCAGCTGCAGACTCCGATGGTTGCCTGCAAAATTCTAGAATGTAAGACAATGAAAACTTCTATACGATCTTCTCGAATTGGAACACTGCCTTTCGAATTTGGTCATTCGATGATTGTCTGCGACTGAAATGAGTTCCTTTTAGCAGACACAACTTTCTCTATGCTTTTGACCGTGTTATTGAAGCAGGTTCTACAGCAAACATCGACCGCCAAATGTTCGAAGTCCTATACAAGCTTCTAGTGCATAATAGTTCACCACAGAATCCTTTAATCAAAATTAAATACGCGCATGTCAACAAACACAAATTTTACAATATGGCGGCTAGCAATGACTGTTTCATTGCACACACTTCCTACACGTCCTCTTGTTAACCTGTCCCCTAACAAAGTCCTGTCGCATTCCAATTTTATTACTTTTCTTCACTTGCCATGGAGCAACGTGAAGTCAATAAATAACTATCTCGCTCGCGCATGCGAAACGTACCAACTCGTGATATATATGACCTTTAGACCAACAATAGTGTGGATCAAGGCACATAAGTGAAAAGAAAATTTCATATGCACAAGAGAATTGGTTACTACGCGACATAGCGATATGTAGTTTCCCTAAGAGTGAGATGCAGTTTGACCATGTTACTACATACTCCCTTTCTTACAGTTAACATCATCTCATTCCTTAAGAAGAAATGAGTGACAGTTACAGCTAAATGAAAGAATTTTAGGGTTTACCATCCCCTCTATGACATCATTGTAGACTAAGCAGTTCAGATGAGGAAAGGATCGGGAACGAAATTAGCCGCGTCATTCTTCTCAAAAGATTTAGGAGAACCACGAGAAAACTATATTATCGGACTGGGATTTAAACCACCATCCTCGTGAATGCAAACCCACTGTCTTACCAATGTACCACCTTATTCGGAAAGTTACAACAGAGGATTGAAGGTCCCTTGTAAGTGGTAAAAATCATGTTAGTTCGTGACGGACAAATTTGAGAAGGGGGTACACGATAACAAGGGGAGTAAGACTGGAGTAAGTAACAAATGAAATGAGAAGTTTTAAGGTACTCAATGTAAATATCTTCGAAGTATCCTGGACTTTGCACATTTCTGCAAAAAACACACGAGCATGTAGTTCGTAATGAATTCAACACAGATGGTCTTCATCGGCCGTCACAAACAAGTAACAAACTTTGTAATTAATTTCTAACAAGAAAATAAGTTCATGACTAAATGCAAGTGCTTGGAATGCAACTCTTGGTTGAGGAAACAACACAAAGCTTCTACAGTCAGAGTTTGTTCTCCAGTAGTTTACCAAATGTTTAAGTCCTCGCTCTCCTTGAACGTAGCACATTGGAACCTACTAACACGTAAGTTACGATCTATACGAGTTCACAGTTTCTACAGTCTGACAGAATACCAAAAGGCTCACAAGCGCGCTGCCGGGGTCCCTTGTCGGCGAAGGCGACGTGCCGTCGAGGCGGCGCTGGCTCCAGAGCAGACGTCTTCTCTTGGCTGGCTGCATCCTAATTAAAATCGGCCTGCTTTTTCGTTATTGTGATTTCATCCCTACTCGCCCCTTGTGGGTGGGGAGAGAGCTGGCAGCGGTACACTCAACCCGATCTTTATCCAGGGGACTATACACACTTAGGCGCTAACACATAAATATGAAGACATTATGACAATGATTTTAAAATTTTTGAAATATGAGGATTGTGAAAGACTAGTGTAATAAAGCTGGCTGAACGACTAGTTTAAAAGCAGTGATAAAAATATGGTCAGACAGCACAGTTTAAAAAACACATAAAGAACAGTAAAACATTCGAAAAAACACCGAACAACACAGAAGAGACACTGATCATTAAAAACGGAGCACTGCACATTTTCAGTAAAACTTGAAAGTACATGCCGTGGTATGGTAGACGAAAGGAAAAGTAGTTACGTATGGAGAGAGTGATAGTGAGGGCTAGTAAGAGGTAGCAATGACAAGAGGAATGACTGATGGAGGACGGAGAGAGATGAGCAGCTGGCATTGGGATCTGTGAATTTGGAAGGAAAAGGGGAATGGGGAGCGACTGGGAGAGGGGAAAGGAGGAGGTATTGGAGGGGGAGAGGAAGGGGAAGGAGGTCCTTGGAGGTGGACAAGGTGGGACGAATTCAGAGTTGGTAAGAGGGGTGTATTTCGAGATGGAGTTCATGACCTGGGAGAGGAAGATGGTTGCAATTCCTTTGGGAGAGGACGTAGAGGGTATGCAAGTGGACCGTTGGTTGGGTGTGCAGGTACGTCCACAGCTCGTGGTCGTGCGGTAGCGTTCTCGCTTTCCGCGCCCGAGTTCACTGGTTCGATTCCCGGCGGGATCAGGGATTTTCTCTGCCTCATGATGGCTGGGTGTTGTGTGCTGTCCTTAGGTTAGTTAGGTTTAAGTTGTTCTAAGTTCTAGGGGACTGATGACCATAGATGTTAAGTCCCATAGTGCTCAGAGCCATTTGGGTGTGCAGGTACGGGCGTGGCAGCACTTTAGGACTGGGAAGGAGAGGGGACACAAAAGGATTGCTGAAGTCGAGTTTACGGATGGTGTAGATTATCCGGATATGTTCTATATGAGTGAGAAGAGGTTTGCACTTGATGAGCTGGTAAAGGATTGGTGTGGGGAAAGGTAAACGGATGCTGTAAGCGAGGTGGAAAGCGTGGCGTTCGAGGATCTGGAGGAACTTATGGAACTTGGATGAGGCATATATATATATATATATATATATATATATATATATATATATATATATATATATATATATATGCATAGCAAACAATCAGGCGTATCAGGGATTTGCATGTCTGATGGATAGTGGAAGGGTGTAGTTCACATGTTCGGCCAGTTACTCGTTTCAGCCTATTATGAGATTTCTGTTGGATGGTTAGTAACTGAGATTTTCATGCTAGTTGCCAGTCGAAGGTTAATCAAAGGTGTTTTCGTGTGTTAGTGAGCTGGATAGGACTGTTGTAAATCGTGAGGTAGAGTCATGGAGACAAAAGGTGCTGGCGGTGCGTCCTATAACTGTTGGCTAGATTTAGGAGGGGTTCATCTTGAGGAGCCATTGGTTATATCAGGAGGTAAGTTGATTGAGGCGAACTTGGAGGAATCTTTATAGCTTCAGGAGCGTAGGATAGAGCGTGACGAAACCTGTGTCATCAGTGTAGTGGAGGAGATGGATGGGAGTAGATGGTGTGGGCATGTCGGCTGTGTATAGGAGGTGGGGAGAGGAGTAAGAGGAGTAAGGAGTGGGGAGCGAACGGAACGTTAGGGGACGCCTCAGTTGGGGTGCCGTAACTGGCACTGGCGTGATCCTGAATATTCGCACAAGGAGGTGCACTTCCCCCTGACTAGTTGTACGTGACATTCGCGGATGCAGTAAAAGGTTCGTGGCAGGAACCTCCTTGCTAATTTCCACGCCCTCTGTACTGTAGCCTAGTGTACGTGAAAGCCCTCTACAGGTCACGCTGCAAATGGTGGAGCCGGAATGTCGTGTTGTCGCAGGGGCTGGGCTGGAACCAATCCGACGGTGGTGTGTTCCAGTGTGGCGTCGGCGCATAACGACTTATGCCACACTCCAACGTGTTTCACAGAATTTTTTCCCAACCAGTGAAGAATACAAAGGGGTACTACATGCGATAAATTCACAGATTTTTGTCGCACTTATCAGGAATTTAAAATTGTCGGACAAAATGTAATAAAAACACTGTGCAAGTGGTTTCCTTAAAAAAGAATCCACTACATGTGAACGACCATAGTTACTAAGTGGGCACATTGCATTAAAGTTTTGTGTAAGATGTTATTTCACATAACCAGTAATTTTCCCATTGCCACGGCTCATTTACTGAAATAAATAAACTGTTCATTATTTTAAAGGTAATGGTCATAACCTGTTAATACACTTTTCCCACTTCTTGACAAGACAGACAACCCCTTCATTTAAAAAATTTTTCAGTGGCCTATGGGTCCATGATTGTACCCAGGCGTTCACTTTTTCGTCCGAAGAAAATCGACGGCCATGAATGTCTATCATAAAGGGCACCAAAATCATGGAAATTTCGTGGGGAGAGATCTGGACTGTATGGAGGACGTGCAAGGGATTCCCAGCGAAACTTCTGCTACATACTCAAAACAATGCCGGCAACATTTGGGCCCACCCACATCCTGTGTAGAGTTCCGACCTCTATTTAGAGCTCTAAAAACATTCGTGTCCGTCAGTTTGATTCGGACGAAGAGTTGCGTGCCTGGGCAGAATGATGGTTCCGTCGGCTACCACAAACATTTTCACATAAAGGCGCTGGCCGTCTTGTCTCACAGTGAAATAAGTGGTTTAAATGCTATAGTGATTGCTTTTGAAATAATGAACAGTTTACTTAATTTCTATCCATCTGTCTCGTTTTCGTTTGACTGCCCCCTGAAACAGTGTCTTGATGAAAGGAGATTTCTCCAAACTCAGCTCTCATTCCTCTTAGCATCAAGTCGGTCCAGAAGTGTTGCGTAGTATGAAGTTTATGCTCTTTGTTGTTGTAAGAAACAAGAGGAAACCCTTTAGCACCAAAGGACTAAAGAAAATGAGTAGGGATATAACTACGACTACCAAAAACGTCACCCACACTGCATCTCCTACAGCTCTCCTCTGTTTCAGCAAACACTAAGCCAGCACTTGAGTAGAAAAGTTACAAAACTGTTTCAAAAGCAGTCTAATTTCACTTACATATGAGCGAAATATAATCTTAGTAATAACTTGTCTGATATAATTCGTTTGTGTTGGGCATAATGTCACTCCATAGTGTTGTCTACTGGTGTAATACTAGCTACACTTTCGCTATTACCCTTTGTTGTTAAAATTTTCGCCAACAGTCAGTTTTTGTTATAGATCGTGGCTGAGTTTAACGATTATGAAATTTGTATCTACTCTCCATGACTGATGGTTGTGGGCCAGTACTTGGTCATCGTATGCGTAATGCAAATTGTAGCTTCCTTTTGAGTTCAAAAATATTATTTTGCAATACACATAAACCTATACGCACAAGCACTACTATCCCCAACAAGCAAGCTCCGAGCGAACACAAGCAAGCAATTTGCAGAAAGACAGGCCACATACTTGTTAAACACAATGAAAAAATATATCCTCTAAGAATTGATAAAGTGTGACGCACGGTAGACGCTCAGTCACAATATTGGCGAAACAGGAAATGAAACAGCGCTACGCACATACCCCGCAGCGAAACTAAACCCACTGGAGACAGTACACATGAAGGAGCCGAAGAGGAATCAGAGCTTGCCTATGTCCCTTCCCTGTGCCCCCCCTCCCACCGCCCACGCATGAAATGGACACCAGAGGTGAATATGTTCACTTACAATACCAAGATGTTCTACTAGTTTGCCAACGTAATGCAGAAATATGGGCAGGACATAGGGTATCGAAAAAAAACAGGTAACTTACAACAGAAGCACATTTCGTGATCTCTTAGTGGTACATCGGAATTATACAAAAAATGTGAGGAGGCAGGACGGAGGGATGGATAGGGAGTAAGGGGGTAAGACACATACACATAATAGAGAGACATGAGCAGTGGTTTTATGATTAAGTTTCCAAATTAGGAACATGTGTATGGAGAGAATGACACTGAGAACACAGTGATTACCTAAAGGTAAGAGTGGACACATCCACTTCGTTACAATGAACACGAAAGGTGGGTTTTGATATCGGGGTAGGGGAAGTTATCGGCTATGGGGACAACAGGATGATGGTTCGGTACTTTTGATGAATGGTTACACATTTTATTTGACGATCCTACAGCCGTCGTAATATTTTTCGAAATACATTAGCTGAATTTTGGATGTTTTTAGCATGAAACGTATTCGGTATAGCTACACTACCCATCGGTGACATATGATAATTTCCAGCGGACCAAAATTCGAACCTGGATTTCTCGCTTATCGCGATCTGTCGCCTTACCCCCCCCCCCCCCCCCCTTCCCAGGGTATCTGAGTACGCTCCCTGGACCGACCCAAACTTCCATTATGCCACGCTGTCTACATGATGAATTTGTTTCGGTCCGGGCCTCTTAACCTACGTGATCAAAAGTGTCCGGACATGGCTAGGTAATGCGGAATAGACCAGGAGCTGCAACGAAAGTCGGGCCCACCAGGACGAAAGGAGGGGCGGAGTATTGTGAGCCTTAGCTCCACCAGCAGCATTTCAACCCTTCCAAAGATGCCCCAAGTCAACGACTGATAAGCAGGAAATCAAGGTTCGAACTCCGTTTCGGTGGAAATTACCGTGTGTCACCGAAGGACAGAGTAACTGAGAAGTGGAAAAGCGAAGCTACAACTACAGCTAAACCAAGACCGGGTATATCACACCTACTAACGAACATGGTCCGACGAACATAGTGGAGCCAGGATACAAATGCAAATTTTACTACTTCTGCCTAGTACTAACTGAGTCAAAGCTGCTAATTCTTGGGAGTAAGCCTACGTTGATAACAATTAACGGCATTAAATAAATAAATATTGATAGGTGTATATCCGAGTTTCCCGACTCCTGAACACGGATGAGTGAGGAATCACACTATACCCTTTGACAATCCGGTGGAAGTGTTGTTTCCTTCGAATCGCTGGAGAACGTTATCTCCCATCATGTAATTTTTTTTGGAAATGTGTGGTAAGGTCTTATGAGACCAAACCGCTGAGGTCATCGGTCACTCGGCTTACACACAACTTAATGTAACTTAAACTTACGCTAAAGACGACACACACACCCATGCCAGAGAGAGGACTCCAACCTCCGACGGCGGCCGGCCGTGGTGGCCAAGCGGTTAAAGGCGCTACAGTCTGGAACCGCGCGGCCGCTGCGGTCGCAGGTTCGAATCCTGCCTCGGGCATGGATGTGTGTGATGTCCTTAGGTTAGTTAGGTTTAAGTAGTTCTCAGTTCTAGGGACTGATGACCTTAGAAGTTAAGTCCCATAGTGCTCAGAGCCATTTGAACCATTTGAACCTCCGACGGGGAGAGCCCCACGGACAGTGACCAGACGCCCTAGACCGCTCGGCTACCACGAGCGGCTCCCATCATGTGAAGTGCCCACAGCGGAGAACGGAGGGTGTCTTATGGCATGTGGGGTGTTTTTGAGGCTGTCCAAATACTCTCCAGGGATTTGGTTTCACTTTTGCTTTTGGTCAGCATTCAAGAAGCTCAGAACCTACCTTTTAATTTGTAGTTCTTAGCGTAAAACGTACTGTAAGACACCACTATGTACCATCTCAAGAGTTTCACTTAAACGAAACAAATCATTACTGCCAGATAACAGTGTTAGAATAATGCTTTGTGGAATTAAAAGATGCACTTTAACAGATTGATACAATTTCACGTTTGGAAAATGAACGTAAGGCCATATCAAACTGAAGCGAAAACCTTCAAATCGATATATCCTGATTTCGAAAAAATTCGAGGTAAGTGCTTAAGAACACTTAGTAAGAAAAAAATATTTTATATCGGTTCTTTTTATGTATTTGTTAAGTTACATATCTAAAACAGACCGTAGTATATTGCCGTATAGTTTCGAGTAATTTACAGTATAGTTGTATGTTAATGCAGCATATATGAATAAATAAGAAATGCGAGATTGTAACTTCGAGTCGGATGAAAAAAAATGTGTGTAAAACCTTATGGGACTTAACTGCTAAGGTCATCAATCCCTAAGCTTACACAATCCTTAACCTAAATTATTCTAAGGAAAAAACACACGCACCCATGCCCGAGGGAGGACTCGAACCTCCGCCGGGACCAGCCGCACAGTCCATGACTGCAGCGCCCTAGACCGCTCGGCTAATACCGAGCGGCGTATGCAGATTTCTTTTACACTGAACGATTATAACGTTGTATTCTTATGCACGTATATCTTATGGAGCTCTCGATCACGATGAAACAAATTTTGTTGCGAAGTTTTAATACCTCCATATCAACTTGACGCACGAGAGTGTTTTTCACTAAATGCAGAGCCAGTGATCTGCAGGAGCTTAAAAGGTAGACCGTTTCTGTATTTGACCCGTTGTGTGACTGTAAAAAAGTGTAATATTTAAAAAAAGTCACTTACTCACTCAAACAGTTACCACAGGTTTCATTGCAACACACAAGTAATCATTCGCAGAGCCGCAACGAACAACTGTCAAGAGCGAATTTACTACTGCGGTTTCATGAAAGTGGATTGCTATGAAATATAACTCCATCAGCAAATAGGTCAGGAGTTAACACTAGAACGTGGTTCGCGGATAACTATTTTTCGCTTAAATGTGACGTAACAGTGTGTACACTATATCGAACACGAATTTTTTTTTATGCCTTGCTTATTTTATGCACTGTATTGTTTGGTATCATATTGCGGTACTACTTTATAAACAAAACAAAAATTCCCAACCTACAAAAGTGTCAGTTCGCAGCTCCGTGTTCGTAGTCGTACAAAGCAATGAAAATAAACCTCAGATATTCTAACGCAGGCCGTGAAGCGTCCTTGCAGCCACAGTTTTTAGTTGACGATATTGTGTTATCAGTATGAATTGTCAGAAAGTCTTGTTTACATTTTTACCGTTTTCAAAGGCATAATTTATTTATCCTGTAAGGGTATAGGTCATAAGACACTTTTGCATCCAACCAGATATTTTTCACGTTTTATCATTGCTTTTATTACGAAACACTGTTGCAATAATCATTACTTGTAGTACAGAATCTAACACTGAGAAGTAGTAAAGTAGTGAAACAATAACAAAATGGCTCTGAGCACTATGGGACTCAAATGCTGTGGTCATAAGTCGAAACAATAACAGCTAGAGCTAAAAGAAACATTATTTTGTATTTACTCCTCAGAGGAGCAGAATACTGGACATTACTTACCGACATATAGGTTTAGACGGATGTTCGCTGAAATAAGACGAAGTGAATGACTGAAAATGTAATGAATCACACGAATTAAAAATTAAACTGGTATTTCATTCACAGTGTGAGAGAGACAAGTGGTCTTGCATGTTAATTTTCGAGAGAAAAATTATAAGAGTGAGAAAAGGAAGTGCTTCAGCTTTTTCGTAAATGCACTAAATTAGTTGTGGTGTATATAAGCTGGTTCCAGATGCTAATAACAGCAATGCCCATGTTTGAATATACGTATGTTTTATGCCAGAACGATACTACATCGGGTCTCGTGTTGTTGAGCAGCTTATAGCTAAGTTATCTGAGGTGCTGTGTATTGAAGAGGGCGTACACAATGAGAAGGCAGTGAAGTGTGCATAGCCTGTGAGCGTTACGCAACAAGCCGTATCGCATCCATATTACCTGAGAGCAGGCAGTCAGACAAGTAAATGTTGCATGGCGATTCCTAGCTGCCTATAGTTTTCATTACTTGTTCCATGTTGCATTAAATTGCAGCACTGAAAGTTCGCTAGAGCGAGTGACTGCGTGAGTTCATGTTTCACAACTTGTGGAAATTCATCCCGAAACTTTTCGAGTGCAGAGCCAAGTGCGAGTATTTGTGGTTAAGGCGAAAGTATATTCTGCTTAACTGAGAAGATCATTCTGAGTTACAACATGTTGTGATATGGTATTGGGGTATTTTGAAGAAGCATAGTATTCAAGTTATCGTAAAATTCAGAATGGAGTAACTTCTGAATAGACCAGTACACTCTCTATTCCCTAAAGAATCGAACTCCCATGTACAAAACAGCTTCAAACGTCTGATTACTTTATTAATGAGCTAATGCTTAAATACTGAGTTTAGGCATGTAAGAGACAAAAAGTGTAGAAAAGGTTTGAAACATTGCTTACAGTTTGTTCGAAGTCTCTAACTGTTACAATTACAAAATTCTGGACGAATGCGATCTGTGTCCTGAACTATGTGCCGTACAATGATACAATCTTGCAGGCTCATTCAGTGATACACGCAGATGCTGTCTGCAAAAGTGTGTTGGAATAAACTAAGCAGTAAAAAAGTAATAAATTAAAACATTTAGCGTGATGCCAAAGTTCTATTGTGCGTCATTTTAAGAAAAACTAGTTTTTCACACATCTGAATGTCCATTACGTCGTATCTCCTGAAGCATGTATCATACGATGATATAATCTTGCTGCTACATTCAGTAATGCATGTGGATACTGTTTGCAAAGTGTGTTGCGGAAAGGGTGACTAATAGAAAAGAAATTAATTAAATCACTGTGACGGATGCTGAAGTTTGACTGCATGATCAACAAAAATGTAGTAACCAATACAATTTTTCCTTTCAGCAATTTGTGGATGGTCTCGGCAAGAAAACGTTTCTTAAAGGTTTGAAGTTATGTGTAAATTTTTTTGGTAATCGCTAAGCATTCTCATTCTCAAATATTTGATAAATAACGTCTGGGTATTTGCACGGAGTCAGAAACACTGTCTCAAGACAACCTCATAGATTTTAATTGGAATAAATATTTTATTGTGCTAATTTTTTAACAAAATACACTCATGGAAATTGAAATAAGAACACCGTGAATTCATTGTCCCAGGAAGGGGAAACTTTATTGACACATTCCTGGGGTCAGATACATCACATGATCACACTGACAGAACCACAGGCACATAGACACAGGCAACAGAGCATGCCACAATGTCGGCACTAGTACAGTGTATATCCACCTTTCGCAGCAATGCAGGCTGCTATTCTCCCATGGAGACGATCGTAGAGATGCTGGATGTAGTCCTGTGGAACGGCTTGCCATGCCATTTCCACCTGGCGCCTCAGTTGGACCAGCGTTCGTGCTGGACGTGCAGACCGCGTGAGACGACGCTTCATCCAGTCCCAAACATGCTCAATGGGGGACAGATCCGGAGATCTTGCTGGCCAGGGTGGTTGACTTACACCTTCTAGAGCACGTTGGGTGGCACCGGATACATGCGGACGTGCATTGTCCTGTTGGAACAGCAAGTTCCCTTGCCGGTCTAGGAATGGTAGAACGATGGGTTCGATTACGGTTTGGATGTACCGTGCACTATTCAGTGTCCCCTCGACGATCAGCAGTTGTGTACGGCCAGTGTAGGAGATCGCTCCCCACACCAGATGCCGGGTGTTGGCCCTGTGTGCCTCGGTCGTATGCAGTCCTGATTGTGGCGCTCACCTGCACGGCGCCAAACACGCATACGACCATCATTGGCACCAAGGCAGAAGCGACTCTCATCGCTGAAGACGACACGTCTCCATTCGTCCCTCCATTCACGCCTGTCGCGACACCACTGGAGGCGGGCTGCACGATGTTGGGGCGTGAGCGGAAGACGGCCTAACGGTGTGCGGGACCGTAGCCCAGCTTCATGGAGACGGTTGCGAATGGTCCTCGCCGATACCCCAGGAGCAACAGTGTCCCTAATTTGCTGGGAAGTGGCGGTGCGGTCCCCTACGGCACTGCGTAGGATCCTACGGTCTTGGCGTGCATCCGTGCGTCGCTGCGGTCCGGTCCCAGGTCGACGGGCACGTGCACCTTCCGCCGACCACTGGCGACAACATCGATGTACTGTGGAGACCTCACGCCCCACGTGTTGAGCAATTCGGCGGTACGTCCACCCGGCCTCCCGCATGCCCACTATACGCCCTCGCTCAAAGTCCGTCAACTGCACATACGGTTCACGTCCACGCTGTCGCGGCATGCTACCAGTGTTAAAGACTGCGATGGAGCTCCGTATGCCACGGCAAACTGGCTGACACTGACGGCGGCGGTGCACAAATGCTGCGCAGCTAGCGCCATTCGACGGCCAACACCGCGGTTCCTGGTGTGTCCACTGTGCCGTGCGTGTGATCATTGCTTGTACAGCCCTCTCGCAGTGTCCGGAGCAAGTATGGTGGGTCTGACACACCGGTGTCAATGTGTTCTTTTTTCCATTTCCAGGAGTGTATATACAAGAGTCTTAGGCGCCTGCAGGCAGGCTTTGCTGCTGCTCTAGCACCTACTAGTACGAATGCAGAATCGCTGGAGTGCCGAGGGTTTGACTGTCTGCAAGTGCCTAGGACCGTCACAGTTTTTCTCTGTACTGGTGCATATTTAAGGTGCTCGGCGAAAGTTGATAGGTGGGCCGAGGACTTTGCCGAACTGGGGAGGGGAGTTGGAGAGACACTTCGCCGTTTTATTCACGTATGTGTCACTGTTGCACCTCTCCATGATGATGGCGCAGGAGGGCACGAACAAGAGACATGAAAAATCATAAAAACCTTTCGCTGCTTCGGATCACATACAGATGCCGTTGAATGATTTCGAACGGTCGCTTGTGGTTGAAAGACATGCACTTCATTCACCATTCAGTGCTCGTATTTCATATTTCTAATCCCAGCATTTTGGTATTCCGTAATATAATAATTCAGGCCCTGTTAATAATTTCTGTGGGATGCCTAATTTATTTGACGATTTTTACAGTTTGTCTTCGCGCTAGGAATTTTCTTTATTTAAGGGCGAGGGCAGCAGTCTGCCTAGCAGCCATGATGGCCTCCCGTTTCCCATCCTTTTTCCGATCGCCAGAGTAACACGTGGTGTCGTTTGAAAGTTCAGTAGTGGCCAAAATTTCTCCTGTTCTCAGTTCCCAGCCTGCCTTACCAACCTTGTAACTGCTATTTCTGCTCGATTTTAACGTCGCGAGGTCGCCTCCCTGTCAGATTCCGGGCCACTGATTGGCCAGTTAAGGTGCGCTCCCGTTTTTCGAGGGTGGGTGCCAACGGCCCTCCGCGGGTGGATAGTAGAGAAAGGGGCATTGGCAGTTCTAGTGCGACCGTGCCTGAGATTGGAGGTGCTGCTTCCAGGAGATGAAGTTTCGGTAAGCATGAGCACCGACGTGGGTTGTAGCTTCGCGCCCTACGACCCAGAGGGAACATTATAGGTCATTTTACTAATGCGCGATCCTTAAACTACGGTTTACGCAATTTTTCCGGGTTATAAGACTGTAGGTTTTCCTTATACAGTTGGGCATAACGTGCGCGATGTGTTGGTTAGTCACAGTAGCTTCCACTTCGGCACTAAAGTGTATACTTTCATGCTCACTTTTCCACTTCGTCTCGCAGTAGCTTTTTCAGTTCTCCCGTAGAAAATGTGACTCAGAATTTTAGGTCTTCCTAGCTTTAAAACTTGTACCCATTGTCCTTCGCTCCGTAGTGAGTGTCTGGCGTCGCTTCATATTTCGTTAACGTAGTTGGACCACGAGCCAAAGTTATTTTGTATCGCCTGTATGAATTAGTACAGGACGCTACTCAGCGATTCCCCGCCCCCCCCCCCCCCCCCTAGTAGCATCATTTTTGATCTTTGGCTGATTCATGGTAGTGGTCGTTACATGCCTGCAACCCCATCCTTTAGAAAACTGAACTATACGGCGATCGTTCCTAAAATTCCTTTTCTCCTGTCATCGTGGCTTATTATGAACGTGCAACGGGGCAGGCTGCTGAACTCAATTCTTTCTTCCCCCATACCCATTTCATTGTGTAATTGTTCATTATTCAACTGTTAAATAAATGAGTCTTTTAATATTTAAATTCTACCTTTCATTACGTGAAATCACCCTTAATGTCAAATGGAATAATGCAAAACTGGGAAGCGTTCACGGCTATGTGTGAGTACGTGAGCAGTAAATCCAGTTGATGTGGTGGAACTGGTGGCCTCTGTGTTACCTTGCTGGTTTAGAAAAAATATCAAAATTACAGAGCCTGCCGCAAGGGGTAGCAACTTGTAAAGAAAACGAGCCACCGCTTTTATCGTTCCGTACACCATGGTATAACCTGCGGCTACACAGCGCTCCAAAGGGGGCGATCATGTTCTATGTGTTTGCTGGACCCGATGCCCTTAGAGAACCGTTGAATCGTACGGAGAGAGGAGGCGGCATGTCAGCAAATTCAAGTTGTCTAGAACGGCGACCTGTTGCTCATCACACTGCGAACTCTTATTTTCCACCTCGAAATTTGTGGGGCTCAACACCCCAAGGAAATCGACGGTTTTACTGACGCACTGCCACCTGCTAAGGCCTTTTTATGTCGAATCTGAGTGGTGGTGTTTCTAAAATGTTTTCCTCCGACACCCATAAGAAAACCGTTTGATATCAAAGCTGGACGTGGCGCTCTTGACCTTTATCGTAAAGGCGTCAGAAGAGGAAGTGAAATGGCGGTAAGAAGGGGTGTAACGCTCTCCCATGTTATGACACATCCGCGATGGCGCTAAGCAGAATTGTGGTGAAACCTGGTGCCCGTGTAACATCATTATCGCACCTTACACCTCACATGAAATTGTGAGCTCTGATATTTATTTCGCATGTGTCCACACATTACTGTTTGAAGCGTCGACGTGCCCCTGGCTGACGTCGCAAGGGGCCACGCTTTTCAAACTTCTATGGCGCATTGGGACATAATTACAGTGTTTCGAAAAATTGATCCAGTACTTTCTTGCACAGTGTTAATACCATGATTTTTTGGTGCTGCACTCTCTCAGGAGAGCTTCTGTAAAGATTGGAAGATAGGAGACGAGATACTGCCAGAAATAAAGCTGTGAGGACCGGGCGTGAGTCGTGCTTCGGTGGCTCAGATGGTAGAGCACTTGCCCGCGAAAGGCAAAGGTCCCGATTTCGAGTCTCGGTCGGGCACACAGTTTTAATCTGCCAGGAAGTTTCGACTCTTTGTTTATTTATTTTTCAAAAGATCGGAGAAACAGTTTCTGGTATCATGGAGGCTTTTCTCCAGCATCACAGTTCCCGGGTTGCAGCATGCCACGGAGTGAGCGTGCCCGAGTTTCCCTTTGTGTGGCCGGCCGAAGTGGCCGTGCGGTTCTAGGCGCTGCAGTCTGGAACCGCGAGACCGCTACGGTCGCAGGTTCGAATCCTGCCTCGGGCATGAATGTGTGTGATGTCCTTAGGTTAGTTAGGTTTAACTAGTTCTAAGTTCTAGGGGACTAATGACCTCAGCAGTTGAGTCCCATAGTGCCCAGAGCCATTTGAACCTTTTTTTTTTTTTTGCCTTTGTGGATGCATTTCTTTTCCCGATTGGTACTTTTCTGTGTTTTTTTGTAACTCCTAGAAGCCAGATTTAACTTAAAACACCTGTGAAGAGCATTCTTTTTTGCATATAATTTCACAAAATTCAGTTGTCACTTCCCCTCCTGTGCACTGTACACATGGAGGCGTATTTGTCATTGAGAGCCACGAACTGATGAGAGAGGTCATTAATTTCGCTGTATCAGGTGCTACCAAATGAAAAAGTGACAGACGGAAAAAAAAATTAAACTATTCATTAGTGCACTTGCTGTCATTATATCTTTTATTACATTAATCTTACTCTAAGACAAGACGGTCAGTGTCTTCATGGAGAAATTCGTGGTTACCCACGGAACCGTGACTGTACCCAGGCGTTGAGCTCTTCTTCCGAAGCCAATCGACGGCCACGGATGTCTTTTCTCAGCGCTCCAGAAGTATGAAAAATACATGGAGATAGTTTGGGACTCTATGGAGTATGTGTAATGGCCTTCAAAACATTGTAGTCGAAACAACTCTGGCAACGTAATTAACAGTTTACTTACTTTTTCCATTTGTCTCGTTTCCATTTCACTGATCCAATATTAGGGTTCCCCGATACTTGGTGCCATTTACTTTTTATCTGGACCATTTCTACGGTTGTCGATGTTGTTGTTGTTGTGGTCTTGAGTCTTAAGTTTGGTTGATTCAAATCACCATGCTACTTTTTTCTGTGCAAGCGTCCTCATCTTCGAATAACTACTGCAACCTACATCTTTCTAAATCTACTTATTGTATTCATCTCTTGGTCTCCCTCTACCGGTATGAGCCCCACAGTTTCCTCCAATAGTCAACTGGTGATCCATTAATGTTTCAGAATGTGCCCTACTAACCGATCCTTCTTTTAGTCAGGTTGCGCCACCAATTTCCTGACTTGTCAGTTCTATTCAATACCTCCTCATTACTTACATGATCTACCCGTCTACGTGGGGGCCGGCCGCGGTGGTCTAGCGGTTCTAGGCGCTCAGTCTGGAGCCGCGCGACTGCTACGGTCGCAGGTTCGAATCCTGCCTCGGGCATGGATGTGTGTGATGTCCTTAGGTTAGTTAGGTTTAAGTAGTTCTAAGTTCTAGGGGACTGATGACCAGACATTTGTTGTAACGTTCTACCAGCTGTCCAACACAATCGTCATGGAAAGCAGCCACTTGTACTTTCTGCCAATTCTCTACGCTGCTCTACGGCTCGTTGTCTGTGGCAAAATGTCATCACTGCCAACTGTTCACGTGAGCAGCGAAGAAACTCAGAAGGAGCCAATTACGGACTATATGCAGGGTGATCGAACACTTTCCATCGAAAACGCTGCTGGATGATCTTCATTGCCCCTGCAGAATGCGACAGAGAAATGTCGTGAGCCGGCCGCTGTGACCGAGCGGCTCTAGGCGCTTCAGTGCGGAACCGCGCTGCTGCCCCGGCCGCAGGTTCGAATACTGCTTCGGGCATGGATGTGTGTGATGTCGTAAGGTTTGTTAGGTTTAAGTAGTTCTAAGTCTAGGGGACTGACGACCTCAGATGTCCCATAGTGCTTAGACCCATTTGATTTGAAATGTCGTGAAGAAGGAAATGCATGACAGTTACGTTATGTGGGGCTCCATGAAATCAGGCGAAATCTCTCACCAGGCCATCATACAGGGTAACAGTTATTAAACTATTTCAAATAAAATCGTCATAACTTCTGAACGGTTTGCGTCAGGACGTTCAAACAGCATTGGCATGATTGGAATTAGTATGCGCTGTATGGTTTGGTTTAGCGACGAAGCTCACTTCCGTTTGGATTGGTTGTCAATAGGCAAAGTCGGCGCATTTGGCGATCAAGAAGTCTCTTCACCTTCAACGGGTTACTGTGTGGTGAGCAATGTCCAGTCACAGAATAATCGGTGCCATATTGCTTGATGGCAAGGTCACTACCGAACGGTACGTGAAGGTTCTGGCAGATGATTTCATCCCCATTATCGAAAATGACACTGATTTCGACAAGATGGGGTTCATGCAAGACGGAATTCAACCCCACCGAAGCAGGAGAGCGTTTAATGTTCTGGAGAAGCGCTATGGGGACCACATTCTGGCTCTGGTATACCTCCAGGCTACTGGCATGGGCCTCCATTGGCCGCCATATTCTCAAGATCTGAACACATGCTACTTCTTTACGCGGGGCTGTATTAAAAACAAGGTGCGCAGCAATAACTCCAAAACCACTGCTGAGTTGAAAGCAGCCATTCAGGGGGTCATCGACAGCAATGACGTTCCGACACTTCAGCGGGTCATGCAGAATTTCGCTATTCGTCTGCGCCCATCATCGTCAAGGATGGCAGGCGTATCAAACATGTCATAACATAAATCCCAATATCTGTAGTGACGTCTACATGTTGAAGAAAGTGTGTTTACACCGTAGTTCGTTTCTGCGTTTTCTTCATATACCGGTAGTTCAACAATTTTTACTCTGTACTTGACGGATGACGCTATTTATCTAGGAATCTTTACATGCTCATTATGCGCTGATAACATAAATGAGCGACATGACGCGATCGAAGGGCTTACTAGAGACACTGACTTCTCAACACATCTGTGCAAAGCTTCATCGGATTTTCATTGTGGTTTCCATTATGCGTCCGATCGGACTTTGCTTTCCGACCAATCCTCGTAATCTTCAGAATTCTTCTGTAGTAGCACATTTTTAAAGAGTCTATTCTCTTCTTACCTAAATCGTTTATCATCCGTCTCACTTCCATACATGGCTGCACTCCATAAAAAATACTTTCGGAAAAGACTTCGTAACACTTCTATATATATTCTTGCCATTTCCAGTCTACATATTAATATCCTCTCTACTTCGACCATTATCACTTATTTTGTTGTCCAAATAGGAAAACTCATCGGTCTAGTCTCGTAATCTGATTCCTCCTTCATCATCTGATTTAATTCAACTACATTCTATTATCATTCTTGTGTTTTCGTTGATGCTCGCCTAACATACTCCTTTGAAGGTACTGTCCAATCCGTTCACCTGCACTTTAAGTCCTTTGGTGTGTCTGACAGAATTGCAAAGTCATTACAATGCCTCAAAGTTTTTCTTTCTTCTCCCTGAACTTTAATTTCTACTCCAACTTTTCTTTTATTCCCTTTACTGCTTGCTTAATGTACAGATGGAATACATCGAAGATAGGCTACAACACTGCTTCCCTTTCATGCCCCTCGACTCCTGTAACTGCTGTCAGGTTTCGGTACAAGTTAAAAATGCCTTTCGCTTCCTATGTTTTACCTCTGCTATCTTCAGAATTTCAGTGAGAGTATTCCAGTCAACTTTCTCAAAAGCTTTCTCTAAGTCTACAAATGCTTTAAACGCAGGTTTGTCTTTCTTTAACCTACCTTCTAAGATAAGTTGTGGAGTCAATACTGCCTCGTTTGTTCTGACATTTCTCCGATATCCAAGTTGATCTCCCCCAAGGTGGGCTTCAGTCAGTTTACCCATTCTTCTGTAAATAATTGGTGTTTGTATCTTGCGACCATGACTTATTAAACTGATAATTGGGGGAATTTTCACACCTGTAAGCAACTGCTTTATTTGGCTTTGGAATCACTTCATTCTTCTTGAATCTTAAGGTATTTCACCTGTCTCATACGTCTTGTACACCAGCTGGTACAGTTTTGTCATGGCCGGATCTCCAAAGGCTATCGGTAGTTCTGACGGAATGTCGTCTATTCCCGGCAGATTAGGTTGTGCAGGTAAAATGTTTCTACAGTATGTATACTGTGTCTTGTTGGTTTTAAGATCGGATAGATTTCTTTCTGCACGTTTTTTTTTTAAAAGTTATATAATCGAAATAACCCGTTTTATTCATAATCACAGTTATATCTTACCAAGCGTCTTCATAAATTCCCTGCTGGCCATGGGAATTGCAGCACCATGAAGAAGTAATGCATCAGGCGTCTAATTGATATTAATTGTACAACAAGCTTTAATATGGAAATGATTAGCATTCCTGCACAGCCACACGCCTTCTACTTTTGTACATAAAAAGAAATAAAATATAAAAGCGAAAAAAAAGCCAGTACCACTCTCGTTCTTAGCGTTCCGCAAAAAACTTAATAAAGAGGTTTTTATAAGTGAGTTTCCTAGGGTAAAAATATCTAACATAAATGACCATGTGTTTCTTTTATTGATGTAATAGCGTAAGCTTCTTAAACCACCAAGATACCGTCTATCTCAGTATTTGGCATAAATTTCAACGTGATACCTCTACCTGTTCCAAAGGAAAAGCTGTCTTAACAGGTTAGATATTACAGATATTGGGATTTATGTTATGACATGTTCGATACGCCTGCCATCCTTGACGATGATGGGCGCAGACGAATAGCGAAATTCTGCATGACCCGCTGAAGTGTCGGAACGTCATTGCTGTCGATGACCCCCTGAATGGCTGCTTTCAACTCAGCAGTGGTTTTGGAGTTATTGCTGCACACCTTGTTTTTAATACAGCCGCGCGTAAAGAAGTCGCATGTGTCCGTTTTCACCGATTGAGGTACGAACCGTAAAAATACACAATGGGTTTCTCAGTCAGAAATCGCATTTGAATGTTATTTATTTGTAAGAAGATCCTGTTATCCTCGTGCAACAAGAAATAATGCCCGTCTATGAGCATGTGGCGGAGTTCGACAGCGGCAGGATTCAACGACCCGCCCCGTGTCGTTCGGTTTCAACGTTCTTCCCGTTGACATCGAAAGAGATCGAAATTGTCTCCGCGGACAGGCACAGTCACATTCTATTACAGCCATTTAACTGGCTGACCATTTGGAAGAGTGAGAAGCGATAGTTGATAGGCGTATGAATAATTTAAAGATAGTAGTTACAAGTGAGACATGTTACGGAAGTATGAAAAGGATACCGATCTGCATGGCATTCATGTGTATATTACAAAGAGTCATCATTCATACCATGAGTATGTCATTCGAGACTTCCATGATTTTTTTACTAGACAATAATTCTGAGGTAATTTTACGAATGTAACAGAGATATGATTTCTCTGCGAAGCTTCTCATCTTTCGTCGCATGGAAGTTGAGTTATTTCTTAGCAAAGACGCTCTCAGAGGGAAATAGTTCTAAAAGGACCAAATGGAAAGAACGATCTAGTGTGATCCTTTAACATAGATCCTAAGAGTGTTAAAAAAAATTAAACCTTGGAATTGGAAACGCGAATTCAAATCTTCTCTTTTCTTTCGATCTAGGTCCGTTGTTTTCAACATTAGTCATCTTTATTTTAATTTAATTATGTGGCCGAATCCCGATCCTATCAACAAATTTTTCAGTTAACCTAAAGGAAGAAATTCATGTACACCAGATGTGTGTGAATTGTGTCATCTTTTATCTGTGTATCACGAATTTTAAGTCCTACTGTAAGTAGGCTGTTTATGTTTTCTTTATGTAAGTAGGCTGTTTATGTTTTCTTATTGGCAACGTTACGTAGCGCTCTATATGAAAATCACTGGCTGTGCTGTGTGCAGTCTGTGGCTAGTTTGCATTGTTGTCTGCCATTGTAGTGTTGGGCAGCGGCAGCTGGATGTGAACAGCGCGTAGCGTTACGCAGTTAGAGGTGAGCCGCCAGCAGTGGTGGATGTGAGGAGAGAGATGGCGGAGTTTTGAAATTACATATATTATGACTTGTGATAATATTAAGGTAAATACATTGTTTGTTCTCCATTAAAATCTTTCATTTGCTAACTATCCCTATCAGTAGTTGGTGCCTTCCGTAGTTTGAATCTTTTATTTAGCTGGCAGTAGTGGCGCTCGCTGTATTGCAGTAGTTCGAGTAAGGAAGATTTTTGGTGAGGTAAGTGATAGGTGAAACGTATAGGTTAATGTTAGTCAGGGCCATCCTTTTGTAGGGATTTTTGAAAGTCAGATTGCGTTGCGCTAAAAATATTGTGTGTCAGTTTAAGCACAGTCTCGTATACAATTCTTCTAAGGGGACGTTACACTACTCCACTGTTATCATTTCCTCGCCGCAGGGTACGTAGTTTTATTACTTACTCTATTAAGGCTGTGACTTTTCTGCCGACATTTTTGTCGTATGAGTGTAATTTCTTTTGTATCAATGTTCGGTGGACGTTATTTATGTTTCTTTTGCCGACTTCTGCTTCTACAGCCTCTTATTCTGGAATGACTTGCAACAAACACTGATAGATGTCAAGCCATAGAACAGATAGCTGTTCCACCGCGTGACAAGATCATAAATGAGGGATAGTATTCAATAAACGAGGCGTTACGGGAGGAGCTAACCAAAAGCAGCCTCGCTCCTCTCCGAGGTTGCCGTGGCATTTAGAAAACCATATGTGGTGCCATTTACATCAGTCAGTTCCAGACGTATTGACCTTGATAAAGTATTGTAAATGACACTAGCTCTACTTGTAATAGTTGTAGAGCATCAGATGCTACCAGTTAAAATCATATTTTAAATATAGTAGACGACAAGCAGTAGGTCTTTTTAATAGTAAAACTTCCAGGAAATCTCTCAAGCAGTAACAGACATTGACCTTTTCCAGTCACAGAAAGAACTAAAATATTGGTGTAAAATACTTGTCATTAATTTGCAACCTGAAGTAGCCCCCGCCAAACGGCCAACAAAGCAAATTGCGAACAGAAAAAGTTTCATTTTAGTTAGCTATTTGGGTTAAAAGTGAAAGAAAATAACAACTTCCTAAAGTAAATACAGTTCCAATAGCAAAAGCTCGTCTCTCTACAAACAAAGTTGTTTGCCTTTGAAATTGGAGTTGGAGACTACGAGTTTCTGTATATGTGATCATGAATATTCCATCCGATACCGACATTAACCTCCACCGTATCCAGGCTACTGTAGACTGTTATTTGACGATTCGAAATTGAAAACGTAGAGAAAGACTGATATATTTTCATACATATTTATTTCTGTTTTGTAAAGATCCTGATTAACATCCTATTCACGGATGAGTGAGAGCGAAAAATTAAACTTAACTAAGAGATGAGAAAAACAAAAATAAAGATCGTGGTAAAAAAGTAAGAGCTTAGGGTCAAATCCATATTGCCATCGAAAAGGAATAGTTCCGTAAGGTATTACAGGAATGTACACTGTTCGAACAGAAAATAACATCAAAACGCTACAGATATTGATAGTCCCATAATCATTCCAAGCTCATCATGTAATAGTTTTAAAGTATTTTTGAAAGAAACACTGCAGGCCTCGCGGGATTATCTGAGCGGTCTGAGGCGCTGCAGTCATGGACTGTGCAGCTGGTCCCGACGGAGGTTCGAATCCTCCCTCGGGCATGGGTGTGTGTGTTTGTCCTTAGGATAATTTAGGTTAAGTAGCGTGTAAGCTTAGGGACTGATGACCTTAGCAGTTAAGTCCCATTAGATTTCACACACAGTTTTGAAACACTGCAGAACGTTTGCCTTACGTAAATAGCTATACAAAATTACTTCCTTGTCATATTATCTGCCAATACACTATTATCACTCCGATTTTAAATTCTCCCAGTGGCAACATTTGCACGTATCTGCGTGCGGACTTTATACTAAGCCTTGATATTAGCACTGTATTTCAACAGTAGTAAAACATATATTTTTGCATATTCAAATAAGACCAAAAAGTTCCTTCAAAGGTAATATTAACATCAATGAAATGCCTAATAGCAACATCTTATAGCGTCACCAACCAAAAATTAAAATGTAATTTATCTTACAAGACATACATACGGTGAAACTGTACGGATGCAAGTACAAAATGATATTGACAAAAGAAATGGCTAGGAAACGCCAAAAATGTAATGTAAACACAAACACAACAGACAGGCGTGACTTCGCCTGTATGTTTCCCGCATAAATGAGAAAGCATGAAAAAGAGCATCCTGAATGGATGTTCATAGAATTTAACTTATCCATTCATTCAATAATGGTTTACGTGATTTACCGAAATGGCTTCACGTCCTCAGCTCGTGGTCTGGTGGTTAGCGTTGTTGCCTCTGGATCACGGGGTACCGGGTTCCATTCCCGGCTGGGTAGGAGATTTTCTCCGTCCGGGTACTGGGTGTGTGTTGTCCTCATTATCATCCTCTCATCACTAGAGACGTGGCGATATAGGAAACGTAAAGATTGGGAACTTGTACTGGCGCTGATGACCACTATGTTGAGCGCCCCACAAGCCAGCATCATCATCATCATAATGGCTCCATCACATTTGGTCTTTGGAATGCAGAGTAATTCTCGCTGAACATCGAGTGAATGAAGAATAAGAAAGTAGTCTACGTGCTTCAGAACTGGAAAAGGCAGAACACGAATTTTAAACAATCAGGAATTACAGTGTTGCTATTTGTGTTGTTCCATTATTGCTGGAAACCGAGATTTCAGGATAAAGTTTCATAAACTGCACCATTTCACTACTGGTCTGATGTTACTGGAATCTATCTAAACGTATTACTAAGAACTTGTTGCCCGTTCTCAGCCACACATGCTGTAAAGTTTCTAAAATAAATTTTCTACGCTTTAGAAGATATTACACAAGATTTGCGATGTGGTACAGTTTATCAGCAGGTATTCTAAATTGTGCCACTAGTGTTTTAAACTGCACCAACAAAATTTTCTCAACTATAGGAAGAAATATAAAAATTAAGTAATTTAGTCCTCTATACGTTAGCAAACAAATGTAGCATTTCAGACTGATCTCAAGGTGGCTCAACAATGAGCCGAAACGGTAATAAAGAAAATTTGCCATTTTGACGCAAGATTTTTGGTCACACATGTTTCACTCATATTCGTAGCTATCACAAGTAAATACATTTCTTACGCACCTACTTTCGGACAACATGTATGGTACCAGACACAAGATCTGGGGAACTGCATCATTTCTTCCTCCCGTTCAACTTCGCAGGTCCAGCAGAACCAGTCTGAAGACGATCAGCAGTTTTCGTTTTGTTAGAACTTCTTTGGTTTATCTGAGTTTCATTGGCAAAGATGACCCTTTGTGTAGCACATCTGTGATCTCAAGAGCAGATGATCTTTTGCTTCTTATTGTTTCTTGTAGAGTGTGGAGAGGGGAGATATCCTGTGATCCTACTGACAGCCTCCCACTACAAGTCTGATTTTTGGCAATTGAGGGATTCTGGGGTGCATAAATTCCATCATTTTTGTCTTGATTTTCCTGGAAGTTCTTGACTTGTCTGTTCACTTCCCCATTTGTATCTTCTGGATTTGATTTAAGAACCACGGAGTCCGAATGCCGAAAATGTATGGATTCGAGGACCAGATCCCATTTCTGAAGAAGCCACTCACAGCATTTCGTAGGGTCGTAGCCTTGCCATATCACTCTCCTAACAGCTGAACAATCCTTGTGTCACTAATATTGCTTCCAGGACTTGTGCGACGGAATTTGTTAGCTTCTTGGTTGTAGAAAAGCTGCATGTGGTTTAAAAGTGCAACGTCTAGTGACGTGTGGAGTCAGAAGAAGTATGATTACACCCTTTTCTCCTGATTCAATTATTCAATTATAGCAGGCAATACATATAACAGTACAAACGGAAGATCAGTTATTAGATCAAGTCAGTTATTAAAACATGAACAGTGAAAATTATTAAAAAATATACCGGTACAATATATAAGAAATATAGTGGTACAATTTATAAAACGTCGCCCTATTTTTTAAACGTACTTTTAACTACGAAATGCTAGGTTGATTTTAAACGTGTCTACGCTACGTTATCAATGAATGAATATAGTTACATGCTATATAAATTACAGATAGACATTACGCTTCTGTAAGAGTACAGATGCTTAGCTTCACGAACAAATATCTACTTCCTCAGAGCAAAAAATAAACGTGAACCACAGTACTCCAAAATAATCAAGGATCTAATGAATTGGTCATGTAGAACAGCTTGATACCATCTAATATACGTTATGTCCAACATTCGTCATCGTCAAGTAGGTTGCTGGATATGTTAGTGGTGTAATTAAAAAGACGCTACAGTTTACGAGTATATAATTTTACCCTACTTGACACTCAATTTACTCAGTGCTGACAACTACATATGACTACCACTGGGCTATTTAGGAAGTTCCTATTTTCAATGTCGCTGTGTTCTGCACTTTCTTGGACAATTACGAAAATACTTCTGAAAAAGAAAATTACTTGGAGTAAAAGAATGTACGTAAACACTGTACTAAAGGACTCGTTAGCGCCTAGCTCCCTGAAGATTAATCTTTTCCGCAATGAAACTATTCAACAAACTAGCGTCCCACTAAAGGCATTTAACCGCCAAAATTTATGAGGCAATTGTACCGTCCTTCTTCAGGAATTTACGGACGCAATACGGCAGCATTAAGAGGACTTAATTGCTAATTTGTAGCGTCGAGTAAAGTTTTAACATAGTCCTGAGAGTGTTACGAGGAAGTTTGCCTATCTGTAAAGGCAGCACCGCAAGAGTGGGCAAGTCCTCCTCCTGCAGTGGATTTGCGACCGCAGAACACAAATCACGTGTAATCACTTGGCGTCTTGGGCACTTGATGTCGTGTTAGGAGGAATGGATATCCATACCACTATCTCCACAAATGGAAAGGAGGAAATAGATCATTCATGCAGAATAGCGAGTAATTAAACTTAGAAGGCGTATTCTGCTGTTTACGATAAGCATATACTTCCATATGAAGGTATTAACGTCTTTAAATGTGCAGTGCGAAAGCGGTGGTCGACAAAAACCGAGCGGCTTTATCCGTACGACTGTCAAATGGGGCTCCATTAATTTATCAATATGCATCTCTTCTGAATAGTGCGTCTATAGTCGCGTGACAGCAGCTGCCCCGCAGTTCAGTCATTAAAGCTGCGCGTGATCCAAAGCTGTGACATTACAGTCACGTTATTCTCTGGCAGGTGTTCAAATCTAAATGGATCATTCACACTCAAAAGCTAAACAGTATCATTAACATGTTATTAGTAACAGGGATAACTGCTGAGACGTAAAAGGAATACATTATTTATATTGATAATTTCATTACAATACAGTATAACATGCCAACATCAAGAACAATCGTATCTTATTCGCATTCTTGTTGATCTTGGTTACGATTTTTTTTTAATTTACCGTGATACTGAGCCAGCGCAAATCCTCCTCTTACAGCAAAGACTTCATTGTTTCCAGAGCATCGAGCGAGGTGGCGCAGTGGTTGGCACACTGGACTCGCATTCTGGAGGACGACTGTTCAAACCTGCGTCCGCCCTTCCTGATTTAGGTTTACCGTGATTTTCCTAAATGGTATCAGGCAAACGCCGGGATGGTTCCTATGAAAGGAAGCTCCACTTTCCTTGTCATCCTTCCCTAATCCGAGCTTGCGCTCTGTCTCTGATGACCTCGATGTCGTCAGTTCCCAGAACCAAGCCTAGTTGCTAAGGACGTCGGAATATGTTTTGGTATTTATTCTGAGTCCGAAATAGAGGAATAGTGTTTTCATCGTCGATGTATGTGTCTCTGACCATTATATGACGGCAGCTGGCAGTCAGTATTAAACCAGTCTCCACCTTAAGATTCATAGCTATTATTGTATGAAATTAAATAACTCAAAACATTGTTATTTGTGAAAATATAGTACTTTTCAATGTTGTTTCATCATGTGAGTTAAGAGTATGAACGATTCTTCTACTATGACATATGTTAACGGTAGATCGTCTTCCACGGGCATTGGAGAGGGTGAAATTTCTCATTTTTATTTACCTTTCCTACACACATCAGAAAAAGTTTTGCATCACCACGATTCCCAGAACTGCTGAAAACAGACGTTCACTGTAGATATTGTATCACAGACACAGTCCATTTGACTGTTCAGAGATGTTACTAAACCAGCCCAAAGATGTAAACAACCACGCATGAGCAGCGTCATTAGACGATCCGACAGTCGATCAGTTCCAGTCATCCCACCAGGAAGGAGGTACATGGCTCTTGTTGTCTGTAGTTCAACCATGCCTAGACGGTCAGTACCGCGGTTCGATCGTGTCCGCATTGCTACTTTGTGCTAAGAAGGGCTCTTAAGAAGAGAAGTGTCCAGGCGTCTCAGAGTGAACCAAAGCGATGTTGTTCGGACATGGAGGAGATACAGAGAGAGACAGGAACTGTCGAGATGACATGGCTCGCTCAGGACACCCAAGGGCTACTACTGCAGTGGATGACCGCTACCTACGGTTTATGGCTCAGAGGAACCCTGACAGCAACGCCACCATGTTGAATAATGCTTTTTGTGCAGCCACAGGACGTCGTGTTACGACTCAAACTGTGCGCATGATGCCCAATTTCACTCCCGATATCCATGGCGAGGTCCATCTTTGCAACCACGACACCTTGCAGCGCGGTACAGATGGGCCGAATGGACTGCTCAGGATTGCCACCACGTTCTCTTTACCAATGTGTGTCGCATATGCCTTCAACCAGGCAATCGTCGGTATGTGGAGGCAACCTGGTCAGACTGAACGCCTTAGACACACTGTCCAGCTTGTGTAGCAAGGTGGAGGTTCCCTGATGCTTTGGGGTGGCACTATGTAGGGCCGACGCACGCCACTGGTGGTCGTGGAAGGCGCCGTAACGGCTATACGGTACGTGAATGCATCCTCCGACCGAAAGTGCAACCATATCGGCAGCATATTGTCCTGGCATTCGTCTTCATTGACGACAATTCGCGCCGCTATCGTGCTCATCTTGTGAATGACTTCCTTCAAGATAACGACATCGCTGGACTAGAGGGGTCAGCATGTTCTCCAGACGTGAACCCCATCGAACATGCACAGGATAGATTGAAAAAGGCTGGTTATGAACGACGTGACCCACCAGCTATTCTGAGGAATCTACACCGAATCGCCGTTGAGGAGTGGGGCAATCTGGACCTACAGTGCCTTGATCAACTTGTGGATAGTATTCGACGAATGCAGGTGTGCATCAATGCAAGAGAACGTGCTACTGGGTGTTAGAGGTACCGGTGTGTACAGCAATCTTGACAACCATCTCTGAAGGTTGTATGGTGATACAACATGCAATGTGTCATTGATCTCTGTTCCAATTTTCTGTACAGATTCCGGAACTCTCGAGAACCAAGGTGATGCAAAACTCTTTTTGATGCCTGTACATTCGAATTTTAAATTATTACACGGTCACCTTTTTCATTAAGAACCAGTGTATGATATTATAAATTATAGCCTAGTTAGCAGCTATCGAAGCATATAGAACCTCAGAGAAAACAAACATTAGTTGTGAAAACCTGAGAGCCGTTTTGGTGGCGGAAAATTGCTGTAGTGGTTTTCTGTGCACTCCTGAACTTCAGTTAGGAGAAATATCCTTTTTCGTAAAATTCTTTCTCTATTTCAAGAAGTAAACGCATTATTCGAGTCAGTACGAAAACAGCTGGGAGCAGTTCACTGCATTTTTTTCAGTACTTGTTTCAGAACGAGAATCCTGTCGCTTTATTACACGGGAAACAGGGCGCTAGGAAGGAGGAAAGAAAACGCAATGTAACCATAAACTAGAAGTCTACAAACATTAAGATTTTTCTCTCATGAGTATGAGTCCATACCATTTATATATTTATACGTATTTATATTATATTATCTTGCTTTAACATACATTGTATATATTTTTTTGTCTCATGTAGTACAAAAAAGTTTAACTGGTGACTGTTGTTACCATGCCATAATAACGTAACGCAATGGAAGAACAAATATGAGCAATGTAAATTTGTCAGTCGTGATTAATGAAAGGGAACTGGAAAATGCACTGGAGATAGACGTGCGGAATTTGTTACGTTGAAATATCTACTTATTCATGCAAAGTAACAGGTTTAGCCAATAAACGTGGCTGAGATAGTAAAAGTGGCCCCTTTTTCAGAAGAAGAAAAGCAATATTGCATAATAAGCATGTATAACGGGCAGTCAATTGAAAATGAGACAAATGGAAAGAAGAAAGAAAACTGTTTGTCGTTTCAAAAGTAATCGCCAGAATTGTTAATACATTTAATTCCCTGTGAGTCTAGACGGTCAGTACATTCATGGAAATATGTTTCCCGCTGCCCACAGAACCATGGTTGTACTCAGAGGTGCACTTCTTCACCCGGAGCAATTTCACAGCCACTTATGTCTTTCTTAACGGCTTCACAAATACGGAAATCGCTTGGGAGAGATTGGGCTGTGCGCAGGCTGCGTAAGGGCTTACCCGCGGATTGTCTGCAGCGTAGAAGAAATTACCATGGCTACATGTGGCCGGGAATTACCCTGCAACAGAATGATGCCGTCTGTCAACATTTCTGGGCATATGGAACTGATGACACACCTCAGATTTTGTGAAGTATCCACCTACAGCTGTGCGTTAATTGTGGCTCCGTGTTCCACAAAGTTTGTGATTGCGGGTTGACAGACGGCATCTTTCTGTTGCAGGACAATGACTGCCCACATTTCGCGAAGGTTGCTTTGACTACGCTGCAGGAGTTTCTCAGGGAAACGGTTACATATCCTCCATACAGTCTCGATCTCTACCAATACGATTTCCATATTTTTGTAGCCGTCGATTTGCTTCGGACGAAGAAGTGTTTGCCTGATTACAATAATGGTTCCGTAGGCAATTACAAATGTTTTTCCATGGAGGCATTGACCGTCTGCTCTCATGATGGGACAAACGAGTCGACAGTTATGGCGATTATTTTTGAAACACTAAACAGTTAATTGCTTTTTCCATTTGTCTCGTTTCCCTCGTTTCCATTTGGCTGACACTTATCCGATGGACCCACCCCCTCGAAAAGAAAAAACATCATACCTGACATAGGAGAACTGATTGTAAGATTTCATGTTGCCTGTAAGTGATCATTTACTTCTTCATCTAGGTCCATCCTTTGTCGGAGAGAACTGTACACTGAATAAACGTCATAAAGACTCCACGCCGCTTTATAAGCTATACATTAGACTTATCAACACTTCAGCTAGTGCAAGTCAGCCAATGACATTGAAATACAACATCTACATCTAAATACATACCCTTGCCTGTACCATTCGAAAATGGTGCGCATAAACACCACTACGCACTTTCTTACGAGACATGAGTTTTGTTACCTTGTTTCCGTGGTCTTTACACGAGATGTAAAGTGGAGCAAGATTCCGCACTTAACATACAATTAGCAATTCACTGAAGGAAACTTCAAAAATTACATTTTCTCCGACATTTCGCCTGACTTTTGCTTTTAATGTGCAGTTAGCCAACGAAAATGCGCCGTCTTACCCGACACTACGCAAGGAGTCAGTTTCTAGTGGGATAAATTTATCCATTGTTATTTCAATGCGACAAATTTCGAGCTCATTTAATTTTTCTTCTTCATTTAATTTATACATGTGCATATACATCATGTACCTGGTTTGTCAGCATCTAATAGATTTGATTCCATACACAATTCTGGAACTTGTGGGGAAAAACCTGCTAAAATATTCCAGTCAGTGTATGCTATGCGTCAGCAACCCTTGCGATTTGTCGTCTTGAATCTATTCATCTTAGCTTGTGATATTTTGACGTTTCTGATGGAACGAACTTTCGGGTTCCTAGGTTTTCTCAATATGAGAAAATTCTATTTCGTCACATGAACTGTCTACTGTAGTGAAATTTCTGGCAAGGTTATAAATAATTACAACTTCCATTTATCGAATATTTTCAGAACTGTTTAAATCTCGCCTTGGCCATTCGATGACATATGACGGTTTCAGTTTTTCGTTAATACATGACCAGCAACATTTTTCCATATTTGTTGAAGCGTTTATTAACAAATCTGTTATACAGGGTGAGTCACCTAACATTACCGCTGGATTTATTTCGTAAACCACATCAAATACTGACGAATCGATTCCACAGACCGAACGTGAGGAGAGGGGCTAGTGTAACTGGTTAATACAAACCATAAAAAAATGCACGGAAGTATGTTTTTTAACACAAACCTACGTTTTTTTAAATGGAACACCGTTAGTTTTGTTAGCACATCTGAGCATATAAACAAATACGTAATCAGTGCCGTTTGTTGCATTGTAAAATGTTAATTACATCCGGAGATATTGTAACCTAAAGTTGACGCTTGAGTACCACTCCTCCGCTGTTCGATCGTGTGTATCGGAGAGCACCGAATTACGTAGGGATCCAAAGGGAACGGTGATGGACCTTAGGTACAGAAGAGACTGGAACAGCACATTACGTCCACATGCCAACACATTTTTATTGGTCTTTTTCACTGACGCACATGTACATTACCATGAGGGGTGAGGTACACGTACACACGTGGTTTCCATTTTCAATTACGGAGTGGAATAGAGTGTGTCCCGACATGTCAGGCCAATAGATGTTCAATGTGGTGGCCATCATTTGCTGCACACAATTGCAATCTCTGGCATAATGAATGTCGTACACGCCGCAGTACATCTGGTGTAGTGTCGCCGCAGGCTGCCACAATACGTTGTTTCATATCCTCTGGGGTTGTAGGCACATCACAGTACACATTCTCCTTTAACGTACCCCACAGAAAGAAGTCCAGAGGTGTAAGATCAGGAGAACGGGCTGGCCAATTTATGCGTTCTTCACGTCCTATGAAACGCCCGTCGAACATTCTGTCAAGGGTCAGCCTAGAGTTAACTGCGGAATGTGGAGGTGCACCATCATGCTGATACCACATGCGCCGACGCGTTTCCAGTGGGACATTTTCGAGCAACGTTGGCAGATCATTCTGCAGAAACGCGATGTATGTTGCAGCTGTTTGGGCCCCTGCAATGAAGTGAGGACCAATGAGGTGGTCGCCAACGATTCCGCACCATACATTTACAGTCCACGGTCGCTGTCGCTCTACCTGTCTGAGCCAGCGAGGATTGTCCACGGACCAGTAATGCATGTTCCGTAGATTCACTGCCCCGTGGTTTGTGAAAACCACTTTATCGGTAAACAGGTAGAACTGCAACGTATTCTCTGTTAATGCCCATTGACACAATTGCACTCGATGATTAAAGTCATCACCATGTAATTGCTGATGTAGCGACACACGAAATGGGTGAAAGCGGTGACGATGCAGTATGCGCATGACACTACTTTGACTCAGTCCACCGGCTCTCGTAATGTCCCGTGTACTCATGTGAGGGTTCATGGCAACAGCAGCTAACACACCAACTGCACCCGCTTCTCCTGTAACGGGCCTGTTACGGACCAGTTTGCGTGCTACGACCATACCTGTTGCATACAGTTGGCGGTAGATGTTTTGCAATGTGCGGCACGTTGGATGCTCTCTGTCCGGGTACCGTTCTGCATACACCCTGAAAGCTTCAGCTGCATTTCGTCGACACTCGCCATAGATGAGTATCATCTCCGCCTTTTCAGAGTTCGAATACACCATGGTCACAGTTCCTACAACACTACACTACCACGGACGTCTGGTAACACGGTGTACTACAGTTCGTCTGCGTGCGGAGACGAATGCAGAATAACAATAGCAGCAAGCGCTACATGCCGGCACTGCGACAGCTAGACCAAACCACAACAGTGCACTACAGCCACACTCGTAAACACGGTCGTCATCGTAAACATGTCCCTGCAGATGCTGCTCGCCGACCGTGGCCCGTGTTTGTTACAACACGCAACTGAACGTCGGAGGTTTCAAGCGTCAACATTAGGTTACAGTATCTCCGGATGTAATTAACATTTTACAATGCAACAAACGGCACTGATTACGTATTTGTTTATATGTTCAGATGTGCTTACAAAACTAACGTGGCTCCATTTAAAAAAACGTAGGTTTGAGTTAAAAAACATACTTCCGTGCATTTTTGTATGGTTTGTATTAAACAATTACACTAGCCCCTCTCCTCACGTTCGCTTTCAAGCGTCAACATTAGGTTACAGTATCTCCGGATGTAATTAACATTTTACAATGCAACAAACGGCACTGATTACGTATTTGTTTATATGTTCAGATGTGCTTACAAAACTAACGTGGCTCCATTTAAAAAAACGTAGATTTGAGTTAAAAAACATACTTCCGTGCATTTTTGTATGGTTTGTATTAAACAATTACACTAGCCCCTCTCCTCACGTTCGGTCTGTGGAATCGATTCGTCAGTATTTGATGTGGTTTACGAAATAAATCCAGCGGTAATGTTAGGTGACTCACCCTGTATACGCAGTACATACGTTTGGGCAACTAGTTTCGAACCAATCGCTTGATTCTCAAGGAGCCTCAGGAGGTTAGGCTCGAGAACGATGCAGTTGGTTCGAAAATAGTGGCCAAACATATTCTGAAGGTTCATTTCGGTCAGCAGTACCCACGGATTTGCAATCATGTTTAACGAATCCAGCGTGGGGCGCGCGCCGCCGCAGTAATGCACACGGCGGCCGCAACTGCTGGGAGGACTCTCCGCGGACTAGACGAGCAGCACTGACCACCCGGCGGCAGCAGAACTTTTCCTGCAGGCCGGCCAACTTCACCGTATCGCTGGAACGAAGCCACACCTCACGATGCGTCAGGTTCCGACGGCGAGTGGTGCCGAGCTTTGAAAGCACAGGGCACCTTCTATTGAGGAGTGTCGAGAGATAGTTGTTCTTGCATGGCTTGGTATCAGTTTCGCTGTAACCTTCTGACTTATTGATGTGTCGAATCGGAAGGTAACTTTATTAGTTTCTATTTTTTGTGATTTATGAGCAACTGAACTTTTTTATCGAGCCTTTGTTGCCCACATAGGAGAGAAAGGTACAGCCGGCCGGAGTGGCCGTGCGGTTATAGGCGCTACAGTCTGGAGCCGAGCGACCGCTACGGTCGCAGGTTCGAATCCTGCCTCGGGCATGGATGTGTGTGATGTCCTTAGGTTAGTTAGGTTTAATTAGTTCTAAGCTCTAGGCGACTGATGACCTCAGACGCTTTCTGCTTCGTTGCAGACTTTCATTAAAAAGCACACAACGTCGACTTTTCGCAAATCGTATAAAACTGATTTTTGTGACTGTGTCCATCTCGTGTTGAAAAGTGCTAACAAGAAGCCACACTAACACCGTGTTGCACTGTCTACACTGATTGACTTTTATTTGTTTCCAAGGCATTGCTCGTTTTCCTTTCTTATTTTGAACTGTATGAAAAGTCTTTTTCCTGGTCTATCACAAAGTTCGAGTTTGACTCCCTTATCAGAAACGATCAGCTATCGCTGTAACTGTATGTTAGTTCTATGTTCGCAGAAGCACAGACATCAGGTTTAGACTGCCAACACTGCAAGGAAGAGGCGGGGCTTTTTTCCCACACCTGTTCTCAACCCCCCCCCCCCCCCCCCCCTCACGCAGTCTCACTACTCCATTGTTTGCACATGCTGCCGACTGCAACATTAAATTGTCCACACTCTAAATACAATTACATCTGTTAAACTATCACTCTACAACTCTTTCCTGTGTTTTCCTTTCTTTCTTCTGTAGCGAATGAAATAACAAGTAATTTGGTGCCTGTATTCATAAATTATGAAATAGTAAAGGGCCTCATTTTTTAACTCCGCTGTAATAGTTATCAGGTTCAACTAAAAAGCAGTAATACCAAAAATCAGCCCTGTTCGAGAACGACCATCACTTCCGTTCATACATAGTGTTTACTTTTTTATTTTATTGTTGTACAACATTACATTACGAGCGATGAATAATAAGTAATAACGTAAACTATTTGCTAACAAACATTCACAAAGCGCTAAGAACCATTGAGTCTGAAAATGTGATATGTATTTTATTTATCAAAAATTATTATTATTGTAATCATCAAACCCCTCCCCACCCCCACCCCTCCTGAACCATGGACTTTGCCGTTGGTGGGGAGGCTTGCGTGCCTCAGCGATACAGATAGCCGTACCGTAGGTACAGTCGTGGACAAAACGAGCGAGACCCCTCGCCTTTTCGTTATGCTGATCCGCACGGCTTTAAAGTCTGCTACACAGCATAACCGGCAAGGCGACGAAGTGCTACCAACATACTATGCACAGGCGTGAAATTGACAAACTATCTGAACTTTTTTAGGCTGTTTTCAATAATTTGTAAGACTATATTAATGCTGATTAGTGTGTTAAATACAACACGTAAATATAAGACAGAATGAAGGAAGAAACGCTAATTGGTATGAACTGTACCAATAAAAATGAATTTCAACTTATCGAGATAACATAATTGTTTTAGTAAGACAAAGAACGCCGGATCGTTACGAATTAGCAAAATATTATCCGCTTTCGGCCGCGAAACGGTCTGTGTCAACGTTCAGACCAGTCATACTGGATTACCGTTGCTGACCTACCATGAAAGTGTGCAAATTTAGCAATGCGTGAAGATTCATAACGAAATTCAGTTAAAAATCATTCAGTGCCACACTTAAGTCAATTCCATTATTTACAGAAGCGGAAAAAGTAGGCAGTAACATGTATGAAATTCTACAAGAGTGTCATATTGACATGCACAGGGCGGCAGTACAGAATAAAGGTAGCGATAAAAAATATTGAGGGCGCGAGAATTTCTTAAAATTGCTTTACTGATATTCTACCTGCCTCCATCGAGATTAGAACCGAAAACAAACCAGACCTTCCTTTCACTACGCTAGCAGACAAACCAGGCAAACAGCCCTCTATTATTACCCCAGACATGAATAAGCCGGCAATTTCGCAATGAAAATGGTAAAATGATCTACAGATTCTGTTCCATAGAGCTTTCTGGGCTCAAAAACATGAATTTTCTTCCTTTATGTCACCGCTTATGTGATAATCATTCGGGATGTTTATCGAAATAACAAAATACTCTTATTAGAGGGTAAATTTAGTGGGATAATTCTGCACCACCTCAGGAAATAAACGGCTACATAGCTGCCAAACATATTCTACACTGTTTCGAATTCTCCACTAGACTCGCCACAGCCAGGAAACGTTCATTAGCCTAAGTGTTTCTTAAGCTACCTAGCAATGGGAATGTTCGCACTTCTAAAACACGGTAGCATTAATACTGGGATGTGAATTACAACGTGTATAGGCACATGGATTCTATTTGCATTCCTGTAAACGTGATTTGGATCGAAAGCGTAGCTACGATTAATATGCTGATGTATCGACTACAACTAGAACATTTCGAATAAAGAGTAGGGGGTGTTATTTATGCGGCCCTCATCTTCAGTAGCTGCCGTAGCTGTTTTCGTTGTTAGGATTTCGTCACCTAAACCGGTAAAAACGGAACCCTACTAGTCTCACTTTCTTGACCGTCTATCGGTCTACCCAACCATTCAAACACGTTTACCTCCAGAACGGGTAGACATAATAAGCGGAAATGTATCGCACTTCTTGCGGTAACCGGTCCCTTGGTGGTGTAAAAAAGTGAGCTTCTATGTCAACGCAATCTAAAGATACGGCCGTTTATGTAAAGAAAATTTACGCGAAAGGTCAAAAAATGGCTTCAAGAACTATGCGACCAAACTGCTTATGTCATCTGCCCCTAGACCTAGAACTACTTAAACCTAGCTAGCCTAAGGACATCACAGTCCGCATCGACTACTCAGTTTGTATATTTTGCTTTTTTTTTCATAGTTCCACACAACTTCTTCCTGTTTTCTCGATTGATCTGTGTTCAGTTTTTCAAGGCCTATCCACTGCGCCAACTTATAGGGAGGTTCCCTTGTTAGCTATGAAACAACTGTAGCGAAACGGAGCATCCTCGTTATCCATGTTATGGATAAGACGACTAATTCGCAACATAAATGTCAGTGTAAGCATCAATTTATGTTGGAACGTGCTTCCTGGACCAAATAACATACGTTTCCTACGTCTTCAATACGAATCATGAAGCAAATGTAATTTAAAGGACATAAAAATATCGAGTGATTTTACTAACATAATTATAAACCACCCACGAACATAAATCGATGATCACATAGTTGTAAAAAAGTAGTCTACAGTATTGCCATTGTCCATTAGACTAGCAGCAGGAAGAAAACGTACGCTCAGCTGTGATGAGATATCTTGCACTGACGAAGCTCGCGCTTCGAAGACACCACAGCATCGTCTGCCACCATTTCGTGGGAAACGAAATATCTCAAGTGTACAGCCTTAGACATAAAAACACCGCCGGCGCAAGCACCGTGCGATCCGCGATATGACGCCGTTGAAAGCACGGCTAACCCGCGCCGGAAAGCTGTTAATATCATCTGATGTTGCTAACAAATTATTTACTTCTGGTGAATGATTTTCTGCGCAGTTCATTTAAGATAGAATAACTAAAATATATTTGATGTTACGGAAGACGAAGGACACCTAATTCATTTCCCTCTCTTTACTTATGATGTTACATTCGCAATCTGAGCATACGTATTATCCATAACCACACTTTAGCGCCACACAGATACGTGAATGAAACACATTGGAGTACAGTTTTAGACATAAAAACTGACCGCTGGCCGCCTGTCACAGAGACTAAGTCCGAGTCTATTCACTTAACGTAGCCAATAAAACTGACCGGCCATCTGCACAATCTGGCAACACTGTAAGATGCGGAAGCGTTAGGAGGAAGTGTTGTCTACTTCCGAGATGTTCTCGGATTGTGTGAGCCCGTGGTCTAGTGCTAGCCGGCACGGTAGCTCAGCGTGTTCGGTCAGAGAGCCGGTTGGCCTCTGTAATAAAAAAACTGAGTGGAAGGATCAACCACCGAACTTGAACAGGATGTCCTGCGACGTCCGCAACGACCAAACACAACGATCGATAATGAACAATAAAAAAAAAGAAAAGAAAAAATGGTAATCGTCATGCATTCTAAGCTTATGGTCTCCTGTTCGTGTCCAAAAAATTTTTTTTCACCACATTTCGGTCTAAAGTTATGATTCTGATTGAGCATCGAAGATAATTCGCTTAACATTCTACCCACCAGCAATGACAAGTATTCCAGAAACAACTCCGCAGGACAGCTCGTGGCTGCGCCGCGATCATAACAGCTTCCGTTCGAGCGTTTCCTCGCGCTGCAGCGGCTACCGGCCACCGGCCAGACGCCACTCGCCGCCTGAAATCCGGCGCCGCCCATGTGAACGCGGCGCCGCGTTGTCAGTGTATGTATCAACCGTCATTTTCGAATTTGAAGTTCTAGTTATCATCTAGCAGTTAAGCACTGGATTTTGCATACTTGAAAATCATGAACTACAGTTAAGCATTGTAAAATCGAGTCGCAAGTGGAAAAAGGTGTAACACCTGAAACACGACGTTTATTTTTGGTATAACAGAGGGGTGAATGCAGAGGAGGCAGCTAGAAAGATTTGAACTGTGTTTGGAGCGAGTGCTTTTGGTAAAAATACCCCAGAAAAAGATATTCGTGTTTCAACAAAGATCGTTCTGGCATGAATGATTTTCCACATTAAGGAAGTCTCGACTACTGATAGATGTGATAGATTACTATTTAACCATCATGCGATGTTTGCATTCAACAGGCAAAGTTCAGAAGTCTGGTGTTGGAGTACTGCATGCTCTAATTCGAAACAACAAAAATCAATGGAGTGACTATTATTGAACGTCATCAGGTCACTCATCGACCATTCCTATGCAGTACTGTTACTGGTGACGTATTTTGTTGCCTTTATTGTCAACTTCCTAAGAAGAAATAAAGGCTGTGCCCCACCAAACGACGTAAACTCGAGGAAAGAGTAACGTGAACATGATATTTTACATCTGATAATTCCAAAAGTGTGTTTTGGGCTACGAATTCTGCCCCCAGGATGTGTGCAACACAGCTGGCATTTGCTGCCACAACTGAGACACCTTTCTTTCGCAGTGTAAGAAAATCGAGCAACAAAACTACATCACCTGTGCTACTGTATGATAACGCACTATGTTGATTTGAGAAACAAAACAATCCAGGAGATTGATAGAAAAGTCGTCTGTCAGGCACTTGTATCGATAGGGAAGTCCTCTCTCAAGCACTTGTCCCTCTCGTCATATATTTGTAAAATTTTACCTTTCCCGCTCTTGATCGATCAACCGTCAAGGCAATTAATTTCTAGACGGAAATACTCTTAAAACTACTCTGGTTTAATGACATCGTTAGAACCAGTAGGTTTCTACAGGCGTAGAATTTGTAAACAACTTTAGCATTGTCAGATCGTTTTAGATATCGTGAAAGAAAATTCTGCTGCTGATTAATTTCTCTTTGATAATTACTGTTGCGTTTAGTAAACTAATGGAAAATGCAATTAAAATATTCACTGTACTAATACAAATTAAATTCAGCTTCCTACAGAAACATCACGACGGCAGTCTATCTTAATAAAGCATTAAGTGTCTGTGAGACGATTGAACCTATTTTAACACGAATTAGTAGGATATTACCAACTTTTGACTTCGAAAAGATCTGTATTTATTTCATTTCCTGTACCATTCGCCAGTATTATGAAAATGTGACATTTCATAGGTAAAATTATGTATTCACAACAACAAAAAATATGTCGGTAGAAAACAAAAGTGGCATTATGAATTTGGCAGTACCGTAAGGTTTTCGCTCTGACAGTAAGAGTTACTGAAAGTAGCAAGACGAATTTTGCTCGAGCGTTGTCTTACGATTCCCTTATTGAGTTTTTATCAGCCTGCTTGTAGCTGTGCTACAAAAGAATTTCAGCGAGTCGCGAATGGCGAACGAAAGCAGCTTGCACCTGTTAGCTAAGCATGTTACCTGGGAACTGGTTTTTTCCTAAACTGGGAAGACGTCCATTTGTGGTTGAATTGTTGGCAAATGTCAGTCAGACGTGTGCCGTTGGTCTAAGCGTTTCGGTGTGTCGAATTTGTACCAAAGATTTTTCTACAGGTTTTTTCCGCCCAAATAGAGAGTTGAAGTTTCCCATTAGTATTTTCACGTCATCCTGGTGAATTTTGCTCATAGTATTTTCGACTTGGTTCCAGAATTTTTCCCATGCACTTCTAAGCGCTACAGTCTGGAACCGAGCGACCGCTACGGTCGCAGGATCGAATCCTGCCTCGGGTATGGATGAGTGTGATGTCCTTAGGTTAGTTAGGTTTAATTAGTTCTAAGTTCTAAGCGACTGATGACCTCAGAAGTTAAGTCGCATAGTGCTCAGAGCCATTTGAACCATTTTGAACCAGAATTTTTCGACATTTTCGGTGTTTTTCTTATTTTCGATGTTGGTGGGGACACGTGCATTGATGAGTGTATATTTTTTACTGGGGCTCTGAATCAGCATAGTACCTAAGCTTACACACTACTTAACCTAAATTATCCTAAGGACAAACACACAAACTCATGCCCGAGGGAGGACTCGAACCTCCGCCGGGATCAGCCACACAGCCCATGACTGGAGCCCCCCAGACCGCTCGGCTAATCCCGCGCGCCTACTAAAAGTATACTCGTCCACAAAACCCACGTGGACAATTATCTGATAATCGGTCAAGCTTCGCCTTTTTCGCAGCTCTTTAGCATACAAGTCCATTTACTCTCAGACTCCTCCTTACAATTCTTGCAATGCAAGGTAATTGAAAAATCCCATCCACTCGACGCCAACTGAGGAACTGACTGGTGCATGTGTTGTTCAACACACAGTAGTTGTCAGCCTCACTAGAATCAATGACTGTGTGTCTGTGTGTGTGTGTGTGTGTGTGTGTGTGTGTGTGTGGGTGGGTGTTTTCGTTTTCATGCACAATCTGAATCAATACTATTAACATTAGAGAGACAACCAACAATAAATAATTCATCAAATATGACTGTAAAGTATTTTAATGCGATGGGAAGTTACTAACTGAATTTTCACCCAACCCACGTCCAGCTTATTACGTTAAGTAAGATGTATTAACTCCATAGTATCGTTAGCAGAGACAGTGCGCTCTTGTTGTCGAGGCTCGCGACAAGCGCAGCGATCAGCAGTGCCCAATGCCGCCGCGATTTGTTTATGTTGGCTGAGCGTGGACACTGCAGCAGACGCTTCGCCATAAACAGAAAGAAATCACCTTGTCTCTGACCGCAGTGAGCCGATATCACTGCCTGCGTGTTCTTATAGTAACCAACGTGAGACTCTACTCACAGGAGCCATGGAGCAATTGCAATGGGTATCATGTCATTAGTCATCAGAATATTAACCAGTGATGAAATGTCCACTCTATATGAATCCCAAGAAAATAGGAACCTTCTCACAAAGGAATGAGAGGTGATATCAAAATTTATCCAACATACAAAAATTAACTGCAGGGCTTTATGTATGCAGTAGTAGCACACAAGGAAATATTATGTCTTGGAAGCGTATATTTCATTTCTTCTTCTCATTTTAACGCCCTTGTTTTAGTATGAAGTGGGAAAATAAACACGAAAAACTCAAGTTCCTCAGAAGCATATAAGTCATTTCCTCTTCTCATATCATAACTTTTGTTTTAGTATGAGGTAAAAATATAAACAGTTTAGGGTTCTGAAACATAATATGACACCAGATTCTTATCGTAGGCGCTATCGGAAACGCAAAAAACAGGGAGCTGTCCATTGCTTTGTCCAAAAGTCTGTTTCCTTTCATGCATTACTCACGTTAGGAGATTCTTATTTAAGGGCTTGTGGGCATCAAGTTCTTCAGCAGAACAAGCCTTATGTTATTGTGCTAATTACGGTATGGAAAAAATGCAACAAAGACGAGTTCCCCTGGAGCACATGTCTGTATTCAGCAATGACCGCCAGCTGCCACAACACTTCACAGAATCCTTGCGGCGGGCAACACAACTGTGCGTGCACTTCAGACTTAATTCAGTAAGACGCCAGGAGATGGATGGAAACGTCAATTTAACGTTTCTTTCCGAGTCGTATTCAACCCAGAATGAGGTGTTATTAAGGTAGTTGAACGTTCTAGCAATTACACTTATATAATTCCAATATGAGTATTCAGATAGCCAAAAGAACCCGTTAGTGCGAAACCATCTGGAACTGCATTAACATCAAACTGCAAGAACTTGAGACAATACGTGGACTCTTCTCTTCGCTAGGTGACCTATTACTGATATTTAGGATTCTCACCTGCCTAGGCGTAATGGAAACGGAACTTCAGAGGCGCTTTCCGCTATTCTTGACAAACATGAGAAACTTGTAATCACTGCGAGTTACAACTGCGTGATGATAATGGTTCAGGTTGTCAGTAGTTGTGGTGGTGTTATGCTGTCAAACTGCTTGCGTCAACGTTAATGGTGGCGCACATAATTTAGCGCTGACTACCTACCTAAGTAAAGATAGTGTTGTGGCGTCGTCGCTTGTCTTTATTTGGCCTCAGCTTGAGTAATCCGATTTAACGAACATAGTACTACATTCGCGGGCTGCTAATGATAAAGTATGACTACAGAGATCATCGTGCGGGTATTACATTAATTCTGCAATGAATTGCTTAAAAAATGTTACCCTCAGCTATGCAGCTGGAATGACTCATTACACAGGTACTCTATGTTGCACTTGGTTAAGTGATCATTTCGCTGCAATCCTGCTTCTTCTGTTTGTAAATGCTTGTATACGTCTAAAATGGTTCAAATGGTTCTGAGTGCTATGGGAATTAACATCTGAGGTGGTCAGTCCGCTAGAACTTAGAACTACTTAAACCTAACTAACCTAAGGACCTCAGACACATCCATGTCGGAGACTGGAGTCGAACCTGAGACCGTAGCTCTCACGCGGTTCCAGACTGTAGCGCCTAGAACCACTCGACCACCCTGGCCGGCATACTTGTGTACTGACCATTCGTTATTTGACTAAATATGAACTACAATCTAATTCGCATGTATATGGCATGGGTTAGCTCCGGCACGAAGGTATGACTAAGGATTGGTTTCCGTTGGAGTCCCGTTATTTTGATGGCAAGACTAATGTTCGCAAATCACCTCTATTGCCTCAAAAAACAATTGCATCTTAAATATCGAAGGACCGACGTCCGCACTGTCACAGCGCGTTGAAATACAGCAACGACAGCAGATGAAAATTTGTGACCGACTGAGCTTCGAACCTAGACCTGCTGCTTACTAGACAGACGTTCTGACCACTGCACTATTACTTTTTTTTATAGTTTGAGAAGAATTTCAGCACCAGGTAGGCGGAGGCAAAGAGGGCAGGGGTCGAAAATCCGAGGCCTGCCCACAGTGCCTCCCCCATACCTGTCACTGAGCAGCTGCATTATTCACATGTATTCCATGTTTGCACTCATATATTCCTTTAAATTGTTGAACAAAATTGAAGTAGTAATTAAGGTAAAATAAATTACAGATTGTCGCCTCCAATCGCGTGCGATCCTTGTGGAACATAACTTATAACAGTGAACAGGGTGACGGAAAAATAAATAACAACCATTCATTCAGAAATATATTCACAATTTAAGTTATTATGCACTGGATGCATATGAAGTCTGTAAGGAAGCCATATATTTTTCAACAAATGGAAGAAGTTTCGGAGCCGGAGGGGGTTTGCCAAATTAGAACAGTTGTGATTTAGGAACCGACGTAAAAGAATATTGCAGGAATAAAAAAAAATGAAAGAATAGTATTCTGCTTCTAATCAATAAAACTGTCCAACTCTTTGTAGCCCACATAAAGCAATAGATAAAAATTTTTTAAAACATTCCTTATATTTGTTATTCTTCTTCAGCTTAAAATGTTCTTCTGCAATATAAAACATGCACTCTTCTAAGTTCTAAGTTTTGTTTATTACGACGTACAACAGAAACTGTCCCAGAAGCCACGAATAACTGTTATTCTTTGCGGACGGGTAACATTTCCAGTCAGGTTTAAAGCTTCAGTTATCGGTATATGACTTTCTGCAGGAGACATAATATAGTGGTTTGCTGAGAGGTCGAGAACAGATGAATGTACCGGGTCTGGTGTACTGCCTAGAATCTCTTTAGGGAAGATGGCCACAGTATTACATGACATCTTCTATCAGCAAGTGCACGGAGGAGAATTAGAGTAGACCCTACAAAAATCGTAGCATCCACTTTTATTCAGACAGCCAAGCAGCTCTGAAATCTATATCTGCCCGTACAACTAGATCGAAGGTCGTTGCAGAATGCCATGAAACATTTTCTTTCGGTCGTGTCCGAAAGAACAGACATCACACATATATCCATATACAGGGTGTTTCAGGAGGAATAGTAGATATTTTAGCAGGTGGTAGTACAGACAAAATGCATAAAAAAATTCCATATAAATGCGTCCACTTTTTATTGAGGACAGAGATACAGCTGTTAGTACACTCTTTGACATAAAACTCGACCGGCGGCCGGCCGCTTCAGAGGCTAAGTCCGCGCCGATCGCGACATGGGACAAAAAAACTGGCCAACTCGCTAATTCTCTAAGTCCGGTTATCTGCACAATCTGGCAACGCTGTAGACTGCGGCACTTCCTGGAGGAAAACTTGTCCCAAGATAGAGAGACACTAGGCTGATTACGCCTGTGGTCTTGCGGTAGCGTGCGTTGTTTCTGTTCATAATGTCAGTGGATCGAGAGCAGCTGGCATAAAATATTTTTATAGCCTCTTCTGTCTGAATGCTGAAGACGTGAATGTAATGGTAGCGCAGATTCAATCTATTTCGCTTTGTGACACACCGATATCAAAATTTTATCTAGTAACGATTTTGCGGCAGATTTCCTGCAGACTGTCCTCCTCTGGACGCCGTATGCGGCAAAGCTCCGGGATCCATTTGCTGGCTACTGGCAGCGGCCGTGGCGACAGCAGCGGCGCTGCACTCCCCCGTTCTTTATCGAAAGCGCCTGCTACCGCTCATCGCTTTTGTTGATTTAAAACGCTTTATTATTAAATGTTGCTCCACAGAAAATTTCTACAATTTCCATTCACGCTCAAAAGCAACGGAGACAGACGCCCTGATTAGTAGGCGGGTAATCGGCAAGAGCTGAGTATGGCCCGAAATTAATTTTATAGACTGGGACGAAATTAAACCACCTCACTACATTCGACGAATTTATAAATGCTTCATACCTCGTTTCTTTTCCTTTCAAACTTAATTATTTGTGCAACTTTTGGTCAATGTTTGGATGTTTTCGTCAAGCCAGAGTGAGCGTCTGTGGTGTAAAGTGTATTACAGTTCTTGTTTCATTCCTTATGGTAAGTCTATGCGATAAACTGTGTGAATACCTTGCAATGCATGCTCTGTAGCAGTGCAGGCACACTGCACATTTGGAGTTCCATGTACGGGTTCATGAAGTATTTATTGTTGATCGGAAGTGATAGTTAAGGTCATCAGATTTAAACCAGAAAAATTTGTCGTTTTGAAGGTTTCAGAGAACGGAAAGGAATTGCTGACGCCGGTGTTAGAAAACGTCTACAGTTAAATGCTATTGCAAAAATTTAGAAGATGGGAACTATATTAATGAACAGGTGCACTTCATAAACAACCTTCCGACATGTTAGACCTATATGACGAACAAAGCTCAAATTTATATCGTTGACAGTCGGTTTGAATCTTTTCAGGACCTATTTTACAGTGAAGCACCTTGGAATTTGCAAAGCAGAAATCCATGATATTAACTTAATTTACTGAGTCGAAATCGGACGAAGATTGATGTTTAAAGGCATTCTTCAGATTTCGCATAAGAAATTTTTACTAGCAGTTTGCAACTCCATTAATTAAAATGGAAAATAAAAGGTTGTAGTCAGCGGCTTCTACTGTGATTCGAACTTATAGTACAAGCACTGCAACGCACAAGGGAACCTCTGAGCTAACGACACACTGGCGGCCAGAGGCGGACTATAGTCACTGCGATGTTGCCTGAGCCTCAAAACGCAACCTTTAACACACAAACAGAGGAGGTGGAGATTACTGTTTTAACATCCCGTCGACCACGATGTCATTAGAGACGGAGCACAAGCTCGGATTAGGGAAGGATGGGGAAGGAAATCGGCCGTGCCCTTCCTAAGGAACCATCCCAGCATTTTCCTGAAGCGATTTAGGGAAATCATTGAAAACCTAAATCAGGATGGCCGGGCGCGGGATTGCACCGTCGTCCTCCCGAATGCACACACAAACAGGTGTTACTTATGTGAAGAACGCTGTTCTTGGAGTCCAGAAATTAAATATACTTTCTAACTGTGTCATCTTGCAGTGTATTATATCGTACGAGTCTTCGATGTGGAAAACGAATGTCAAGTGAATTTAGCGAGGTAACGCCGACCTACACCCGGAAGTAAATGCACTATCAGAGTGTTGACAAATACTTGCTACGACGCTGCCATTTCTCGGCTCTCTGACGAGGCAGCTCTTCAGCGAAATGCTTGCCGTGATTCTCCGATACGGTTCTTCAGAGTGGAGACGCGCGCGCACGTTTGGTTTTTATGCGGCGTTCTCCCCTGATGGTTTCTGACGTCGCCTTGTGGGCTATGTATACATATGAGACATTCAATTATCATTAATCCAGAATGATACAAGTTTCAGCTTCCGGCGTGGAAGAAGGCTGTTGACGCCGACATTATATCATTTCAACGTAGGGAAAGCAAAACGGATCATTCAATGTTTCTCATTCAACATAAAGCATGTGAGATAAATTTCCGTAACGTTCATAATCATCTAAAAATACAAACGAAGTAAAAATACACCGGAAGCTTATTCGAATTGAATATAATGTAAGATACCAAACGCTTTGCACCTCGATGTCGAATTTGTCCACTTGCAATCGTTTGCAGCATGCACATAGAATGTCATGATTACCACGAGAATGAAGAAATATGTTGGTAAGGAGGGAAGCAAGAAGAGACGCAGTCAACAAATATTCTATTCCTCATGGCATTCATTTCATTTGACACGTAAGAAGAGGTAAAGCGGGAATTTACTTTCGTTAACACGAAAGATATGCCGCACATATTGATAACGAGGAAGTCTGCGTCTTCATACGTTTCCTCCTTGAAATCTGTATGCTCTATTATATACTAAGTAGCCCGATCATTGTTTCAGTAATGTTACCCTCTTGTTTGACCCCGTAACGATGAACAGATTCCAAATGCATGTCTCTGCGTGAAAGTAGCTGTTCGAACCCTTCCTGGGTTGTTTTTTGTGTTTTATTGCTTGGAATTCCTGAAGCAGACCACTGTGCCTTCCCCCCTCGTGGGTTAGGTCTCAAAACTAAACCGCTTTGTATCCAATGGCATAATTTATTCATACAGCATCAGCATAAGACTCTTCCGAGTGAGAGAATGACAATAACAATCGTAACAAGAACAAGCAAATAATGAATGATGTTTATTCCAACGCAGAACGAGAATGGCTTTAAATATAAAAATCTATATCTATATCCATATCTATTGATCTTTGAGTTGGCACAATGCAAATATATTCTTAGCATTTAGTTACTGAATTTAGTTCTGGATGTTTGCAGAGAAAAGGAAAAGTCGGTACTTCTCGCTAGTGTAATATAATGTGAACCAGCAACTACCCTTTCCTTAGAACACGACTCAAGCGGGTCCTCAAGCAGGCACTGCTGCATTCTGTTCCCTGACATTGCTCTGATGACGGTTAATGCAGATAGTTCCGATTATGAAATACAAAACGTATTGTAGGTTAGTTCCTAGGATAGTAACATTGAATTTGCGTTGTAGATGGCACATGAACGTGATGACTATCCATATTACTCATCAATATAAAAAGACAATATTTTGGGAATTTAGTAGGATTACTCAAAATGAATTCTGAAATTGGGTGACTGACCGCACAGGTGCTAAACGTCGTCAAGAGTATACGATGTCCTAATCGCATTAGGAATATGAAGATCGTCTTCGACAGCTCGCAACTTTCACATTGTTATCTCCACCCTACTCCAGACAGCTCTCGGTGGAGTTGCACTACGTTGCCGATGTTAGGGAAGGCCTTCAAACCGACAACAGACCACATATTGAAAAATACAAGCGAATTCTCTTGCAGCGTAAGCTTATTGTAACTAATCTAAAAGTTATTAGAGAGGAACATTGTCCTATTCAAAAAAAGTAAAATGTTACACACTGTTGACGTCAAACGGACATTATCTATGTCCTGTCTTGTGTCCTACTCCTCTATAATATCAAGTGTACTATGAAAATGATTATATATAATGGATTATAAGGTAATGCATTGATACCAGATGGCGGGGGCCGGCCGATGTGGCCGTGCGGTTCGAATCCTGCCTCGGGCATGGATGTGTGTGATGTCCTTAGGTTAGTTAGGTTTAAGTAGTTCTAAGTTCTAGGGGACTGATGACCTTAGAAGTTAAGTCCCATAGTGCTCAGAGCCATTTGAACCATTTGAACTATTTAACACAAAATGACATTAAAAATTTAAGTTATTCACGAGCAGCTAGTTGAGAATATGTATGAACATTAAATGACACGACGAACCGTCTTGTTCTGCATATGGATTCAAACCCAGCTCATGCAGACTAAGCAAAGATTTCGTGACTGACGGAAACTAACAGTCATTCCTGATTAGGCATATAGAGAGTGATATACCTCGATTTTAGACAGTATCAGTTAGCAAATATCAACTTTAAATTGCATAACGCAAACACTTTTAACAGACGCCAATTCCTACCCAGCATCTATTGTCCCTGTTAACGAACTACGAGAGATGTTAAATATTGCTTCTTCACAAGTAACTTACTTGATATGCCGTGAGGTAAAGCTGTGTGTTGGACACGGATTCGAACCCGGAACCTAATCGGATTGCCATCGAAGCACAGTCAAATGTGACATATCGGAATTTCGCGGCAGTAACTAGATGTTTTAACTGAAATGACGAGACGAAACATTAATTTTTTCCTTTCCAGGACTCCAACCCGGCACCTATCGCTGTTATATTCTAGAGAAAACTAACGTTAAATATGGGTTTGTTGCACCAGCAGTGACATGTGAGCATGTTTGAACTGAAATAATATGAGTTCAGCGCTCACTGGGAATAGAGCCCCACACAAAGAGACGTCAGCTACCGAATTTTTCTCCACCAGCTGCTCAGAATAGCATCTTGAACTTACAGTCATCTCGCAAATAGTTCTGTGTCTCACTGGGAGTTAAAAACGTCGGATATCGTTAGTGTTGACAGCGAATGAAAATACATTAAAAATCAAAATTATTATCCACCAGCAGATAGGTGTTCTCATGCTAGAGCTTGATAATACATAATTAAATCTTTAGTGCCGGGCCAGGATTCGATCCCATTCACGCATAATATGTGAAGGTGTTGAGGAATCTGCAGTTTTGAACAAACAGCAAATTGTAGTCGAGCTGTATTGCCACGAAGGGATCAAATTCCGCGTTAAGGGCGGTCTGAGTTGCATTCCCAGTTCAGAACCAATTTTATCGACATACAGAAGCCCAAATAAAAGATGGAATAAGTGTCCTGTGACCATACATAGCGTTTGTGTCGTCACTTGAAATAAATAACTAGTATAAGAAAGGTTACTGGAGATAGAGTTTCTACATGTCGCCACTCCAGACTTTATTGTGGTTCAACCTACCGTCTACTTGGTAAAGAAGGAATATCATCTTTAATGTGAATTTTCAGACCACGCAGCCATTATATCTCCTTCACATTAAAGATGATATTCCTTCTTTACCAAGTAGACGGTAGGTTGAACCACAATAAAGTCTGGAGTGGCGACATGTAGAAACTCTATCTCCAGTAACCTTTCTTATACTAGTTATTTATTTCAAGTGACGACACAAACGCTATGTATGGTCACAGGACACTTATTCCATCTTTTATTTGGGCTTCTGTATGTCGATAAAATTGGTTCTGAACTGGGAATGCAACTCAGACCGCCCTTAACGCGGAATTTGATCCCTTCGTGGCAATACAGCTCGACTACAATTTGCTGTTTGTTCAAAACTGCAGATTCCTCAACACCTTCACATATTATGCGTGAATGGGATCGAATCCTGGCCCGGCACTAAAGATTTAATTATGTATTGTCAAGCTCTAGCATGAGAACACCTATCTGCTGGTGGATAATAATTTTGATTTTTAATGTATTTTCATTCGCTGTCAACACTAACGATATCCGACGTTTTTAACTCCCAGTGAGACACAGAACTATTTGCGAGATGACTGTAAGTTCAAGATGCTATTCTGAGCAGCTGGTGGAGAAAAATTCGGTAGCTGACGTCTCTTTGTGTGGGGCTCTATTCCCAGTGAGCGCTGAACTCATATTATTTCAGTTCAAACATGCTCACATGTCACTGCTGGTGCAACAAACCCATATTTAACGTTAGTTTTCTCTAGAATATAACAGCGATAGGTGCCGGGTTGGAGTCCTGGAAAGGAAAAAATTAATGTTTCGTCTCGTCATTTCAGTTAAAACATCTAGTTACTGCCGCGAAATTCCGATATGTCACATTTGACTGTGCTTCGATGGCAATCCGATTAGGTTCCGGGTTCGAATCCGTGTCCAACACACAGCTTTACCTCACGGCATATCAAGTAAGTTACTTGTGAAGAAGCAATATTTAACATCTCTCGTAGTTCGTTAACAGGGACAATAGATGCTGGGTAGGAATTGGCGTCTGTTAAAAGTGTTTGCGTTATGCAATTTAAAGTTGATATTTGCTAACTGATACTGTCTAAAATCGAGGTATATCACTCTCTATATGCCTAATCAGGAATGACTGTTAGTTTCCGTCAGTCACGAAATCTTTGCTTAGTCTGCATGAGCTGGGTTTGAATCCATATGCAGAACAAGACGGTTCGTCGTGTCATTTAATGTTCATACATATTCTCAACTAGCTGCTCGTGAATAACTTAAATTTTTAATGTCATTTTGTGTTAAATAGTTCAAATGGTTCAAATGGCTCTGAGCACTATGGGACTTAACTTCTAAGGTCATCAGTCCCCTAGAACTTAGAACTACTTAAACCTAACTAACCTAAGGACATCACACACATCCATGCCCGAGGCAGGATTCGAACCGCACGGCCACATCGGCCGGCCCCCGCCATCTGGTATCAATGCATTACCTTATAATCCATTATATATAATCATTTTCATAGTACACTTGATATTATAGAGGAGTAGGACACAAGACAGGACATAGATAATGTCCGTTTGACGTCAACAGTGTGTAACATTTTACTTTTTTTGAATAGGACAATGTTCCTCTCTAATAACTTTTAGATTAGTTACAATAAGCTTACGCTGCAAGAGAATTCGCTTGTATTTTTCAATATGTGGTCTGTTGTCGGTTTGAAGGCCTTCCCTAACATCGGCAACGTAGTGCAACTCCACCGAGAGCTGTCTGGAGTAGGGTGGAGATAACAATGTGAAAGTTGCGAGCTGTCGAAGACGATCTTCATATTCCTAATGCGATTAGGACATCGTATACTCTTGACGACGTTTAGCACCTGTGCGGTCAGTCACCCAATTTCAGAATTCATTTTGAGTAATCCTACTAAATTCCCAAAATATTGTCTTTTTATATTGATGAGTAATATGGATAGTCATCACGTTCATGTGCCATCTACAACGCAAATTCAATGTTACTATCCTAGGAACTAACCTACAATACGTTTTGTATTTCATAATCGGAACTATCTGCATTAACCGTCATCAGAGCAATGTCAGGGAACAGAATGCAGCAGTGCCTGCTTGAGGACCTGCTTGAGTCGTGTTCTAAGGAAAGGGTAGTTGCTGGTTCACATTATATTACACTAGCGAGAAGTACCGACTTTTCCTTTTCTCTGCAAACATCCAGAACTAAATTCAGTAACTAAATGCTAAGAATATATTTGCATTGTGCCAACTCAAAGATCAATAGATATGGATATAGATATAGATTTTTATATTTAAAGCCATTCTCGTTCTGCGTTGGAATAAACATCATTCATTATTTGCTTGTTCTTGTTACGATTGTTATTGTCATTCTCTCACTCGGAAGAGTCTTATGCTGATGCTGTATGAATAAATTATGCCATTGGATACAAAGCGGTTTAGTTTTGAGACCTAACCCACGAGGGGGGAAGGCACAGTGGTCTGCTTCAGGAATTCCAAGCAATAAAACACAAAAAACAACCCAGGAAGGGTTCGAACAGCTACTTTCACGCAGAGACATGCATTTGGAATCTGTTCATCGTTACGGGGTCAAACAAGAGGGTAACATTACTGAAACAATGATCGGGCTACTTAGTATATAATAGAGCATACAGATTTCAAGGAGGAAACGTATGAAGACGCAGACTTCCTCGTTATCAATATGTGCGGCATATCTTTCGTGTTAACGAAAGTAAATTCCCGCTTTACCTCTTCTTACGTGTCAAATGAAATGAATGCCATGAGGAATAGAATATTTGTTGACTGCGTCTCTTCTTGCTTCCCTCCTTACCAACATATTTCTTCATTCTCGTGGTAATCATGACATTCTATGTGCATGCTGCAAACGATTGCAAGTGGACAAATTCGACATCGAGGTGCAAAGCGTTTGGTATCTTACATTATATTCAATTCGAATAAGCTTCCGGTGTATTTTTACTTCGTTTGTATTTTTAGATGATTATGAACGTTACGGAAATTTATCTCACATGCTTTATGTTGAATGAGAAACATTGAATGATCCGTTTTGCTTTCCCTACGTTGAAATGATATAATGTCGGCGTCAACAGCCTTCTTCCACGCCGGAAGCTGAAACTTGTATCATTCTGGATTAATGATAATTGAATGTCTCATATGTATACATAGCCCACAAGGCGACGTCAGAAACCATCAGGGGAGAACGCCGCATAAAAACCAAACGTGCGCGCGCGTCTCCACTCTGAAGAACCGTATCGGAGAATCACGGCAAGCATTTCGCTGAAGAGCTGCCTCGTCAGAGAGCCGAGAAATGGCAGCGTCGTAGCAAGTATTTGTCAACACTCTGATAGTGCATTTACTTCCGGGTGTAGGTCGGCGTTACCTCGCTAAATTCACTTGACATTCGTTTTCCACATCGAAGACTCGTACGATATAATACACTGCAAGATGACACAATTAGAAAGTATATTTAATTTCTGGACTCCAAGAACAGCGTTCTTCACATAAGTAACACCTGTTTGTGTGTGCATTCGGGAGGACGACGGTGCAATCCCGCGCCCGGCCATCCTGATTTAGGTTTTCAATGATTTCCCTAAATCGCTTCAGGAAAATGCTGGGATGGTTCCTTAGGAAGGGCACGGCCGATTTCCTTCCCCATCCTTCCCTAATCCGAGCTTGTGCTCCGTCTCTAATGACATCGTGGTCGACGGGATGTTAAAACAGTAATCTCCACCTCCTCTGTTTGTGTGTTAAAGGTTGCGTTTTGAGGCTCAGGCAACATCGCAGTGACTATAGTCCGCCTCTGGCCGCCAGTGTGTCGTTAGCTCAGAGGTTCCCTTGTGCGTTGCAGTGCTTGTACTATAAGTTCGAATCACAGTAGAAGCCGCTGACTACAACCTTTTATTTTCCATTTTAATTAATGGAGTTGCAAACTGCTAGTAAAAATTTCTTATGCGAAATCTGAAGAATGCCTTTAAACATCAATCTTCGTCCGATTTCGACTCAGTAAATTAAGTTAATATCATGGATTTCTGCTTTGCAAATTCCAAGGTGCTTCACTGTAAAATAGGTCCTGAAAAGATTCAAACCGACTGTCAACGATATAAATTTGAGCTTTGTTCGTCATATAGGTCTAACATGTCGGAAGGTTGTTTATGAAGTGCACCTGTTCATTAATATAGTTCCCATCTTCTAAATTTTTGCAATAGCATTTAACTGTAGACGTTTTCTAACACCGGCGTTAGCAATTCCTTTCCGTTCTCTGAAACCTTCAAAACGACAAATTTTTCTGGTTTAAATCTGATGACCTTAACTATCACTTCCGATCAACAATAAATACTTCATGAACCCGTACATGGAACTCCAAATGTGCAGTGTGCCTGCACTGCTACAGAGCATGCATTGCAAGGTATTCACACAGTTTATCGCATAGACTTACCATAAGGAATGAAACAAGAACTGTAATACACTTTACACCACAGACGCTCACTCTGGCTTGACGAAAACATCCAAACATTGACCAAAAGTTGCACAAATAATTAAGTTTGAAAGGAAAAGAAACGAGGTATGAAGCATTTATAAATTCGTCGAATGTAGTGAGGTGGTTTAATTTCGTCCCAGTCTATAAAATTAATTTCGGGCCATACTCAGCTCTTGCCGATTACCCGCCTACTAATCAGGGCGTCTGTCTCCGTTGCTTTTGAGCGTGAATGGAAATTGTAGAAATTTTCTGTGGAGCAACATTTAATAATAAAGCGTTTTAAATCAACAAAAGCGATGAGCGGTAGCAGGCGCTTTCGATAAAGAACGGGGGAGTGCAGCGCCGCTGCTGTCGCCACGGCCGCTGCCAGTAGCCAGCAAATGGATCCCGGAGCTTTGCCGCATACGGCGTCCAGAGGAGGACAGTCTGCAGGAAATCTGCCGCAAAATCGTTACTAGATAAAATTTTGATATCGGTGTGTCACAAAGCGAAATAGATTGAATCTGCGCTACCATTACATTCACGTCTTCAGCATTCAGACAGAAGAGGCTATAAAAATATTTTATGCCAGCTGCTCTCGATCCACTGACATTATGAACAGAAACAACGCACGCTACCGCAAGACCACAGGCGTAATCAGCCTAGTGTCTCTCTATCTTGGGACAAGTTTTCCTCCAGGAAGTGCCGCAGTCTACAGCGTTGCCAGATTGTGCAGATAACCGGACTTAGAGAATTAGCGAGTTGGCCAGTTTTTTTGTCCCATGTCGCGATCGGCGCGGACTTAGCCTCTGAAGCGGCCGGCCGCCGGTCGAGTTTTATGTCAAAGAGTGTACTAACAGCTGTATCTCTGTCCTCAATAAAAAGTGGACGCATTTATATGGAATTTTTTTATGCATTTTGTCTGTACTACCACCTGCTAAAATATCTACTATTCCTCCTGAAACACCCTGTATATGGATATATGTGTGATGTCTGTTCTTTCGGACACGACCGAAAGAAAATGTTTCATGGCATTCTGCAACGACCTTCGATCTAGTTGTACGGGCAGATATAGATTTCAGAGCTGCTTGGCTGTCTGAATAAAAGTGGATGCTACGATTTTTGTAGGGTCTACTCTAATTCTCCTCCGTGCACTTGCTGATAGAAGATGTCATGTAATACTGTGGCCATCTTCCCTAAAGAGATTCTAGGCAGTACACCAGACCCGGTACATTCATCTGTTCTCGACCTCTCAGCAAACCACTATATTATGTCTCCTGCAGAAAGTCATATACCGATAACTGAAGCTTTAAACCTGACTGGAAATGTTACCCGTCCGCAAAGAATAACAGTTATTCGTGGCTTCTGGGACAGTTTCTGTTGTACGTCGTAATAAACAAAACTTAGAACTTAGAAGAGTGCATGTTTTATATTGCAGAAGAACATTTTAAGCTGAAGAAGAATAACAAATATAAGGAATGTTTTAAAAAATTTTTATCTATTGCTTTATGTGGGCTACAAAGAGTTGGACAGTTTTATTGATTAGAAGCAGAATACTATTCTTTCATTTTTTTTTATTCCTGCAATATTCTTTTACGTCGGTTCTTAAATCACAACTGTTCTAATTTGGCAAACCCCCTCCGGCTCCGAAACTTCTTCCATTTGTTGAAAAATATATGGCTTCCTTACAGACTTCATATGCATCCAGTGCATAATAACTTAAATTGTGAATATATTTCTGAATGAATGGTTGTTATTTATTTTTCCGTCACCCTGTTCACTGTTACAAGTTATGTTCCACAAGGATCGCACGCGATTGGAGGCGACAATCTGTAATTTATTTTACCTTAATTACTACTTCAATTTTGTTCAACAATTTAAAGGAATATATGAGTGCAAACATGGAATACATGTGAATAATGCAGCTGCTCAGTGACAGGTATGGGGGAGGCACTGTGGGCAGGCCTCGGATTTTCGACCCCTGCCCTCTTTGCCTCCGCCTACCTGGTGCTGAAATTCTTCTCAAACTATAAAAAAAAGTAATAGTGCAGTGGTCAGAACGTCTGTCTAGTAAGCAGCAGGTCTAGGTTCGAAGCTCAGTCGGTCACAAATTTTCATCTGCTGTCGTTGCTGTATTTCAACGCGCTGTGACAGTGCGGACGTCGGTCCTTCGATATTTAAGATGCAATTGTTTTTTGAGGCAATAGAGGTGATTTGCGAACATTAGTCTTGCCATCAAAATAACGGGACTCCAACGGAAACCAATCCTTAGTCATACCTTCGTGCCGGAGCTAACCCATGCCATATACATGCGAATTAGATTGTAGTTCATATTTAGTCAAATAACGAATGGTCAGTATACAAGTATGCCGGCCAGGGTGGTCGAGTGGTTCTAGGCGCTACAGTCTGGAACCGCGTGAGAGCTACGGTCTCAGGTTCGACTCCAGTCTCCGACATGGATGTGTCTGAGGTCCTTAGGTTAGTTAGGTTTAAGTAGTTCTAAGTTCTAGCGGACTGACCACCTCAGATGTTAATTCCCATAGCACTCAGAACCATTTGAACCATTTTAGACGTATACAAGCATTTACAAACAGAAGAAGCAGGATTGCAGCGAAATGATCACTTAACCAAGTGCAACATAGAGTACCTGTGTAATGAGTCATTCCAGCTGCATAGCTGAGGGTAACATTTTTTAAGCAATTCATTGCAGAATTAATGTAATACCCGCACGATGATCTCTGTAGTCATACTTTATCATTAGCAGCCCGCGAATGTAGTACTATGTTCGTTAAATCGGATTACTCAAGCTGAGGCCAAATAAAGACAAGCGACGACGCCACAACACTATCTTTACTTAGGTAGGTAGTCAGCGCTAAATTATGTGCGCCACCATTAACGTTGACGCAAGCAGTTTGACAGCATAACACCACCACAACTACTGACAACCTGAACCATTATCATCACGCAGTTGTAACTCGCAGTGATTACAAGTTTCTCATGTTTGTCAAGAATAGCGGAAAGCGCCTCTGAAGTTCCGTTTCCATTACGCCTAGGCAGGTGAGAATCCTAAATATCAGTAATAGGTCACCTAGCGAAGAGAAGAGTCCACGTATTGTCTCAAGTTCTTGCAGTTTGATGTTAATGCAGTTCCAGATGGTTTCGCACTAACGGGTTCTTTTGGCTATCTGAATACTCATATTGGAATTATATAAGTGTAATTACTAGAACGTTCAACTACCTTAATAACACCTCATTCTGGGTTGAATACGACTCGGAAAGAAACGTTAAATTGACGTTTCCATCCATCTCCTGGCGTCTTACTGAATTAAGTCTGAAGTGCACGCACAGTTGTGTTGCCCGCCGCAAGGATTCTGTGAAGTGTTGTGGCAGCTGGCGGTCATTGCTGAATACAGACATGTGCTCCAGGGGAACTCGTCTTTGTTGCATTTTTTCCATACCGTAATTAGCAGAATAACATAAGGCTTGTTTCTGCTGAAGAACTTGATGCCCACAAGTCCTTAAATAAGAATCTCCTAACGTGTGTAATGCATGAAAGGAAACAGACTTTTGAACAAAACAATGGACAGCTCCCTGCTTTTTGCGTTTCCGATAGCGCCTACGATAAGAATCTGGTGTCATATTATGTTTCACAACCCTAAACTGTTTATATTTTTACCTCATACTAAAACAAAAGTTATGATATGAGAAGAGGAAATGACTTATATGCTTCTGAGGAACTTGAGTTTTTCGTGTTTATTTTCCCACTTCATACTAAAACAAGGGCGTTAAAATGAGAAGAAGAAATGAAATATACGCTTCCAAGACATAATATTTCCTTGTGTGCTACTACTGCATACATGAAAGCCCTGCAGTTAATTTTTGTATGTTGGATAAATTTTGATATCACCTCACATTCCTTTGTGAGAAGGTTCCTATTTTCTTGAGATTCATATAGAGTGGACATTTCATCACTGGTTAATATTCTGATGACTAATGACATGATACCCATTGCAATTGCTCCATGGCTCCTGTGAGTAGAGTCTCACGTTGGTTACTATAAGAACACGCAGGCAGTGATATCGGCTCACTGCGGTCAGAGACAAGGTGATTTCTTTCTGTTTATGGCGAAGCGTCTGCTGCAGTGTCCACGCTCAGCCAACATAAACAAATCGCGGCGGCATTGGGCACTGCTGATCGCTGCGCTTGTCACGAGCCTCGACAACAAGAGCGCACTGTCTCTGCTAACGATACTATGGAGTTAATACATCTTACTTAACGTAATATGCAGTACGTGGGTTGGGTGAAAATTCAGTTAGTAACTTCCCATCGCATTAAAATACTTTACAGTCATATTTGATGAATTATTTATTGTTGGTTGTCTCTCTAATGTTAATAGTATTGATTCAGATTGTGCATGAACACGAAAAACACACACACACACACACACACACACACACACACACACACACACACACAGACACACAGTCATTGATTCTAGTGAGGCTGACAACTACTGTGTGTTGAATAACACATGCACCAGTCAGTTCCTCAGTTGGCGTCGAGTGGATGAGTTTTTTCAATTACCTTGCACTGCAAGAATTGTAAGGAGGAGCCTGAAAGTAAATGGTCTTGTATGCTAAAGAGCTGCCACAAAGCAAATCTTGACCGATTATCAGATAATTGTCCACATGGGTTTTGTGGACGAGTATACTTTAAGTAGCCGCGCGGGATTAGCCGAACGGTCTGGGGCGCTGCAGTCATGGGCTGCGTGGCTGATCCCGGCGGAGGTTCGAGTCCTCCCTCGGGCATGAGTGTATGTGTTTGTCCTTAGGGTAATTTAGGTTAAGTAGTGCGTAAGCTTAGGTACTGATGACCTTAGCAGTTGAGTCCCATAAGACTTCACACACATTTGAACATTTTTTTATACTTTTAGTAACCAACCCACCCACGATCATTACGTAAGATTTCTGGAAGGCTTAGGGAATTGATTTCATTAAGTCGTCGACAGTGTAGCGTGATGGTTTACTTCCCAACATATATTTTCTATATTTATCCAAAGGTCGCTTGCTTTTGTAGATCCACGTGGCAATGGCCTTGTTACCTCTGCCCACATATTCTCTATCTGGTTGATGTTTGGTGATCGTGGAACAAATGGCAACAGCTTTATCCTCTCTTGGGCCTGAAACCAATCACGCACTGCTCTGCTATGATGGATGGGGCTCTGCTCCTGTAAATAAACTATTATCTCGTTAGTCCATGTATTTATATTTAGATAACGTATTTGTAATAAGCATATTGGATTATTATTTTCCACAGTGTTTAAGAATTCAGGCCCTGTCAGAGATAAGTGATCTATATTCAACAGTCCGATTAAGAATGTGATTTGCCCAGTCTATCACATGATGAGAGTCGTAGTCAGATATCCACATTAAGACTGCCTAGCTGAATCCGATTAGAACTATCTGGTATCGAAACGAAATTACAGAAATCGTATAATTTGAACGTCTGTATTGCAAAAATTCTGCGCACATAAATTCCTATGATGGAGTAACAGGTAGCAACTGGCTAAGAAAAAGTGAGAAATATGTCTTCTAGCAGCAATGTAACGTAATTATAACCCACATTCATGTGATGGTAATACTGAATCGAACAATACACATCTATTTCAGTGGTGGGAAGATACACCATATTGGATTTGCTGATGACATAATGACAATAATAATAATAATAATAATCGCGTGTGGCGGATAGGGGAAACCCTCCCCCATATGGGTGGTACCGAGGAAATCAAATACTAGGGGTGAACCAAATACTAACACAATCCTGAACGGCTACCAAATCCGTTGAACCCAAAATCCAGACACGTCTGAGTGAAATTCACCGCTACTCTGGTCACCGTCTCTTAGCTCAATGAGCTTGGCTGAAAATATTTGCTTTCAAAGGCTTCAACACCCTCTGGTCCTGTCCGGTCCTCGTATCACCCAAGCCAAACCAATGAAACACAAGCAAACATGAACTATGCAAGCAAAGTCAACTTTACCCCAGGTGGTACACAACCCGGCTGTCGACAGGCGGCAGTTGGATTTTCGGATTCTGGGGAGTCCAGGTTAGCACGGCAGAGAATATCGAAGATCTCTGGTAAATTTCCCTACAAGGAAGAAACATACATTTAAAAGTAAACATCGATACAATGATCCAAACACGAAAACTAAATAATCTCACAAAAGAAATCCACCGACAAAAAATTCTCATCCTTGCTCTTCAAGAACCACGACTAACTGACAATGAAACCTTGCATTAGGGAAACCATTGCGTCTTCAAAAGCAAAATACAACAAAAGGTAGCGAAAGGCGTACCAATCTTCGGCATTGCATTTCTCGAACACAGATCTATCATCAACTCTGTCAAAGAAATCACACCCATCAACAATGAAAAGGTTCAAATGACTCTGAGCACTATGGGACTTAACACCGGAAGTCATCAGTCCCCTGGAACTTAGAACTAATTAAACCTAACTTAAGCTAAGGACATCACACACTTCCATGCCCGAGGCTGGATTCGAACCATCGACCGTGGCAGTCGCGCGGTTCCGAACTGAAGCGCCTAGAACCGCTCGGCCACCGTGGCCGGCCCATCAACAAGCGACTTATGACTATGCTCATTCAATGCCACAGTAAAAAATATACACTCATCAATGCACGTGTCCCCACCAACATCGAAAATAAGAAAAACTCCGAAAATGTCGAAAAATTTTGGAACACACTCGAAAATACTATGAGCAAAATTCACCAGGATGACGTGAAAATACTAGTGGGATACTTCAACTCTCTATTTGGGACAGAAGAAACCTGTAGAAAAATCATTGGCACAAATTCAACACACCGTAACACTTAGACCAACGGCACACGTCTGACTGACATTTGCCAACAATTCAACCACAAAAGGACGTCTTCCCAGTTTAGGAAAAAACCAGTTCCCAGGTAACATGCTTAGCTAACAGGTGCAAGCTGCTTTCGTTCGCCATTCGCGGCTCGCTGAAAGCCAGATTTTTAATTCTTTTGTAGCACAGCTACAAGCAGGCTGATAAAAACTCAATAAGGGAATCGTAAGACAACGCTCGAGCAAAATTCGTCTTGTTACTTTCAGTAACTCTTAGTGTCAGAGCGAAAACCTTACGGTACTGCCAAATTCATAATGCCACTTTTGTTTTCTGCCGACATATTTTTTGTTGTTGTGAATACATAATTTTATCTATGAAATGTCACATTTTCATAATACTTGCGAATGGTACAGTAAATGAAATAAATACAGATCTTTTCGAAGTCAGAAGTTGGTAATATCCTACTAATTCGTGTTAAAGTAGGTTCGATCGTCTCACAGACACATAATGCTTTATTAAGATAGACTGCCGTCGTGATGTTTCTGTAGTAAGCTGAATTTAATTTGTATTAGTACAGTGAATATTTTAATTGCATTTTCCATTAGTTTACTAAACGCAACAGTAATTATCAAAGAGAAATTAATCAGCAGCAGAATTTTCTTTCACGATATCTAAAACGATCTGACAATGCTAAAGTTGTTTACAAATCTACGCCTGTAGAAGCCTACTGGTTCTAACGATGTCATTAAACCAGAGTAGTTTTAAGAGTATTTCCGTCTAGAAATGAATTGCCTTGACGGTTGATCGATCAAGAGCGGGAAAGGTAAAATTTTACAAATATATGACGAGAGGGACAAGTGCTTGAGAGAGGACTTCCCTATCAATACAAGTGCCTGACAGACGACTTTTCTATCAATCTCCTGGATTGTTTTGTTTCTCAAATCAACATAGTGCGTTATCATACAGTAGCACAGGTGATGTAGTTTTGTTGCTCGATTTTCTTACACTCCGACCGAAAGGAATGCTCGATGAGTGACCTGATGACGTTCAATAATAGTCACTCCGTTGATTTTTGTTGTTTCGAATTAGAGCATGCAGTACTCCTACACCAGACTTCTGAACTTTGCCTGTTGAATGCAAATGTCGCATGATGGTTAAATGGTAATCTATCACATATATCAGTAGTCGAGACTTCCTTAATGTGGAAAATCATTCATGCCAGAACGATTTTTGTTGAAACACGAATATCTTTTTCTGGCGTATTTTTACCAAAAGCACTCGCTCTAAACATAGTTCAAATCTTTCTAGCTGCCTCCTCTGCATTCACCCCTCTGTTATACCAAAAATAAACGTCGTGTTTCAGGTGTTACACCTTTTTCCACTTGCGACTCGATTTTACAATGCTTAACTGTAGTTCATGATTTTCAAGTATGCAAAATCGAATGTTTAACTGCAAGATGATAACTAGAACTTCAAATTCGAAAATGACAGTTGATACATACACTGACAGCGTGGCGCCGCGTTCACATGGGCGGCGCCGGATTTCAGGCGGCGGGTGGCTTCTGGCCGGTGGCCGGTAGCCGCTGCATTGTGAGGAAACGCTCGAGCGTAAGCTGTTATGATCGCGGCGCAGCCACGAGCTGTCCTGCGGAGTTGTTTCTGGAATACTTGTCATTGCTGGTGGGTAGAATGTTAAGCGAATTATCTTCGATGCTCAATCTGAATCATAACTTTAGACCGAAATGTGGAAAAAAAAAATTGTTGGACACGAACAGGAGACCATAAGCTTAGAATGCATGACGATTACCATTTTTTCTTTTCTTTTTTTTTATTGTTCATTATCGATCGTTGTGTTTGGTCATTGCGGACGTCGCAGGACATCCTGTTCAAGTTCGGTGGTTGATCCTTCCACTCAGTTTGTTTATTACAGAGGCCAACCGGCTCTCTGACCGAACACGCTGAGCTACCGTGCCGGCTAGCACTAGACCACGGGCTCACACAATCCGAGAACATCTCGGAAGTAGACAACACTTCCTCCTAACGCTTCCGCATCTTACAGTGTTGCCAGATTGTGCAGATGGCCGGTCAGTTTTATTGGCTACGTTAAGTGAATAGACTCGGACTTAGTCTCTGTGACAGGCGGCCGGCGGTCAGTTTTTATGTCTAAAACTGTACTCCAATGTGTTTCATTCACGTATCTGTGTGGCGCTAAAGTGTGGTTATGGATAATACGTATACTCAGATTGCGAATGTAACATAATAAGTAAAGAGAGGGAAATGAATTAGGCATCCTTCGTCTTCCGTAACATCAAATATATTTTAGTTATTCTATCTTAAATGAACTGCGCAGAAAATCATTCACCAGAAGTAAATAACTTGTTAGCAACATCAGATGATATTAACAGCTTTCCGGCGCGGGTTAGCCGTGCTTTCAACGGCGTCATATCGCGGATCGCACGTCTGCTTGCGCCGTCAGTTCGAATCCTTCCCCGGGCGTGGATGTGTGTTAAATTAGGTTGGTTTAAGTAGTTATAGGGCTAGGGACTGATGACGTAAGCAGTTTGGTCGCATAGTTCTTGGAGCCATTTTTTGACCTTTCACGTAAATTTTCTTTTCATAAACGGCCGTATCTTTAGATTGCGTTGACATAGAAGCTCACTTTTTTACACCACCAAGGGACCGGTTACCACAAGAAGTGCGATACATTTCCGCTTATTATGTCTACCCGTTCTGGAGGTAAACGGGTTTTAAAGTTTGGGTAGACCGATAGACGGTCAAGAAAGTGAGACTTGTAGGGTTCCGTTTTTACCGGTTTAGGTGACGAAATCCTAACAACGAAAACAGCTACGACAGATACTGAAGATGAGAGCTGCATAAATAACACCTCCTACTCTTTATTCGAAATGTTCTAGTGGCAGTCGATAAATCAGCATATTAATTGTAGCTACGCTTTCGATCCAAATCACGTTTACAGGAATGCAAATAGAATCCATTTGCCTATACACGTGGTAGTTTACATCCCAGTATTAATGCTACCGCGTTTTAGAAGTGCGAACATTCCCATTGCTAGCTAGCTTAAGAAACACTGAGGCTAATGAACGTTTTGCGGCTGTGGCGAGTCTAGTGGAGAATTCGAAACTGTGTAGAATACGTTTGGCAGCTGTGGAGCCGTTTATTTCCTGGGGTGGTGCAGAAATATCCTACTAAATTTACTCTCTAATAACAGTATTTTGCTATTTCGATAAACATCCCGAATGGTTGTCACATAAGCGGTGACATAAAGGAAGAAAATTCATGTTTTTGAGTCCAGAAAGCTCTATGCAACAGAAACTGCAGATCAATATGCCATTTTCATTGCTTATTCATGTCTGGGGTAATAATAGAGGTTTGCTTGGGTTGTCTGCTAGCGTAGTGAAAGGAAGGTCTGGTTTGTTTTCGGTTCTAATCTCGATGGAGGCAGGTAGAATATCAGTAAAGCAATTTTAAGAAATTCTCGCGCCCCCAATACGTTTTATCGCTACCTTTATTCTGTACTGGCGCCCTGTGCATGTCAATATGACACTCTTGTAGAATTTCATACATGTTACTGCCTACTTTTTCCGCTTCTGTCAATAATGGATTTGACTTAAGTGTGGTACTGAATGATTTTTAACTGAATTTCGTTATGAATCTTCACGAATTGTTAAATTTGCACACTTTCATGGTAGGTCAGCAACGGTAATCCAGTATGACTGGTCTGAACGTTGACACAGACCGTTTCGCGGCCGAAAGCGGATAATATTTTGCTAATTCGTAACGATCCGGCGTTCTTTGTATTACTAAAACAATTATGTTATCTCGATAAGTTGAAATTCATTTTTATTGGTACAGTTCATACCAATTAGCGTTTCTTCTTTCAGTTCTGTCTTATATTTACGTGTTGTATTTAACACACTAATCAGCATTAATATAGTCTTACAAATTATTGAAAACAGCATAAAAAAGTTCAGATAGTTTGTCAATTTCACGCAAGTGCATAGTATGTTGGTAGCACTTCGTCGCCTTGCCTGTTATGCTGTGTAGCAGACTTTAAAGCCGTGCGGATCAGCATAACGAAAAGGCGAGGGGTCTCGCTCGTTTTGTCCACGACTGTACAACCACAACGGAGGGGTATCTGTTGAGAGGCCAGACAAACTTGTGGTTCCTGAAGAGGGGCAGCAGCCTTTTCAGTAGTTGCAGGGGCAACAGTCTGGATGATTGACTGATCAGGCCTTGTAACAATAGCCAAAACGGCCTTGCTGTGCTGGTACTGCGAACGGCTGAAAGCAAGGGGAAACTACAGCCGTAATTTTTCCCGAGGGCATGCAGCTTTACTGTATGATTAAATGATGAGGGCGTCCTCTTGGGTAAAATATTCCGGAGGTAAAATAATCCCCCATTCGGATCTCCGGGCGGGGACTACTCAAGAGGATGTCGTTATCAGGAGAAAGAAAACTAGCGTTCTACGGATCGGAGCGTGGAGTGTCAGATCCCTTAATCGGGCAGGTAGATTAGAAAATTTAAAAAGGGAAATGGATAGGTTAGAGTTAGATATAGTGGGAATTAGTGAAGTTCGGTGGCAGGAGGTACAAGACTTCTGGTCAGGTGACTACAGGGTTATAAACACAAAATCAAATAGGGGTGATGCAGGAGTAGGTTTAATAATGAATAGGAAAATAGGAATGCGGGTAAGCTACTACAAACAGCACAGCGAACGCATTATTGTGGCCAAGATAGATACGAAGCCCACACCTTCTACAGTAGTACAAGTTTATATGCCAACTAGCTCTGCAGATGACGAAGAAATTGAAGAAATGTATGATGAATAAAAGAAATTATTCAGATAGTGAAGGGAGACGAAAATTTAATAGTCATGGGTGACTGGAATTCGAGTGTAGGAAAAGGGAGAGAAGGAAACGTAGTAGGTGAATATGGATTGGGGCTAAGAAATGAAAGAAGAAGCCGCCTGGTAGAATTTTGCACAGAGCACAACATAATCATAGCTAACACTTGGTTTAAGAATCATGAAAGAAGGTTGTATACATGGAAGAACCCTGGAGATACTAAAAGGTATCAGATAGATTATATAATGGTAAGACAGAGATTTAGGAACCAGGTTTTAAATTGTAAGACATTTCCAGGGGCAGATGTGGACTCTGACCACAATCTATTGGTTATGACCTGTAGATTAAAACTGAAGAAACTGCAAAAAGGTGGGAATTTAAGGAGATGAGACTTGGATAAATTGAAAGAACCAGAGGTTGTACAGAGTTTCTGGGAGAGCATAAGGGAACAATTGACAGGAATGGGGGAAAGAAATACAGTAGAAGAAGAATGGGTAGCTTTGAGGGATGAAGTAGTGAAGGCAGCAGAGGATCAAGTAGGTAAAAAGACGAGGGCTAGTAGAAATCCTTGGGTAACAGAAGAAATATTGAATTTAATTGATGAAAGGAGAAAATATAAAAATGCACTAAATGAAGCAGGCAAAAAGGAATACAAACGTCTAAAAAATGAGATTGACAGGTAGTGCAAAATGGCTAAACAGGCATGGCTAGAGGACAAATGTAAGGATGTAGCGGCTTATCTCACTAGGGGTAAGATAGATACTGCCTACAGGAAAATTAAAGAGACCTTTGGAGAAAAGAGAACTACTTGTATGAACATCAAGAGCTCAGATGGAAACCAAGTTCTAAGCAAAGAAGGGAAAGCAGAAAGGTGGAAGGAGTATATAGAGGGTCTATACAAGGCGATGTACTTGATCACAATATTATGGAAATGGAAGAGGATGTAGATGAAGATGAAATGGGAGATACGATACTGCGTGAAGAGTTTGACAGAGCACTGAAAGACCTGAGTCGGAACAAGGCCCCCAGAGAAGACAACATTCCATTGGAACTACTGACGGCCTTGGGAGAGCCAGTCCTGTCAAAACTCTACCATCTGGTGAGGAAGATGTATGAAACAGGCGAAATACCCTCAGACTTCAAGAAGAATATAATAATACCAATCCCAAAGAAAGCAGGTGTTGACAGATGTGAAAATTACCGAACAATCAGTTTAATAAGCCACAGCTGCAAAATACTAACACGAATTCTTTACAGATGAACGGAAAAACTAGTAGAAGCCGACCTCGGTGAAGATCTGTTTGGATTCCGTAGAAACACTGGAACACGTGAGGCAATACCGACCTTACAACTTATCTTAGAAGAAAGATTAAGGAAAGGCAAACCTACGTTTGTAGCATTTGTAGACTTAGAGAAAGCTTTTGACAATGTTGACTGGAATACTCTCTTTCAAATTCTAAAGGTGGCAGGGGTAAAATACAGGGAGCGAAAGACTATTTACAATTTGTACAGAAACCAGATGGCAGTTATAAGAGTCGAGGGACATGAAAAGGGTAGCAGTGGTTGGGAAGGGAGTAAGACAGGGTTGTAGCCTCTCCCCGATGTTATTCAATCTGTATATTGAGCATGCAGTAAAGGAAACAAAAGAAAAATTTGGAGTTGGTATTAAAATCCATGGAGAAGAAATAAAAACTTTGAGGTTCGCCGATGACATTGTAATTCTGTCAGACACCAAAGGACTTGGAAGAACAGTTGAATGGAATGGATAGCGTCTTGAAAGGAGGATGTAAGATGAACATCAACAAAAGCAAAACGAGGATAATGGAATGTAGTCGAATTAAGTCGGGTGATGCCGAGGGAATTAGATTAGGAAATGAGACACTTAAAGTAGTAAAGGAGTTTTGCTATTTGGGGAGCAAAATAACTGATGATGGTCGAAGTAGAGAGGATATAAAATGTAGACTGGCAATGGGAAGGAAAGCGTTTCTGAAGAAGAGAAATTTGTTAACATCGAGTATAGATTTAAGTGTCAGGAAGTCCTTTCTGAAAGTATTTGTATGGAGTGTAGCCATGTATGGAACTGAAACATGGACGATAATAGTTTGGACAAGAAGAGAATAGAAGCTTTCGAAATGTGGTGCTACAGAAGAATGCTGAAGATTAGATGGGTAGATCACATAACTAATGAGGAAGTATTGAATAGGATTGGGGAGAAGAGAAGTTTGTGGCACAACTTGACCAGAAGAAGGGATCGGTTGGTAGGACATGTTCTGAGGCATCAAGGGATCACCAGTTTAGTATTGGAGGGCAGCGTGGAGGGTAAAAATCGTAGGGGGAGACCAAGAGATGAATACACTAAGCAGATTCAGAAGGATGTAGGTTGCAGTAGGTACTGGGAGATGAAGAAGCTTGCACAGGATAGAGTACCATGGAGAGCTGCATCAAACCAGTCTCAGTACTGAAGACCACAACAACAACAACATCATCAAAAAATAGCTACATGCTATAAAAGATGTTTCTTACAGTTACATTATAATAATGTCTGTGTTTATGGTAATTTTTCGTTATTGAAATTGTGCCATTACAGATTTCGCTCTCTCTTCTGTTTGTGATGATAATTGTCGAGCTGTATCTGTTGCAATAATCAGGTGTGCTTGATTGTGTGTGCGTGTAAATCTGTAAATATTGCAATATATGATCATAGAGCATATCTTGGATTTATTTAACAACTGTAATTACCATTCCACGTCAAATTCATTAAGATTTTTTAACATTTTGCATTTTAATCTGTTCGAGCATTTTCGCTGAAGAGCTGCGGCCGCCGCCATTAAGCAAGAAATACGAATTTGAATTAACCGTGAAAAAGGTGTACGATCTGCAAAGATTTAAATTGTTTAATTTTCAGAACAGTAGAGATGCCTACCAGTACAATTTCTAAAAAAATTCTTAATGTATTTTGACTTAAAGCTCATCTTGAGGCTTGGTCTGGACTGAAATGAAATGTCATGTGCCTAGGGCCACTCATAGGCTTTTATAATATTTTTGTAAACAGTAACGTTTTGCTACATAAAGTCAAAGAAAGCAATAACTAACATAACAGTAAAGTATTTCTCTCGTAGTCAATATTACTACAGATGCTATATAAGTTCTACGCAGGCCGGTATGTAACTGTGTGTTTATCTCCACGTTGCGTAAATGTAATAACAGATGAAGTTTTAAATGTAATAATACATGAAGTTCTAAGTGTAATGTGAGTGAGGTTAGCTGGCAAACAAGAGTGTTTATAATAAACTGAAGAATAGTTAGAAATGTGGAATTCGACTCAGATCATTATCTCTCTAAGATTAAAATAAAATTTCTCCCATCTGAAACATAAATGGCGACCAAGCAAGTAATCAGATACAACACCACTACAGCTAATACTGCAAAAGAAAACATAGAAAATTTAGAGACAAGTAAAGAAGGTGATTGGCGTGAACTTCATATTCAAATAACTCAAGCAGCGGAGAAAACTTTAGGATTGGCTAAGAACAAAAAAAAAAAGAAGACGATGAGGAGTGTGATGAAGCACTAATAGAAAGAGCTCAAAAATTGAGATGTTCGAAAAAAGAGGAAGACCTTGAACAATTCAGACAACAAAGGAAAGAAACATCAAAAATAATCCGGAAAATCAAAAGAAACTTTGAACATTCTCTGTTAACTGAAGCAGAAGAATATTTGACCAAAAATAATACTACAAATTTTTACTCGTCTTTTAAACACATAATTCAAGGATATCAGCCACCAAGTGTTTGTTTCCAAGATGAAAATGGCAAAATGAGATTAAATGACAAAGAAAATTGTGAAATTTTAGCAAATTTTTTTGCAAAGCTGTTGAACTGTCCAGTTCCAACTGATTAATTAGAATTTCCAGTGACACCTCCAAATCTAGAGGAAGATTTCCCACTAACAGAGTTAAAAATTCATGAAGCCATCAAAACACTCAGAACCCATAAAGCAAGTGCTGAAGACACCATTACAGCAGAATTATTGAAGTGGTTAGAACCAAAAATCATCATAGATCTACTGCGGCTTTTTGAGAAAATTTGGAAAACTGAAAAGGTTCCAGATGAATGGAAAACAGCATTAATCCACCCGCTACATAAAAGGGAGAGAAACAAAATCTCAGTAATTAAAGAGGAGTGTCACTTATGCCAGTAGCATACAATATATTATCAAAAATTCTCCTGAACAGTAGTAGATACTTTTGACAAACAACTGGGTGAATATCAGGGTGGTTTTCGAACGGCAATATCCTGTGCAGAGCAAAATTTTCACTTCAGGCAATAAATCGCATTAGAATATTAACCAGCAAACCAATAATAATGTGATTTATTGATTTCAAGAAAGTATTTGATTATATAGACCGAGAAACAATAGATAAGGTCGTTAGAGATGTGATGTTAAATCAAAATTAGCAAATATAATTCGTGAAACACTAGCAGGTACAATATCTAAAGTCAAATTTGTGGGAGAAGTATCGCAGTCATTTGAAATCAAAACTGGTGTTAGACAAGGTGATGGTTTATCACCTCTACTGTTTAATTGTGTTCTAGAAAAAAAGTTTAAGGATATGGAATTCGCAGCTAAAAAAAACACAAAATTGAACCTATAACTCTGGGAAGGAAAACAAATGGAATCAAAGTAAAATGCTTGCCTTTTGCGGATGATTTTGCAATGCTTTTAGAAAACCTGACAGAAGCAGTTATTCAGATAAACCTTCTGTAAAAAATAGCAAAAAGAACTGGTCTCAAAATTTCGGCTGAAAAAACAAAATTCATGACAAAAAAATAATAAAATGCGCCAAAATTCATAGAAAAACAGATAGGTAAAATAGAGCGAACAAATTAATTTAAATATCTTGGAGAGACTATACAACAGAATTGGCTAGAAAAATCTGCAATAGACGTAAGAATTAACAAAATGGAAAGAGCATATGGTTTGACGAAAATTTTTACAACAAGAAATGTATATCTAGAAAAACAAAACTAAAATGCTACACCACAGTGGTACGACCAGAATGTTTATATGGATCTAACGATGAACCTCAAGATGGACAGACTAGAGGTACTGGAAAGATGGATTATTAGAAAAGTAATGGGTGCAATAAAACGGCAGATGGTTAGAAGATGAGAAGTAATGAGGAGATCTACAAAAATATAGGGAAAATATCTGAAGTAAATGTCAAACTGGTTATCGATGGTCCAACAGAGCCAAATGAACTCGAAGTGTGGAATTAATAACAAAAGCATGTAGCAAACTGTCAACAGCATATCACTGTCAACAGTGATAGTACTTCAGCGGCGTTATAGCTGACAGCATATGTTGTATCGACAGCGGCGATTTTGTGTGGTTATAGGAAAGACTTGTACTAGCTTTCCCACCTGATAATATTATTATTTGAACAGGATGAGAGATTGACTACCACATTGGCAATTGAAGTCACGTAGACGCGTCGGAAACAGACACAGGTTCCAGATACTCAGTGTGATATTTTTGAGCTAAACCCCGTGGCGAGCAGTGTATTGAGCTTCATTCAGAATCTGTGTTGGGTGCTGCATAGTAAAGGAAGTAACAAACTAACGTTCGTGACACTACATGCCCATCTTACGTTAGAAACCTTCAGTAGTTAAGTCTTTATGGAAGAGTCACTTATTCGACATGAGGCAGTGCGAAGATAAATATTACCGTAGTGTTAGTGAGGAGTTAATATATTAATAAGGAAAATCCTATATTGAAGTCACAACTAGTGTAGTTCAGTGTGGCACGCAGTTGTAGCCTTTCACAAAGGTTACAATTAGTATAAAATCTGGTGAAATTTTCTATTACAAATCTGACAGATGTGTTCTTAAGCAATACGCATTGCTTATGGAACTAATTGTCGTATGTATAAGAGGAGATTACACTTCATAATAAAAATCTGCAACTTTCAGCAACAATATCATTTAGTAAGTCGCATATTCCCTTTAATATATTGCATTAAAAATAATTGGAAATAGTGTATTACACGCAAACATATTCTGAAGACTGTTGAAAGCTTGTAATCAACCAATGTTGCGTATTGTTATCTTATTCAAATTCATTTTAGTGTCACTACGCGTGCAGAAGAGCCCCATGTTAGCTTTGATGATTTTTTCGAACCCCACAAATCTGCATTTATCTTTGCGATTAACATCACACTTTATTCACTGAAAGCATCAGGAGTGACAGTTTTATTCCGTTACGCTTTGCCGGTAGTTTCATTTAACAGATCGCTTGAGGCAGATCGTTTGCATACACTCTAAGCCGTATTTGCAGAGTCAATATTTTAGCACGCATGTGTGCGCACTTAGCACGTGTTATTTCGGCACACTGCAAACTGTAGCCCCGTTGCATCCAACATCGTATTACCGTTGTTCACTGTTTACTGTTTCAGTTCAAATGTTTTCAGTGATTGCGGAAATTTACCTGAGAATGTTCTGTCTATATACTATCTAACTGATACGGAAGAAAAGGCTGCGAGCTACGTTTTAACTGGTAAGTGGTACATTGTGTTAACGAAGCAGAGTCTCCACAGCACTTCTACTATCATAAATGACCGTGTTATTACAAGAAATTTAATAATTAGAAATGATTAATCTTTCAAATTGAAGGGTACTTTCACGCAAAAGAAAATATTAAAAGTGCAGGAAACGTAATACTTCTCTAATGAAATAAATACAGTGCATCATGCAGGTAATAACTGAGTAACTAAAATCATAAAGTTATAATTGTTCCCAAAAATCACTGAATATTATACTCATTGTGACTGAAAGAAAGGTATTCACCAAACAAGAAAGCGAAGTCCCACAATCTTCCTGTAATACTACACGGTGACGAAATCTGATATCTAAACAATCGCCAAACAATACGCGTCTGTTAGCGATAAAGTTTTCACGTGGTCTAAATGCTTCACCAATAAAAATCGACGTATTCTGTCGTGATTGGAATAATGGCGGACACAATACGATGCACATATTTCTAGCAATTAGGATGAATATAGAAAACAACGGAGTAGCAGCCACAAACACTGCCAATACACACTTCTCTGTGCTAAATGATGATGAAGTCCCATACTCCTTCACAGATCGTAGAGGAACGATGCGAGAGACCCGCACCGCCGTACTAGGTAAGGTCCTATTGGATGTTGTTTGCCATTGCCTTCCTCCGACCGTAATGGGGTTGAATGATGATGATGAAGACGACACAACAACACCCAGTCATTTCGAGGCAGGTGAAAATCCCCAACCCCGCCGGGAATCGAACCCGGGTCCCGTGTTGGGGAAGTCAGAACGCTACCGCGAGACCACAAACTGCGGACAAGCATGGAGAAAAAACATTGGTAAAAATCTTCATAATGGAATTTTAAACTATGTTCTTGTGCTAAAGAAAATTAATAATGAATTAACGATGGCTCTCCCTTTTCGCAGACAAACACGTTTCACAACAATTGTGGCAACTTAAGTTGGTTTCTTCCTTTTATTGTTACTGAATTAATTGTTACCAACATAACAACGTAAAAATTTCTTGTAGGTCAGCAATATTTTACATCCAATTTTGTTGTTGCTTACTTTACATATATATTTTAGCTTATTTTTATTTTTTAATTGGTCTACGCCATTTGGATGTCAACGAATATCACATGTCTAAATTAATACACCATGTCATCTGTTATAAAGGGATGTTATTTATTTGCTCGTCAAAGGACATTTTCTTTTTGTTCTTACATTTAAGATGACCTGTGGGCATGGGTAAAAATTTTTGTGGGGCTTTGATATGGGGAACTATTTGGTGTGGTTCGTTATTTACAGATTATACTGCATTACATTAACAGCGTTTACTTATGTTTTCTTTTGCTCACTGGTCAATTCTGGAACTTGCTGTCTTGATTTCGTTTAAAAACAAGTCACTGCACTGTTTGCATTTCTGCGTGAACGTCTGTGCATGTGCGTCCGTGTGTGTGAGAGAGAACTATCAAGGAATATTAACAATTTGGTGAACACTTTCAGTTGATCACACAGTCATCTTCTGATCGATTATGAAACGTGTGTAGTGTCTGTACTAAAAAGAGACTAAGACACAACATCTGCATCACAATGAACGCTCATGTAAGAGACGAACTGCAATACAATAACAGCATATGCCACTGAGGTAAAATATTAGGTTCTCAAGGCCCATTTAACAGTCTGCATTAGTATATAATAATTCTCATACCTTATAGCTACACCACTAACTTATCTACTATACCATATTATGTACAGGCATGCGTACTCTTAAGGCGAATCGCACTGTATCGAGGAATTTCATAGCAAAAAAACAAATAACGTGGCTAATGACTGACCCCACTTAATGATTCCAAAGGGACATGTAAAATTATTAAGAACGTCAGAGCCATCCTCTCATCAAGCCAAGTAAAAAGAACAACCCAGAAAAGCCTCAGAGCACCCACGATCAGTATTTTACCAAAATTCACAAACCAGATATGCTGATCAGTTCTGTGGTAAATTTCAAAACAAGACCAGCATTTTATTTACCTAGACACATGCACATCTCTCTAGAAAAACACTGCACACATCAATATTGCAGAAGTTTGAGAAACACCAGTGAGCTAAACGGCAAATTAAATTACATAAATATACCCAACTACTCTCAGTTGACATCATGTCAGTGTACACCAATATACCAACTGAAGAAACAATCAAGGCAGCTGAAAGAAAATTAAGGCAGACAAACTTATACCACATACACAGACACAAGCAGTCTTAACAAGTTATCACATTGCAAAATATTCCAATTTGAGAATGAATTCTACATGCAACAGGTCACGACCACTATGGTTTCAGACGTTAAGTGCCCCACTGCCCAATGGCTTTCTCAGTCACCTTGAAAATTAAATGTTCGAAAAAATTATGAAACCTACGCAGCAGAAAGAAATGAACTGAAATCACTATGGTGATGACATAACACGCTTGGCAGGCAAAACAAATAGTTGGATACTACAGTTACACAGAGACACCTATACTGTCCACCCATATATCCATTTTCCCCTGAAAGGGAAACAGACAAAGAAACACACCTCCAGATATCACAACAGAAACTATTAACATTAGATCTTTAAATATAGAAAAACTACATCAATAAACACATTAAAACACAACAGATCAAAGTGTCACACAGCACAAGAGGTCAGCCTCACGTACCTCCTACTCTGAATGATCAGAATTCCATCCGTTAGAGATAGCTAAGGACATGAACTAAACCACCATTCACATACAACTGAATTACAGTACAACACAGCAATAATGATCACACAACTGAGAGTACGGAATGTATTTGAGATTAAGAAACCACAAATAACAGGAAAAAACGGAAAAATGGCACACACTGACATTTGAAAGAAATTACACCCTGGATAGGAGACTTTATGAGAAATGAAGGAATACATGAGACATACAGAACACTACAGGAAATATTAAAAACACTCTACACCATAGGTAAATACATAAAAGCAGATACATACGAGTTAAGCTGCAATGTTTGTGATTCTATATATGATGGACTGATATGTAGAAGTTTCAGAATAAGAAACACAGAACATTTAAGAGCATTGAAAACCGGCAGCACACTCTCCGCATTTGCTGACCATATCCATGAAAAAACCACCAGTCTAGTGGCACAGGTGCAGTAATCATTTGTACCATTTATTAACAACAGAAGAAAATTACCAGATTCCTTAAAGTTGTGATACAGGGCAACAACGTTATGGATAATCAACAACTGAAGTGAACTATGAAACAATTCTCACCAAAGGATGAAAAATACACACACACACACACACACACACACACACACACACACACACACACACTCATACGCTCACTCAAAGATACACAAGCAACAAAATGAAAACACGTAACAGTAAATTTACAATTAGTCGGCTGTCAATGGAAATCAAACGACTGTCAAGAGGGCATCAGAGACGGAAATTGTGCGTCGAAATCTGTGCCTAAGCCATAGCGACATAGAAAGAAACATATTTCAGCAATGAGCAGGAGGAAATATGAATAAAGTTAAAATACGCAACGAAATCTATAAATAACGAACCATACCACATAGCGCTCCATACCAATATCTCAAAAAGAAAAAAGTTAACGATATCGGCAGGTCATTTTAGATTGAAAAACAATGGAAAACTCATTCAGCAAGGAAATGAAGCCAAGAACAGCTCAGGACACACTAAATATAGGAAGGGTAAGCGTAAGAAATAGAAATACGTCACAGTTATCCCGGAATGTAGAGTTTTAAGGTTATATTCTAAATGAAATTTTAATTCACACTTTGCCTTGAAACCCCTGCGTTGCGCGTTACACAGTCTATTAATTTAGACCTGTCGCTGATGCTGTTGGGAGTTACAGCACACACACAACGTAAAAATAAAAGAAGCGAAATGCATATGTGCTTTAAATAACAACAAAATCTGATGTATCATATTCCTAACCTACTGAAATGTGTGTGTCCACATTTTTCAAAAAACAGAAAGCAGACTATGTCAAAAGAGAGACTAAATAGGAAACATTTCCAAAAAGAGCATTAAATGTATTAAATTAATTTCAGTTTAACGTTTTAAATCATTGCGAGTATGATTTAAACTGCCTAGTACTTAAGATAAGTGAGATAACTAACTACAATGAGAAGTCGTACAAGTAACTTAGGGAAAAAGTAGTATGCCTATTACATAAGTCTTTATGGTACATGTCTATGGGAAAGAGCTCCCTGCCCGATGAAGATACAGAAATGAGGTGTGGAGAGACAAAATTAGCGTAAGCTTTACTAGGAATTTACGCTGTAATTGTCTTCCTGAAAATGAGAAAATGTATATATTTAGATGTAATAGAAATTGTGTTAGACAGAGGTTCCTCGGTGACTGAAGTAACTGTAGTCGATAATGTAGATCAGAAGTGCTTCACACCGTAAAACCTAATATTGACTGACGTCACTCCGCACATCGAACATTTCCCTTCACTGTTTGAATGTTACAGTTCTTATGTTATTTTCTCAAACATTTGTTTACGGCGAGAAGCATTTAAGTGTACTGATATTTCACAGTTCGTACTGCACATAGAAAACCGGTTTCTCTTGATAAACTTGTTACTGAAATGTGCAAATTCGTAAATTCAGATTACTGTTTTGTGAATCATTAGTCCATGACAGGAAACATACTTATAATTAAACTTCACAGTCCGCGCTGCACAATGAAACCAGTCAATTTGATAAAACCTCGCTTTTCACTATAGCGAAATTGTGTCTTCCACAGCATTACGTTTTGATAGAATAGTTTATAACGAAAATCACTTGATCTATACACGCATTAGAGTCTCAGTCCACGCTACACACCGAAACCTGCCCACTAAGCAAATACGTTATGCCCTTGTTCGCACATCGTAATTCAAAATTCCACTTTGTGAGATGACAGCAAAGCACAAGAATCACTTTAATATTTTTATCTTTTGATTTCACGGTGCGTAATGTGCATCAAAAGCTATTCCACAGATGGGAGCTACAAAACCTGCACACCTACTATTTTGTTTGATGTGAAAAGAAAAGAAAAATAAGACAAGTAGTACAGAATCTTCACAAATGCTGTAAATTTTACAGTGAGTATGCTGTGGAGCTACTTTATTCGTTAGCTGACATTTATCGTCGACTCTCGTGATGCATACAATTCCAAGCTAAAGAAAGTACGTCCAAATGTAAAAATGGGTGAATAGAATACCACAGGGAGAAACCAACAGATAACAAGTAGTTAGAAGAAAACCGAGCAACAGCCACAATGGGACCATGAAATGGTTCCATTCAAAATTAATCAACACATGCTTTAAGACATCTATCGCACTAGGAGACACGATGATCAACTCCCGTTTCCGAGAATGCAGTCACTGATGGATCTAAAACCACGCTCACGCTTGTAATAGCTCGTCCGACTGATACCGACGTCCGTATCTGTCTTTCTTGAGGTCACCAAAGATGTTAAAATCACACTTTGAAAGATCTGGGCTGTATGGATGTTCCTGTCTTTCCCAGCCAGACCAGAGGAGTTTTCCTCCGATTGACAGTGTGGAGGCTAGCGTTATCGTGCAGCAGGATGATTTCTGGGCGATTTGACTTCATGGTGCGTCGCAGTTTCTGCAAGGTGTCTTCATAGTGCTGTGCGTTGATTGTGGCTTCACGCTCGAGAAACTTGATAATCAGGTGACCCAGCATTCATAAAAGGTCATCATGTTCTTACTGGAGATTGTGGATTACTTTGGAGGAAGAGATGTAGGATATCTCCATTACTGGACTTGCCGTTTATCCTCAGGCTGTAGGAATGCTGTTGGACGCAATAATACTTTTACATGATAACGCCCTGTCTCACACTGCCAATTGGACGAAGCCTACGCTTCAGTAATTTGGTTATGAGACACTGCAGTATCCTCCATACAGTTTAGACCTTTTATTGTGCGAGTTTCACACCTTTGTCCGGTCATGATGACTTTAGTTGGACGTGGAAGTGCAAGAGTTGGTATGCTTGTGGATCCGTCAGCGGCCGCCCACATTCTACGATACAGGAATAGATCATATTGTCCCTCGATGGCATGAATGTTTTAATTCGTGTAGTAATTACTTTTGAATGGAACCATTTACTGGTTCCATCGTGGTCGATGTTCAGTTTCCTTGTGACTGCCCCTCATACAACAGATCTGTTTTCGCCGGCCGCGGTGGTCTCGCGGTTCTAGGCGCTCAGTCAGGAACCGTGCGACTGCTACGATCGCAGATTCGAATCCTGCCTCGGGCATAGATGTGTGTGATGTCCTTAGGTTAGTTAGGTTTAAGTAGTTCTAAGTTCTAGGGGACTGATGACCTAAGATGTTAAGTCGCATGGTGCTCAGAACCATTTGAACCATTTTTGGAACAGATCTATTTAGTCCAGCACCATCGGGAAATGAACACAGAGTTAGAAAGCATTACTCATATGGGTGGCTTCAAATAAGATACATAGGCTGTAGTTAAATTCCATCCCAATGGATTAGTGAAAATGGTGACCGCGATGTGGAACCGTTTTCGAGAGAAGTGGCGTTGAAACTGTAATTAACCGAATGATTTATGGCTTTCGTAATTGAACTTAATCATTTTAAGTATATCTGACTTATAGGCGATTCTGGACAGAATCCTTGCTGCTATTTCGTAGAACAAAGCTATTAGACGGTCCCCTGTTTTATCGTCATGTGCAACAGAATCTCCCTGTTACTGACTCCAGGCACTCGTTAGAGTCACCTAAACCAGACTCGTTTCGGCTAGAAAGCACGTTCTGCAGAAGGAAGACTCGCACTGACGCGAATGTAGAACACATTCTCCGATTTTCGCAGCTCAGTCACTAAGGAAAATACCACCCAATGATTCTTTACTCTTTACTTTCTATTCAGCGGAGCAGTGTCGAAGATGTGGGCCTCGTCTCTTTTTATTCCGCGCTACGTTAATATGCAAGCTAGCTCCATCTCTGATATTAAAATTAGCGCCAAATTGATATGCAAATTACTTACATTTCAGTGAAGTACAATGGGGAGACTGCAGAAACGCGCAAATTTCCTATTATATAGTAATAACTGTGATTAGTTTGCTGAATTATTCCTCTCCTTTCGTCTCTTCACTTGAATGTGTAGCTTGCAGGTGTACTGGACATGATTAAAGAAGTTTCCAGTGAGCATGGCAGCCTCAAAGCAGACAGGACATTCTAGCAGAAGAATCGTTATGACCCGCCGCTGGCTTATACGGTAGGGAAACCAGCGGGCCTCAGGTGCCTCCAGGAGTCAGGTACAGAAGACTGCCACTGGACCGCCAGCCACCTGTTGCGCCGCCTGCTTCCACTGGACTTGAGCTTTGTTTTGAAAGGCCACAGGTGGCTGAGTCACAAGCCTGAAAGTAATTACACTACTGGCCATTAAAACTGCTTCACCACGAAGATGACGTGCTACAGACGCGTAATTTAGCCGACAGGAAGAAGATGCTATGATATGCAAATGATTAGCTTTTCAGAGCATTCACACAAGATTGGCGCCGGTGGCGACACCTACAACGTGCTGACATGAGGAAAGTTTCCAACCGATTTCTCATACATAAACGGCAGTTGACCGGCGTTGCCTGGTGAATCGTTGTTGGGATGCCTCGTGTAAAGAGGAGAAATGCGTACCATCACGTTTCCGACTTTGATAAAGGTCGGATTGTAGCCTACCGCGATTGCGCCTTATCGTATCGTGACATTGCTGCTCGCGTTCGTCGAGATCCAATGACTGTTAGCAGAATATGGAATCGGTGGGTTCAGGAGGGTAATACGGAACGCCGTGCTGGATCCCAACGGCCTCGTATCACTAACAGTCGAGATGACAGGCATCTGATCCGCATGGCTGTGGCGGATCGTTCAGCCTCGTCTCGATCCCTGAGTAAACAGATAGGGACGTTTGCAAGACAACAACTATCTGCACGAACAGTTCGACGACGTTTGCAGCAGCATGGACTATCAGCTCGGAGACCATGGCTGCGGTTACCCTTGACGCTGCATCACAGACAGGGGCGCCTTCGATGGTGTACTCAACGACGAACCTGTGTGCACGAATGGCAAAACGTCATTTTTCGGATGAATCCAGGTTCTGTTCATTGCATCATGATGGTCGCATCCGTGTTTGGCGACATCGTGCGGAACGCACATTGGAAGCGTGTATTCGTCATCGCCATACTGGCGTATCACCCGTCGTGATGGTATGGGGTGCCATTGGTTACACGTCTCGGTCACCTCTTGTTCGCACTGACGGCACTTTGAACAGTGGATGTTACATTTCAGATGTGTTACGATCCGTGCTTCTACCCTTCATTTGATCCCTGCGAAACCCTACATTTCAGCAGGATAATGCACGACCGCATGTTGCAGGTCCGGTACAGGCTTTTCTGGATACAGAGAATGTTCAACTGCTGCCCTGGCCAGCACATTCTCCAGATCTCTCACCAACTGAAAACATCTGGTCAATGTTGGCCGAGCAACTGGCTCGTCTCAATACGCCAGTCACTACTCTTGATGAACTGTGGTATCTTGTTAAAGCTGCATGGGCAGCTGTACCTGTACACGCCATCCAAGCTCTGTCTGACTCAATGCCCAGGCGTATCAAGGCCATTATTACGGCCAGAGGTACTGATTTCTCAGGATCTGTGCACCCAAATTGCGTGAAAATGTAATCACATGTGAATTCTAGTATAATATATTTGTGCAATGGATACCCGCTTATCATCTGGTGTAGCAATTTTAAAGGCCAGTAGTGTACTTTAACTAGTAATACTTAATTTGATCTCATCTCCCATACGTCTGCTAAATTCATTTTTTCGTTTAGTGCCAGCTCACTAGAAGCAAGACAGGTTTACCCCAAAATAGTAAGAATATTCTAAACTTCTCTCGAATGGATCACGTCACACTGGTAGGACTGACGACGAGGAAGTTGCGGAGAATTCTCAGTCGCATACAGCAGCTGAACTTACGGATTTGTTGAACGCACATTTTCTTATTATGACGAGGTACTTAAGTCAGATAACGAGCGAGAAGGTGAAACCACACCAGAGCGCCTTGTAGAATCTGCAGGCATGGCAAGAATAATCGTTAGTGACTACGGCATGTCAGACTCACGAACAAAACATAGCTGGGTGATGGAACCGCGTTCGTCTAGTCCTGGAGCTACTAGCGGAGATCTCAGTTTGAGACCCTCATGCAATTTACGCAGGAAGTGGAGAAGAAGGGACAGTAAACGGAGAAAAAGAGGCAGGAGAGACAGGAGGTAGCCACGAAGGAGATGAAATAATTAGTCACTAAGGAGACGAACAAGGTGCGGATGGTAGCTGAACAGCTTGTTGAAGGTATAGAGTAGGTTAAGAAGGAAATCGCGGCTGTGAAGGAAGATTTAGAAAGGGTCAAGGAAACATTGACAGAAACCCAGCCGGCCAGAGTGGCCGAGCGGTTAAAGGCGCTACAGTCTGGAACCGCACGACCGCTACGGTCGCAGGTTCGAATCCTGCCTCGGGCATGGATGTGTGTGATGTCCTTAGGTTCGTTAGGTTTAAGTAGTTCTAAGTTCTAGGGGACTTATGACCACAGCAGTTGAGTCCCATAGTGCTCAGAGCCATTTGAACAGAAACCCAAAGGTCACAAGCGAGGCAAAAGGCGATGGCAGGGTGGCAAGGTTAGCAGCCCAAGATACACGCAAGGACGCTTAGTTAGTGAAAGAATAAGTGAAACAGGCCAAAACCAAAATGTGCAAAACAAAATACGTGCAAGAAGGGTCATTCAGGAAAGGCAAGAAAAAATTAGCGAGAACACGATGCGTGTCGAGGAGATTGAGTACGTCAAGGCAGAAATATCAGAGATTAAGGAAGAGAAGACTCAGATCACCGGTGCAGCAAAACGAGTTAGCAAAAGACGTCAATCAACCTCGTCAGTGGATTGGGTCATTAGAACCACCGTCTCGTTCGGTAGCACTCCCACACGATCAGGGAAGAAGAGAAGTGCATGCATTACAACATTTTGATGGACAACGTGTAGCTATTTAACTGGGAAGAAGGCGAATGCCTCAGGAGAACACACCAGCCGCCATGGGCCCAAAACAGAGCACGTGCTGTCAGAGACACAGGGTATGGCAGAAACCGACCCAGAACACAATTGTGTGCGTCTTCGGCGAACAGAAACATTTCTCCGTGAATCTGACGACGCAAGAAGTGTCATTAACAGGGGGCAATGATCGTTTGGACACCGACTTATAAAGACATGTGCTGAAGAAATGCGGGAAATTTCGTTCCTAGGAAATTTTGAACCATTCGGCCACAAACATTTTTTATCCGTTCAAAATTTCTGTGTATACGAGGCGAATAACAATACAATCCAAAAAGTTGCATAGCCCAATACGATAAAGTGCAACTGCAGTTGTGGCCACTGCAATAGAAACTGAAATTTATCCGTGGATTCATAGAGGGATCGATCGTGGAACATATGCGCAGCGTTGCTCAAAGATATCGCTTGTATAAAGAGTTCAGGGATGCGTTACTTGACATATATTGGTCGCAAGAAACACCGGAAAGAATCAAGAAGGAAATTTCTTTCTTTCACTTGTGCCTTATTCCCGCAGTTTGTGCAGGGCCGGCATTGTTAATCGGATGTGGCATGGTTAATTTGAATGGGTGGCCAGATGCCCTTCCTGCCGCCACCTGGGATGGAATCAGTGTACCCCAGCTGTCTGGGTCTAGCGTAAGTCCTGAAATAATTTGAATGTGTTTCAAATGTCTGCGAGCCGTGTAACTGGGGTGGAAAGTGGGGGACAGCCCAGTATTCACCTAGTGGGATATGGAAAACACCTAAAAACCACATCCAGGCTGGCCAGCCCACCGGCTCTCGTCGTTAAACCTCTGGGCGGATTCGATCTGGGGCCAGCGCGCCTACCCGAGTCCAGGAAGCAGCGCATTAGCGCTCTTGGCTAACCTGATGGGTAAAGAATCAAGCAGGAGATAATGCAGGGCACAGCCCTAGAAGCATTAGAAACTGAGAGAAAAGCACACGTTGGTGCGGATACAAACCTAAATGATGTTCAACTGCCAATGGCACTGTATAAGTGAACTTTCTGGTCGTACCTTCGCTGGTAATCGAAATAATATTCGGCATAGTTTTCATGAACCAACATCAGCCCGAGTAGTATGTCTATGTTCGTTCTGGAACAATTTGAAGACGTGTATACGCAACGAGGACGCTTACTACACCGCACCGTACCCATCTGGCTGTTGTCCAAGGCCGGGCAGCCATCCAGATGAGTCGGTTACGTACACTCACTCACACACACACACACACACACAATGTATACAATTACAGTTTTCTCAGTGTGTGTATACAAGAGGTTAAAATTTGCATAATTTAATATGGGAATGTTGTGAACTTCCCTTTCTTCCGAATTATCAGTTGAAGTATTAGAAGGGTCGGTTTAGGCCGGTTGAGGTGGAAAAAAAAACACCCCGGTTTAAGGACCACGGAGATAGTTCGTTCTGTGTACCACGTTCTGTGTACTACAATTGATCAAGTCTGTCGCTATCCTAAGACTTTACCAGAAGAATGGCGGCGGCAAGGAGAACTCGAGCGAAATGTAGCAGCCAAGATTCCTCACCCCTTGCACTAATGGGAACTAAACCCAAAAGGTAGCAGGTAAGAGCTCGCCTGCGAGCCCGCAAATTTTGGAAATGGAAGACGTACTACCAATATCTGCATCTGAGAAACTGCACTTTACGTATTCTGAAAATTTCTGTCGACCAGTTTGCAATGTATCCTTTGTCAAACACTGTCTTCTGTTTGCTAATACCGACATAATCGCCAATTTTAAGTTTCGAATGGCGTGGATCGATCATTTGGATTTTATTATACACCTCTGCTGGTTGAATTTTAATTGTCCTGTGTTACGTGTGATTATACTGCTTTACGAATCCTTGTACATTATTAATCAATTTGTTGGAGACCTGATCAGTAAATTTTATGAATATAAGACTCTTGAGAGTTCTGCTGAAACGTTCAACTATGGAAGCTTTCACATTTGAGAAAGTGGACTAATGATTAATTCTGAGATGTTGCATTAACTTTTTGAAACTAGTATTGTAGAAATATTTCCCAAGATCAGTTTGTAAGCGTACTGGAACCCGCCTGCTTTCTGTTAAAAATTTTTTTCGCGCGTTTGCAACTGCAACTCCGCCTTTATTCTTCAGAGCAGCAACCCATGCGTATTTGGAATAAACATCAACCACTGTTAATAAATATTTATATCCATAATTCCATTTCGAATACGCAGTCATGTCAATTAAGTATGCTTGATGGAGGTTGCCAAATCCTTTTGTGAAAACTGCCCACCTAGGATACGTTCAACGGGCAGCAAGATTAAGCTCACCTTGCATCTCTCTTTAACTTGATGCTTATTGAAAACATCTGCCCAAGCCAAGTTCAACGCCGTTGGCTCCTCAACAAAAGACTACTGTTAGTAATAACGTCTCTACTCAGGTATTAGAGGAAATGGAATTAATGATGGACGACAAAATGAAACAATTGCAAAGACAATTACAATCTGTTCTGGAGGAAAACAAAGAAATGTGGGAGGAAAACAAACAAATTCAGCAGAAAATCGAAACTAAATTGAAGTCGTTAATAGATACTGCCAATAATTTGCGATCCGAGCTTACTGAGATGTTCGATGAAAAACATGATCTGCTCAGAGAAGGATGTAAAGTCAAACGCGAAAAACTCGAAACGGGAACCCAAGAATTTCGGACCCACGTTGACAAAAAAATGCAAGCAAATAATTGAACTGGTTAGTAAAGCTCTCGAGAAAACACAGGCGCAAAATGATGCGATCATTAAAATAAATAGTACAAGCAAGAAGGACAAAAATCGATGAGTATAATGGTTAAAGGCGTACGGATCTAGTGCAACGAATTGAACAATGAAGTAGACAAACTCCGTAACATAACTACTGGCAGTGACGAAAGTCATTCGCATTTAGTAAAGAGAATTTGCATAACGAAATTAATGCTGTGAGTTCAGAACTCACAGAAGTTACGACTTTAAATCACAAATTTATTTGAAATATCTACAACTAGTGACAGAAGACTACTAGTGCTCGACAGCAATAAGGGCAAACAGTATGAAAATTGTCAAGAACAAAATTCGGAATATGAAAACGTACTTATTTTTCGTAAGTCAAATTAAAGTGCCACCTCCATCATGTGACTAGATGAGAAGAAACGCCGATTACAAGAACTATCCCACTGAAGATACATTAAAGTAAAGTGCAAGACACGTCTAATGGATACACTGCAGCAATAAAAGACAGTGTTTTGTTTATAAAACGAATATCTCTTCGCCAAGTTCGCTCGAAAACGTGTTGAAACGGATCTGCGTTCACTGACAACAGAAATTCCTGTCCTCAAGCTGATAACTTCCTGTCATCTCACAAACATGATGTTCTCGTTGAAATATCAACATTAAATTGCATCCTTGAACATGGAGACGACTCGTCCTGTCTCACTGTCCCCCCCCCCCCCCAGCCCCCACCCCCCCAAAAAATAATCACGGTTGATTTCCGCATCTTTAGTGTATCACTTCAAAATATAGTGTGATACAGAACAGATGAAATCATCAAATAGTAACGAGATCTCGCAGTGATAACATAATTGATGGGGGCGACTTGCCAAACAAGTCCACACATAAAAACGCTTGCAAGTTGTGTAGGTGAACATCGCTGAGTATAGTCTGATTCATGTGAACCCAGTCTTCACATGGAAAATTATTAAACGATTAAAGGTTATGCAGCAGGATTTTTTTATTCACACGTACAACATCTGAGGCCAGAGACAAGTGATGTCCCTAATCATATTACAATTCCGCGGATTTTGCACCATTCACTGCTTCAGTAGTTTACCCCTGCTCAGTAATCCACAAGGTTTCAGCCGTATCTGATATATAAACAGACAATAATAAATTATTTTAGAAACACGCTCATTTTCAAAATCTAAAATTAAATAAGTGACATCTTTCAGCTGTTGTGCTTATTTCCTATGGCTGTGTAATGTTGTTTAATGTTGTTTCTTCTACCTGCAAGGCCTTTGAAAATTAGTTCCCTTAAAATTACTTAACAACCACCTGACAAACTAAATACACTAGATCATCTGTAAAAAATGGTTTCACAAGAATGTACACTCCTGGAAATGGAAAAAAGAACACATTGACACCGGTGTGTCAGACCCACCATACTTGCTCCGGATACTGCGAGAGGGCTGTACAAGCAATGATCACACGCACGGCACAGCGGACACACCAGGAACCGCGGTGTTGGCCGTCGAATGGCGCTAGCTGCGTAGCATTTGTGCACCGCCGCCGTCATTGTCAGCCAGTTTGCCGTGGCATATGGAGCTCCATCGCAGTCTTTAACACTGGTAGCATGCCGCGTCAGCGTGGACGTGAACCGTATGTGCAGTTGACGGACTTTGAGCGAGGGCGTATAGTGGGCATGCGGGAGGCCGGGTGGACGTACCGCCGAATGGCTCAACACGTGGGGCGTGAGGTCTCCACAGTACATCGATGTTGTCGCCAGTGGTCGGCGGAAGGTGCACGTGCCCGTCGACCTGCGACCGGACCGCAGCAACGCACGGATGCACGCCAAGACCGTAGGATCCTACGCAGTGCCGTAGGCGACCGCACCGCCACTTCCCAGCAAATTAGGGACACTGCTGCTCCTGGGGTATCGGCGAGGACCATTTGCAACCGTCTCCATGAAGCTGGGCTACGGTCCCGCACACCGTTAGGCCGTCTTCCGCTCACGCCCCAACATCGTGCAGCCCGCCTCCAGTGGTGTCGCGACAGGCGTGAATGGAGGGACGATTGGAGACGTGTCGTCTTCAGCGATGAGAGTCGCTTCTGCCTTGGTGCCAATGATGGTCGTATGCGTGTTTGGCGCCGTGCAGGTGAGCGCCACAATCAGGACTGCATACGACCGAGGCACACAGGGCCAACACCCGGCATCATGGTGTGGGGAGCGATCTCCTACACTGGCCGTACACCACTGGTGATAGTCGAGGGGACACTGAATAGTGCACGGTACATCCAAACCGTCATCGAACCCATCGTTCTACCATTCCTAGACCGGCAAGGGAACTTGCTGTTCCAACAGGACAATGAACGTCCGCATGTATCCCGTGCCACCCAACGTGCTCTAGAAGGTGTAAGTCAACTACCCTGGCCAGCAAGATCTCCGGATCTGTCCCCCATTGAGCATGTTTGGGACTGGATGAAGCGTCGTCTCACGCGGTCTGCACGTCCAGCACGAACGCTGGTCCAACTGAGGCGCCAGGTGGAAATGGCATGGCAAGCCGTTCCACAGGACTACATCCAGCATCTCTACGATCGTCTCCATGGGAGAATAGCAGCCTGCATTGCTGCGAAAGGTGGATATACACTGTACTAGTGCCGACATTGTGCATGCTCTGTTGCCTGTGTCTATGTGCCTGTGGTTCTGTCAGTGTGATCATGTGATGTATCTGACCCCAGGAATGTGTCAATAAAGTTTCCCCTTCCTGGAACAATGAATTCAAGGTGTTCTTATTTCAATTTCCAGGAGTGTATATTGGATTATAAGTCTATCTGGAATGTGAAGATCCTATCGCTCCCTCCCAAAGGATACCTGGGTAGATATGTTACACTTACAAAGACACCCAGAAAGAACATAGCACTAAACATAGTCAAATTGTTCCCGGACCTGCTGAACCATTAAGGCGCAACGAGCTTGCGCCAGAGTGTAGGTCGCTAGTCACTCAGCATTTGATGTAGGGGCAGCAGCTTTTGACTCAAGTCCCCAACTGTTACATGGAAACATCAGTGAGGCAGCTGTATGGGAGAAACAATATGTCTAATGTTTAAATGCCCTGAAAATTGAGTTAAAACTGACTGAGACAAAGAAAATGAAACTGCACATATCCACAGTGTGGTGTCGCCGCCAGACAACACACTTGCTAGGTGGTAGCCTTTAAATCGGCCGCGGTCCGTTAGTATACGTCGGACCCGCGTGTCGCCACTATCAGTGATTGCAGACCGAGCGCCGCCACACGGCAGGTCTAGAGAGACTTCCTAGCACTCGCCCCAGTTGTACAGCCGACTTTTCTAACGATGGTCCACTGCCTACTTACGTTCTCACTTGCCGAGGCGATAGTTTAACATAGCCTTCAGCTACGTCATTTGCTACGACCTAGCAAGGCGCCATATTCAGTTACTATTGATATTGTGAATCATGTACCGTCAAGAGCGACGTTCATCATTAATGGATTAAAGTTAAGGATTCCACCAGCTACGTCCGTTTTTCTAAATTCTAATTTCCTTGTCCTGTTAAAGACCTCACGCCAGCCTGTGTGAGCTAAAACGCGTGCCTTTCGGCCTCCTCTAGTAACACGGTGTTGGCTCTCCTGCCAATCACAAAATTGGCGACGAGGCAAATCCGCGTTTTTATCGATATTGCCCTGATTTACTTGTGTAATGGCTTCGCCACAATCTCCAGATGTACTGTCCGAATTTTATCGCTTACCGAATCAGCAGACGCAGGCCTTACTGGATGTCCTTGGACAACTTGTCCAGGGTCAACGTGCGATGCAAAACGATGCGGCAGCAGCCGCTCCACCGCTAACGCAGCCACAACACGCTGTTGCACCAACTTTTCGTCCTTTTGATGCTGCACTGGAAAGCTGGACGGAGTGGTCATGCCAATTTTGATTCCATCTCGCCGCCTACAGAATTCAAGGTAATGAGCGGCAGCCTTATCTCTTATCATCGGTCGGCATACAAACGTACTGTGTGACAGTCAAATTATTTCCCCAACGCGACGTAGCAACTCTGTCCTACGGAAAAATTTTGTCTGCATTAGATGCATATTTCAAAGAATCAGTCAATGTAGTTGTGAAACGGTATTCCTTCTTTCGTACAAAATGTACGGCAGGTCAGACTAGTCGGGAGTGGGTTGCAATCTTTGAAGGCCTTACTAGGGATTGTGCTTTTGAATGGCAATGTGGACTCCCTTATTCAGATACTATGGTACGTGATGCAATTGCACAGAACGTTTCTGATGTTCGTATAAGGGAACAGATTTTGAAACCAGTCAGTCCCTCCCTTCAACAAGTGATGGACATATTGGATCGGCAGGACACACTTGACTTTGCTCAGGAATAATTTGAAACTTCACCAGCCGTGTGTCAGGTTAACCGGCCCACCGGGCGAGCTGCACGGAGCAGTAAACAGCCCTCGCGCCCGGCCGCGCTGCTGCCGCCAGGCTCTCAGCCATGTGAGCCACGCCGGCAAGCAAATGCAGTCCTCAAATCCTGCTCGCGGTGCGCTACTAGACATTCGCGTGACAATTGCCCGTCATGCCAAGCTATTTGCTTTTATTGTAATAAAAAAGGACATGTTCAGAGTGTTTGCCAAAAAAAGCTCAGATCGGAAGCTCAAAACCATTCCAGGCCCTTTGCTTCCTGCCAGAATTGGAATCGAACCAAGGATAATCAGGCTCATGAAACTTCGCCCATGGAAATTCATGTAGTTCATTCCACTCCGCCCAGCGCCACTCTCTCCAACAGTGACTGTGTTCATCCCACAAATAGTGTGCGTCAACATCGCCGGAACTCCCGTCAAGTCGCAAGTGATTTTGTACCAGTGTCAATTCACGTTGCACGAGACAGTCGCTCTTGTCGTCAACAGGACAATAAACTTCTTGTGGACTTGGACATTAACGGCAAAGTGATACCATTCCAGCTCGATACCGGGGCTGCGGTTTCACTGATCAATCAAGACAATTGCAAACTGCTGGGCACACCTCCATTGCATGCCGCAAATGTTAAGTTAACTAGCTATTCAGGTCAAGAGATCCCTGTGTTAGGACAGTGCAGCCTTCTTGCAACATACAAAGGACAAAAAAACTTGTTTCCTTTTACGTACTTCATTCTTCTTCTGCAGTGAACTTGTTTGGTTTCGATTTATTTCAGTTGTTTAACTTGTCTATAGTAAATCAGGTCCTATCAGTGAACCAGACTGTGCCTTCAGACAGTGTTTCTTGTCTATGTGAAGAATTTGCAGACATTTTTGCACCGGTCCTCGGTTGCACTAAGAACTATAAAGCACATTTGGAACTGAAAGTAAACGTGCAACCGAAATTTTTCAGAGCGCGCAATGTTCCCCACGCATTGCGTAATGAGGTCGCAAAAACATTACACGATTTGGAATCACAAGGTGTAACTGAACATGTGCAGGCTTCTCTCTGGGCATCACCCTTAGTAATTTTGCCAAAAAAATGGCTCTGAGCACTATGGGACTCAACTGCTGAGGTTATTAGTCCCCTAGAACTTAGAACTAGTTAAACCTAACTAACCTAAGGACATCACAAACATCCATGCCCGAGGCAGGATTCGAACCTGCGACCGTAGCGGTCTTGCGGTTCCAGACTGCAGCGCCTTTAACCGCACGGCCACACCGGCCGGCAATTTTGCCAAAACCTTCTGGAAAATTGAGACATTGTGTGGACTTCAAGGCAACAGTGAATCCACAACTAGTGATTGCAACTTTTCCTTTATACCGCCCGGAAGATTTTTTTGACAAACTGTGCCCGGGTAAATATTTTTCGAAGTAGGACCTCGCAAGTGCGTACTTGCAAATTTCGGTGGACGAAGATTCCCAGCGCGTTTTGGTGGTTAACACGCATCTTGGGTTGTATCAATTCAAATGACTGCCATTCAGGTGTGCATCCGCCCCTGCATTGTTTCAGCAATATCTACAAACTGTTTGTGCGTTGGTCCCTACTGCAGCAAATTATCTGGACGATATTGTGATCTCCGGAAAGACGGAAGAAGAACATTTGGCCAATCTCAGAACATTATTTCAGGTCTTGCGACAAAATGGTCTTCGCTTGCGGAAGGACAAATGTGTGCTTTTTGCTCGTCATTTGCCATATCTGGGACATGTACTCAATGCTCAAGGCATACATCCCAGTCCCACGCACCTTCGTGCCATACAAGACTTGCCTTCACCGCAGAATTTGAAGCAGCTACAGAGTGTGCTGGGAAAAATAAATTACTATAACAGATATGTGCCACATGCCTCTTCCATTTCAGCTCCGCTTCATCGCTTACGCCGTAACGGTGTTCCGTTCGTCTGGACGACAGAATGCGAACGCGCCTTTCGCCAGTTGAAATCGGCGTTGCTTTCCAATACTTGCCTTACGCCATTCGATCCCCAGAAGCCCCTTTTGTTGATGGTGGATGCATCGGATTTCGGGATCGGTGCTGTGCTGGCGCACAAAGATGGATTGCACGATCGCCCTATTGCCTTTGCGCCCAAATTGCTCTTGTCTGCGCAAAGAAATCATTCACAGATCGAGAAAGAAGCATTGGATCTCGTATTTGGTGTTACAAAGTTTCATGATTTCTTGTATGGTCGTCACTTTACCATAATCACAGACCACAAACCTTTGACATCGCTTTTTCATCCGACCAAGCCTGTACCTCCACGTACAGCGCAGAAATTCATTCGCTGGTCTATTTTCCTCTCGTAGTACCGCTATGATATCTTGTATCGGTCCACTGCTAAGCATGGAAACGCTGATGCATTGTCCCGCTTGCCTGTTGCTGAGGATAGGGCATTCGATTCCTCTGAACTTGCTGGCATGTTCATTGATGCGGAAACCGATGACGTGGTCGAATCGTTTCCGATTGATTTTCGTTGTGTAGCTACAGCCACAGCTGCCGACCCTGTCCTTGCTACCGTTCTGCGTTTTGTTGCTACACAATGGCCCTTGTCGAAGTCACGGATTGGGGACCCGTTGGTTCGCCGATTTTTTGCTCACAAGGAGAGACTTTTTGTTCGACGAGGTGTTTTGCTGTTGCGTTCTGATAATGATTAGTCCAGGGTCGTGGTCCCACGTTCGTTACAGTCCTCTGTCTTACAGCTTCTCCAACAAGGACATTGGGGTATGGTGAGAACGAAACAACTTGCTCGTCAGCACTGTACTTGGTTCGGAATCGGTGCCACGATTACGAATATGTGCTCTTCTTTCATGGCGTGTGCCGAATAACAGTCAGCACCACCGCGGAAATTCTTTGCGTGGCCAGAAGCCACTTCCCCTTGGCAACGCTTACACATCGAATTTGCTGGTCCTTTCCGGAATGCTCGATGGTTGGTTGTGGTAGATTCATTCAGTAATTTTCCTTTTGTTGTCCGGATGTCTTCCACGACGTCATCTGCCACCATCCAAGCGTTATCTGCTATCTTTTGCATTGAAGGTCTTCCACAGACTATTGTTTCCGACAATGGCCCACTATTCATGTCAGCAGAATTTCAGTCACGCCGTTTTAGCCACAGTCAAACGGTGCCGCTGAACGATTGGCCAGGACTTTCAAGTCACAGATGTTGAAGTTAAAAGAGTCACATTCTCGGGAGGACGCTCTATTGCTCTTTTTGTCCTCGTATCGCTATCAGCCCCGAGATGGTCGCTCGCCGGCTGAGTTGCTCCACGGTCGCCCTCATCGAACCTTGATGTCATTGCTACATCCGCCGCATCAGGTTCCTGTGCAGCGGCAGACACCTCCTTTTGCCTCAGGCGACGTGTCTACTACCGCCACTACCGAGGTTCACGGCGTTGGCTCGAAGGGCGCATTCTTCGCTGCCTCGGACGCGCTATGTATCTGTTTTTGAGGGCCTATGGTGAGGTGCGCCGGCATCTCAACCAGCTGCGCCTCTGTCGTCGCACAGGATCTGCCGCTCGCCGTCTGCTTTCAGCGACGGTGCCGTCCGGTCAGCGCCCCGGGGACCCACCTACCGGCTCGCCTCAGCCCCTGGTTCCCGATATTCTTGTGAGTCTGGAGATGGCTGTAGAAAGCATAGCAGCAAGCAAGCAGGTCGAGGCCAGAAGCAGTAACGCCTTGGTTCTGAGATGGGGCTGGCCCATCCTTTGTACATCAGTTCAGACAGTCCTAGAAAGCTTATGGCTGGGAAGGTAAATAGCGAACTAATACTCAGTTTTCATTGAGTTGCCTTCAGGACTGTGTGCGTTGTATGCATACTTTGAGGAGATTTGAGAAGATTCAATACGACAAGTATTTGCGTTGGGAGTATTGATAGCGTTCTCCTGGGACGTGGAGTCGTCCATGGCCTTCTGGCCTCTCTCTCCGGTTGACACACTCTTCTAAGGCTGTGGTCATGGACGACGTTTACGGTGGTAGTTCCTCTGTCAGAGCTGCACAGTGGAACAGTGAATACGTGGGATGTATGCGATGATCTGTAGATCACTGTTGCAGGGTTTAACTGCAGTGCAATATGGCGATCTGTATAATATAGTTTTTTCTGCTGACAGTCTCATCGGCAGAAAGAAAGGCAGACAGTGCTTCCACACCAGCAGAATCTGTAATTTGGTGGGTAAATTCCGTAAGACCCAATCAGAATGCTCCATTCATTAGCAAGACATACTTTCTGATGGACGGGGCGCCTCCTTATGACCATCAGGATGAATGCAATCGGTGTTATTCTGGGCTATTTTCGTGAACAGGTCTTGTTAGATCAAGGTCGATGTGGCACTTATTTACATAGCCATCAGACGTCCGCATAACACTGAGAACATTTTTAGATGATTAAGTCACCACATGAACATTTTTCAGCAATCCGTCAGCCACGCTTGGTAGGTAAATGCATGCATGGCTAGACACAGCTCGTATGTCCGATTAGGATCGCTAGGAACAATGCACCCTGTGATAATCTGGGGAGCATTGGAACAGATTTCTATAGCACGACTTGTGACATCAGTATCTATAGGTAGAGAGGTTTCGCGCCAGAAATGGTAAACATGCACATGCAGCCCAGAGGGTGATTTGGCTCTCATTTATATAGACATGTGACGTCAGCACACGCGAAGAACTGTGTACTGATAAATAGATGTGACTTGCACCTTCTTGCTGTGGATGGCAGCTGCATGAGAGCGATAGCTCGCGGTCTGGCGCTGGCTTGAGTCCGGGACTGGCTCACTGCAGCGTCTGCACATCCACGTGTTGGAGCCTCTCATAGTTGCAGTTGACAATAGCTCGAAAGTATTTCTTATGTGCACTGAATGTTTGTGTAGTGCATTATTTTCCGGTGTTCAAGCGTTGTGACCATGTTTGCTGAGCCTTTTACATGCATTATTTTTTGAGAATTTACGAGTTGTTAATAATGTCTGCACAAGTGTGTACTGCATTATTTGGGCGATTTACGAGTAGTTGCCAGGTCTGTATGATGTGTACTGCATTATTTCGATAATTTACGAGCTTTTTGCGTGTCTGAACATCAGTGTACTGCAATATTTCGGTGATTTACGAGTAGTTGGCAGATCTATACACTATGTACTGCATTATTTCGGTTATTTACGAATTGTCTGCGCGTCTGTACATTAGTGTACTGCATTATTTCGACAGTTTATGAGTTGTTTGCAGGTCTGTAAACTGTGTATTGTGACCCCAATAACGTAAGAGCGAGAGTTTGGTATCAGTGTAATAAATGAACCACGTGAAATCCGTTCCATAAATAAATTTTTCCTTCCTCTCTCCAGCAACCCAGAGCAGGCTGACTCATTTCCCCACTATTTTCCCCCAGACCGTCATCTTATATTACATCACGGGACGAACAACGTGGCCTCTGGTGGTAGTATTGTGTACTACGTCAGTTGGACTCTGAACGTCGTGGTGAACACGTTGGAAGGAAGCACTGCCGCAAATTCTTTAAATAAAGACTTACACCTATCCTATCCAGCACAGGCTGAGTCCTTTCCCAACCAGTTCCTAGGAAGAGGTGGCTGTTGGGTTAATGGAGGCAGCCCAAGTGACGTATTTTCCCGCCATTTTCTTAGGTTAGTGGAGGTAGCCTTGGTGTGTTGCAATTTCCTGCTGGAATTTGAACTTCCTGCCAATTTCTCAGGGAGGGAGGTGAGTGAGAGGAGGATGTTAGGTTAGTGGAGGTAGCCCAGTTGACCTATTTTCCCACTAAATTTTGAACTTCCTGCCACAATGTCATTACAACGTTGCCATATCTATTGCCACCATCTTGGATCCGCCATCTTGAATCAATTTGGAAACTATGGACAGTGTGGTGGCTCCATCCCTGTTTCACTGCTCACTGTCACTGTATCATGTTTTGATTTCTGACAGGCCTTACACATCACCAGAAAGTTCCAAATTCGTCTTTGCATTTTTAACGTGGCACAAGCCACATAATTTCAGGAAGCATTTCAGGACCTCCGAAATGTACATGGCTAGGGTGGGTGTGTCAAACAACCTTTTTCACAAGTTCATCTTGAATGCAAGCACACCAGGGCGTTCCTTCTCCGTCAGAAAAAAGAAAAGATTCTCGTCCACAATAGGTAGAACTGCTTGAGCTTAGTTTCCATCATGTCCTATAACCCTATGTTCGGAGTAAGCAGAGCTGGTTCTTTGTCTTGTTCCCCACTGATGTCCTTAAGTCTGGTGGTGCTGTAGCATTCAAATGCGACCTTTTTAACATACACATAAAAACGTTTTGCATCACCTTGGTTCCAAGAACTCGAAAAGATATACGTCGACTGTGGATATCGTATCAAAGACACAGTCCGATAGCCGATCAGTTCCAGTCATTCCACCAGGAATGTTGTCTGTGTTGTCGTGTTGTCTGTAGTTCAACCATGCCTAGACTCTCAATACCGCGGATTGATCAAGTCCTCATTGTTACTTTGTGCCAGGAAGGGCTCACAACAAGAGAAGTGTCACAGCGTCTCTGAATGAACCAAGGCGATGTTGTTCGGACATGGAGGAGATACAGAGAGACAGGATGTGTCGATAACATGCCTCGCTCAAGCCGCCCAAGGGCTACTATTGCAATGGATGACCGCTACCTACGAATTATAACTCGAAGGAACCCTGAAAGCAACGCCACCATGTTGCATAATGTTTTTCGTGCAGCCACAGGACGTCGTGTTACGATTCAGACTGTGCTTAATAGGCTGCATCATGCGCAACTTTCCCGACGTCCATGGCGAGTTTCCTCTTTGAAACCACGACACCTTGCAGTGCAGTACAGAGGGGCCCAACAACACACCGAATGGACGACTCAGGATTGGCATCACATTCCCTTCACCGATGAGTGTGACGTATGCCTTCAACCAGACAATCATCGGAGACGTGTTTGTAGGCAACCTGGTCAGGCTGAACGCCTTAGACACACTGTGCAGCGAGTGCAGCAAGTTGGAGGTTCCCTGATGTTTTGGGGTGTCACTATGTTAGGCCGATGTACACACCTGGTGGTAATGGAAGGCGCTGTAACGGCTGTACGATATGTGAATGCCATCCTCCAACCGATGGTGCAACCATATCGGCAGCATATTGGCGAGGCATTCGTTTTCATGGACGGCAATTCGCTCCCCCATCGTGCACATCTTGGGAATTACTTCCTTCAGGATACCGACATCGCCCGCATCTCGTGGTCGTGCGGTAGCGTTCTCGCTTCCCACGCCCGGGTTCCCGGGTTCGATTCCCGGCGGGGTCAGGGATTTTCTCTGCCTCGTGATGACTGGGTGTTGTGTGCTGTCCTTAGGTTAGTTAGGTTTAAGTAGTTCTAAGTTCTAGGGGACTGATGACCATAGATGTTAAGTCCCATAGTGCCCAGAGCCATTTGAACCATTTTTGATACCGACATCGCTCGACTAGAGTAGGCAGCATGTTCTCCAGACATGAACCCTACCGCACATGCCTCGGATGGATTGAAAAGGGCTCTTTGTGGACGACGTGACCCACCAACCACTCTGAGGGATCTACGCCGAATCGCCGTTGAAGAATGGGACAATCTGGACCAACAGTGCCTTGATGAGCTTGTGGATAGTATGCCACGATGAATACAGGCACGCATCAGTACAAGAGGGCGAGCTATTGGCCATTAGAGGCACTGGAGTGTACGGCAATCTGGGCCATTACCTCTGAAGGTCTTGTATGGTGGTACAACGAGCTACGAGTGGTTTTCACGAGCAGTAAAAAGGGCGGAAATGATGTTTATGTTGATCTCTATTCCAGTTTTCTGTACAAGTTTCGGAACTCTCGGAACCGAGGTGATGCAAAACTTTTTTTGACGTGTGCATAACTCCAGTGTGCCTCCATTCTGAACATGACAAGCAGTCACTGTTGCCGAGTCGCAGATGTCGCTCAGTCAATTTTTAATATGTTAGAAAGCTGAATTTACTATCGTGTACTTTCCTAGCCTAAAATTTGCCAGTCACAGGTCACTCCAGTTCAGTTTTATTCATGTTATTATTAGTGCTTGTCACACGTGGAGGAAGTTTTTACTGAATTATTTGAAAATGTTTAAGGAAAACAGTTATTGTTAGAAGAGCTCAGGGATTTATTTAACCTTTAATTTTCGTTTCTCAGTTGGTAACCCCACTGGATAAGCACTTTACCCGCATTGTGGAGGCCAGCGTGAGTCGGACTGAAACAACGACAAGGATGTCCCATGTTATGTAATGGGACAGCAAACAGAAGTAGCAGGGTGGCTGCGCCGACAGCAATGAACACATGGCTGCCTGCTAGCCGGAGCGAATCTGTCATTGTTCGCCTGCTTCAGCACTGCTGGTGGCCGACTCGCTACGTTGTTAGAACGCAGGCGCTGTCATGTTGGCCACCTTGCGTTCTCTCCCCAAAGAATTTACGGACACTATTCGGGGGAAAACTTCGATTCCCTGATTACTTTCAGTCTCACATATTTGCTTCATGATCAACTGCCTATGTTACTGAGATTGGTCATAGTTTTTGTGAGATGTAAGGATTGCACATCACACCTTACGAAATTCCAATGGTGAGTAATGATAAATAGAAGTCGCTATGAACTAATAATTGTTCCATATTAGACATTACGTTGCTGTGTGTGAAATGTAGCGAAGATATCGAATTTTTCTTTAGTCTTTGAAGGAATTCACTATCTACAACCAGTCTCATAGAAATGGATTCTATGTAGTACAGTCAGTTCCACCCACACGTGCCAGACATGTTCATTAACAACCACTATGGTATATTTTCATCACGTGAAGTTTGCGGAACGAGTTTTTGGCAAATGGTAGCACACCAAAAGAAAAGTATTTTGGCACATGGTTAATACGGAAAACTTTTATATATAGCACAACATAAGAAATTATAGATTTTGCAATTCAGTAATTTTTTCATGATAATTGGTAACTGTGAAAAGGAGAAACTTCGTTTATATTTATATTGACAGTGACTTATTTCATAAGTTATTGAGCTGCCTTGTGTTCTGTTTTTTAATTACTAACAGACAGTGAACAATATTCTGTTGCAAGTACCTCTGTATCAGCGTGTTATTGAGAATTAAGTTGTGCAAATACCGGTATGTTTTCGAAAAAGAAACAAAATTTATTATGACAACATGAGAATTTTGTTACTCAGAACTCGCCACTGATGACACCTCTCAGAAGGAAAAAGGAGATTAGCAAGTTAGGCGGAAATAGGTCGTCATTTCTATTGCAAGTGTGAAATAAACCTGTTTTTACCAATGAACAACTGGAAATGAAACCCACTAAAAGATTTTCTTTCTACACCCCAACGATCTGTGAAACATAAAATTCAAAACAAAAAGGGGACCAATATTTATTCCTATCCCTGACGAGAGGAAAGATTGTAATTTTAAACTCCAATATTTCATAGTTCTTCAAACACTACTGTTAATCTCTTTTCATTTGGACAAATAGTCACCTGCCTTCTGTATGTCATCATATTGTTTACATCTTTGAATCTATGAAACAGTTAGATTGTCTGAACGAGAATTACTAGAGAGCAGCACAGGTCCGTTTTGTAAAAAAATGAAACTGATACCTGCATGTCTATTGACCTATTGACAATGAGACCATGAAAAACATGCTGCTTATTACTTTGTGAGTCACTTGCGACAACTCACAACTCCTCTCAAAGACACAAGTACACACACACACAAACACACACACACACACACACACACACACACACACACACACACACACACACACACATACCCACTTGCACGGTTTCCTTCAAACCGTACATTTACATGGTACTCCAGTGAATGTTTGGACGGACACAGACTGCACAATTCTTTAACAAGTACTTGTTTAAAGCTCTTAACAAAAATCTCAACAACAAAAAAATGAGCGATTTACTAACAAACATTCAAATGCATTACACTAGTTATTTTTAACAAAAAGAATCGTAACCCCAAGAAATAATTGTGTGACATAAACAAGATTTGGTAGGCGTGTTTCTACATGTGAAAGATGATGTTTATTCAAATTTCACGCCAGTCGCGTAAGAGTGGTGCTCGTTGCACCAGTATGAGGAAGCAAATAAGGTTTGCTTTAAATACACGTCGCAACGGTCGTGAGCGTCAGTTACCTATGAGACTGGATGCTGGATGTGGTGAGTTGATGTTAGTCAAGAACGCCTTTAAGGCGACGAAGACGCCATTATCAACAGCTCACTGACTTTGAGCGAAGTCATGTAATAGGGCTACGAGAAGCTGGATGTTTCTTCAGGGATACTGCATTAATAGTTGGTAAGAATGTTAACTACTGTACATGGTTGCTGGCAGCGGGAGTCCCGAGAAAGTATGGTCCCATGAATACCGGGCGGCTCTGGGCAGCCAGATGGCACTACAGAGAGGGAAGACCATGGTGTATGTCGTATGGCTTTGTTGCATTGTACGGCATCTGTAACAGCAACTTGAGCAACAATTGGCACCACAGCGATACAATGAAGTGTTACAAATCCTTCATGGACAGCTCCAAGACATACGTCCTGTAGCGTGCAACCCACTCACCTAAACCACTGCCATTTGCGGCTTCAGTGGGGTCAAGCGAGAGCTCATTGGAGGGCAGGATAGCAGTCTGTTGTGTTTTCTGATGGAAACTGGTTGTACCTCGGTGCGAATATGGTTAGAAGGAGGCCAGTTAACGGACTGTAACCAATCTGTCTGCTGCGTACTAGACACGTTTGATGTACATCTGGAGCTATGGTTTGGAGAGCGATTGTGTATGATAGCAGATTATCCCACGCGCCCTGACTGGAAATTTATTGGTGAATCTAATGTTTCGACCTGCTGTGCTACCACTTATGAACAGCATTCCAGCGGGTGATTCCAACAGGATAACATTCGCCCACATACAGCTGTCATAGCCCAACATGCTCTACAAAGGGTCGACATTTTGTCTTGGTCTGCTCAGTCACCAGATCTGTCTCCAATAGAACACATATGGGGCATAATCGGATGACAACTTCAGCATTATCCGCAAACAGCATTGACCATCACTGTAATGGAATTATCTCGTGCTCAATCTTGCAATGTTAATCACTTAAATGTGTTGCCTACACAAATGTATTCCTGACATTTCCACACGCGCACACACACACACACACACACACACAAACATATATTATATATATATATATATATATATATATATATATATATATATATATATATATGTGTGTGTGTGTGTGTGTGTGTGTGTGTGTGTGTGTGTGTGTGTGTGTATGTATATACACTCCTGGAAATGGAAAAAAGAACACATTGACACCGGTGTGTCAGACCCACCATACTTGCTCCGGACACTGCGAGAGGGCTGTACAAGCAATGATCACACGCACGGCACAGCGGACACACCAGGAACCGCGGTGTTGGCCGTCGAATGGCGCTAGCTGCGCAGCATTTGTGCACCGCCGCCGTCAGTGTCAGCCAGTTTGCCGTGGCATACGGAGCTCCATCGCAGTCTTTAACACTGGTAGCATGCCGCGACAGCGTGGACGTGAACCGTATGTGCACTTGACGGACTTTGAGCGAGGGCGTATAGTGGGCATGCGGGAGGCCGGGTGGACGTACCGCCGAACTGTTCAACACGTGAGGCGTGAGGTCTCCACAGTACATCGATTTGTCGCCAGTGGTCGGCGGAAGGTGCACGTGCCCGTCGACCTGGGATCGGACCGCAGCGACGCACGGATGCCCGCCAAGACCGTAGGATCCTACGCAGTGCCGTAGGGGACCGCACCGCCACTTCCCAGCAAATTAGGGACACTGTTGCTGCTGGGGTATCGGCGAGGACCATTCGCAACCGTCTCCATGAAGCTGGGCTACGGTCCCGCACACCGTTAGGCCGTCTTCCGCTCACGCCCCAACATCGTGCAGCCCGCCTCCAGTGGTGTCGCGACAGGCGTGAATGGAGGGACGAATGGAGACGTGTCGTCTTCAGCGATGAGAGTCGCTTCTGCCTTGGTGCCAATGATGGTCGTATGCGTGTTTGGCGCCGTGCAGGTGAGCGCCACAATCAGGACTGCATACGACCGAGGCACACAGGGCCAACACCCGGCGTCATGGTGTGGGGAGCGATCTCCTACACTGGCCGTACACCACTGGTGATCGTCGAGGGGACACTGAATAGTGCACGGTACATCCAAACCGTCATCGAACCCATCGTTCTACCATTCCTAGACCGGCAAGGGAACTTGCTGTTCCAACAGGACAATGCACGTCCGCATGTATCCCGTGCCACCCAACGTGCTCTAGAAGGTGTAAGTCAACTACCCTGGCCAGCAAGATCTCCGGATCTGTCCCCCATTGCGCATGTTTGGGACTGGATGAAGCGTCGTCTCACGCGGTCTGCACGTCCAGCACGAACGCAGGTCCAACTGAGGCGCCAGGTGGAAATGGCATGGCAAGCCGTTCCACAGGACTACATCCAGCATCTCTACGATCGTCTCCATGGGAGAATAGCAGCCTGCATTGCTGCGAAAGGTGGATATACACTGTACTAGTGCCGACATTGTGCATGCTCTGTTGCCTGTGTCTATGTGCCTGTGGTTCTGTCAGTGTGATCATGTGATGTATCTGACCCCAGGAATGTGTCAATAAAGTTTCCACTTCCTGGGACAATGAATTCACGGTGTTCTTATTTCAATTTCCAGGAGTGTAGAATTATATCTTTTTGTAAAGAAATAAATCCACAGCAAAAATTTCGAAAAATTCTTGACCAATTTACTTCATATTTTTGTTCAATACTCTAGTTAACGTATGAACAGATACAAGCTACACGTGGTTTTAATATGTATCGTATATCAATTTTATAGTATGTACATGGTGACAATTATTGAACTACACCAAATAAAATCGACGTAACTTTTGAACGGTTTGCGTTAGGACGTTGAAACTGCACGGTTGGCCGCGGGTCATCATTGGAGTTAGTATGCTCTGCATGGTTTGATTTAGTGACGAAGCACACTTTCATTTGGATGGGTTCGTCAATAAGCAAAATTGGCGCGTTTAGGGGCCTGAGAATCCGCATTGCGCGATAGAGAAGTCTGGGTGACTGTGTGGTGTGGTGTCCAGTCACGGAATAATCGGTGCAGTATTCCTTGATGCCACGGTGACTACCAAATAGTTTGTGAAGGATTTGGAAGATGATTTCATCCGCATTGTCCTAAGTGACCCTGATTTTGACAGAATGTTGTTCATGCAAGACGAGAGCTCGACCCCATCGGAGCGCGAGAGTGATTGATGCCCTGAAAGAGCGTTTTGCGGACCGCATTCAAGCTCTTGGGTAATCAGTGGCATGGGCCTCGATTGTCCGCCATACTCTCCGGATCTGAATACACGCAACTCTTGTTATGTTTGGTGGTCAGAACAACAACTGAGTAAGCTGTAAATAACTTTGGTTTAATGTTGCGCTCTTATCACAAAAATAAACGCATTTACATAGTTTACAATGTGACAATGTTACGACAGTTGTCAAACGAACGCATCTCGTCTTCAGAAAGCGAAATAATCCAAAATCACACAATGGTAAATTTTAACTAGAAATTTGGTTACAACATTACTCTTACGGCTACGTCATGACGTTGGCCAGTACTACGATAAATCATTCGATTACGGTTCAAAGTTCGGTACTATTTAGAATGACAATCAAGTCTACGGAGGATGGTTAGTTTTGTGACAAGTTGATTAAAAGGTTACCCAAGGTCGCTCGATTTTACAGTGGATGCAAGCTGGTGAAACAGTAAGTTTACGCCTCTAGACGCCGTGTTTACCTCAGCTGCGATGAGTTATCATCTGCACGGCTGCTCTCGTTCTCTGATATTCCTAAAACTAATTAAGGCTTTGCTGATTTTTACTGCAGAAACTCTCCCTATGTTTCTCGTTATGCGAGAAAACATCTTCTCATCCCCAGTCTTGGAATGTGGCGATAGGCACGCGCATGGCTGGAGCTCCATGCATATTAAAATGTCCTCTCAGTCCACACAAGGACGATTAACTAATTGGCTGGTTCATTTCTCCACAGTGGGAGCTCAACGACACTTCAGCCAATATCTAGCTGAACGTCAGCTGCAGTGAACGCAGAGTTCTCTCAAATGTCTCCTCTGCGTCGTACAGAGCATTATGCGCCCGATTCAGCACTTGACGCCAGTGCACAGAAGATTACACGAAAACGTCGCTCTTGTCTTTCTCGTATCTGAACTCTTTCCCCAAATGGATTCTTTCGTTCTCCACGTCACGGCTTTTTACGACCAATAGTAGCGTTTCTCTTATTTTGTGGAAACATCCTCTGCCAATCGCAAGGGCCCTACCACTGAACTACGTCGAAATCTCGGCAGTTTACTCTTCCCTAGTTCGTTTCCGCCAATCGGACGTTTCGTGCCCGCTCACATGTGTACCATGCGCTGTTCACGTGGTCCACTGCGTCACTGGTTTTGTTCGTATCCATTTGGAATTGCGAAACACAGTTTTATAAAGCTTCTTTCTGTCCTACTTCTGGTGGCCCGTTACTTGGTCCGCAGTATGCGTTACCTGTCCAGTCGTTGACTCCCGCTGCGGTACACCCCTTTTCTGTGTCTGCCCATGCTAACTTCCACATAAAATGTTTCTTCTCGCTGCTGGTTTCACCTTCTGCTCAATGACATGCAATATATAGGAGCAGTGTTTTAATACCGTTGACTGAGTGTCATCCCTTTTGCATTACATACTTATAGGCAAATCTGCTCATTACCGCCGAAGTAAGTTTGGTGTCATATTCACTTTCCTGATACGATGCATAAAACTCTTATGTAAGGTGCGAAATTGACCTTCATTTATTATGCCACCTTATACTCTCCTTTGCAGGGCTATACTAAAGACAAGGTGTACAGCAGTAAAGCACCAAAATTATTCCTGAGCTGGAAACAGCCATTCAGAAGGTCATCGACAGAGTCAATGTTCCGTGACTTCTGCGGGTCATGCAGAACTTCGCCACTGGTCAGCACCACGTCATTGACAATGATGTCAGGCATATCTAGCATGTCAAAACCTAAATCGGAATACCTGCAGTGTCATTTACATGTAGAATAAAGTGTGTGTTCGCCGTAGTTTTAACTGATTTATATTTTTTCATATAGTTCAATAATTGTCACCCTGTAAATGGGAAAGGTTGAAGGAAAAGAATGTCGAAAGTTTCTTGACCGATTTACTTCAGATTTTTAGAGAATGCTCTAATAGACACGTGGATGGACATATGCAACAAATTTCCTTAATATATATTCTATATAAATACGTATATACTATATAAAAGGGAAATGCTGTTAGCAAAAATCGTTAAAAGTTCTTGATCAATTTACTACAAATTTTCACTGAATAATCTAATAAAAAATTGGACAAATATATATGATAATCTAACAAACAGCTGGACAAACATTGGCTGCAGACAATTACGTAATAATCAGTTGAAGGAACATAGTCCGTTTTAGTAGAAAACAGGAAAGTTTTATTTATGGTTTCTTGGCTTATGATTAGAATACTATCATAGAAAATTAATTTTCAGAAACTTTGTAATCCTACCCATACGCCAATTAAAACTGTGTGAAATAGTATAATTCAAGCTGGTATTCTTACACATGCATCAGCAAGGGAGGTCTGTTGTATCCTCTACAGGATTCACCCTTTCATTTCAAGTAACATCAATTCCCAGTCAAGAGTTCATTGGCAACAATAATAAACAAAGTACAACATCATAGAGAGCGGGAAATGGAGACAGATACCATGGGCAGGAGGAAATGGAAAAAGAAATGAGGAAGACGGAGATGGACAATTAGAGGGGAGACGGGGAAGAAAGGATTGACAGAGAGAAGGAAGAAAAGGAGATTAGGAATCATATCCAATTCACGTACATATTTAGTAATTGCGAAACATTGCCAGGTATAGTGAATGGGGTACGAACAATGGTATTATATCTAATTTTCTGTGAAATGTTCATATTTCACATATAATTGAAGTGCCGTGTGGAAATGCGTTACATTGTTTCCATTCCAGATCTTCTTTATAAAAAGTATGAAGTTTACAGGATTCCACAGATATTTTCGTCCAACTTTTTTATATTTTTCGTTCTGAGAACAGTCTTCAGTGGCCAGTTCTGAATTACATTTCTTTTACTGCCTTCTACCACAGTAAAGTAAAAGTTGTATAGCTTAACTTCCCTAATATGCTAAACCAGTTGTAATTGAGAGGATGCTTAAACATAGTGTTTTAGGAAACAAGTAACTGAGGACAAGGCCGGTCAGTAGCTACTGAAATAGCACACTGTCAGTAATAAATAAATGTTGCAATTTCTTCACTCATGTTATGGCACATCTACACAATTTCCCCTTTCATTTGTTATCTATAGTCCTTGAAAAACATGTTTTCCATTCAAATATCTATAGTTGCTTCTGATGTGATGCACCCGTATGTGAAAAGTCTGCATATTGACCACATACCAAAATATTCTCCTTATGTGCCACCATTTGACCAAAACTTGTTTCAATATCTTGAGCTTATTATGAAGTATGAGGGATATTAAGAATAATTCACAGTGGCTGTACAACCATATTTTCAGACTGGACATAAATATGAACCTCCTATTCCGGGGCCAACGAAAAATTCTGTGAGTCAGCTAAATTTCACAAACAGCCATATATTATCTAGCATTCACCAAACCAACCTCATTGTGATGTCTCGTTTTTACTGTAAACTATTCGAATTCCGTCATGTGGGCTACTTCATTTGGAAGTATCAAATTAACTATGATAATTAACGAGAAGACGAGCAGTTCACCATGAAACTGACATGTGAGGCAATAAGAAACGCAATAATAAAATCATTTTGCCAAATATTTTCTGTAAAACTGTTTTGGAACGAATACAGAGCAGACAGCAAGTGTATGACACTCATCTGGTACTATGGTACTGCTAGACTCACTGGTGGATTAACCAGCGTTCTCTATGTGAACCTGTAGAGTGGTATAATTGCGCTGGACAGTGTGGCGAGTCAGTACACAGACCAGTGGCTTTCTTTTTGTTCTCACAATGAGGCTGACACCATAGACTGAGATCAATATTTGCACCAGTAATGTTGATCTACTGTGTGGATCAATGAAATATCATTGCAACTAACATTGGTGCCTAATGTTTGTATGATTCCATTACTTGTCAGTATTTCGAGCAAACGTCAAAGGACGTTGGAGCCACTGTCAATAAACAGACCACACGTTGAAACCAACATCGTTTGTTTTGGTCGTTGTCTCGAAACTCGAGTTTATTCCTTTGTTTGTTACTTGAAATTCCAGGATGGACCTTTGAAATCACAATGTCTCAGAACCAGTGAAGTAAAATGTAAGTTCTTTATTATCTGGAATTTTACCAACAAAAAATATATTTGTGGAATCCTGCTACGAGGAACCACAAAAATCGTAATGCCCTTGAAGATAGATGGCAACACACGCAAACCTGGAAAAAAATCAGTATGGAATAGACCGTAACCAAATTAAAGAAGAAAAGTTGTCGTTAATGACTTTACCATAACATTTACTCAGTTACTTCACGGGCATCAAATGAAGAAATAAGTCGAAGTATATGATTTGCCTAAGCTGTTATGCATAGTTTTCTTGTAAAGTTGTACAGAAAGAAGGGTTTAGACTCGGTAAATACCGAAGCAACTGAAGAGAATCAAAGCTGTATTTATAATAGACAGCTTTTCATTATCATCAGCTAATAATCTCTTGTACATATTTTCCAATTTCATATCTTACTTAGTAAATACAAGCTGCAAATTCTTCACGTATTTCTCTCGCATTTTGTGTTGTCTGTCTATGATAGTAGTTAGAGGTGTTTATGATTTTGTTTCTTTAAGATAATTTGCATTGCACCTCGAATGTGTGCATACTATGTGAAGCTTACTATGTCCTCGTTCGGTCAATTTCTTTTATTCTAATTAGGATGTAATAATTGCTTTATTAATAGTGTGTGGTAATCTGACTTGTAAATTACGGGAGGCAGTCGCGTGCAGTAGACGCTCAGTTACGTGATGGCTGCTCACTCTCTTTTTCTGTGAGGGTTCGCAGTCTATCACAGGAATTAGTTTAAATGATAGTAAACAGATGTTAAGAGCAAATGATCGTAGAGGGAACAGTAATTTTAATGTTAACTGCCTTTGAGGTGACGTTCGTACAGGATGTTAGTTCAACATGATGCACTTAAATTCGCAGAGATGTCTAATATAAATTTGCCTGTACTCACTTATATGTAATTACTTTAAATAGCACAGCACATTCCATTAAAGTGAATAAAAAACTTTTAATGAATAACCTGATAAGTGTCGAAAATACATATCTACTCTGATGGTAACATATTTAAAACTGAAATTATAAAAATATTTCGGGCAAGGTATGAAAAAGTTTGCCACCTAGCAATATGTAATCAGAAATTACGCAATGTGTCTCAATTACTATCTATACCTGATTTTAATTAACATAATCTCAGATCTCGTCAGACACCACTGGTTTCGATTTGAAAAGTACACAAGCCACCACAGTTTTCCGAAGAAAAAAGAATTACAAGTTTCACTTTACCTTGTGGTGTCTTCTTCTCAACATTAACAGCGACACACAGCACCCACTACGAGATATGGCTGGTTTATAGCTTGCGTATGAGATCTCAGTGTTAAGTGGACGAACGATTTTGTATTCAAATAAATACCAGCTTTTATCAACGGAAGAATCCTCGGTTTGAAACATTGAAAGCAAAAGGTTGTTGACTTTTTAAATACATGAAAAGGCACGAGATAAGCATCTGCTTTATAAATAACCAGTATATTATTACTCTATTAACATGGCTTTCCTATTCGAAGTCCACTTTACGATGTAGCACAGACAAAATGACACTGTAACATGTTGTAGCACAGTCCAAATAAAACTCTTGCATTTCAGATGAAGAGCTTACGAAATGACGAACTTTATCCAAACCTGTTTAACAAATGCTGGTGAACGCGAAGTCGTAGCTTACTGTTTGTGGCCCGGAATGCTATACGATCTTTAGTTGCACGTATAGCCACCTATATGTCTCTTGCAGCTTGCAGAGTTCCCTGATCCACAATACAACTGGTCTTATACTCCACAATGAGTCAGAACTGTGGTGTCACCGCCAGACACCACACTTGCTAGGTGGTAGCTTTAAATCGGCCGCGGTCCATTAGTACATGTCGGACCCGCGTGTCGCCACTGTCAGGGATCGCAGACCGAGCGCCACCACACGGCAGGTCTTGAGAGACTTACGAACACTCGCCACAGTTGTAAGGACGACTTTGCTAGCGACTACACTGACGAAGCCTTTCTCTCATTTGCGGAGAGATAGTTAGAATAGCCTTCAGCTAAGTCCATGGCTACGACCTAGCAAGGCGCCATTAACTATTTCTAGAGAGAGTCTCACTTGTATCATCAAGAACGCTGTATACAAATGATGGATTAAAGTTAAGTATTCCAGCCGCTACGTACTTTTCTTTATAGCATTCATTACGTATTCTGCTTCAGACCTAACGCCAGCCTGTGTGAGCTGACGCGTGCATTTCGGCCTCCTCTAAATTAGTGTGCGTTGTGTTGGCTAATCTGCCGACACAACAAGAACAAACCTGTTCTTCCGTAACACACGGTTTAGCTGCACTTCTTATAAAATAGTAGCATCGTTCAGCAGTCATCCGAGGCTAATTTTACCAGAAAAACACAATGTTTGGGTGCTGTTGTTGTTGTTTTGGTCTTCAGTCCTGAGTTTGGTTTGATGCAGCTCTCCATGCTACTCTATCCTGTGCAAGCTTCTTCATCTCCCAGTACCTACTGCAACCTACATCCATCTGCATCTGCTTAGTGTATTCATCTCTTGGTCTCCCTCTACGATTTTTACCCTCCACGCTGCCCTCCAATACTAAACTGGTGATCCCTTGATGCCTCAGAACATGTCCTACCAACCGATCTCTTCTTCTGGTCAAGTTGTGCCACAAACGTCTCTTCTCCCCAATCCTATTCAATACTTCCTCATTAGTTATGTGATCTACCCAGCTAATCTTCAGCATTCTTCTGTAGCACCACATTTCGAAACCTTCTATTCTCTTCATGTCCAAACTATTTATCGTCCATGTTTCACTTCCATACATGGCTACCTCCATACAAATACTTTCAGAAATGACTTCCTGACACTTAAATCTATACTCGATGTTAAAAAATTTCTCTTCTTCAGAACACTTTCCTTGCCATTGCCAGTCTACATTTGATATCCTCTCTACTTCGACCATCATCAGTTATTTTGGTCCCCAAATAGCAAAACTCCTTTACTACTTTAAGTGTCTCATTTCCTAATCTAATTCCCTCAGCATCACCCGACTTAATTCGACTACATTCCATTATCCTCGTTTTGCTGTTGTTGATGTTCATTTTATATCCTCCTTTCAAGACGCTACCCATTCCATTCAACTGCTCATCCAAGTCCTTTGCTGTCTCTGACAAAATTACAATGTCATCGGCGAACCTCAAAGTTTTTATTTCTTCTCCATGGATTTTAATACCTACTCTGAATTTTTCTTTTGTTTCCTTTACTGCTTGCTCAATATACAGATTGAATAACATCGGGGAGAGATTTCTATCAGTTTTTCCATTCGTCTGTAAAGAATTCGCGTTAGTATTTTGCAGCTGTAACTTATTAAACTGATAGTTCATGTAATTTTCATATCTGTCGACACCTGCTTTCTTTGGGATTGGGAGTATTATATTCTTCTTGAAGTCTGAGGGTATTTCGCCTGTCTCATACATCTTGCTCAACAGATGGTAGACTTTTGTCAGGACTGGCTCTCCCAAGGTTGTCAGTAGTTCCAATGGAATGTTGTCTACTCCGGGGGCCTTGTTTCGACTCAGGTCTTTCAGTGCTCTGTCAAACTCTTCATGTAATATCATATCTCCCATTTCATCTTCATCTACATCCTCTTCCATTTCCATAATATTGTCCTCAAGTACATCGCCCTTGTATAGGCCCTCTATATACTCCTTCTACCTTTCTGCTTTCCCTTCTTTGTTTAGAACTGGGTTTCCATCAAAGCTCTTGATATTCATGCAAGTGGTTCTTCTTTCTCCAAAGGTCTCTTTAAGTTTCCTGTAGGCAGTATCTATCTTACCCCTAGTGAGATAAGCCTCTACATCCTTACAGTTGTCCTCTAGCCACCCCTACTTACCCATTTTGCACTTCTTGTCGGTATCATTTTTGAGACGTTTGGCTCAAAATGGCTCTGAGCACTATGGGACTTAACAGCTATGGTCATCAGTCCCCTAGAACTTAGAACTACTTAAACCTAACTAACCTAAGGACAGCACACAACACCCAGCCATCACGAGGCAGAGAAAATCCCTGACCCCGCGGGAATCGAACCCGGGAACCCGGGCGTGGGAAGCGAGAACGCTACCGCACGACCACGAGATGCGGGCTTTTTGAGTATTCACCTGACCAGAAGTCTTGTTCCTCCTGCCACCGAACTTCACTAATTCCCACTATATCTAACTTTAACCTATCCATTTCCCCTTTTAAATTTTCTAACCTACCAGCCCGATTAAGGGATCTGACATTCCACGCTCCGATCCGTAGAACGCCAGTTTTCTTTCTCCTGACAACAACGTCCTCTTGAGTAATCCCCGCCTTCTTTCTTGCTCTATACGACTACGAATTTACCACTAATGCAAACAATCCTTACTTAACTTTTTTTTACTGAATCCAAAGATTACAGAGCTTAAAGGAGTGAATTTTTTTAGTATCCCACTACAAACACAAAGACAAAAAACTGTATCGATGTTTTCCATCATACGCTAACAACGATTAATATGTACTACGAACTTTATAATTAGGATTACAGCCGTAATACAGAACATCTGAGTACAAATATTACATTAATCGCTTTGTCTTTTGGATTCAGCACTAGCACATCAGCTTCACTTAATATTCACGGTATTGTTCATTCCACAAGTAAGCTATAGCTTACGTTAATAATGTTATTTTCTCAATTGCAAACCTCCGCATTATAACTCTCACTGTTAAAGCTCATCATTGCATATGACTTTGGCTCTTTTGTGACCAAATTGTCATTGCTTTTATTTTACTGCCTGTTGGTTCACCCTTTGAACCAAGTGGATCCACTGTTAATCTTTTGATTCTGTGACTAATTTGGTCGTTTAACAGACAGATTCATTTGCTAGTAATTCGATACTGTGCCTCTTTAGAACTAATTGGTGTAAAATAACATGAGCTGTAAAGATGTATGGCGCTTTCCTAGGGCTACCAAGAACTACCGAGGACAGTTTTAATAAAAATGATCAATACAATTGAAAGGCAGGTGGCTTTTTCACCAATCTGTTGCTCGCACCGTCACAGACTGCAAGTTCTTGACGTCATGGACTGGACTGATCTTTAAGAATAAAAGGTCTGCGGCTGCACATTTTCCGTTAGTATTACTCTCGCAGCACTGGGTGAAGTTATTTCAGCAACTAGTATTCAGCAGTGATCTTCACTCCGAAGACTGGTTTGATGCATCACTCCAGGCTAGTCTGTCTTGTGTAAGCCCCTACACCTTTGCTTAACTGCTGCAACCTACATTCGTTGGGATCTAACTACTATGGTCAAATATTGGTCTCCCTCAGCAGTTTCTTTGGTTTCTACCCTCCCCCTCTCCCCTTCCCCTTCCCTATACACACACCCCTTCAATTCCAAATTAAAGATTGCTTGTAGCCTCAGGATGTGTCCCGTAAAGTGACTCCTTCTGGGTCGCGCGGAGTGGCCGAGTGGTTTGAGGTGCCGTGCACGAATTGCGCGGCCCCTCCAGCCAGACGTTCGAGTCCTCCCTCAAGCATGGGCGTGTGTGTGTTGTTCTTAGCATTAGTTAGTTTAAGTAGTGTGTAAGCGTAGGGACCGATTACCTTAGCAGTTTGGTCCCTTAGGAATTCACGTACATTTTGACTCCTTCTGGTTCTTAATTTGAACCATAAAATTTCTCCTAGATTAGACTGAGTAACTCTTCATTAGTTTTCCAGTTCACCTATTTACTTCTCAGTATGCTTTTGCTGGGCCACATTTCAGAAGACATAATTCTAGGTATAAAAATTTGAGTTATAAGTTAAAATATTCTTTTTTTCTTTAGGAATTATATCATTTTATAGCTAACTTTAATTTCAAATATTGTATCCCTTTGGAAATCTTGAAATATACTCAGTGTCCTTACAAGACAATACCCAGTCTGCTCCACTCATATTCTTAATGCTTTGTCGTCAGTGACAGAAGTACCATGTCATCAGCATACCTCAATATTTTTACTTACTCTCCTTGAATTTTAATTCCCTTTCGAAATTTCTTCAGGCTTTCCTTTATTGCTTTCACAATGTACAGAATGAATAACAGTGTCAGTCTCTTCTGAACTACCGTTTCCCTTTCACGTGTTTCCAGTCTTACAACGGCGGTCTCGGTTCTGCACGATTTGAAGACGACCTTTTGTTCCTTATATTTTACCACCTTACCTTCAAATTTTGAAAGAGAGTAGGTATTCCAGTGAACATTGTCAGAAGTTTTCACTAAATCCACTAATACTATGAATGTAAGTTTACCTTTCTTCAGATTATATGTTGCAGAATTAGTACAGCCTCCCTTGTATCTACATTTCCTCTAAAACCGAAATACTCCTTATGCGAGAGAATGAAACAGATGGGTTATTCAGCTGATAATTCGATAATATTCTGAAGTGTCCGTCTGCACCTGTTTTCTTTGAAACACGGGTTCTTCTAACAGTACCATATCTCATTTCTCATTTTCACCTGCTTCCTCTCCCCTTTCCACAATATTACCTTCAATTTCATTTTCTTAGTACAACCCATCTATATTTTGGTTCCACATTTTAACCTTCCCTTCTTTGCTTACCTTCTTAGTATGGGCTTGCCATCGGTGCTATTGACATTCTATCGTTTGAAACATAATAGTTGCTTTCTCATAGATTACAACGTTCCAGAGAAACATCCTTATCACAGTATCCCAACGAGTACTATTATTGTAATTTACCTCAATGAATACCGCAACATCAACAGCAGTTGTTAATAACGAAAGAAACAAGAGCTGAAGACTGATCGGCTCCCTTTGCAAAAACAACGCTCGGCCACTTTGTTCAATGCAAGCCAGCATGGTGGTGTAGGAATGGTCCAGCTCTTTCATCTCGCTCTGTTGGATAAAGATGGCATTGCAGAGCAAGAAATGTAATTTAATCGGTCCTAGGCTTCCCAGCGAGCAAATTTTGAACATTCTCACACAAAGCCTTTTGAATACTTTTTTGTGTAAAAGAGATGGCAAAATAGGACGGAAAATGATATTACAGTTTAGTTATCGTCGACGTCGAATTTATTCCAGACGTTGCACCAGCATTGATAGTACTGCGTCTGATCAGATAAGCATTGCGTCATATGTAGGAATTTGAAAAATCATGGTTTAGCACAATAGCTTTATGCCACTTTATAAAACTACTGTGAGGAGGCAAAGAAACTGGTACACCTGCCTAATATCGGGTAGGGCCCCCGCGAGGACGCAGAAGTGCTGCAACACGACGTGGCATGGATTCGTCTAATGTCTGAAGTAGTTCTGGAGTGAATTGACACCATGAATCATCGTGTCTGGGGAGTTTGGTGGCCAGAGGAAGTGTTTAAACTTAGAAGAGTGTTCAAACACAGAAGGGGAACTCAGCACTCTGTAGGAATTCTGGACTTTGGGGGTGTCGCATTGTCATGCTTGAATTGCCCAAGTCCGTCGGAATGCACATGAACGTGAATGGATGCAGGTGATCAGATAGGATCCTTATGAACGTGTCACCTGTCAGAGTCGTATCTAGACGTATCAGGGGTCCCGTATCACTCCAACTGTCCATGCTCCACACTAATACAGAGCCACCATCATCTAGAACAGTCCCCTGCTGACATGCACGGACTATGGATTCATGAGGTTGTCTCTGATACACGTCCATCCGCTCGATACAATTTGAAACGAGACTCATCCGACCAGGCAACATGTTTTCAGTCATCAATAGTCCAATGTCGGTCTTGACGGGCCCATGAGAGGCGTAAAGCTTTGCCTCGTGCAAACATCAAGGGTACACGAGTGGGCCTTCGGCTCCGAAAGCCCATATGGATGTTGTTTCGTTGAATGGTTCGCACGATGACACTTGTTGATGGCCCGTTACTGAAATCTGCAGCAATTTGTGGAAAGGTTGCACTTGTGTCACTTTCAGCGATTGTCTTTAGTCCTCCTTGGTCCCGTTGTTGCAGGAACGTATTCCGGCAGCAGCGATGTCGGAGATTTGAAGTTTTACTAGATTCCTGATTTTCATGGTATAGTTGTAAAATGGTCGTAAGGGAAAATCCGCAGTTCATCGCTACTTCGGAGATGCTGTATACCATCGCGCGTGCGGCGACTATAACATCACGTTCAAATTCACTTAAAACTTGATAACCTGCCACTGTAGCAGCAGTAAACGATCTAACAACGGCGCCAGACACTTGTTGCCTTATATAGGCGTTGCTGACCGCAGTGCCGTATTCTGTAACTGAATACGCATACCTATATCAGTTTCTTTGGCACTTCAGTGTAGAAAATAGCGCAGTACCCAGTTAATACATGAGGTGATATGTTAAAAGTGCGAGGCACACGGCCGGACTGCTGTCACTTCACTTTAAAAGAAACTGCGTGTGGCTGATAAATAACTGAGCACGTACGTTAAGGAGCTGTAATATCTAAAATTCTAACAGATCTCTTAATTGAGAGACTACCTAGTCGGGGTGATTGTCATTCAGTCACTTATCTTACACACTAGGTATTACGTTTGTTATGTGCTCATACTTGACGTTCATGCGAGTGACCTTGAGTTAACCACTGACACCGAACGGTGGTGTAGCAGCCGTTGTCTCGGGACCTGCAGATACCTGCGGTGACCGTGCCGTCCAGCACGAGCCTGGTCGATGGGCAGCTCTTTGTGCGCTGTCGTCTTCTGTTTAGACGCAGCAAAGTCTCTTGAGTGCTCTGCGCCATTTTCCAGCAAGTGCTGCCTTCTACTGTCACTCGGGATATCTCCTCTTATGATAACGGCCTAAATCCACTCTTCTCCCCGCACGTATGAAGAAGTTTTGTAATACTCATACCGACATTACTATTTACGAGCGAAATACCTTCACTAGCTAATTCCCACAGCTTCTGGAGCCATAAGGTGACAACTGTGATGTTTTTCTAATTTTTTATGTCTTGAAGGTCCCTTACAGCCTTTTGTTCACCTCAGCTGTAGTAAACAATGAAACGAGACAGAATAAAATTAGAGTAATGTTTACTGCTTATATACATGTGAGATGTATACAGAGCAACGAAAGTGAGAAACATGATACCAGGTAGTATCCACCACAACTACGTCAAACTGCGACCTCATACGTCCCTACGAAGTAGCAATGGCACAAACAAACGTGAATTGTGTGTTCGTATGTAACAAAGTATTATATAATTGTAAAGGGAATATTAGACTATTTCTTTCCTTCTTCAGTTAAAATATGATCTACACCGTATCAGAATGGAAAAGCATCTTTTACTGATATCACGGTAAGTTATAGGGAGCGATAACACTTTCCCTTGCTTAAGTTGAGTTGTTACCGTCTGAGTTGTGTAGCTCTGGAACGAGGTGAAGGTAACATGTGAAAGGGATCAGACTTAATTTTTGTTAGTTAGGAAGGGAACGGCGCTTTCGAATATTTTTTTTGTTTTATTCTGCAGGGAATCGTCGAGGCAAAGGTTTTATGTAAGTTGATATAGATCTTTACATCGACTTGTGATTGAAGAACATTATGCTACAGTTGTAAGCAATATTCCACAACAAACGTTTTGTTTAGTTAGGAAGGAGATTTTGTGACGCCAGTGTATTTTGACTCCGAGATACTAAACACAATTCATGCTGTTTATTGAATTTGGATTTTAATTGTGTGGCTCCGGCATGAAGTAAATAGGGAGCAAAGTAATAAAGAACGTGTACCGTAGCGTTGTTCACAAATACTTGGGTAAGAAAGAACAAAATATCGAAACAAGCGTAGGAATTTAAAAATTGATTATACTATAGTAAATGGTGCAGGTGGTAACTTGAGTTAATTGTAGCTGTGATAAATTCCTTAAATTATCGCTTTTTAATCGTAAAAGCATATTCAGTAGTCAACACAGTTTTATTTATTTTCTATTCGGATATACTATTTTCAGAGCATGGGGAAGGGGTTGCTCAAATGATTTTAGGTGATAGAGAAAGTGAAGTTTAGGATCACGCGTTTAACATTTGAAACCTAAAAGTAGCGACTGTTAATACTGCAGGGAGTGTGGGCGATAAGCTCGTTGCACGCACGCTAGTAAATATCCCGTTTGTAATAAATTTATACAGCAGTACCTACGACGAACACTAAGTACACCTACCTAGGACGGTTACTAAGTTACCTAGAACGCAAAAAGAAATAATAGGCGGCGTCAAGATGCCTTGAGTATCACTGTTAAGCGTGAAGGTAAAAATTGGTACGCTAGCGGTGTTTTGCTATAAGCTTACATTTGTTTGCCAACGACCTTGCCGCAGTGGTAACACCGGTTCCCGTCAGATTACTGAAGTTTAGTGCTGTCGAGTGTGGCTAGTACTTGGATGGGTGACAGTCCCGGTCTCCCGAGAGCTGTTCGTGAGTGTAACGCAGTCAGTTTTTGTGAGACCAATTGGGGAGCTACTTCATTCAGAAGTAGCGCCTCCAGTCATGGAAACTGACAACGGCTAGGAGAACGGTGTGCTGACCACATGGCCCTCCACATCCGCATCCAGTGATGCCTATCGGTTGTGGATGACACAGCGGTCGGTAGGTACCGTTGGGCATTCCGAGACCTGTTTGGACGCAGAGTTTTACATCTGTTTTCATAGTAAACCCACAATGACGTCCTGGGTGGCAGTGCGCAAATGTAGGTGGACTCAACACAGCTCCACCACATTACTTACTCAACTACAGACTTGTTTCCTGTAATGAGGACATACACTCCTGGAAATTGAAATAAGAACACCGTGAATTCATTGTCCCAGGAAGGGGAAACTTTATTGACACATTCCTGGGGTCAGATACATCACATGATCACACTGACAGAACCACAGGCACATAGACACAGGCAACAGAGCATGCACAATGTCGGCACTAGTACAGTGTATATCCACCTTTCGCAGCAATGCAGGCTGCTATTCTCCCATGGAGACGATCGTAGAGATGCTGGATGTAGTCCTGTGGAACGGCTTGCCATGCCATTTCCACCTGGCGCCTCAGTTGGACCAGCGTTCTTGCTGGACGTGCAGACCGCGTGAGACGACGCTTCATCCAGTCCCAAACATGCTCAATGGAGGACAGATCCGGAGATCTTGCTGGCCAGGGTAGTTGACTTACACCTTCTAGAGCACGTTGGGTGGCACGGGATACATGCGGACGTGCATTGTCCTGTTGGAACAGCAAGTTCCCTTGCCGGTCTAGGAATGGTAGAACGATGGGTTCGATGACGGTTTGGATGTACCGTGCACTATTCAGTGTCCCCTCGACGATCACCAGTGGTGTACGGCCAGTGTAGGAGATCGCTCCCCACACCATGATGCCGGGTGTTGGCCCTGTGTGCCTCGGTCGTATGCAGTCCTGATTGTGGCGCTCACCTGCACGGCGCCAAACACGCATACGACCATCATTGGCACCAAGGCAGAAGCGACTCTCATCGCTGAAGACGACACGTCTCCATTCGTCCCTCCATTCACGCCTGTCGCGACACCACTGGAGGCGGGCTGCACGATGTTGGGGCGTGAGCGGAAGACGGCCTAACGGTGTGCGGGACCGTAGCCCAGCTTCATGGAGACGGTTGCGAATGGTCCTCGCCGATACCCCAGGAGCAACAGTGTCCCTAATTTGCTGGGAAGTGGCGGTGCGGTCCCCTACGGCACTGCGTAGGATCCTACGGTCTTGGCGTGCATCCGTGCGTCGCTGCGGTCCGGTCCCAGGTCGACGGGCACGTGCACCTTCCGCCGACCACTGGCGACAACATCGATGTACTGTGGAGACCTCACGCCCCACGTGTTGAGCAATTCGGCGGTACGTCCACCCGGCCTCCCGCATGCTCACTATACGCCCTCGCTCAAAGTCCGTCAACTGCACATACGGTTCACGTCCACGCTGTCGCGGCATGCTACCAGTGTTAAAGACTGCGATGGAGCTCCGTATGCCACGGCAAACTGGCTGACACTGACGGCGGCGGTGCACAAATGCTGCGCAGCTAGCGCCATTCGACGGCCAACACCGCGGTTCCTGGTGTGTCCGCTGTGCCGTGCGTGTGATCATTGCTTGTACAGCCCTCTCGCAGTGTCCGGAGCAAGTATGGTGGGTCTGACACACCGGTGTCAATGTGTTCATTTTTCCATTTCCAGGAGTGTATTATATGTCAAAAATCTCCAAAAGTCACAGCCAACAAGACTTCAAAGGTAATGACGTGTTAAGGACAAGAGATTTGGTAGACAAGATAAACTTCTTTTAACAACATGGAATGGAAGAGACACAGGTACTAGAGAGACAGTTCTTTAACAGAAACTTAAAAACAGAGGAGTACAAAATGTTCTATTAACAGACAACACGAAGAAACTGGTAGGTTGAAAAGAAATACAAGGACACACAGAGATTTACAGCGGAGCAGAAAGTGAAAGAAACGCCTGCTGTGCTTTAGGTACAGTACTGGATAGGGAGTTTACCTCATTTTCTTCCTTCAAAAAACGAAGCTGACGAAAATGCGGAAATCATAGATCTACAAGTATCCTATATATGCCCTGTTATGACACGAGAATGATAAGAGTACTAGTAATAAATGAAAACTTTTTCTTGTAGCAGAATAGTTTTAAAAAGGGGAGATCTTATATCAACAATTTGCTCATTATAAAAAACTGGTTTAGAAGAGAACACAGTATTGAATTGAAACCCACATACAATCTATAGACTACATGAAAGCGTTTGACTGAGTGACCAGGAAACCTCTCTGCAGCAAAGGAGGATATTCAACGTGTATCACAACCTTATAAAACTTCAACAATAAGGATGAAAGTGGCCTCAAATATTTTTGACAAAATCACAGTAAATAAGGGGCTATAGTAGGGGATAGTTAATCAGCTGACGATCCGAGTGAAAAGGTTTCGCTCACGCTGTTTCAAAAATGCCTTGCGAAACACAACTATACTTGTATTCATTCGCTGGTGAACTGTAACCTACATATGATGACGAAGAAAAACCGCAAACTGCGGCACAGAAACTGACCTCACTGTGCCAAGCATATAATTTAATGATCTGTACTGATAAGAGAAAATTAATGGCAAGCAGAGTTCAAACATACTGGAACAAGCAAACAGTTTTAACTATCCTGGACAGCAAAAAAGTTATGTCAAGATGTATATACAAATATTTGTAAAATTTAAATATATTTGTGTCACTGTAAACAGGTATTTAAAAAGTAAGGCGACGGAGGAAATCGAAATTAAATTTTGTACAACTATGACAGTGATATCAGCACACTTAAAATGCGTCACAGAAGTGAAATTCAGACTCACTAAATGTCAGCCCTAAGAGCTGATAAAAGCTGTAAGAGTTGGATAAGAAAAAATTGAAGCTCTTAGATAAGATTTGAATTTTGAACTAATAAACAAAAAAAATGTTTGTGAAATCTTATGGGACTTAACTGCTAAGGTCATCAGCCGCGAAGCTTACACACTACTTAACCTAAATTATTCTAAGGACAAACACACACACCCATGCCCGAGGGAGGACTCGAATCTCCGCCGGGACCAGCCGCACAGTCCATGACTGCAGCGCCTTAGGCCGCTCGGCTGACTAATAAACCATACAGTGAATAAATATATAGAGAAAATAGGCCATTAGAATGTAACAGCAACGATTACCATTACAAGCTATGAAATACGAACTACCCGGGAAAAGTCGTGGAACGGACATGATGAATAAGTCTGACTCACGAAGACAGAGCGGTCCTAATCCCTGAAAACTGATATGAGGTAATTGTGATGATATTGAGGTGATTCCGTTTTCGTGGTCTGAGATTATGGTGATACTGGGCTTAGTGACCAATATTATGTACATTCAGTACAGATCTTGCGTATCTAAACTTGTCTCTCTATAAATCTTTTCCATTAATTGAGGATCATATGCTCGTGCCAAAAGAGTACCTCCCACCGTCACACGGTCGTGATTGTTTACGCATCAAAAATTGTTGTTGTCAATAACAGACATCAAATGTAAACCAGTTCTTAAACTACAGGAATCTTTAAATGACGTAAAAAGTTAAAGCTACTCTGAACGTCAAGGTGTACCTCCATTTAGAATGTTTGGTTCTGACATACTTCTGAAACTTTTTCATAATAAATATATATGTAACATTATTAAAAAAATTATTAATTTATATGCAGATTCTACTTTCTACCTAATTTCAACGATTCGTTGTTCTGCGTTTCAGTTTTCAGTGTTGTAACTGGTACGTATTTGATACAGAATGCGGTAATCACCGTCTGCTACCATTTCTCATTCCAGTCAGTTCTTTATCCATTCAAATGTAATTGCGAATGTGGACTGCCTGAAAATCTAACTGTGCTGAAACATTGTCGGCGTTAGTGGTAGGGAGACGTATACCGAAATAATGTGTGGAGTTACTGCATCTACATCAAAAAAGAATATAAAGAAAATGCAATCTCATTTATTTCAAAATAATACGAAATTAATTTTAACATCAAATGTTTCTTTTAACTTCCTTACACACTCATAAAACATCGTTTATAAACACGGAAAGAATATAGTAACATTTTATAGAAGGTTTATGGATCTGAGGATGATAGTGCATATGAATATTTTCTTACATCTGATACTTTAGTACCACGTAAGGCATTCTTGTTACCATGTAATTTCGCTGTCACATTCACATTTAAAGCTTTTCTCAAGCTTAATCTATTATGGCAGCAACCTGTTTCCAGACTACACGGTCACTTTATTCTCCCCACAGTTCATATATAACATTCTTGGTGCCCATATAACGAAAATTAGTACTTGTCTATCTTATAAAGAGCATCAGTTGTTGATGACTAAGTCCCACCTAGAAGTTGCCCTACTTACAAAATGAATAAGACCCGTATTAATATAACGCAGCCTTAGTAGTCACAGTTAAATTTCTAAATACTGCAACGAGTATTACATTTGATACTAGAAATAATTTAGTTTCCGCTACTGGTTAACTTTCCTTTCACTGAAACAAGAATAAATCTTCTTAATTAGACTTTCCTTTCACTGAAACAAGAATAAATCTTCTTAATTACGTTCAGCTCTTCTCTATGTAATGAAATAACGTTCCAAGTTCGTGCATTCACGTGTAATCTTAGTGTATGGTGAGCTTTCAAAACACAAATTAGCTAAATATTACGGATGAACTGAATAGGCACTCAAAATATTTAATTCTGTTACTTATACTCAAAGATTTCGCGCAACGTCTTGTACTCGGTCGTAGGTGTATCTCACGATAGTGGTACCTCATATAACTGAATATACCAATGGTATGTATTTGGACTAAAACGGTGTAAAATTTGCGTTGACTTGCATTACTATTCTGATACATACACACAAAACCTGCAACCATCATGGATTACAGTAACTATAAAAAAGCTGTGTTTCGCACTCCCATAGAAAAACCAGTCCATCAAAGTAAATTAAAGGAGTCACGGGGAACACAGCCTCTCTGGTGAATGCTAAATTCGGTCGAGAGATTCAGTTCACAAATCGAATAAAACCACCCACTGAACTGCATTCGCGAAGCCACGCTGCCACCGTACTTAATATTCAATCCAGACAGATGTCGACCACTCAAGAGGTCTCACCCGCATTTAATAACGCAAAAATGTTAGTTTTTTCCCACAGTCGTCATATGACTGGAGCTTTGTTTTTAATAAACTACTTCACGTCTGCAAACCATTGTTGCTTTCATATAAGTGGAGCCATTTCGAATAGCACACCAAAGTAAAGTACGCCTTACAGACCGGGAGGCGAAAAGTCACACATCTTATTCCCTCGCGAAAATCACAAGGCCGTCATACACTTTCAGATTTATGTAACAAATAAATTTGATCAAATATTCATCACATTATTTTGACAAAGATTTTTGACTTGGCACAAAAAGAAGTATTACTCTGTCATCAAATATTTCGTCACCTTTCTCTCAGGAAGGCTGGCATGTAGTAACAGAAGGACAGCATATCAACTGAGACACTGTTATTTCTAATGCTGTTTGTTTCATAGTTCGCAGTCAATAAACGAGGCAGCGATTTTTACAACACGAATACGAAATGCAATTGAAGTAATACCCTCCGCTTGTTAATTTTAACATAAACAATAATAAAATATTGGTGCAAAGTAGTGTACACAGTTAACACTAGCAGAGTCGTAATCGCACCATCAAAAATCCTTTTAAATGAGAAATGAATTGTGACCTGATGTGTTTAAGTTCAAAAAGAGCTAATTGCTAGCATATAAGCGTACTTTCAAAGTAATTTATGATGATTTACGTAGATCACGCTGGACAACAAAATTTAACTTTGTTCATGTTTCGGAAAAGAAAGTTTCTTATGAAATCGAGGGTGCTGAATACGAAAATGACAATAAAAATGCTGAATTGGTTCAAGTTTAAGGAGACTGTAAAGGTTCAGTGTTACCCAGTGTTGATGAAAAATAAACAGGAGTGCACACCATGGAAGTGATAAAAACATTACTTACCAGGATATTACAAACGGCTCTACTTTGCCTTTCGCTTGTATTGTGGATATGGAAAATCTCAAGCGATCGTTCAGTAATAATTAGGAGGCATGGACTTGCTTCAATCCTTCTGATATTATTTTTCCACTGTAACAGTCACTCGATGGAAATGGTCCCCTGGTTCGTCGCTGACTTTTTCGCAATTTTCTGGGAATAAATCTATGCGGGAGTGTAACATACATATTTTTAGAGATCTCGTTTCTTGATACGACGTTATAACGTGCTCCGCTAGGTCCTCATAGTTATATGCCCGCAAGTTTCTCAATACTTTTGTGACCACGTTCGGAAGGAATCCCATGCAATCTGCTCCCTATCTTGTCACAGTGCATCAGGGAATTCTCGAGTTTGGGGTGCAACAAATATTGACTCCTTGACTTTACTTTCAGTAATTTGTGGAAATTTACTCAGAATGTTTTCCAATGCGTCTCTGTCTTCGTTCACATTCTTAACAAAGTTCTTGATAAAAGCTGTTTAAAGAAGGATAAAAGCTGTGTAAAGAAGGATGTAAAACCCTGTTGGAGTTTATCAAAGGAAGGTTTTGAAACTTCTTTATTCCTGGTTCCCAAGATTTACGGAGTGGCCAGTCTTTTATTACGTAGTGGGAATCCAAATGTCGGCTATCGCTTTCGCACAGGAAACAGCAATATTTTGTGTAGGTGAGGTGCAGGCCAAGAAGTATGGCTAGAACTTCGTAGTAGATACCAACATTCCCACTGTATTCGCCATAATTTACAACTCTCAACAGTTTTCCCATATTGGGATACGCCTGCTTCCAGTGCAGTGCATAACAGATTGGAATTGATGGCAACAAATTTCCATTGTTGAGTAACACAGTTTTCACATTTGCTTTTGATGTATCTATGAACAGTCATCAGTCATTGATATTATGTTCCAAGTTAAATTTAAAGATAAGACCAGTTAAGTTTTTACTGTACACTAGATCACTTTCCACTGAAAAATAATCTTCCAGAGTCTTTTAGCTTGTCCTATAGACAGATACGACCAAATCTTCAGCAAGTTTGAGTCTAGATTCCTGCAATTGTGCACCACTTTTTGGCAACCCTCAGATCCTTCACAAGATCATTTAATTTATGTTGAGTGAGCACATGGCAGCAGATGATGATATGTTGGCTGTGAACTCAGGATCAGTGGATGCCGACGAATCTACAACAGCATTTCACACATCATCCTCGAGTTTGTCCGAGTCTCTCTCTTCCTCGGATGAACCGCTAGAGTAGGACGCGGGTGGTTTTGGAAGAGGCAGTTCTTGAGAATGTGGCACAGGACGAGGGATATTGGTACGTGATAATCCAGTCTTTTTTTTCAGGATGTGCCATTAAGTGGTGTAATCTTGCAGAAATAGTAGTTTGTAGAATGATCGGTCGGGTTTTTCCATAACGTGGGAACAGGAAAAGTCATGCTTGGTCTTTTCCCTTTAGCCATTCCCGCAAGTTTGTGGAACACGTATTACAACAAGTGTGTGATGCCCAATTCTTGTCCATATCTCCTACTTTAAAACGAAAATACAACTAGTAGGCTTTCCTTATGACTGGTGAATAATTTCTTTTTTTGACTGGTACATGTTACCTCACCGCAAATGCAACAAAAATTGACCGCACTGTTCACAAATTTACGCAACATGTTTCTGGTCAGCATACATAAAAGAAACAGCACATACTCACCCAATATGTCACCACAATCTCATTAGCGAGTGCAAATTTTCACTACAAACTTACAAGTACTGGTATCGTTGTTTTTGGTGGTCAAATGTCATGTCATCGCAAACGAGTCGATACATGTAAAACTAGTCACTTCATTTAATGAGAAGAGATTTAACAGAGGCAATAACGTGCTATCTCACCACGACTACCTCTGGGAATGCAAATTATAGCACTGCAAATTGTAACACTGATAAGGTTCCTCATTTTTCTGTGTTAGCGTTATAGTGTTAGAGATAAGAATAGCGATGTAGCTGACTGCGAAACGATGGATGTTTATTAGATAAGCCGACATCTGCTTTTATCATTATGCTCTCTTCTGCAAATCTGGCGATAATGTATTTCTTCGAAACTCGAACGAATCTTCTCAACCTAAGTCATATTCGTTATCAGCGTCCTCAGATTAGTAAGAAATGATTACTTTTATCTCCGAAGTATTTTCACTGCTGACCAGAGATACAGTTTGTTTTGCGAATTTTTGAATGGATTTCATACTCGTCTCAATGAAGTCAAACGAGGCACGATTTTTACATTCTTGGTCATTTGTTACTATTAATTATTACAAAAGACATTTTGTCCTTGTCCTTACTTATATGCCTTGCGAGCACCTATCAAGTATCTCTTTCCTGGCTACAATATTTAGTTTTCTAGCAAGTCCGCCGGTGACGCTTTCTTCTTTGTGTTCATATCTTCACCTGCAGCAGGCACACGTTCCATTATATTTATATTTATATTTATATATCATAAATGAATAGTGTTGTGCTAATTTTCTGTCCTCGACAAACAGTAACAGTTCTCTAATTTCCTTTCAATGAAAAAATAAACAGCAGTGGTGACAATGAATTTGCCTTACATCTTTCGCGGTTTTCACATCTTATACAAATCAGTCAGTGCAAACTACTCTAATTCGATTTCGAGAAAGAGAGTGTATACCCTTTCCCTGCTTAAAAAAGGAAAAACATTTTATTTCCTCCCAGATTATGAAACGCCTTTCCATGTTTATAGTAGCTCCACAATAAACTTCGAAGCACGACCTCCTTTGCATTTTGAATGTTCTTCTCCATTCCGTATACATAGACATTGAATGGCTTCACGCAGTGTTAACTTATACGTGCCATCCGCTTCAAGTAAAGAGAAGACGATCGCTTTCCTCGATCAAATCTAAGGAGTGGTGCTGCGTTTGATCAAATTAAGTTGACGAAAGACACCATTTGTCCAAAGTTTCCTCTTACTCTGTGTCAAATACATCTGACAAACCAACTTTGTGAAAGAAGTTTGACAGTGCAATACCAGTCTGAGTAGCTCATAGGGCAGGCAAAGAACCTTAGCAGACACCTTACCATAGTAAACGTCCTAGTCGTAGTCGACCAGTGAGTTCTAAGATAAGAGCAAAGGACGCTTGCGAATAACCGACACGGAACTAACTGACTTACATCAGACACTCTTGGAACTGTACAGCACTGTTGGAGTGTCATGTGTGAAGCAGCCAACAGAACACACTCCAATCTTATCGATTAGCAAAACTTAGTAAATATTTAAAGATGCTAAGTTGCTGGAGAGCATCTAGATACAAAAGAACCAACAAATCATAGTACTCGCGACCTGACTAAAGTTTAATCACCATAAAATGACTGTGTTAAATTACTAAAGTCCAGGCATTTCTAGCCTTATGGGACTGAACAAAAGCGTTATAGAACTGAATAGTAAACCTCTGACATCAATGATATTACTACCAAATATTAGAGAAACCTCTGACATCAATGGACCTCATTCATTAAGTACCAACAGATTTAATATAGTTCATAATTCAATAAAGTGCACAAAACTTCTTTCAAATATTACCTTGATAAACTGCAACATGTTCCTTTTGATGTAAACATCAATATTTTTGGGGGTAATTGTTTATTACTTTCTGAGTATGAACATTAACATCCATTTTATACATGAAATATTACTGTAATAGAATGTAATAATGTTTTTGAAAACATACATTAAGCTTGTTATCTTTACTGAAAATTAGATTTCAGTATAATCTAAATTATTTATACTTTATTAAGATGCGCAGATACTCAGACTGAATAAGACCATGCATAAAACACATACGTAAAGCCTCAAAATAATGAAAACGTACATAAAAACAACGAAAGCTATGGCCTCACTACGATGTAAGAAAAATATCTGTGTGTATAAATTATACTGCTGAATAATATAGTAAGTTAAGTAAAATCATAGTTCTACTGTCACACCGATAGAACTGAAACATCCATTCACAATACGTGGAAATAATACAAAAGCATGTAAGTGAAAAGTTTAGTAAGTTAAATAAATAATATGGCCTCACTGCAGCTGTGATGCAAGCCAATAAGCTCGGAATGGAGCATGGCTCCAATAACTAACTGACAGGTATGTCAATTTACATGCACAGCTTCAGTTATCATATTATACAAAGTTTCTAGAATATGGTCTACTTAGTACTTGCAATTTAAAAGGAATAAGTGAGCATACTAAGATTCAGAAAATTGTTACTGTAACTTCATCAGATTTCAGTCAAAATCTTAGTAAATATTTAAAGTTACTAAGTTGCTGAAGAGCATCTAGATACAAAACAACCAATAAATCACAGTACTCGTGACCTGACAAAAGTTTAATCACCATAAAATGACCATGTAAAATTGGCAAATTTCAGGCATTTCTAACCTTATAGGACTGAACAAAAGCGTTATAGAACTGAATAGTAAACCTCTGACATCAATGAAATTACTAGAAAGTATTAGAGAATGGCTTCAAATTTTGCTGAATAATACAAAAGCTTACCTCAGTTGGTATGTTTAGATTTTTAACTATTGGTATATAGCATACAGAGCATTTTTCTCTCTCTTTCTCTCTGTCTCTCTTATATTTAAAGGTTGAAATGTCTTAGATAAAAGTTTCTTCAGTAAGTCACAGCAAGGAGAGGACATGTGAGGTATCTGCGCTAGCAGAATAGAAATGCGAATAACACAAGTTCCAAAATAATTTATTGGACTCACCAAATCGAAACAATAATACAGTCTCCAAAAGAACAATAGACTCTATTCCGGCTGCGGATCGTCACCAATATGCAATAACAAATAATAATAGAAAACGCCATACTCTTCACGAGGAGAGCTAAAAATCAAACAATTCTACAATGTCAAGATGATCGTCGATTATACCAAGTCCATCTGCAGAAGATCGGCCAGCTAGAAAAGGTGTCCGGCTGTGGCTGCTGGGTTGTACACTTCCAAGCAGTGTTTCCAAATGGCGCTGGAAGATGGATGGAGCACTGGCGGCCCTGAACGGGAGGCAGTTGCAACGGAAGAGCCCAGAAGAGGTACTGATTAGCAAAAGCATTTTCGATGAATCGTCAAAAGGCAACTGGAGGTACGCATCCCGCAGGTCAATTTTGGCAAACACCTTGCCTCCAGCGAAACTGGACAGGATGTCACCAACCTTGGGTATGGGATAGGAGTCAATAACGGACTGAGAATTTACAGTGGCCTTAAAATCGCCGAAAATGTGAAGAGATCCATTTGGTTTCTCAAGGAACACAATGGGTGAAGACCAATGATTATGGTGGACCAGGGTCACGATGCCCTCAGCCCCTAGATGATGAAGCTAATGCTGTAGTTTGTCACAGAGGGCGAACGGTACCAAGCGAGACTTGTGGAACTTTGGGACCGCTGAGGGGAGGAATTCGGTATGGGCTTTAAATCCGGAAACCCCCGGAGATGTGGCAAAGAAACATCTGGGAAGTCATCTAGAAGCTGCTGCAAGTCATTTTCTGCAACAACGACTGGACAGCCAGGCCCAAGTCATGTATCTCGAGGGCCAGTAAGGAAGAAAGATCCATTCCCAATAGGTTGGTGGCACTGGGAGCGGCGAGGACCAACAAAAGCCTGGCTATGACATGGTGAGTGTGGTACTGGATCCGACCCAAGAACCACCCCTGTAGTGGGATGACGTCATTGCTGTAGCTCTTCAGGGAAGTATGGAACGCGCAAAGTGGCGATGAACCCAACTGATGTTGGTAATCCCCACCGGTGATGGTGACGGAGGACCCCATCCACTTGAAAAGGGAGAGGAGTGCCAGCCACCTGCACAGTCAGAGTGATCGCTGCAGTCATGGGCAGAAAAACCGACTGCATAAAGGAAATTGGCGGCATCGGCTCCGTCTCGTCCACCACTGAGACGGAGGTGTCCAAAGCAGTCTAGTCCATGGGCATCAACGATGACGAACGACAGACAGTGGCACTCTTACCTCTGATGTGTGTCAAAGCATTGACTACAAGAGAGCAACCGTTGTCGCTACTGCTGCTGCTGCTGCCGCCGCTGCGACCGGCGGTGGCGCAGTTGGGGACCGGCGCCCTCGTCGTGGAGGCCGGGCGCGGCCTCAGGAGGGGGCCCCGGCGCTGCTGCGGCGGTTGCGGTGGTGTGAACCCACGTCGCGGAGAGCGGATGGCGAAGACCAGCGCTGGGGACAGCAGTGTGGAAGCAGAGCGAAAGGACTGTTCATGAGCGCGGATAATGGATAAACAGGTGTCCAAAGAGGGATGTTTCAGCTTCAGACGATCAGTCCATAAGGTATCATCTGTTCCAACAGCGCTATGACTCGCGCTGTGGGTTCACGAGTACGTGGAATACCGTCTGCCATAGCGGACAACAACCGAGAAAACGTGGGAAACTCGTAAACCAACTCGTCGCCACTGAAGTATCTGCACTAGCAGAATAGAAATGCGGAAAACACAAGTCCCCAAACAATTTATTGGACTCACCGAAACAAAACAATAATACAATCTCCAAAAAGAGCAACAGACGGGATCCCAACTGCGGATCGTTATCAACATACAATAACAAATAATAATAGAAAAGACCTGACTCTTCATGGGGAGAGCTCACAATCAAGTAATTCTACAATGTCAAGATGATCGTCGATTATACCAGGTCCATCTGTAGAAGATCGGCCAGGTAGAAAAGGTATCTGGCCATGCTTGCCGGGATGGCAGCTCTGTAGACTTCCAAGCAGTGCGTCGAACTGCCCTTTGCCGTCAGTGCGCCGCCCTATAAATCCCGTTTGGCGGATGTATCGGCCGGAAGTATTTGCGATTACGTGCATGGCGAAGCAAAGTAGTTCCTGGGGTAGCTGGGACTTCTGGCTGAAGCCAAGCTGCTCAGTAGGCTCCGTGAGCGGGTAGCGGTCCTAGGCGGCCGTTGGTGGAGACCTGGTATTGTGTTGTGTTGTGGCTGCCAATAAATATTTGTGTTGACAACAGACAACGTAGGGTTTCCTGGTGAATATACGCCCTGTGATGGAGCCATCCACTGTTGACTGGACGTGGAGTGAGATGCCCATGCAGTAGGCGCTATGATGTCTGCAGTGGGTGACCATAGCAGTATGGATCTTAAAAACCTATTTTTTTTATGTAGCTATACCACGACGACAAGGAAGAGAACCCAAATAATGATGAACCTGATCTAAATTTTTAGATAAAGGTATAAATGTCGATAAAATTACGGATAGTTATGCATCAGCATGTAATTCTTATTCAGTCGAAATGTCTCATGGGGCTGGAGATATCAAGCCAATGAAGCGACTGACGACGTCATATTCGGTGGTAAATGACCGATAAATCTAAAAAGATTCACGCGTAAAAAATACACGTAAAAACTAAAGTAAGTGATCGGTATATCGACGTCAGGTTTTCCGCTTAGTGATGGTAAACAAATAAAGAACATATAATGTGTCCAGATGTTATGCCACTGATCAGTTCGCAATCCATCTATTCTTCACGGCCTCTCAAATAATGCGGCAGTTCATAAAAAATAATTTTGATCATTTGAGATTCAAACAGGTCAAGTATTCTGAAATAACAGCGTTACACTCAGATATTACGTTATGTTCCATTTCAGTACACTGAAACTTACATGCTTATGGCACAGGAACAAGTCGAGAAAGGCGCAAAATCATGGAAAGAAAAAAATAAAGTAGAAACCTTCCTTTGTTGCTGTTACAACAAAAGGCTACTCAATGTTATTATCGCTTCTAGAACTTCTGCCTGGTAGCAAGAGCCTTTGGGCATAAAAATTGATTTTAATTTCATAACATGTATTATTTTATAGATAAAGTGGAAAGGGACAGATCAAGATAAGATGGATAGTTTTTATGAGGCACTCAGTGATGTAGTTGTTAGAGTAAAGGACAAGGACAGTGTTCTGCTCATGGGTGATTTTAACGCCAGGATTGGAAATCGAACAGAAGGGTATGAAAAGGTTATGGGTAAATTTGGAGAGGATATGGAGGCCAACAGGAACGGGAAACAACTCTTGGATTTCTGTGCCAGTATGGGCTTAGTAATCACAAACTCCTTTTTTAAACATAAGAACATTCACCGGTATACTTGGGAAGGCAAGGGAACCAGATCTGTCATTGACTATATAGTAACAGATCAGGAATTCAGGAAGGCTGTGAGGGACACACGTGTATTCAGGGGATTCTTTGATGACACTGATCATTATTTAATCTGCAGTGAAATTGGGATTGTGAGGCCGAAAGTGCAGGAGGTCAGGTCCATATGTAGGAGGATAAGAGTGGAGAAACTTCAGGATAAGGAAATCAGGCACAAGTACATAACAGCGATCTCAGAAAGTTACCAGTTAGTTGAAGGTACCCAATTACAGTCATTGGAAAAGGAATGGACAAGGTACAGGGACACAGTACTAGAAGTGGCTAAAGAATGTCTTGGAACAGTAGTGTGTAAAAGTAGGAAGAAGCAAACAGCTTGGTGGAATGATACAGTCAAGGCAGCCTGTAAAAGGAAAAAGAAGGCGTATCAAAAATGGCTACATACCAGAACCCTGGTAGACAGAGAAAGTTATGTTGAAGAAAGAAACAAAGCCAAACAGATAATTGCAGCATCGAAGAAGAAATCGTGGGAAGACTTTGGAAACAGGTTGGAGACTATGGGTCAAGCTGCTGGAAAACCATTCTGTAGTGTAATTAGCAGTCTTCGAAAGGGAGGTAAGAAGGAAATGACAAGTACTTTGGACAGGTCAGGAAAACTGCTGGTGAATCCTGTGGATGCGTTGGGAAGATGGAGGGAATATTTTGAAGAGTTGCTCAATGTAGGTGAAAATGCGATCAGTAATGTTTCATTTTTCGAGGTAGAATGGGATAGGAATGATGATGGAAATAGGATCACATTTGAGGAAGTGGAAAAAATGGTCAATAGATTGCAGTGCAATAAAGCGGCTGGGGTCGATGAAATTAAGTCGGAACTCATCAAATACAGTGGAATGTCAGGTCTTAAATGGCTACACAGGATAATTGAAATGGCCTGGGAGTCGGGACAGGTTCCATCAGACTGGACAAAAGCAGTAATCACACCAATCTTTAAACATGGAAACAGAAAAGATTGTAACAACTACAGAGGTATCTCTTTAATCAGCGTTGTGGGTAAAATCTTCTCAGGTATTGTTGAAAGGAAAGTGCGAGTATTAGTTGAGGACCAATTGGATGAAAATCAGTGTGGGTTTAGGCCTCTTAGAGGTTGTCAGGACCAGATCTTTAGCTTACGGCAAATAATGGAGAAGTGTTATGAGTGGAACAGGGAATTGTATCTATGCTTTATTGATCTAGAAAAGGCATATGACCAGGTTCCTAGGAGGAAGTTATTGTCTGTTCTACAAGATTATGGAATAGGAGGCAAACTTTTGCAAGCAATTAAAGGTCTTTACATGGATAGTCAGGCAGCAGTTAGAGTTGATGGTAAATTGAGTTCATGGTTCAGAGTAGTTTCAGGGGTAAGACAAGGCTGCAACCTGTCTCCACTGTTGTTCATATTATTCAGGAATCATATATTGAAAACAATAGACTGGCTGGGTGAGATTAAGATATGTGAACACAAAATAAGCAGTCTTGCATATGCGGATGACTTAGTTGTGATGGCAGATTCGATTGAAAGTTTGCAAAGTAGTATTTCAGTGCTAGATCAGAAATGTAAGGACTATGGTATGAAGATTAGCATCTCCAAAACGAAAGTAATGTCAGTGGGAAAGAAATATAAACGGACTGAGTGCCAAATAGGAGGGACAAAGTTAGAACAGGTGGACGGTTTCAAGTACTTAGGATGCATATTCTCACAGGATGGCAACATAGTGAAAGAACTGGAAGCGAGGTGTAGCAAAGCTAATGTAGTGAGCGCTCAGCTACGATCTACTCTCTTCTGCAAGAAGGAAGTCAGTACCAAGACTAAGTTATCTGTGCACCGTTCAATCTTTCGACCAACTTTGTTGTATGGGAGCGAAAGCTGGGTGGATTCAGGTTACCTTATCAACAAGGTTGAGGTTACGGATATGAAAGTAGCTAGGATGATTGCAGGTACTAGTAGATGGGAACAATGGCAGGAGGGTGTCCACAATGTGGAAATCAAAGAAAAACTGGGAATGAACTCTATAGATGTAGCAGTCAGGGCGAACAGGCTTAGATGGTGGGGTCATATTACACGCATGGGAGAAGCAAGGTTACCCAAGAGACTCATGGATTCAGCAGTAGAGGGTAGGAGGAGTCGGGGCAGACCGAGGAGAAGGTACCTGGATTCGGTTAAGAATGATTTTGAAGTAATAGGTTTAACAGCAGAAGAGGCATCAATGTTAGCACTGAATAGGGGAGCATGGAGGAACTGTATAAGGGGGGGCTATGTTCCAGACTGAACGCTGAAAGGCATAATCAGTCTTAAATGATGATGATGATGATGATGAGTGGAAAACAACTTACATAGCATCACTACACACTGATGAGGCAAAACTGTATGGCCACTTGTTTAATAGCTTGTTTGTCTGTTTTTGGAACGAAATACATCTCCGATTCTGCGTATCGGGGATCCAACAGTTTGTTGGTAGGTTTGTGGGGGTATTTGGCATTGTATGTCTACGAAAAGATCACGTAATTTGCATAAATAACAAGCCGTTGGTTTGCTTATGTTGTGAAGTCGTACGATAGCGACCCAGATGGGTTCCATCGGATTTACGTCAGGCAGATTTGGTTGCCGAGACATCTACGGGAGTTCACTACAATGCTTCTCAAACCACTGTAGCACAGTTACGTCTCAGAGACGCGGACAGATGCACATTGCTGAAATATGACATCGCCGTCGTGGAAGACGTCAGGCATGAAGGGATGCAGGTGTTTCGCTGCTGTCAGTATGTCTCCGATTACTACCGCAATACCCATGCAAGTGCAGAAGAATTTCTCCCATAACATAATACCACTCCCTCCAGACTGTGTCCGTGGCGCTCTGCATGTTTCGAGCCGCCACTAACGTCGGTGATGCCGTTTGTGGAGACGACGATCGATTTATTCATCCGAAGAGCCGAAACGTTTCCATTCATCGACGGTCGAATTCCGTTGGTCCCGTGCCCACTTCAGTCGTAACTGACGATGTCGTTGGGTCAACAAGTGAAGACGTAACGGTAGTCTTCAGCGGAACTTCAAGTTCAAAAATGTACGATGAACGGTGTGCTCCGAAACGCTTGTACATGCACCAGCATTGTTCTCTTTCGACAGAGATGCCTCATATCCCCTGTATCCTACTTCACAGAGCAGACAAGCCTCTGAATCCCAAGTTGTCTGAAGGGTCGTGAGCGTCTAACCATGTAGCGTCCAGTGATAGTGTCATTGTCGTTCTACCTCTTTCCGTAGATGCTCACGACAGTAGCACGTGAACATTCGACCAGCATCGCTGTTTTGGAGATTATCGTTCACAGTCTCTGCGTAATGACAATCTGCCTTTCGTCAAAGTTGTTTATCTCAAAGGATTTCCTCATTTGCAGCTCATATCTTCGCTGGGATGATCCTCGATCCGCGTCCGCTCCGCTTACATACTTTTGTTATCGTGTCACGTGACCGCAAAGCCACCAGGTGGCATCCAACGTCGCATTTGGCACTGGTGATAATCTTTTGGTTCAACAGTGTAATTAGACAGTTACATAGACATGCATCGATTTTTCTCTTTATATTTTTTTATAATTTCGTATGTGATACTTGAATACTTTTCATGGACAACATCAGGACATGCCGTTATAAGTGTCACTCACTACGTTACAGTTCACCAGAGTTCCGTAAGAACCGGCCGGTTTGGCCGAGCGCTTCTAGGCGCTAGAGTCTGGAACTGCGCGACCGCTATGGTCGCAGGTTCGAATCCTGCCTCGGGAATGGATGTGTGTAATGTCCTTAGGTTAGTTACGTTTAAGTAGTTCTAAGTTCTAGGGGACTGATGACCTCAGATGTTAAGTCCCATAGTGCTCAGAACCATTTGAACCATTTGAACCAATTCCGTAAGACATGGAGGGCTAAGAGGTGAGCTCCTGTTAAAAAAAAAAATTACACTAGTAAACACAGTATTAGCACTCACTGCATCACAGTTCATCTCGATAGATTGGGCTGTTGTCAAATAGAGTCCTTGGGTATTCGTCTGGAACCTATTTGACTTTGCAACCTTTACGAAACTTCTCCACATTCCAGGGCCTGGCTCAGTCAACACAACATATTCGTTGGTTGGCCACCTCCCACCTTATTGATAAACGTTTTCTTGCGTGCAAAATAAATTAATAACTAGGAAGATAACATTTATTATCATAGCTTAGTTGTAATGTTGCGTAATTTCATGATGAGTGCTATGCACAACCCTTATACAAGCAAAACGATTATAAATAGATTCATCTTAATCACACGTGTTGAAATGGGTCTGAGCACTATGGGACTTAACAGCTGAGGTCATCAGTCCCCTAGAACTTAGAACTACTTAAACCTGAAGACATCACACACATTCATGCCCGAAGCAGGATTCGAACCTGCGACCGCAGCGGTCACGCGGCTCCAGGCTGAAGCGCCTAGAACCGCTCGGCCTCTCCGGCCGGCTTTAATCACACATGTTTTACAAACATTATGGATTTTTGTGATTGCTTTCTTCGTAATCTGGACAGAGATGTTATTCTCAATGGCACCAAGTTATACCCGAATACTCTACCTGCGATAAACTACACTTTCTACACTGAAACGTCCCCTTAGAACAATTATACAAGACTGTGCTTAAACTGTCACACAATATTTTTTATTTAGCGCAACGCAATCTGACTTTCAAAAATCCCTACAAAAGAATGGCCCTGACTAACATTAATCTATACCTTTCACAAATCACTTACCTCACCAAAAATCTCCGTTACTCGAACTACTGCAATACAGCGAGCGCCACTACTGCCAGCTAAATAACAGATTCAAACTACGGAAGGCACTAACTACTAGTAGGCATAGTTAGCAAATAAAAGATTTTAATAGAGAACAAACATTGTATTTACCTTAATAGTTATAATATATATAGCAGTTCATAACATCCATTCTTACAAATATCAAAACTCCGCCATTTCTCTCCCCAAATCCACCACTGCTGGCGGCTCACCTCCAACTGCGCAACGCTACGCGCTGTTCACATTCAGCTGCCCAACACTACAATGGCAGACAACAATGCAAACTAGCACACAGAGCGCTACGTAACGTTGCCAATAAGAAAACATAAACAGCCTACTTACAACACCACCTCCAAATATCAAATACAAGTAACTATGCTATACCCATCATCAGTGAACTCTGCTTATATGTTTGAAATGAGATATAGGGACATTGTAAATTTACTGAGAAAATTTCATCGCCAAGCGACCTTTATTTCATATCCATTTGGTTACATGTTTTAACTGAGTTATAAAGAATCTTTAACATTAAGAACACCTCATTTTCCATGTCTCATGAACATTTGCGCTATGTGATAAAGCACCTTCAACGATGTTATAACATGTTATTGGAAAGTTAGCTTTACGTTCTCTGGACAATGAACGAGGTTTCTTCCTTGGAGAGCAATGGCATATGAAAGATATTATTTAGGGGACTTCTTTTTGAGCTCTGGAACGAGACATACTAATGTGAATGTATTAACGAGATTAATATGAGCACGGCATTATATTGTGGGCCACCATTGTACAAGAAACTGTAACTTAGTGAAATATGCCCAGTGTGGGTGCATCTAAGACAACGATTGCGAAGGTAGCTATTAGAGACTGTGAACTGTTAAATAATACGATTAATATTCAAGAATTGCGTAACGAGTTTTTCGTAGATTTATTCGACTCACATTTATGCATAACTTATTTTGTCAGCGTAAATTACAGGAATATTTGACAGATGATGGCTTAGTCGAATTCTGCTCAATGGTCGTTGCAAGTTTGAATCATTTTGTAACTAACGCAATTGCATGGTCTGCTGTTGACAGCCTAATACAGCGTGAAAATTATTGAACTATATGAAAAAAAACATAAATTAGCCACAAACTGTTGCGTGCACACACTTAATTCAATATGTAACCGTCGGTACAGATATTCGGATTTAGGTTATGACGTGTTAGATGTGCCTGTCATCATTGGCGATGATGTGGCACAGACGAACAGCAAAATTCTGCAAGTGCCGCTGAACTGTCAGAACATCATTGCTGTCAATGGCTTCCTCAATCTCTGAAAGATGAGAGTTCGAACCACTGTCTTAACTTTCTCATGTGGTCTACGTTGTCTTTCGAGTAAAGGGTTCTAGTAAATGAGAGTCTGGCTACAGTATTTCTGTTGCTAAACAGCCAAACGGGTGTTTGTATGGAACAATAAATACCGAATCGTACTGACTATGTCAAGAAAGTGAATGAGATTGTAAAACGAATTTTATTTGACGTACTACATTGCCACTCTTCGGTGTTCTGTGAAGACCTGGTACAATGAAGGGATCCACAAATCAGTTTGAAATTAAGGAAGATAAGAGATTCTTTGTTAGACCATATCACATACCGATAATCCACAAGGAAAATTTTGAAATGGAAATAGAGGATATGCTGTAGCAAAGGGTGATTGAATCTGCTGTTAGCTCCTACAACAATCGTAGGCTGTGTTCAATTCCATGCAAGTGAATACTTATAGTTGTACCACAAATGGAGAGAACATTGACATTAGAGTTGTTACTGGAAAAATACCAAGTCATTACATTCCTATCCTAAATAAATCAAGCTACTGGCAGATGGGTTGCAGCATTTATGCCAGAAGTTCATGGACTACTTATGTAATGCCTTTTTCTATTACTTTTACGTGTTGTCCTTTGGGTTAAATGTGAGTTTGGCTGCATTTATCGGAAGTTACAGTAGCGTTCTTCGCCGTAGTTAAAAAAAAATTGAACACGTATGTTGATAAAGTATTAATTGCAGAAGGAAGTTGGGAGAAATATGATAAGGTTTAGGATGAGCAGCGTAATGGCTTTTCTAGCGCTGATTAATTTTTTTTATAAAGGGGTAATGAATTTCACTTTTTATGGCTATACCACATTTGCGTATAATGGCTGGTAATAAGAATATTTGTTACTGGGACTCCCAACCCCCAAATAGAGTTGGGAAGTATAAAACACATTCTTTTGAAGAGTCTGTAACACCATATCTCTAATACTCCACTGATTTGTTTTACCTTTTTGTTTTATTTAATGTTACATCGTTGAGCTTCTGTAAATGTCTTTGACTGAATAGATAACACAAAATTGTATACTCCTTTCTTTGTTAAAACTTTCATGTCATGATCTGATTCTATGCAGTGTAGTATATCTGTCATTTAAAATCTTTATCTCAATTGGAGGAAGACAAAACTTACTGTATGCATTTGGAATTTGTTTAAATAATTTTGTTTAGAACTACCTATATGTGGAAATGATACGTTTTGTTTAAAATGGTTGTTTGCTGTTATGTAAACTGCTGATCCTCACTTAGAGTTCTTTAGTATATAAAAGGTGTTGTAGTTCCCCGCGGGAACGGAACTGTGTAGCGCGCGCAAATTGTGGTTGGCCTAGGTAGGAAAGGTGGAACAAGAGTCAGTCGGGGACGAGCTACCAAACTATGCACTGCCATGTAAATGTTGCATTTTCAGCTGGTTCCGAGAGAGGCTTTTTCTGCTGCTTTCCAATGCCTCGGACGAATGGATAAACAGCTGGAACGATTCTGGAATTGGTATCCATCATCGCCACCAAGAAGGGACAGAGTCCAGCAATTCTGCCTGGAAATCCACCTACCAACATGCAGTTGCCAGCACATTGCGCAATCACTGTAAAGGGGCACTATGATAATGTACAGTGAAGGATCAGCTTTGAATGTGTTAGTGTGCTCAAATATAAGGTAACTTATAACTGAATTTATGTACCTACCTTGATTTTTCCCTATCACAACACCTTTCAGGTTCCTCTCCATTTAAATTATGATTACCGAGTGTCTTAGTTGGTGGAAAAAAAATGAAAGCCTCAGAACATTAAATAATGTTGTTTGATCGTTGGTAAGAAGGGAGTGTTTAGATTTACTGTGGATTTAATGAAATTGTGGGAGGTAGTAAATGCAGTTTTGTGAAAGCCTCCCAGTGATGGAAATAATCCAATTTATAGTTTTTAGTTGAAAGTAGAAGACTTTGGTAATAAAGGCAATTTGTTGTTCCCTTTATAAATTAAAGTTCTTAAAATTGAGGTTTATAAAGTTTTGCTTAGTTAATGATCATTGTGCTGCCTGTAGTAAATTTTAAAAGGTGAGTCAGTTTCTTGTAAATTTGTCAACATTGGGTCTCACTGTAGTAAAAGTCGTGAACTGCATTTATGGAAATTTATGTAATCATACTTGCTAAGTACGTGTTTATTTTGGGTATTGAAAGTGCATATTAATAGTGTAATAAGATCCACAGGTCATCCTTTACCACTATTTAAGAAAACAATAATTTCTTTATTCAAAAGACAGTGAAAAGTAACCTGTTAGTGAATTCCATTTAACTTTCATTTTAAATAGTAAAGTATTTAACTGAGAGAGACTTAACCTGTTACCAGCTCATAATTTTGCAGTGAGCAACATTTATAATTCTATGTCAATTAGGAAAGTGTTTGAAAAATAATATTTAATCTACGTCCAATTTATGATTCTGCAGTGACTGTTAATAGCAATGTTACAAAGACCATTCAGTTTGAACAAGCCCTGAAAGTAATAGTGTGTTTCGGTATCTGTTATATTTTTGCAAATAGTTTGTGCTGCTATAGCTGTTAGCTTCAATCTTACCGTAAACATATGTATGTGTCAGAGTTCATTGCACTCGTGTGTGGCTAGGTCTAGGTTGTGTTTGTCCGTTGAAGTTACTCATACCTACTTTCTTAAACGAGAACGTTAATCTTTCTCTTGAATTATTAGGCTGGGGACCGTTTTCCTTGTTCTTTAAACAGTATAGCTAGGCAAAAAAATTGTTTGCTACTGTTCAAATATTTACGTAATTCTGACTTTCACTTCCGATAAGCCACCTCCGTTAGGTACAACACGGTCAACATAACAAAATTCCTCTCAGAGGATAACACTGCTCTGTTGCTTTATACCATAATTGCTTTAACAAGATAGTTTTATTTCATAACCTGCCACCAACTTTAATGTTATGGTATAGCAGTAGCGGACTGGAGTGTTATAAGTCTTCAACTTTCACACCCACACTTACACATGGAATTTTGTGTAAGCACAGATAGTTCCAAGACAGGTCTTGGTGCTGAAGTATTTCATGGATTTGAAGTACATGGAGTGGGGAAGATTCACACTATTTGTCGTCCGCCGCGATAGACAAATGGTCAACGTGACGGACTGCCGTCCTAAGGGGTCCGGATTCTATTCCCGGCTGGGTCGGGGATTTTCTCCGCTCAGGGACTGGGTGTTGTGTTGTCGTCATGATCATTTCATCCCCATCCGGCTCTCAGGTCGCCCAGTGAGGCGTCGAATGTAATAAGACCTGCACCAAGGCGACCGGACCTGTCCCGTAAGGGGTCTCCCTGCCAACGACGCCAAACGCTCATTTCCATTTCCTTACTGTCTAAATGGTAGAACCGTTTTAACCACTGTAGGAAGTCATTTTTATCCCTTTAAGGCATTAAGCATATAAATTACATGTAGTGTAATGAAATGTTATTTATATGTATGATGGATTAAAATGTGGTACAGCCAGAAAAGACAAATTCATGAACATTTTATAAAAATGAATCAGCCCTAGAAAAGTCATTACATACGTTTTCAACTTTTTTTAACTAAGTGGAAGAACGTTATTGCAACTTCTGATAAATGCAGCAAAACTCACATTCAACCAAAAGGATAACACGTAAAAGCCATAGCAAAAGCCATTACATAAGAACCCCATGAACGTCTGCCATAAATGCTGCAGCCCATTCTGCCAGTTGCTTGATTTATTTTGGATAGGAATGTAATACGTTGGTATTTTTGCAGTAACGCGTCTAATGTAAATGTTCTATTCATTTCTGGTACAATTATCGTATTAACATGCCTGGAATTGAACACAGCCTACGATTGTTGTAGGAGCTAGCAGCAGGTTCAGTCACCCCTTGCAGGAGCATATCCTCTATTTCCATTTCAAAATTTTCCTTGTGGATTATTGGTATGTAATATGGTGTAACAGAGAATCTCTTGTATTCCTTAATTTCAAACTGATTTGTGGATCCCTTCATTGTACCAGGGCATTCAGGGAACACTGAAGAATGGCAATGCAGTACGTCAAATAAAATTAGTTTCACACTCTCATTCACTTTCTTGACACAGTCAGTACGATTCTGTATTTATTGTTCCACACAAACACCCGTTTGGCAATTTAGCAATAGAAATATTTTGGCCAGACTCTCGTTTATTAGAATTCGTGACTCGAAAGGCAACCTAGACCATAGGAGAAAGTTAACACAGTGGTTCGAACTCTCATTTTTACCGCACTCCCATCAGAAAACAACTTCGAAGTAGACATTACTTCACCGCAACCCAAGTCCATCACTGCTTCACACGCAGACAAAATAATAACTTCTAATATTACATGAATCGTTAACGTAGGCAAAGTCACAAAATATGCAGAAAACTTCCCACCCTACCACAAAAGTTCAACACACACCTGCCTCTTCACTTCAACACTCTTACAAGGATTGCCCCCTTCACCTTAGTATGTTTCAAGAGAAGAATAGGCCAGACACTACACCTTCACACCTCTTAAATGCCATCTCATTCAACACAGACACCTGACTACCCGTATCAACAACGCAAGATAACACAATTCCATTACTCCTATCTGAAGTAATCACCACAGCTTTCCGATTTTCCTATCTCTAATAAAGCGAATTTTGCTTCACATCCATAATCTAACATGTTTATCTGTTCACTGCAACTGTCCATCATATCTGTAGCACCTGTATACGCTACAGAGCGCTGTTGTCAGTGATGTGGGGACAGACTCCGTGTACACACATTATTCTGTGGATCTGCTGAGTGACATCTCCACAGTGTGTGGACATGCACCTCTATTATTCCAGTGACTACCTCTACAATTACCTCTACCGCCTCAATAATTTCCAAAATGCCTACCATTCCAGTTGTCCTTTCCTCTCCTGTCGATTGGTCGCCATATTCGCCGGATCTGAACACAGGAGACTCCTTTTTGTAGCGCTATATTAAACACAAGGTGTACGGCAATAATCCCGAAACCATTGTTGAGCTGAAAACAGAGTTTCAAGGAGGTCATTGACAGCATCGAGTCTCCGACAGTTGAGCGGCTCATGCAGATTTAGCTGTTCGTCTGCTCCACATCTCACTAAGTATGTCAGGCACATCGAACATATCATAACCTACATCCGAATATCTGTACTGACGTTTGCATATGGTGAGTGCACTTTGAAGTTTGTGACTAATTTACGTTTTCCTCACATAGTTCAATAATTGTCACCTTGTATGAGGCTGCCAATAGCAGGCCATGTGATCGGCGACCACGTCGACCGGCTCTTGCCCACCTCGGCTTTACCTCAGGTAACTAGGTCACGTGGCGGACCGCTTGGGCAGAGGCCGGTAACTGCTGGAGGCGGTGACGCAAAGGTAGAGCCTTATGACGGTGGACGGGCCCCATTCTGTAAATTCCCGGGACAGGAAATTCTCTGCTATGTCGGCAGCGTGCTTAGCGCTCTTCCACGGCAACCGCCCGCTGCAGCAATGTTCAACGTTAGCACGCGCCTCGCGGGTTGCAGTCTTCACAGTGCCTTTCCGACCTGCCTGCGCTTTCGCTCGACTGTACTGCACGGACCTGCATGTGGGTGTCGGCGCTACTGCAGCGTTTCAAAATGCTGATTTTTGTACCATGGGGAGTTGAAGTTTAATCGGGTATGGATGTGAGACTGGCAGCCCTCATATTTCTCATTACGGGTTGGTGACTTTGGTTTTTGGCAGTTATACCATGAAGACAGCCGGAATTTCAGTACCTCCTTCAGGCTTGGAAGTGTTAGACGCGTTGCTGTTGAAGAAAATAATTTGTTAGATTTTTATGTTTGCGTTTTGTGATGTTTTGTGTTCAATAAGGAACTAATATCGAGGGAAGACATGTTGAAACTATTACTTTTAAAATGTTTTATGAATATATGCCATGATAAGTGATCCTTAAGATTCTTTCTTATGCAGAAGAACCTTCACAGTAAGATACAGCTGGGGTAAGACCGGATGGTAGCAATGAGGTAAGGCCGGATCTACCTCATTTACCCCTGACTTCGTTGCAAATAACTTGTGTGTGTTACATAAGGGGCACATGCCTTTAATGGTTCAAATAGCTCTGAGCACTATGGGACTCAACTTCTGAGGTCATCAGTCCCCTAGAACTTAGAACTACTTAAACCTAACTAACCTAAGGACATCACACACATCCATGCCCGAGGCAGGATTCGAACCTGCGCTCGTAGCGGTCTCGCGGCTCAAGACTGTAGCGCCTAGAACCGCACGGCCACTCCGGCCGGCCATGCATTTAATGGTATGATATTTGTGTGTACACGTATTAGTAACCACAATTTAACAGCTACAATATGTGTGTGTATTGTGTATTGAACCGGGGACCTAGAAACGACGCAGAGGCTTCGTCCCGCCGTAGCCCTCAGTGGTTGACAACCCCACAACAGACCACTGTAGTCCATCCACCCTACCACCGCTCTGCACCGAACTCAGGGATATTGTGCGGTTCGGCTCCCTGTGGACCCCCCCCCCCCCCCCCAGGAACGTCTTCATACCATACGAGTGTACCCCAAATGTTTGCGTGGTACAATAATTATGCTGTACACGTACGTACAGACAGTGTTTGTGCACCATTCACCGACATAGTGAATAGTGAAACGGGGGGGGGGGGGAGGAATAAGGGGAACCAGTCCGCATTCGCCGAAGCAGACGGAAAACCGGCTTAAAAACCATCCGGAACACTGGAACTCGACACCAAACCGCCGGGTGGATTCGTGCCGGAGACCGCAAGCCTTCGCACTCGGGAACCAGCGCGCTAGACCGTGCGGGTAGTCCGTTACTCAAGAGGTATATTTTCATTCGAGACGGTGCACTTCGGCGCTTTTTACGGTCAGGTAATTTAGACCTCGTTTGACAACCATCTGGGAAGAGTGGCAACCCAAGAAACAAACTGCTCAGTTATTCGGACTTGCATGTTCTGGAACTGCAACAATACGAAATGACCTATTTGTGTTTTAAAAGAATAGTATTTTCCCATTTAATGCCAATAACTCTGGCAAGGGGAATCTGCAGTATCAAATACAACAGAAAGAATAATTTCAGATTCCCAGAACACAACACAGTAAGCTAGTGCTCCTTCTCCACATCCTGATCGGTCGACTGACGTACTGATACACTCATCGCTCACTGCAATACCGGAGAGTGTAGAGCCAGTTTCTCATTATGAGAGACCATCATCAAACAGGTGAACAGAAAAAATGCGCCGTGATCACGGAGTCGCCGTACAACAATGAACTCATTACAACAAAACGATCTTTCTGGCTGGTTAAAAAGGCTGTTGAAGTACTCTGGATTTAGACCATATAGAGTCGGAAGCGTATGAAAACGTGTGAGGCAAACAGCTTTACTAGAGGGCGCTGAAGACCTTGCTGTCGTGCGCCCAAAAACCCCTCTACTAGTACTACTACCACAGCTTTACTAGAGATTGAAACGCGTACGTTTCATATGTATTCAGTACCAGCGACGGCGAGGCATGAGAGAATCTCTGACCAGAGAGTTATTTATCGTGGCTAGTCTGCGCTTGACCGCGCGAGAGTTCAGTTGCTAGTTGCACTCAGTCGGATACAGTAGCGCGCGGGAGACAGTAGCAGTAGCGCGCGGGAGTAGTTGTAGCGAGTGGACGGCTGTACTGAGCGGGCGCCGACATGGGTCGGCGGCGTGCTCACCCTCCATCTCTGGTCACGGTTCGGGACGAGGTATTTTGTTATAGAAGGTAATGAAGCAGCATTGCGCTCAGCTAATAACATATGTTAATTGTAATTACACTCCTGGAAATGGAAAAAAAGAACACATTGACACCGGTGTGTCAGACCCACCATACTTGCTCCGGACACTGCGAGAGGGCTGTACAAGCAATGATCACACGCACGGCACAGCGGACACACCAGGAACCGCGGTGTTGGCCGTCGAATGGCGCTAACTGCGCAGCATTTGTGCACCGCCGCCGTCAGTGTCAGCCAGTTTGCCGTGGCATACGGAGCTCCATCGCAGTCTTTAGCACTGGTAGCATGCCGCGACAGCGTGGACATGAACCGTATGTGCAGTTGACGGACTTTGAGCGAGGGCGCATAGTGGGCATGCGGGAGGCCGGGTGGACGTACCGCCGAATTGCTCAACACGTGGGGCGTGAGGTCTCCACAGTACATCGATGTTGTCGCCAGTGGTCGGCGGAAGGTGCACGTGTCCGTCGACCTGGGACCGGACCGCAGCGACGCACGGATGCACGCCAAGACCGTAGGATCCTACGCAGTGCCGTAGGGGACCGCACCGCCACTTCCCAGCAAATTAGGGACACTGTTGCTCCTGGGGTATCGGCGAGGACCATTCGCAACCGTCTCCATGAAGCTGGGCTACGGTCCCGCACACCGTTAGGCCGTCTTCCGCTCACGCCCCAACATCGTGCAGCCCGCCTCCAGTGGTGTCGCGACAGGCGTGAATGGAGGGACGAATGGAGACGTGTCGTCTTCAGCGATGAGAGTCGCTTCTGCCTTGGTTGCCAATGATGGTCGTATGCGTGTTTGGCGCCGTGCAGGTGAGCGCCACAATCAGGACTGCATACGACCGAGGCACACAGGGCCAACACCCGGCATCATGGTGTGGGGAGCGATCTCCTACACTGGCCGTACACCACTGGTGATCGTCGAGGGGACACTGAATAGTGCACGGTACATCCAAACCGTCATCGAACCCATCGTTCTACCATTCCTAGACCGGCAAGGGAACTTGCTGTTCCAACAGGACAATGCACGTCCGCATGTATCCCGTGCCACCCAACGTGCTCTAGAAGGTGTAAGTCAACTACCCTGGCCAGCAAGATCTCCGGATCTGTCCCCCATTGAGCATGTTTGGGACTGGATGAAGCGTCGTCTCACGCGGTCTGCACGTCCAGCACGAACGCTGGTCCAACTGAGGCGCCAGGTGGAAATGGCATGGCAAGCCGTTCCACAGGACTACATCCAGCATCTCTACGATCGTCTCCATGGGAGAATAGCAGCCTGCATTGCTGCGAAAGGTGGATATACACTGTACTAGTGCCGACATTGTGCATGCTCTGTTGCCTGTGTCTATGTGCCTGTGGTTCTGTCAGTGTGATCATGTGATGTATCTGACCCCAGGAATGTGTCAATAAAGTTTCCCCTTCCTGGGACAATGAATTCACGGTGTTCTTATTTCAATTTCCAGGAGTGTAATTTGTTCAAGAATTGCCCCAATAATAATTTTGTTATAAAGTAAATCTTTTAAAGAAAAGTAATCATTTCAATTTAAAGAATTTTTTCCACCCTTTTGAAGAAAAAGATTCATTTCACTTCAAAGAATATTTCCTATGCATCTCCTCCAAGAATCAGAATTAAATATACACCAGCATTGCACGAAGCTGTGCCAAAAATAAGAGCAGATAGACATACAGTTTTACTGAGGTAAGAATTTATCAGGTTTGATTATTTCACATGGCCGTAGGTCAGCGCTGCTGTGCCTATAAAATTTATCAGGTTTAATTATTGCTGTTCAGATGTTACATTCAGTTCATGATTCATTGTTTAAGTAACATTATTGTGAGTTTAATGAGCAATCTTTATTCCGTGATTTTGTGGGAAGACAACATTTGGCTCATTTACGTTTTTACTTAACATTTACTTTCATATTTTTGCGGGGAGGTTACAAGATGAGAAAGGAACGCCTTATCTCCTGTGCAAAGAGACCGATTTGTCAACAAGAAAAATCATATGTCTAGATCAAATATTTTAAATGTGAAAAGTGGGTCCACGAAAATTGTACAGGGCTGATTCAACACGACTTGCGTGACTGGCGGTGTGTCCCATACCACAGATGGAAAATATAGCTTTGTCCGTTTGTGCTCCACAGAGTATCTGCTTTTACCCCAAGGTATGGATTATAGCCACACATTCCACAGTGATGAGTTACATTACACACAGTTTAAACCACCAGAAATAAGTCCCCATAGGTCATATATATTGTTCATATCTTGTTTATCTTCCACTGAAATAAATTTGAAATCCCAAGAATAAAAATTTCCCTTGTTATCTAGCGTTCTCCTTAGCTGCCCGATTGGATCTCAACAAGCCCTACAGAAAATGTATAGAATTTAAAGATGACACAATCGAGTGGAAAAATACTCTAAGTTCAATGCATTATGCATTAATGGTGGAAATTGAGCACGTCCTATGGAATACGAAGTAAAAACGTTCATAGAAGAAGTAATAAAACTAAGAGCTGATGTTGCAATTATGAGCCATTGGTCGATTGGAAATAGTAATGTGAATATAAAAAAAGAGAATTCAGAATGTTGTGACAAAATAATGTGGGGAACACTTAATTTTAAACGCTATGATGAAATCAGAAGACAGGCTGAGGTCACTCACGAAGGTCTTGGGATTACAGTCTTTTAGGTATTTGAATTAACATACGAAATTTATGCAGAGCAGATCAATTCAGCTATAAAAGTGTATGGGAAAGACTGAAGAAACACTGCAGAAAAATGGACAACTTTCCACATATGTTGACAAACAAATAAAAGTAGATCTACAAATGCATATACCGTCTTGCGTAAATAAAAAGTCGTCTGAACGGTTAGGAACAGTCTGAAACGCTTGTAAGGGTACTGCAGTATAAATTGTGCTTCCGAACAGTTGTTGAGAAAAAAAATTATACGTTGCTCCAATCCCGAATTAAATAGTATTGAAGTTAGCCAATCAGGCCGTCGCGCGCTCAAATTAAAGCGGCCCGCCAGATACAATTAGCGTTATTCTCATAGCTTAGATGACAGCGCACGAGACTGCTCAGCCTTTAGCTCGAGTTCTATAGTTTACCGTCCCATTTTTTATGTCGCTCTCCTCTTCGGTTTTAGAAAACCAGGGGAAAAATATGTTTGCGGCCTGGTTCGCTTACTTCAATTCTAATTAAACTCGGGAACGGTGCAAAATATCGATTCCTTTTCTAAACAATTATGTATCAACACAGCCTACCCTACGACATCCTTACAAACTTATCAGACTGTTTCTGACCGCCCTGTGTTTATGGATGAAGGGCTATAGTAATGTATGATTGACAACCGCGTGCGTGTTCAGGTTGCGAATTGACAGTGCATGTGCACTCAGAGTGTATGCAGTAAGGGTAACGCGACTTCCAGCAGAGGCAACAGTCGTTCCCACGTAGACATCAAACGCTGCCAGTGACGTAAGCAGCGGCAACTCGCACAAACTCCGTCACTAAATGAAGTGTTGCGATGGACACAAACGATGAGATAAATGAGAGTGATGATGGCATACTAAAATAAGTCATCAATATAGGAAAGACCGGTCCAGCTATCTTCAATAGATCAGAAGTGAACAGCGACTCAGAGCCTGAAGAACGACATGATGAGGGAGACGCTTTTCTACAAGACCCAAATACAATTACAGAAAATTAGGAACTTTAAAAAAGGTGGGCCGTTTTTCTTTAGCTCCCTCGAATGCCTTACGACACTCTGCTTTGTCACTAGTATGACGGTATCTCTCGGCATGTATGATGTCATTATGTTTCGCTTGCACACTAGGGCGCTCGGTCATTCCACAAGCGATTCGGCTTCCAGGAACTGCCAGAGCAGTACTTGGACGAATTTTTAGTGTCCGCCAGGGATATCCTGGGGCTTAACAGTACCGACGTTAGACTCCATTCGCTTAGTCACCTGATGTCTATTCATAGTTGCCAATAAGCTGAAGCTGTCTCGTGGTCCTTTGGTCATCTAATACCTATTTGCTAGCAGTGACCTGAAGTTGTTCAAATTCGTTTCTTTGCCATAGAAAGATAGAGACGAGAAGTATTGCGAAAGAAAGAAAGATACACCAATTTGTTTTTCAAAAGTTTGCTTAACCTTTAACACCTACACACTATCACATCACATACCAGAACGTACCAGGAAACAAAACTCATTTTAAAAACACTTACGTCACTACATCATACTTACATTTAGGTTTCCAATGTGGAGATTTGTAAGAAACTGTCGTTTGAGTAACTTCTTAGATGACACTTGCTTAGAATTCACATTGCAGCTGTTCTAAGGAATAATGCATACTCCTGATATCTGTTAATTTGTTGTAGTTTGTGGTGTTGCGTACCCATATACAACCAGAAATCTTCTCCATTCCTGTCCTTCTTTGAGGATAAGTAAAACATCCTATGTTCCTTTAACCAGCTGACTAAACTTTTCCTTAATTTTTGGATAACGTTCTTCATCTGGATGTAGAAGGCTCGTCGGTGTCATCATGTTGTTGGACGGTGTCCTTTGGATACTTTCTAGCTTTTTTCTGATGGATGACCAGATGTTGTTTGCGTTATCACAAAAAATTATTTTCTTCAGCTTTAATTAGATCGCAGGTGGCACACTGTTGCGAATCTGCAACACGAATGGAGTGTATCTTGAGTTTGTCGGGAATTTTCTTTTGGCAACGTAGTACCACTTTGCCCTTAAATTAGTGGGTAACACCCGGTCGTGGCTATTCTCCCAGATTTTGTGCCAGTTGAACGCTTTATACTTTTGTTCTATGACATTCGTAGTTTTATTTGCGCCAAGTTCTTGTACATTTCATTTATTTTGGTCATATGTTCTTCAGGAATTCTCATTTTGGATGGCTGTGAGCACTATGAGACTTAACTTCTCGGGTCATCAGTCCCCTAGAACTTAAAACTACTTAAACCTAACTAACCTAAGGACTTCACACACATCCATGCCCGAGGCAGGGTTCGAACCTGCGACCGTAGCGGTTGCGCGGTTCCAGACTGTAGCGCCTAGAACCACTCGGCCACTTCTCAGTTTAGTCCAACTGTATTGCATGAGGAATTGTTTCAGAGAGCGTAATTCATTCGAGTGTGGTGGACATCTACTAAAAGGGGGCGAGGGTTTAGGATGGTGGGCACTGTTTCATCTAATAGCGATGCCGCTTTGTTACTAACTGACCTCGTCCACTGTTTGTATGTTTTACACATACACTCCTGGAAATTGAAATAAGAACACCGTGAATTCATTGTCCCAGGAAGGGGAAACTTTATTGACACATTCCTGGGGTCAGATACATCACATGATCACACTGACAGAACCACAGGCACATAGACACAGGCAACAGAGCATGCACAATGTCGGCACTAGTACAGTGTATATCCACCTTTCGCAGCAATGCAGGCTGCTATTCTCCCATGGAGACGATCGTAGAGATGCTGGATGTAGTCCTGTGGAACGGCTTGCCATGCCATTTCCACCTGGCGCCTCAGTTGGACCAGCGTTCGTGCTGGACGTGCAGACCGCGTGAGACGACGCTTCATCCAGTCCCAAACATGCTCAATGGGGGACAGATCCGGAGATCTTGCTGGCCAGGATAGTTGACTTACACTTTCTAGAGCACGTTGGGTGGCACGGGATACATGCGGACGTGCATTGTCCTGTTGGAACAGCAAGTTCCCTTGCCGGTCTAGGAATGGTAGAACGATGGGTTCGATGACGGTTTGGATGTACCGTGCACTATTCAGTGTCCCCTCGACGATCACCAGTGGTGTACGGCCAGTGTAGGAGATCGCTCCCCACACCATGATGCCGGGTGTTGGCCCTGTGTGCCTCGGTCGTATGCAGTCCTGATTGTGGCGCTCACCTGCACGGCGCCAAACACGCATACGACCATCATTGGCAACCAAGGCAGAAGCGACTCTCATGGCTGAAGACGACACGTCTCCATTCGTCCCTCCATTCACGCCTGTCGCGACACCACTGGAGGCGGGCTGCACGATGTTGGGGCGTGAGCGGAAGACGGCCTAACGGTGTGCGGGACCGTAGCCCAGATTCATGGAGACGGTTGCGAATGGTCCTCGCCGATACCCCAGGAGCAACAGTGTCCCTAATTTGCTGGGAAGTGGCGGTGCGGTCCCCTACGGCACTGCGTAGGATCCTACGGTCTTGGCGTGCATCCGTGCGTCGCTGCGGTCCGGTCCCAGGTCGACGGGCACGTGCACCTTCCGCCGACCACTGGAGACAACATCGATGTACTGTGGAGACCTCACGCCCCACGTGTTGAGCAATTCGGCGGTACGTCCACCCGGCCTCCCGCATGCCCACTATACGCCCTCGCTCAAAGTCCGTCAACTGCACATACGGTTCACGTCCACGCTGTCGCGGCATGCTACCAGTGTTAAAGACTGCGATGGAGCTCCGTATGCCACGGCAAACTGGCTGACACTGACGGCGGCGGTGCACAAATGCTGCGCAGCTAGCGCCATTCGATGGCCAACACCGCGGTTCCTGGTGTGTCCGCTGTGCCGTGCGTGTGATCATTGCTTGTACAGCCCTCTCGCAGTGTCCGGAGCAAGTATGGTGGGTCTGACACACCGGTGTCAATGTGTTCTTTTTTCCATTTCCAGGAGTGTATATACAGAGCTTGCGCTTAATTGTACACATCTGTAACGTTTAAACAGCCGTTGCCTGTGGTCAGTGCCACTGATTCACCGACTATTTTATTTTAATTATATGTCGGCTGGTGACGAAACGGTGAGAGCGGTTTAAATTGTTTTGGCCACTTCTTTCGGCAGTGGCAGGACCTGAGCCACGTAATTTATTTTGGACGTTACGTAGATGTTCATCAAATCCAGCTCCTATATTTCGTCAAGAATCCTAAGGCTGTATTGATGTATACTGGTTCGTATACTGGTGAGTACTTTTTTGTAATTTATGTTACGCGTGAATTGTACACCATGGTATTTCATATTGGTTACCTGTTTCACTTGTCTTTGGGCGAGATCTTCTAATCCATGACCAGTATTCATTATTCCAGATTTATTTCTGTTGAGTATCTCTCCTGATGCTTTGTCGCATTTCTTTATTGTTTTTAATGCTTTTATATGTCACAGGCGTCCGCCCAGAAACCAAACGACACCGGCAAAGGGCTTGCGTATGGCCCCTGACCACCTGTTCTTAACCCTTGCCGGTTATTACTTAGGCTAAAGAAAAGAAGCTCGGCTGCAAAGGCAAAGAGTGCCTTGGATATCGGGCATCCTTGCCTTCCTCAGCTACTAATTTCGATTAGTCTGCTGAGTTGACCATTTACAATAATTCAGGATTAGCATTCCTGAGGAGTTTCTTTTTGATGTCGATAAAATGTGAAAATTTCATGGCTCGCAGAGTCAGGAAGAGGTACGAGTGGTTTAGTGTATCGAAAGCTTTTGCAAAATCCAGTGATAACATTTTACAAACCTCAGTGGTCGATATGATATCTGTGTAGTCGGACAGTGTTACGTGGATGCTTCTGTCTTTCCTCACGCATGATTGATATGGTCCTGTTACAATCCCAATTACCATTTTTGTCTTTCATTTATACTATGTGCAAATATTTTATAGTCTTAGTTTAGGTCTGTTGTTGTTGTTGTTGTGGTCTTCAGTGCTGAGACTGGTTTGATGCAGATCTCCATGCTACTCTATCCTGTGCAATCTTCTTCATCTCCCAGTACCTACTGCAGCCTACATCCTTCTCAATCTGCTTAGTGTATTCATCTCTTGGTCTCCCTCTACGATTTTTATCCTCCCCGCTGCTCTCCACTAATAAATTGGTGATCCCTCGATGTCTCAGAACATGTCCTACCAACCGATCCCTTCTACTAGTCAAGTTGTGCCACAAGCTCCTCTTCTCCGCAATTCTATTCAATACCTCCTCATTAGTTATGTGATCTACCCATCTAATCTTCAGCATTCTTCTGTAGCACCACATTTCGAAAGCTTCTATTCTCTTCTTGTCTAAACTATTTATCGTCCACGTTTCACTTCCATATATGGCTACACTCCATAAAAATACTTTAAGAAACGACTTCCTGACATTTAAATCTATACTCGATTTTAACAAATTTCTCTTCTTCAGAAACGCTTTCCTTGCCATTGCCAGTCTACATTTTATATCCTCTCTATTTCGACCATCATCTGTTATTTTGCTCCCAAAATAGCAAAACTCCTTTACCACTTTAAGTGTCTCAATTCCTAATCTAATTCCCTCAGCATCACCCGACTTAATTCGACTACATTCCATTATCCTTTTGTTGTAGTTCATCTTATACCCTCCTTCCAAGACGCTGTCCATTCCATTCAACTGCTCTTCCAAGTCCTTTTCTGTCTGACAGAACTACAATGTCATCGGCGAAACTCAACGTTTTTATTTCTTCTCCATGGATTTTAATTCCTACTCCGAACTTTTTTTTTGTATCCTTCACTGCTTGCTCAATATACAGATTGAATAACATCGGGGAGAGGCTACAACCATGTCTCACTCCCTTCCCAACCACTGCTTCTGTTTCATGCCCCTCGACTCTTATAACTGCCATCTGATTTCTGTACAAATTGTAAATAGCCTTTCGTTCCCTGTATTTTACCCCATCCACCTTTAGAATTTGAAAGAGAGTATTCCAATCAAGATTTTCAAAATTTTTCTCTAAGTCTACAAATGCTAGAAACGTAGGGCTTTCCTTAATCTTCCTACTAAGATAAGTCGTAGGGTCAGTATTGCCTCACGTGTTCCAACATTTCTACGGAATCCAAACTGATCATCGCCGAGGTCGGCTTCTACCAGTTTTTCCATTCGTCTGTAAAGAATTCGTGTTAGTATTTTGCAGCTGTGACTTATTAAACTGATAGTTCGGTAATTTTCACATCTGTCGACACCTGCTGTCTTTGGGATTGGAATTATTACATTCTTCTTGAAGTCTGAGGGTATTTCGCCTGTCTCATACATCTTGCTCACCGGATGGTAGAGTTTTGTCAGGACTGGCTCTTCCAAGGCCGTCAGTAGTTCTAATGGAATGTTGCCTACTCCTGGGGCCTTGTTTCGACTCAGGTCTTTCAGTGCTCTGTCAAACTGTTCACGCAGTATCATATCTCCCATTTCATCTTCATCTACCTCCTCTTCCATTTCTATAATATTGTCCTCAAGTAGATCGTCCTTGGATAGACCCTCTATATACTCCTTCCACCTTTCTGCTTTCTTTGGGTTTCCATCTGAGCTCTTGATATTCATGCAAGTGGTTCTCCTTTCTCCAAAGGTCTCTTTAATTTTCCTGTAGGCAGTATCTATCTTACCCCTAGTGAGATAAGCCTCTACATACTTACATTTGTCCTCTAGCCATCCCTGATTAGCAATTTTGCACTTCCTGTCGATATCATTTTTGAGACGTTTGTATTCCTTTTTGCCTGATTCATTTAGTGCATTATTAAATTTTCTCCTTTCATCAATTAAATTCAATATTTCTTCTGTTACCCAAGGTTTTCTACTAGCCCTCGTCTTTTTACCTATTTGATCGTCTGCTGCCTTCACGACTTCATCCCTCAAAGCTACCCATTCTTCTTCTACTGTATTTCTTTCCCCCATTCCTGACAATTGTACCCTTATGCTTTCCCTGAAACTCTGTACTACCTCTGGTTCTTTCAGTTTATCCAGGTCCCATCTCCTTAAATTCCCAACTATTTGCAGTTTGTTAAGTTTTAATCTACAGTTCATAACCAATAGATTGTGGTCAGTGTCCACATCTGCCCCTGGAAATGTCTTACAATTTAAAACCTGGTTCCTAAATCTCTGTCTTACCGCTATATAATATATATGATACCTTTTAGTAGGTGTGTTAGAGGACTTAAATTTGCTATTGAGTTGCCTGTTTCGTAATTAAAAATACTATTCATTCCCGGAAGCCTTTTAGATGTCAATTTTGGTATTCATTAATTCATTACAGACGGACGTTAGCTTGGCTGTCATTTGCTTATAAAAGTTTGGTATAGCCCTGCTCGGATACCTTCGGTTCCTGGCAACTTATTTTTCGAGCTTCTTTCCGTAGCATCTTTTACCTCTTCTACTGCTATCTCCATTAAGAGGTTGTTGGATTCTTATGGGTCCTGTCAGTTCTGTTACGAGGTATTTTGCTCCGTTATGACAGTTACTCAAACGGTTCAAATGGCTCTGAGCACTATGGGACTTAACATCTGATATCATCAGTCCCCTAGAACTTAGAACTACTTAAACCTAAGTAACCTAAGACATCACACACACAGCCATGCCCGAGGCAGGATTAGAACCTGCGACCGTAACGGTCACACGGTTTGAAACTGAAGCGCGTAGAACCGTTCGGCCACAACGGCCGGCGACAGTTACTTTATTAGAAAACAAATCTTTAGCGAGGTTATGCATATTTGCTTGATATCGTGCTCCTTAACAGTAACCTCAAGTCAGTTGCGTAATTTTTCAAGTTTAATTGACTGCGGATCTTGTTTATGTTTAACGTCTTGATTCTCTAGACCTGCAGCGAAGTCGTGATCAGTTATGAATATCCATTGTCGCAGTTGTCGTTGTATGTTCATTGTTGTAGTTTCATCACGATGATGACTCATATTCTTCATTTATTAGATTTGGACGACGTTTCCTCTTCCATGTTCTGTTCCCGCGGAGCCTATGACATGTCTTTCTCAGATTTGTAGCATCTGTCATCCCTTCCCCTATTGGGGATTCCTCAATGTCATCCATCTAAATTCTTGTAGGAGTGCGTTTGGAAATCTCTTTTTCATTCGTACCTTAGTGTTTCGTCCCGTGTTGTATTTCCTCGTGGTGCGTTTCTTTCATGTTTTCTCCTGGTTAATCATTTCCACGTCGGATCAGGCCATTCCTGAACGAGCGAGGTGGCGCAGTGGTTAGCACACTAGACTCGCATTCGGGAGGACGACGGTTCAATCCCGTCTCCGGCCATCCTGATTTAGGTTTTCCCTGATTTCCCTAAATCGCTTCAGGCAAATGCCGGGATGGTTCCTTCGAAAGGGCACGGCCGATTTCCTTCCCCATCCTTCCCTCACCCGAGCTTGCGCTCCGTCTCTAATGACCCCGTTGTCGATGGGACGTGAAACACTAATCTCCTCCTCCTCCTCCAGGCCATTCCTGCTTATCACGTGCTTTCTCGCTTAATTTGCTCCATATCTGTTTCGACCTTTCACGCAACGATCAATATTCATGTGCCGAACCAGTAGAAGAGAGCCTCTGAAAGGTGAAGTTGCCAAAGACTGCAGTTACCAGGGGAGCTGACAACTAGGAGAAACCAGGACGCATGATGTCACAGCCGTCACCAGCGCAGCAGATCGCACGGGAACGCCAACGTAAACACTCCAGTCTTGTTAACAAATGTCTAACTGCTGACTGGCCACTGCCCAGTGCTTAGTCTCATCCCCTGTGTCAGTTGCAGCTATCCAGTGAGATGGGAGGCTATGGAGGCCGGCCCCTGGCACGCCTGGTTGTCTTCGATCGTCTTTGGAACGACGAGTCCGGCTGCTGCTGCTGCCAGCTGCAGCACTAGCTTTTGAGGCAACGCCGATGGGGCGCGGAGACCGCCTGAACCCTTGAACTCTGCCGTAGCTGGAACTGCGTGACTTGGACACTGTCCTTCATCTGCATTCAAGAGCGAGGGCCACTGCCTGTGCTCATCCAGTTGAGGTGGCAGACGCAGATACTGCCGCCTCCTGTCTCCTACATGGGGGCTTGACAGCTCTAACAATACCACCACTTGCAAAGTAGGTTAGAAATCAGATTAATAATGTTGCTAACGCAGCATATGTTCGATTTGTCGAGCAACAACAAAGTTATTGACTGAATGGAAAAATGAAGTCACTGTAAAAAAGTCATTAATTCTGGCACTAATGGGTTCCCATGTAGATTTCGGCGAAGTTTTTATGGCTCATCTTGTTGATTCTAGGGTGATTCCACTTTGACTGCTAGAAGGTCCAGATCAGTAGTTTAGCAATATTTGAAGACTTAACAAATGCGTTTCTTCAGGAAATTCTTAATGATCAAACAATCCCAGATCAGAACAATGGTATGGCAGAAATAATTTTTGAATAGGTGTTCACGATCCACATTTTTATTAAACTTTTTGTAAATTCACATATACTTCTTCTTAATTGTCACATCATCAAGAAAACAGTCCTGTATCAATATTCATATATTTAATTTCCACTTTAACCAAACACAAGACTTGATTGTTCTTTTACAAAGCGAAATAACAACTTCTGCAAACTGAAACAAAGACAGCTCTGTGCGCATTCGCGCCAAAACGGTTGAAGTAAGTCAAAGATTATGACAGTTTCACAGAAATGAATACACACAAGAACCATATCACTGTAATATATCCATACATCGGAGTACCTATATATTAATAAAACCAAATGTGAATATTGTCACAAAAATATGTCTGTTACTTCGCAGGAAAGTAGTATGATATTACTGGTATCGGGAACTGGGGTTGGAGTGCCGTAATGGTCAAATAAATAAAGAACCATTACACAGCCGACCCATGCGATCCACCGAGTACTTCAGGTGAACCTTGGGGCGTGACTGTTCAGTGCAAATCTTCTATGAGAGCACATTTTCAGATCGATATGCAGAGCCGGTGGCCGCCGGCGTCGACGGTTGATGGGTGTTCCTCGACGTAGGAGCCGCTATCCTGCGCTTCAATGCGCTGGCAGAACCGGAATTAGAGCCGTGCCGACCCTCTTTTGGTGATGAGCAGCCGCTCTGCTCGCCCGCTGTGGCACAGCGCTTTGGAACACAATCCCGTATTACTGCCTAACAGATGTTTCATTGTCAATAATGTTCTCTTGGCATCCTCGAGTGCAGCTAGGTCCTCCCCATCACATGCCGGCCAGCTCTCTCCTGACGACTGTAGGAGTCTGGCACAGTGGATACACTGGGTGGTACAGTTTCCAACTGTCAACTGTGTCCTTTCGTTGTTCGTAGTACCTGTAGCAGATTATCTGACCAGGCTATTTATTTAAAATGACGGTGGCTATTTCATGGGGACTGTTTCATCTCTGCTTGAATGTTTCCTCCCAGTTACTCTTACGATATGTGACAAACGGTTGCAAAAATGGATTGTTGAATACATTTGTGAAGGAAAAGGGGATGAATCTGACGGAGCCTGTGTGTGTGGAAGCTTACATTATGACTTGCAATGAAACAGTACTTCTCATTTGAAAGCGCATTAAAAATTCATAACAAGAACATTCGAAAACCAAAACTCAATAGAGTGGCCACCTGTATCCAGTTATTATTTTGCGCCCTTTTTAACGAAATGAATTTTGTAAATTTGGTTAAATGTAAACAAATTCGCATGAATAGGAGAGGAAATCTGGTAGCTTTTCAGATCTGGATGAATGTTCCAGTAGAGGTAGCAGTTACTTCCTTTACACTAGTCATGTTTCAAAACGATATAAAATTACATCCGGGGAAAGATATTGAGCGGCATAGTCTTATTTAGATGTTCTGGGTGAAATACAGTGTGCTACAAGCGAGACAAAATATAAGAGTTGTATATGGGTTATTTTTCACTTCTGATTGCGATTCTCATATGATCGAATTAAAAGAGGGAACAGAGAAATTCAAAAGTTTTCTTCTACATTTGTAATATCCCAGTTCACTCAGTGTGAACTTGGTACGGAAAACGACTGAACTATCTTACACGAGAACCATCATTACCACCTTCTAAAAATTATTACTTACCACTGTAAACATTCTCTTGTGTTTGTGCGATCCTCTTAATTTCTTGATAATTTTTGCGTTTACACTAGACCTTCAACTATTTTATTACTCGGCCTTCGCTTTCTTTACTTTCCAAAAAATTGTCTTCCGAATATGTTATTTAAAACTGAAAGTATCTCAATAAACGTCCATTTCTTTTTCCTGTTGCGATTTTTCTGTCCATTGAACTCTCTCAGAACAGCATCAAGAGTTTACCATTCTATACAGCTTGTTAGCCATATTCGAACCATATTTCCATCACTTCTAAGCTCTTTTTGTGTTTTGCAACAGTATCCTACTATCACAACCATACAGTAGAAGAATCTAGATGAACTTCACGACAAGTTACATTGTTTTCTATTCTATGCTAAACCGTTTGTTCGCTAGCAGTTATTTTCGTCCATTGAAAGCATGTTAATTTCTGACAATTATTTGTCTGGTTTCCATTCTGCATCTGTCGTCTCCTGTAACTAACGTGCTTAAATAACAATATTTATCAAGTTTTCAGTTTTATTTCTTTCACTTTTATCTGTCAGGTTCTATACTTATTTATAGTTTACTTGCTCTCATGATTCTAGTTCTCTGAAAGTTAATTTTAAATAATAATTTTTTTTAAAATTGCTAAAAGTGTAGAAAGTAAATTTTGTATATGTTTTTCATTAGCAGCTGTAAAAATAACACATCAGCAAATATGCATAAATGGAAATTCCATTCACTTCGAACTCCAGATGTTTGTCCTTTGAAGATATCAAATCTTTTCGATGGAAAGGTAAACAACTAAGGACATAACGAGCATCCATTGGAAGGAAAATTAATAAAAGCTTTGGGTAATTTCAGAGGACCGCTCTTACTACTGCATCTATCGTTTATCTCATGTAAGAATCGTAAGAACAAGATAATGAACTTTAGATCACTAACAAAGAGAGTTATTTTCAAACTGCCTTTGCCAAGTGGAACAAGAAAGAGAGAGAAAAATTTTTATCGTGCGTCGCACTGCGACGTCCGCAGGATTCATGAAGATGTACCCACCAGAAGTCAGTGAATGAAGAGTAAGGTATAAACAAGGAGAAGCAAGACGGTACCGTCGGACGACAAGTGAAGTTGTTAGACGGAAAGCGAAGTTATGAAATTCTGTTCTTTCTCTTATCTAAAAGCGAAGGGATGTGTCGTAAAAGTTTATTATCGCCTCACACTACGTGCCCTTAGTTAGGAATGACCTCGTAAAACACAGTTAAATTGCTTATGTTGTCACGTTCTCAAAGTCCCTTGAGGTGATGTAAAAATTTAATGTAGTGCCAGCAATAAAAAAGAAATCTTTACAACTTCCAAGTTGTAGTAAACGATAAAAAAGAAAAGATTCTAGCCAAGTGAAATATTATTTTTTAAACTTGTTGATAAATTTTCTTGATATAAATTACTACTCGTAAGATAGGAATTCCATAATATTGCGATAAGCTCAATTGCAAATTTATAAATATTCTTTTGTAAATACATCGATTTATGGCGAAACAACTTTTATTAGTATGAATTCTGGTTCGTGATTAGCTAAGGCGTTGATAAATATGTTATGCATCCACTTGTAAAATTCAGAGACATGTTAGAACTGAATTTTGCTGAATCTTGTAAGTTAATCTTCCCAAAGTATATGAGGTAATGTACTACTAACTTTGGTTTATAATACACCTATGTGGCTCGTCATTTTGCCAAAGTAGGTGCCGCAGTTCTTCATTAAATATTCGCATCGCCATTCGACAGTTCTTTATGTATCCGAGAATTGCCGTCTTCCCATATTGCACCGTCGTCAGGCAACAACATCGATGCCATGTGCTCACTAAGTTTTAAAGTGTCTCTTCACCTGTTCTTCGTATTTGAGCGCCTCTGCTTCTGAAAACGAATTGAAAAACTTGTCTTACATCGTGTTATTTTTTCTAGTCCTCAGCGTTTCTGGCCTTGCGACACTTAAATAATTGACGTCACTAATAAAGGGTCTAGGCCCAAGAAAAAGACATGCCGCTGAGCGTACGTCAGAGCACGTGACATGGGAGGCGTCGCGAGTGCCATCAGTCGTCTCTGGAAGGGACTAAGTGACTATTGATGACGAGTTTAATAATTCCTAACTGAGAGTTTAAATGTATGCAAGCTTTGGATAGCATACGACAAAGTTAAGGCCTTTAGTTGGTTCCTTTTCATTGACATACTGATTGGAGTGGAGCGTTCGCAGAGTGTGGTGTACAGGACAACTTGTGTGACGTTACAAGTTTGTTGCGGAGCCCGTTTTTCTCGTGGACCCCGTAAGAGCTTTATAGAACTCCAGCACTATAAGAGAGGAGTTTGGAATCTGTTAAAACATCACTGCAGTGCGTTTATGTACATATATTACCCAAGATGATATCCCCCAATCCGCTTTCCGTTCAAGCTTTATCATGAGATTTTTCTATTTTATTTCTCGTACCTGATGATGTTTAACATTGGTTGGTGCCGGACATATTACATATTAGGGTCCATAGTACATAGAACAAGGTAGCGTTCTACGATGTGGATGCTCCATTTAAAATAGCTCCAGCCATATTCTCCATACACTGTAGACCAACCTGCAAGACACAAGAGAGTAAGGCAGCATTATTGGGTGCAAGTATGTTCACGTACTAATCCCTGGCCTGTTTACTTACGACTGTATATTAGGTAAATATGTTCGTCTCATCATCTTTCTCCTTCTGTTCTTAGATCCTGCTGGACACATGTTCTTCTTCACATTAACAGAATCTCTTCTCACCTCCCTCGTAACAGAGGTTGTCTTTCAGAATGCAACGTTAGCTCCTCCTGCAGCCGTTTGTTTCCAAAGCCTTCACTTTTTTGCTAGCCCTGAGTCGTTTTACAACCAACTCAGATGCAGCTCATGTCTTATGTTGACGAACAGTCACGCGTGCTACCGCACCTCGGCAAACCTCCCAAGTCACCGGACCGTAAACGTACAGAAAACGTCTGAGCCTATTTGCAAGAGCACGCGAAACGTAGCAATCAACGTCCTCACAATTTGCTACCTCTATGGAATTTAATCAGCAATGAGCAGCTTCATCTAGATACACCAAATCTGAAGAAATGTGTGGGTTGTCTTTCCCGCCCATTGTCAATACTACACGCGGTGACACATCGTACAAGCGTGACGTCCCCTGAGGTTTTTTGTCCTTCGTGCTCACTACCCCTTGTAATAAATACCAATTGTCTGGCTACTTGCCAAGCTGGCTTTGGAACAACGTATAGTAACCGTGGTTGGTTATGGAACACTGACTTTCAAGAATGACCATACGCCACCGTTGTGTGTTCCTGAAATCGGCTGTTTATAGACATCAAAGCTGTAATTAAAATGGTAGAACTGCAGATTCATTCACTAATGGAGTTTTATGCAGCATGTGGGAAATTAATTTTCAATGACACAATCCATATCTACAAATAATACCGTAGAATGATAGTAATTCACAAGTTCCAAGTTAATTTCAGATACGATCAAACTAAATTCAGTGCTAGTAAATTGACTTGTGAGTTGAAATATATTTCCAGTCTGAAGCAGCTGAACACTGCTGTAAACTGTGTGCACGAAATGTATAATGTGCCTCATTCAATCAATTCCGATTCTTTCAAATACAAATTTTCTAGGTATATAAGTCACATATCGTGAAAATCCCAATCAAAGCCACCAGCTGTTTTGCGCCCAGCGGTGAGATAAATGACAGGTCTCCCTCATAACGCGGAGGACACCGAAATGTCCATGTCTGCTGCCTTCACGCAATCCTCACAAGGCGCTACATCCACCATAAGTTTGGGTAAGCAAACTTCTCATTATACCAATAACCAACTTCTTTTAGAAAATTTCACCTATACAAGTTAATCTCAAGTTTAAGTGCCCCAAAAAGAGCTCGCACATGCGCTGATCAAATGGTACCATCAGGAAAATTATAATCGTATCAGCAATTTTAGTTAATTGTTAATTATCAGCTCTCAATTTGTGTTCATTAGCAGTTATCAGTTTGTGAAAGTGGTTTAAAATTAACAATTAAAGACCATAGAACATGTGATTTTGGGTACAGCTCTGATTTCTTAAGGTCTACATCATTTGTCTGTAATTAGTGGCATAAAGTTTACGGAGGCAGAAATTTATCAGAAATGTGTAAACCTAAAGTTGCAGTTATATTAAAATTTGGTAATACCATGCTGTTCTGTACGTTTCGTATGCTTTTTCTTCACTGCGTGAGAATTAGTGGCGAAATTCCACTACTTGTTCACGCGCATCTGGCGGGTAATTACCATAGAGTGTTGCAGATGTATGTATATCCCTCGATAGCGCTTGAGCGCAGACGTCCGTTGACACCTTGGTAATCGCTATATGAATTTATCGCTTACTCTAGGAATTCCCTTCTTGATACTTCTATTCCAGAACTGTACTTCGTTTTATCATAGATCAACTTTAACTAGTGGTGGTTGTTTCCACGAATTCTATATTTTTCCGATTTTCTGCTCATTTTAGTGCTTAGTATGAGACCCATTACTAAGCTTCCTACTAGCACTGGGACCACAAATTTCGTATTCAAAATCTGTTCACTCCGACTTTTCTCAGTGTTACTCCCTGGCTGCTCTGTCGTGATCGACTTGAAGCATTCTGTCACGATGGGGTGATACACGTTGCTAGGTTGTTTTTTCTAATTAAATTTCTCAAATGTCTTTGCAAGTTATGTGATTACTAGTTACTTTGCAGACGTCTAATAAGTATGCCGCATTCAATTTCGGCCACAGTATATTATTTCAACGCCTTAAGCAATCTAATAGAATTTACGTTTATGCCTTATTAGTTCATGGTATTTCAACGGATCAATACTCTATTTCTGGATAATCTGATTGTGGGTCACTCTGAAACGTTTATCTCTACACTTACAAATCCACGCATATAAAAACAACACAGACGAAAGAGATGATAATGGAATGATGTAGCTAGAAGTAGTACAAGAGAAGAAGGAATGAAACTTAATATTAGATTAAAGCTATGTTCCAGCCAGGATTCGAACTTGGAAGCTGTGTGGACGGTTCGTAAGCCAGTAAGAGCGCTGTCAGTGGAAACCAAGGTTCCATGACCGAGCCTGGGTTCGGCACACAGTTTTAGTCTGCCAGAAAAATTCACAGTAACACACACTCGGCTACAGAGTGATATAATCATTATGAGAGATTACGAAATATTGGCCGAAGATCACAAAGTAATGTTCAGTTGTTATAAATACAGGAAAAACAAAGTAAATCGAGAAATCGGGGAAGATAAGAAGAAGCAGAATTATTGATTACAGGCAGCAAAATCTGATAGTAAACTGGAAGCTGATGTTATCGTCTTTATTTGCTCTATAATCAAGCTCGTAATACAAATTAAAAACAGTATATGAGATTACGACAGGTCAGAAAGGCGAAATGTCAGCCAGTGAAACATTGTACAGTAGGACTGTCAGTAAGCAGAGGAAAAAACTGGGCATCCTAACACAATGTCAGAGTGCTTATGGGTCGTCACGGCTAACAATTTCCGGTCACTTGTTGCCTTACATCGTTTACGAGGAACAACCGGGGCTGAGACAACATCCGCCAATTAACGGTGCCAGTCAACATCCCGCCAGCGTGTTCAACCTTCACTTCTGTAGTAACTGACTCTTGTACTTTGTATTACCGCAGTTCGTTTTCCCAAATGCAGGCAACATCACTTTACTCAAAAAGTTAGCATGTTGTGTGAAGCGTATACGCGAGGGAGTGCTGATATGTAATGACTCCGAATTGTTTATGAGAAAACTCTTAAAGCTTTTGAAACTACAATCGCTATTAACATTCTACTTCTTTATCTTCATGTCTACGTATTTGGATCAGTCTGCCGCTAGAGGGTTCCTTAAGGTACAGATATAATTCGAACTGTTGTTATTCTCATTGATTGTGAGATTCATATTACTTTTTAGATCAAAACTTTTACAATATATCTGTTATTTTTATGCAAGTAAAGCTTAAAAATCATTAAATTTCAAAATCTTTTCACGTAATGGTGTCACAGGCTAGGCGTAAGACGAAGCTATACGTGTGTTATTGGAATGTCAGTCTGGGTTACTATTGCTTTACCTCACATTTTTTGAAACATTTTTGTTGTTAAGTGACGGGAAATATATTTGCAACTTTTAGGTAGCAATGGAAAGGAATTTTGTGAAGACTGACAGCGGAACCCTAGCTAAAGTTGACGTATTTATGGTCTCTTCGTTCTTAGAGAACAGACGAGTTCCTTGTCTTCCTGAAATCAAAACAACATGTCCAGGCCCTCTGTGACCAAAATGGTACTGAAACAGAGGATGACAGACTAAAGGCCGAAATACTAAATGACTTTTTCCAAAGCTGTTTCACAGAGGAAGACTACACTCTAGTTCCTTCTCTAGATTGTCGCACAGATGACAAAATGGTAGATATCAAAATTGATGACAGAGGGATAGAAAAACAACTAAGATCGCTCAAAAGAGGAAAGGCCGCTGGACCTGATGGGATATCACTTCGATTTTACACAGAGTATACGAAGGAACTTGCCCCCCTTCTTGCAGCGGTTTATCGTAGTTCTCTAGAAGAGTGTAGCGTTCCAAAAGATTGGAAAACGGCACAGGTAACCCCCGTTTTCAAGAAGGGTCGTCGAAAAGATGTGCAGAACTATAGACCTATATCTCTAACGTCGATCTGTTGTAGAATTTTGAAACACGTATTACGTAGAGGGAGACCAAGAGATGAATACACTAAGCAGATTCAGAAGGATGTAGGTTGCAGTAGGTACTGGGAGATGAAGAAGCTTGCACAGGATAGAGTAGCATGGAGAGCTGCATCAAACCAGTCTCAGGACTGAAGACCACAACAACAACAATTATGTTCTTGTATAATCACTTTTCTGGAGACTAGAAATCTACTCTGTAGGAATCAGCATAGGTTTCGGAAAAGACGATCGTGTGAAACCCAGCTCGCGCTATTCGTCCACGAGACTCAGAGGGCCATAGGCACGGGTTCCCAGGTAGATGCCGTATTTCTTGACTTCCGCAAGGCGTTTGATACAGTTCCCCACAGTCGTTTAATGAACAAAGTAACAGCAAGTAACTATCAGACCAATTGTGTGATTGGATTGAAGAGTTCCTAGATACCACAACGCGTCGCTGTCATCTACAGTATTCGTGAGATAGCAAATTTCTACCTTCTGTGGAGTGTGCGCTGTGCTGGCCGAATGTGAGAAATTATAACTGCCCCGGTAAGTGCATACTTTTCTTCCATGAGTAGAGCGCTAGCGTTTAATCATTAAGCACTCATAGGATACCGACTCGAAGCTTCATCATGCCACCGGCAGGGGCCACAGATAACCATTGTTCCATTGTACTAGTTTTTATTCCTGGAGGAAATATTTTGGCTAACAATTATGTGAACGTGTTAGGCGATAAGCATCTAACTAACATTCTCTACCATAAACATCGTCTTCCAAGAAGGTGATAGAATAAATCTCAAAAACTACCGACCTGCTCCATTGTTGAAATTGTTTTCCAAAATTTTAGAGAAGGTGATGTAGTCTACAACAGTATCTCTCCTGACTAACAGAACGCAGCATGTCATTCTCAATGGAGAGAAGTCTTCCGAAGTAAGAGTGATTTCAAGTGTGCCGCAGAGGAGTGTAGTTGGACCGTTGCTATTCACAATGTATATAAATTTACTTGTGGATAACACCGGAAGTACACTGAGGCTTTTTGCGGATGGTTCTGTAGTATATCGAGAGGTTGTAACAATGGAAAATTGTACTGAAATGCACGAGGATCTGCAGCGAATTGACGCATGGTGCAGGGAATTGCGATTGAATCTCAATGTAGACAAGTGTAATGTGCGCGAATACATAGAAAGAAAGATCCTTTATCATTTACTCACAGTATAGCAGGTCAGCAACTGGAAGCAGTTAATTCCATAAATTATCTAGGAGTACGCATTAGGAGTGATTTAAAATGGAATGACCATGTAAAATTAATCATCGGTCAGGCAGATGCTAGACTGAGATTCATTCGAAGAATCCTAAGGAAATGCAATCCGAAAACAAAGGAAGTAGATTACAGTACACTTGTTCACCCACTGCTTGAATACTGCTCACCGGTGTGTGATCCGTACCAGATAGCGTTGATAGAAGAGATAGAGAAGATCCAACGGAGAGCAGCGCGCTTCGTTACAGGATCATTTAGTAATCGCGAAAGCGTTACGGAAATGATAGATAAACTCCAGAGTAAGACTCCGCAGGAGAGACGCTCAGTAGCTCGGTACGGTTTCGAGAACGTACCTTCACTGAGGAGTCAAGCAGTATATTGCTCCCTCCTACGTATATCTCGCCAAGAGACCATGAGGGTAAAATCAGAGAGATTAGAGCCCACACAGAGGCATACCGACAATCTTTCTTTCCACGAACAGTACGCGACTGGAATTGAAGGGAGAACCGATAGAGGTACTCGAAGTACCCTCCGCCACACACCGTCAGGTTGCTTGCGGAGTATGGATGTAGATGTAGAAGAAACTCGAAAATTGCACTGCATGGCGACTGGGACGAACAGCTTTACAAAATGCTGTTTTTCTATTCCTCCGGGTCATTAATATAAATCAACGGATAATTATGTCTATAAGCTATGCCGTTGACGCAGCAGAACTTTCATCTATTGATTTCCTTTCTCCGTAGTTCGTTATTATATTCTGTTTAACTGTTACTGTTTATTTACATACTGTTTAAGATAGCTGAAGGGGTAGTAAAGGAGTTTGAATTATCTGTGGTGAATTCGTGGGGGGTGGGGGGGTGGTGGGGGTGGGTGGGGGTCGAGAAACAAAAATGAGTCTACAGTAGGTGCAGAGTAGTGTGACAGAGAGTGACTTGCTGCTACAAGGTGATGGGCAAGAAGAGAAAACATGTAGAGTGGAGGGGCTGAAAGGTAGAAAAGGATCTGTTTATGTGATTTCTTCTGCGTGTGTTTTCTAATATTTATTTGGTGATTGAGCAACTGTTTTTTTTAGTGATTTCTGAATATGGAAATTTACCTTGAAAGGGAGGAGATGTCTTTTTTTATTGATTCTTACGACACTCCTATATTTTATTAATAGTGCTTGTATGTGGTATTCCTGTCTAAGATGATCTGCAAATGTTAAATAGTTTATAATGTATTTCAGTGCTCTGATTTGTTCTCTATGTCTTGTGTCAAATGACCTGCTGATCATCCGAATGTATATATTTAACAGTCTTCGCAAATGAGTTGATATACTGGGTGATCAAAAAGTCAGTATAAATTTGAAAACTTAATAAACCACGGAATAATGTCGATAGAGTGGTAAAAATTGACACATATGCTTGGAATGACATGGGGTTTTATTAGAACCACCCCATATTACCAGACGCGTGAAAGATCTCTTGCGCGTGTCGTTTGGTGATGATCGTGTGCCCAGCCGCCACATTTGTCATGCTTGGCCTCCCAGGTCCACAGACCTCAGTCCGTGCGATTATTGGCTTTGGGGTTACCTGAAGCCGCAAGTGTTTCGTGATCGACCGACATCTCTAGGGATGCTGAAAGACAACGTCCGGCGTCAATGCCTCACCATAACTCCGGACATGCTTTACAGTGCTGTTCACAGCATTATTCCTCGACTACAGCTATTGTTGAGGATTGATGGTGGACATATTGGGCATTTTCTGTAAGGAACATCATCTTTGCTTTGTCTTACTTTGTTATGCTAATTATTGCTATTCTGATCAGATGAAGCGCCATCTGTCGGACATTTGTTGAACTTTTGTATTTTTTTGGTTCTAATAAAATCCCACGTCATTCCAAGCATGTGTGTCAATTTGTACCTCTCTATCTAAATTGTTCCGTGATTTATTCAGTTTTCAAATTTATACTGACTTTTTGATCACCCTGTATATCAGGTTGTTGGTGTCTCTGTGGTTCTGATTTCAGTTCTGGGATGTGTTTCTGTCCATGGATGACAGGGTATGTATGGTAGATGAACCTAAAATCAAAATGTGACAACTACACAAAGACACAAATACAATACACAAGAACGTAAAGTATACAATAGACGAAGAAGAAGAAAACACTCCACTCTCTACACATAACAATAAGAAAAGACAGTCACAAACCCATATCTGATACGTACAAAAAAAACCGCAGCAAATGACCATATCTTAAATGCGACCTTCAATCATCTGCTGAATTATAAACACGCTACATCAGATGCATATCAAACAGACTGAACAGGATCCCCCTAAACACCTCTGGTTATCAAAAAGAGCTGGCGATTATCATTAAAAATGGACAGAAAGAATAACTGCTAGAAAAACTTAACAGGAAAATAAACATTAAAGAATGAAGCCGAGCGGTCTACGGCACTGCAGTCATGGACTGTGCGGCTGGTCACGGCGGAGATTCGAGTCCTCCCTCGGGCATGGGTGTGTGTGTTTGGCCTTAGGATAATTTAGGTTACGTAATGTGTAACTTAAGGACTGATCAGCTTAACAGTTAAGTCCCATAAGATTTCACATACATTTGAACATTTGAACTAAAGAATGAAAAAGCTAAACAAACCACACCAACACATACAACCTGCACAATCACAAAAAATGGCCTACAGTGAACCATAATAACAAATTCACACATAAAATCGGTAATACAAAAAAACGAAGCGTAAATATAGCTCAAAAACCGAACAACTCAATACAAAAACACAACTCAAAACTAGACCGATACCAATAATCTACTAGGTTCCCTTATACCGATACCAAAAATCTGGTATTTCCTTCCAGAGTAAGCTGACGCAATAGCTCCATTCTTAACAATCATATACTACCGCTCGCACGATGAATGATTCGTACCCAAACACTGGAAAGTTGTGCAGGTCACACAAATATTCAAGAAAGATATTAGGGGTAATCCACTAGATAATTGGCCCATATCATTAACGTCGACATGCTGAAGGATTTTGGAACATATATTGTGTACGAACATTACGAAATACCTCGAAGAGTACGGTCTTTGACATACAGTCAACACAGATTTAGAAAACATCGTTCCTGTGAAACACTACTAGCTCTTTACTCACACGAAGTGTTTGTGTTTCTTTTCCAAGGGATTTCAAATTGATTCCGTATTTCTAGATTCCCAGAAGACTTTTACACTGTACCACACAAGCGGCTTGTAGTGAAACTGGGTGCTTACGGGATATCGTTTCAGTTATGTGACTGAATTCGCGGTTTCCCGGCAGAGAGGTCACAGTTCGTAGTAACGGACGGGAAGTCATCAGTAGTTGCTTTTCCTTATAAACAATGTAGGAGACAATTTGAGCAACCATCTTAGGCTTTATGCATATGATACTGTCGTTTATCGTCTACTAAAGTCATCGGAAGATCAAAACAAATTTAAAAAAACATCTGTATGGTGCCGAAATTGGAAATTGACCCTAAATAATGAGAAATGTGGGGTCATCCCAATGCGTGCTAAAAGGAAATCGTTAAACTTCGGTTGCACGATAAAGCAGTCAAATCTTAAGACCGAACTGTCAACTAAATACCTAGGAATGGCATTTACGAATAACTGAAATTGGAAATAACACACAGAAAATGTTGTGGCAAACCAAAGACTGCGTGTTATTGGCAGGACAGATCTGCTAGAGAGACTGCCTACACTACGCTTCACCGTCTTCTTTTGGAGTACTGTTGCTCGATCTGAGATCATTACCAGGTAGGATTAACGGATTAGAGGAGAGGAACGGTTTTTGTACTATCGCGAAATAGGGGAGAGAGTGCCACTGACACGGTGCAGGATCTGGGGTGGGCATCATTACAACAAAGGCAATTTTCGATCCTGTTCAATCTTCTCACAAAATTTCAATCGCTAATTTTCTTCTCCAAATGATTAAAATATTTTTTTGACGGCGACCTACGTAGGGAGAAACTGTTATCATAATAAAATAGGGGAAATCAGAGCTCGCACGGAAATATATAGGTGTTCCTTTCTTCCGCGCGCTGTTCGAGATTGGAATGATAGAGAATTATTGTGAAATTGGTTCAAGGAACCTTCTGCCAGGCACTTAAATGTGATTATGCAGAGCATCCACGTAGATTTAGATGTGTCAGCTCAGTTTCAGATCCTGTGGAAAAATACACACTGTCAAAAAAAATCGTAACACCAACATACAATTAATGTGGAGTTTCGCGAATATATTTTTCTAGGTAGTATGTATAAGTGATTAGCATCGCAAAATCACAGGTTAATGTAAGCGCAAGATAAGCCATTGCAAATTGAAATGCTGCTGCATTAATAATCGGTGTAACGGACAGAATGTTGCATGCAACTGTGCAAACGTGATTGCATGGCGAACGTCAGTTTGTTCCATGCCTGTTGCACTTGGTCCGTCAATACAGGGACGGTTAATGTTGGTTGCGGATGAGCCTGGAGTTATCGTCTTACGGCCGGCCGAAGTGGCCGTGCGGTTAAAGGCGCTGCAGTCTGGAACCGCAAGACCGCTACGGTCGCAGGTTCGAATCCTGCCTCGGGCATGGATGTTTGTGATGTCCTTAGGTTTGTTAGGTTTAACTAGTTCTAAGTTCTAGGGGACTAATGACCTCGGCAGTTGAGTCCCATAGTGCTCAGAGCCATATCGTCTTATGATGTCCCATTTGAACTCAACTGGAGACATTTCTGGCGATCGAGCAGGCCCACGCAATATGTCAACACTCTTTAGAGTCTGTTGGGTTACAAAAGCGGGATGTGGGCGAACGTTATCCTATTGGAAAACGTGCCCTGGAATACCATTCACGAATGGCAGCACAGCGCGTCGAATTACCAGATTCCTGTACCAATTTGTAGGCAGGGGGCGTGGGATAACTAGGAGAGTGTTCCTGATGCCATACAAAATCTCGCCACAGACGTTAACTCCAGGTGTGGGTCCAGCATGTCTAGCATGCAGACAGGATTTTGCAGACTCTAAATTGACCACTTTCTAACCAACACATGGTCATACTGACACCGAGGTGGAACCAGTTTTCATCGGAAAACACAACAGTCTTCCGCTGTGTCATCCAATAAGCTGTCGCTTGACATCACTGATGTCGCAAATGGCAGTGGTTTGGGGTCAGTGGAATGAACGGTACAGAGCGTTGTCCTCAGAACTGTCTTTGACGTAACTGATTTGTAACAGTTCGTAGAGTCATTTTGGTGACAACTGCTGCTGAAATTATTGCAGCAGATGCAGTAAGATGTGTCAATGTCATACGACGAAGACGATGGTCTTCCCTCTCGGTAGTGTCATGTGGCCGTCCGGCGCTCAGTCTTCTTCCGATCGTAAATTCTCGTGACAACAGCTGCCAGAAGTCATGTACAATGGCTACATTCCTGCTAACTCTTTCTGCGATATCGCGGAAGGAAGACTCAGCTCCTCGTAGTCCTATTACACGACCTCGTTCAAACTCAGTCAGGTGTTGATAATGGCGTCTTTGTAGCCTTAAAGGCATTTTTGACTGCCGTCAGCTCACCAGTCTAATCTGAAAGATAACGAACCCTCACGAGCGTTCAAGCGTATATTTAAAGCGAACCTGATTTGCGTCACATTGTGGTGCTGCCAATGCCACTATTAAGCAAGTGGCGCGAAACTGCAATAGACATCATCTTTCAGAAGTGGAAACGGCCTACCAAGTTCACTTATGCCGCACATCTTCTTGGTGTTGCAATTTTTTTTTCGTCAGTATACATAGGAATGACTTGCAGAACATTTAACACAAAATATAAAGAACACGTCACATAATGGGAGCAGAGTTGAAACCACTCGACAGTTGCAGACCATCTTAAACAGGAACACCCACACGAAACTCCATTGAAAAAGATACGAACATCATACGAATCAGTAAAGACAGAAATCTCCATTCTTTCCGAGAAAGCTTCCATATACAAACAGCATTTACACATAACAAACAGTTGCTCAATGATCAAATAAATATTGGAAAAGAGACGCTATGTAAAATAATTGAAGAAATCACATAAAAGTGGGCCATTTATATTTTTCAGCCTCTCTCGCTCAATTTCATTTCACTTCTTGCTCCTTACTTTTACGTCCAACTCACTCTCCATCACCCTACTGTTCTCTTAACGTCTACTGATCTTTGCTTCTACCACTTCCGCCACCTACTCACCACACAAAATTTAAACTCCATCACTACTACTTCATATCTCTTAAACAGTATATAAACAAACAATACAACAATTAAGCAGAATAACACACATATAATGAACTACAGAGAAAGAAAAACTATAGATCAACAAAAAACTAGTGGCAATGTCGGAAACACTACAAAACACGATACATACTTAGAAGTACACAAATAAACAGTAAGTATGGGTGTATGAAATTGTGCTGTATTAAACGTCAAAAATTCATATTTTAGCAAAGGAGAGTAAAATTGGATTACAATTATGAGTGCCTAACGAAGAAAGTGAGCAAAAACATGCCAGCAGACGGCGTTCCGTGATGTCCACAAATCAAGCATAAATGACCGTAAGTAAAAACAAAAAATTTGTTAACGATTGATTTTTGAACTAGAAAATAAATCAAATAGCAAACACCTTTAATTATAGGCTACTGATGGCGCTTTATTTCAATAAAGTGAAATGCTTGTCATGAGAAAAACAAGCATTCTCTTGTAGTTGTAACGACTGAACAAAAGTGTCTTCCGTCTTTCAAATTATTTTAATTTAATATTCTTTTTTTCTAAAAAAGACTCATATTCAGGATGACAAAAGCATATGATGAACTTAAAATGACATAGTTAACCATTTAACACTGTTTCCCAGAAAACAATGAAACACCTTTTTGTTGGGTGGAACATGGCGGTGTGTGAGAAAGTGACAAACAGCTATCTGTAATAGGGTTTCGAATTGGAAGAGTTCGTGCACGCACGGAGCACCCTCTCCATCAAGATAAGAATGTCGTATCACACACGAGCGCTGAGTGCAACAATCTGATTCCTCGGGTTCCCTTCCATCGATCATCTTCCGTATAGGTCCGACATGATCCAGTCCGATTTTTATCTGTTTGCAAAACTTAAAAACAGACACACATGTCTGATAGTAATGAAGGGGTGCAAAACAGAGGTCAGCAAAGTTGAACATCCTGTAGTGACGATTTCAACAAGCTGGACTCCCGCCGAAAGAAATGTGATCGTTGCCACGCTCACTACGTTCAGACATAAATAAAAAAGATGTAAAACGTTGATTACGTTTGTTTTATTTTAGAAGCTTTGAGTGTTTCGACACAAAAAATTCGGAGGTACTATTTTTCAGCATGCATTCCTGAGACAGCCCATAGGCTTTTACAAGAATGTCATAAATCTTGCGAGACGAAACATGGTAAAATATATGTATACAATATAATTATGTGTATTCGTTTATTTATATAATGTTTTTATAATATAATTGCCAACGGTATTGTCACAGTGGTAACAACGGTTCCCGTCAGATCACCGAAGTTAAACGCTGTTAAGCTTGGTTAGCTCTAAGATGGGTGATCGTGTGTGTCTGTCGAGCGTTGTTGGCAAGCGGGATGCACCCAGCCACGTGATATCAGTTGAGGAATTACTTCACTGAGAAGTGGCGGCTTCGGTAACGAAAACTGAGACCACCAGGGAGAGCGGTCTAGCGACGCCTATCACTCGAGGATGATATGGCGGTAGGCTGACACAGTTGGGACTCCCAAGATCTACTCGGACGGACAGTTTAGCTACGTAAGCAACAGAATAACTTACGAAAGCTGAAGACGAGGGGATATAAAATGAAGACTGCCAACAGCAATAAAAACGTTTCTGCAGCAGGAAAAATTGGTTAACTTCTGATTTAAAATTAAATGTTTTCTGAAGTTATTGGTAGGGTGTATTGCTGGACAAAAGTGAAACGTGGACGAAAGGCAGTTAAGGGAAGAAAAGAACAGAGACTTTTGAAATTTGGTACTGCAGAAAAATGGGTAGATCAAATGACTAATGAAGAGCTACTGAATCTAACTGCGGAAAAAATAAATTTGTGGCCTAACTTCACTGAAAGAAGGGCTCGGTTGATAGGACACGTCCAGAGGCATTAAAGAACCGTCACTTTGGTCATGGATGGAAGTTTCGGGATAAAAGTTACAGAGGGAGACAAGCGCTTGAATACGATCAGCAGTTTCAAACGGATGTAGTTGCAGTGTTTATGCAGACATGAAGAGACTGGCATGTTCTACTTGAGTGGAGAGCAGCATCACAACAGGCACCGGACTGAAGACCGTAACAGTAATGACGTATCTCCACCACTCTGCAGACGTGGCTACCTCAAGGACAAAGTTATGTGAAGTAGTACACGTTAGGTTCCTGAGGATACTAGCAATTGCTGACAGCACTAGTTCGTTTCACAACCTCACTTGAGTCTTACCGTCATCGACACGGCGGTCAGAGAAAGGTAACGGACGAACATGAGAAACGTAAACATTAGCCGTGTACGATGACCCGGTGCGGTGGTCAGGTGCTACCGAAACAAGCAATGTAAGCAGTCAGTGGGCTGTCAAGAACATGTAATTCGTTTTCAGTAAACAATGAAATACGTACGACCAGAGGTTTTCCCTTTTACAACATTACCATAACGAAGGTCGTGTTAGTAATGAAAAGCTTATGTCAAATAAAATTTGTTTCCAATTACCACGTAATTCGTTGTATATTAATTACAATCAACTGTTACCTCTTTTCACAACAATACCATAAAGAAAATTTAATTCAGACTATTTTCCTTTCGTACAACAATACCATAACGAGAGTGGAAACCACAGTACTTGGTTTACTCTTACACCAATACTACAATTAAGTGTTCAAAATGCTCAACATTCGATTCGACACATGCTTCATTACGGCGAACCTAGTTTCGTCAGACTCTTTCAAACATATTCATATTTACCTTTGTGGTACTGGCAGCATCGACAATCCTCTGTGTAAGTTAATCTACATTACTTATTTGCTGAGCACAAATAAATTCCATCATGTGTTCCAAAAATAAAAATCCATTGTGTTTAAGTCAGGAATGGCCATGCACATGGATAAAAACGTCCTATCCAACGTACTGGAAATAGCCTCTTCAAAAATCTTTGTGACCAATGTGGGACGGAGAACCATCGTAGAGGAACCACATGTTATGACCTACGGCTAATATCTTCCAGTAAAGTTGGTAGCAATATTTCCTCTAGAAAGGTTCAGTAATTATTACCAGCCAATCGTGTCGGTAAAACGTAAGACCCAGTAAAGTAATCATAGATTATTCTTTCCCGTCCCCATACATTTACGGAAAATGTGTTGCTACTACTTGGCTCATGTGGCGTACAGTCCATGTGTACATGGTATGGATATCAGTTATTCCGTCGCGAGTGAAACACGATTCATCTGCGACGAGCATTTTGTTTACAAAATCATGCTGCGCGCTTTCTAATAAAAAACACTCTGCGAGTTCTGGTCGCGTAGGGAAGTCTTACTCTTCCAACACTTGTAGACGTCAAATGTGCTAACGTCGCAAGCGCTCTTTCAAAATGCGATGAACGACAGTGTGCAATACACCCACTTACTGTTAGTACTATGAGTAAGATCTTCGTGGATGCGATCCAGAATTTGCTCCTCAACTTCCAACGTACATTCTTCGTCTTGTAAGCCTCTACCTTCTGCGCAGGTCAGTATAGAGCCAGTATCTGTTAATCCGTGCAGATTCGTAAGTTGTATTGTGTAATGATTTAATAATTAAATGGAAGAACACTAGAACAGTCAATACGCATTGTACTGTTTCTCCTGGGCGGACTTGGGTTTTAAAAATAAGGAATATAAATATTACGATAAATTGTATAAATAATCGACAAGTACGCCAAAGAAGAAAAGATAGAACTGCAATGGACATGTTATTCAATGGACTCTTGAGCTCATATGCATAAGCTATCTTTCCTTTGTCTTTCACTTATATGCTTGGATTCGGACCTACGAGGACGTTCTTGTGTAAAGCTCATCTTGGTGTACTATCTGATAATGTAAGTCGTACTTAAAACCCGAAAAATATACTGGTTATTTTGTCAAAAGAATTTGTGTATGTGGTCAGTCAATTGGTAGTCTGATACCTGGATTGTCTTAAGTAGATATGGGCCTTGACAAAGAATTTTCATTATTAGGCAGCTACTATTAATTTATCAATTTTGCTTACATATTATCTTTATATAACGAGATAACATCCCAGGAGAAAAGGTCTGGTCACAGGATTCCAGTTCCATTATAGGATTTCATTTGTAGATGCTACTCTTGTTATCTTATATTGGGGAATCGAGACCAAACGACGATGTTACGTTACGTATTGCAGTAGTGTACATCGAACAGACTTGGCCAATTTTCTCTGGTGCAATAAGCACACGGCTTCACACGAGCTTGGAGTAACATCTGTAGTGTTGGGTAAATAAGAAAAGGACAATTAATTATCGATGATTACGTAACTACCCTGAAAACTGAGCTAGTTTACTGAGTGTTTACACACGTCGGGCTAAATTAAACAACATATTAACCTGTTAATAATATTCCAACATTAATTATTTCTCTTTTATGCTGATCCATTGCATTAATGTGTGTTTCTTTTTAATATAAGTAACGGCTCATATTCATTCTGTTACATTACACTGATAGCAAAGATAAAGAGTCACAAATAATTATTACATTACAACATCGCACACAGAATTAAATGCAAAAAGGTTAACATAACTACCATACTTTTACGAATAATCGAGTAAAAGAAGAGAACTATGAAAATACAAACCTTTGAGGAACAGCAACAAATTTTGATCGTAAAAGAACTCTCCGTTATTGGAAGCGTTCTCGATAAATTCATACAGGTGCCTTCGGAGCACATTTTGCCTCGCAATAAATTAAATGAATATTGCGTAACCCAACAATAGTAAATTTCCCTTTCATTCCTATAACTTAACAGAGCTGCAATAACATCTACACAGGTAACTGGACGACTATCTGAGAACGGCGAATTACGATATCTCAACCATGCAGACCGTTGTAGTGTTGCGACTCACGCTTGTGAAGTCAATAAGCGCAGCGATAAATAACATGAACTAGTTGCTTACATATGTGCATTTGTGTTAAGAGAGGGGGCTGAGTGTTTTGATACTGTTTAATGAATTCTCCTAGTCTACTGCGCATAACGTTTACCCAAGTCACGTCTAATCCGGATGCATTATCCAGTGTCTACTTATCTAAAAACGTTGTTGCTAAATGAGAAAACCACACGAAATGGACAAACACGTTGTTAGACGTTATAGTTACTCGTATTATACTAACAGGTTTCTTTTGGCGGCTTATATCGTTTACACCTTGTATATTTCGCGGAACGGTAAAATTACAGAAATTCGATCTCTCACATTGGGTCCCACTAATAACAACTCTTTCTCCTTACGATCCACGAGTGGCACAGAAAAAATGTGAACTGATGGAACTTCACGACGTACACATCACCCCATCACCACACGCTATAAGATGGGTTGCCGAGTAAATACGTTTGTGGCATGTTATTTACATCATAGAGACAGCAATTCTTTTCTGACAATAAAGAATTTGATGGTTTCGAACATATGCTTTAGAACATAAAGTCTGGGTGGAGTTCAAGCAATCGGTACACATAAGAACACCTGAAGTCGACGACCTCGGCATCCAATATTGTGCAAGGAAGTAGGACCAATAACTCGACTGAAAATTTGAAATCACACAATTAATTAATCAAACTGAGATAACACGATGTATAAAATAAGTGATTATTAATCAAACTGAGATAACATGAGGTATAAAATAAGTGATTGTGGAGCGAAGTTTGATATGTTTGTCATTTTGTGCGCGTGTGTATGTGTGTGTGCGTTTGTGTGTGTGTGTGTGTGTCTGAATGCGTGTGTGTGTGTGTGTGTGTGTGTGTGTGTGTGTGTGTGCGCATGTCTGTGTCTGGTCTGCACGAGTGTGTGTGCGTGAGCGCTTTTAAACAATCATTATCATCATCATCATCATCATCATTTAAGACTGATTATGCCTTTCAGCGTTCAATCTGGAGCATAGCCCCCCTTATACAATTCCTCCATGATCCCCTATTCAGTGCTAACATTGGTGCCTCTTCTGATGTTAAACCTATTACTTCAAAATCATTCTTAACCGAATCCAGGTACCTTCTCCTCGGTCTGCCTCGACTCCTCCTACCCTCTACTGCTGAATCCATGAGTCTCTTGGGTAACCTTACTTCTCCCATGCGTGTAACATGACCCCACCATCTAAGCCTGTTTGCCCTGACCGCTACATCTATAGAGTTCATTCCCAGTTTTTCTTTGATTTCCTCATTGTGGACACCCTCCTGCCATTGTTCCCATCTACTAGTACTTGCAATCATCCTAGCTACTTTCATATCCGTAACCTCAACCTTGTTGATAAGGTAACCTGAATCCACCCAGCTTTCGCTCCCATACAACAAAGTTGGTCGATAGATTGAACGGTGCACAGATAACTTAGTCTTGGTACAGACTTCCTTCTTGCAGAAGAGAGTAGATCGTAGCGGAGCGCTCACTGCATTAGCTTTGCTACACCTCGCTTCCAGTTCTTTCACTATGTTGCCATCCTGTGAGAATAAGCATCCTAAGTACTTGAAACCGTCCACCTGTTCTAACTTTGTTCCTCCTATTTGGCACTCAATCCGTTTATATTTCTTTCCCACTGACATTACTTTCGTTTTGAAGATGCTAATCTTCATACCATAGTCCTTACATTTCTGATCTATCTCTGAAATATTACTTTGCAAACTTTCAATCGAATCTGCCATCACAACTAAGTCATCCGCATATGCAAGACTGCTTATTTGGTGTTCACATATCTTAATCTCACCCAGCCAGTCTATTCTTTTCAACATATGATCCATAAATAATATGAACAACAGTGGAGACAGGTTGCAGCCTTGTATTACCCCTGAAACTACTCTGAACCATGAACTCAACTTACTGTCAACTCTAACTGCTGCCTGACTATCCATGTGAAGAACTTTAATTGCTTGCAAAAGTTTGCCTCCTATTCCATAATATTGTAGAACAGACAATAACTTCCTCCTAGGAAACCGGACATATGCCTTTTCTAGATCTATAAAGCATAGATACAATTCCCTGTTCCACTCATAACACTTCTCCATTATTTGCCGTAAGCTAAAGATCTGGTCCTGACAACCTCTAAGAGGCCTAAACCCACACTGATTTTCATCCAATTGGTCCTCAACTAATACTCGCACTTTCCTTTCAACAACACCTGAGAAGATTTTACCCACAACGTTGATTAAAGAGATACCTCTCTAGTTGTTACAATCTTTTCTGTTTCCATGTTTAAAGATTGGTGTGATTACTGCTTTTGTTCAGTCTGATGGAACCAGTCCCGACTCCCAGGCCATTTCAGTTATCCTGTGTAGCCATTTAAGACCTGACATTCCACTGTATTTGATGAGTTCCGACTTAATTTCATCCACCCCAGCTGCTTTATTGCACTGCAATCTACTGACCATTTTCTCCACTTCCTCAAATGTGATCCTATTTCCATCATCATTCCTATCCCATTCTACCTCGAAATCTGAAACATTACTGATCGCATTTTCACCTACATTGAGCAACTCTTCAAAATATTCCCTCCATCTGCCCAAGGCATCCACAGGATTCACTAGCAGTTTTCCTGACCTGTCCATACTTGTCATTTCCTTCTTACCTCCCTTTCGAAGACTGCTAATTACACTCCAGAATGGTTTTCCAGCAGCTTGACCCATAGTCTCCAATTTCTTTCCAAAGTCTTCCCAAGATTTCTTCTTGGACGCTGCAATTATCTGTTTGGCTTTGTTTCTTTCTTCAACATAACTTTCTCTGTCTACCAGTGTTCTAGTATGTAGCCATTTTTGATACGCCTTCTTTTTGCTTTTACAGGCTGCCTTGACTGTATCATTCCACCAAGCTGTTTGCTTCATCCTACTTTTACACACTACTGTTCCTAGACATTCTTTAGCCACTTCTAGTACTCTGTCCCTGTACCTTGTCCATTCCTTTTCTAATGACTGTAATTGACTACATTCAACTAACTGGTACCTTTCTGAGATCGCTGTTATGTACTTGTGCCTGATTTCCTTATCCTGAAGTTTCTCCACTCTTATCCTCCTACATATGGACCTGACCTCCTGCACTTTCGGCCTCACAATCCCAATTTCACTGCAGATTAAATAATGATCAGTGTCATCAAAGAATCCCCTGAATACACGTGTGTCCCTCACAGCCTTCCTGAATTCCTGATCTGTTATTATATAGTCAATGACAGATCTGGTTCCCCTGCCTTCCCAAGTATACCGGTGAATGTTCTTATGTTTAAAAAAGGAGTTTGTGATTACTTAGCCCATACTGGCACAGAAATCCAAGAGTTGTTTCCCGTTCCTGTTGGCCTCCATATCCTCTCCAAATTTACCCATAACCTTTTCATACCCTTCTGTTCGATTTCCAATCCTGGCGTTAAAATCACCCATGAGCAGAACACTGTCCTTGTCCTTTACTCTAACAATTACATCACTGAGTGCCTCATAAAAACTATCCATCTTATCTTGATCTGTCCCTTCACAATGCGAATATACTGACACAATCCTAATTTTCTTGGTAGACACTGTCAAATCTATCCATATCAGTCGTTCGTTTAGATACCTTATTGCAACTACGCTGGGTTCCATTTCTTTCCTGATGTAAAGCCCTACACCCCATGGCGCTATTCCTGCTTTGACTCCTGATAGGTAGACCCTATATTCTCCCACTTCCTCTTCTTTCTCACCCCTTACCCGAATGCCACTAACAGCCAAAACGTCCAGCCGCATCTTACTTGCAGCCTCTGCCAGCTCTACCTTCTTCCCAGAATAGCCCCCATTGATATTAATAGCCCTCCATCTCATTACCATTTGTTTGCCAAGTCGTATCTTAGGAGTCCCTGGTTTGTCCGTTAGAGGTGGGACTCCGTCGCCTCCAAAGGTCCGAGGCATTTTGCTCTGATTGTTGCCAGCATCATATTTAAAGTACCAGGGAAGCAGGTTGCTAGCCTTACTTGCCCCGAGTCCCACTGGGTTTTACCCCTAACGGCTGAGGGACTAACCGGTGGATTTTTTAGTCTTTGCCGTATGAGCACAAAGGTGACCACGACTAAGCATATGTCCGAGATGCCCAGCCTCATTCCAAAGTAACTGGTATCCCGATTGTCAGGACCACTTACTTGGCCACTCATACGTTGCCCGTCGTTCATGAACTAGGACATGACTACAGGAACCCACACCATGAACCACGCTTTTTATGAAGAAAAATTCTCTCGCAGCTCGACCACTTACATAGTCACCAGGCGAGATGGCGCAGTGGTTAGCACACTGGACTCGCGTTCGGGAGAACGACGGTGCAAACCCGCTTCCGGTCATTATGAATTAGGTTTTCCGTCATTTCCCTAAATCGCTTCAGGCAAATACCAAGATGGTTCCTTTGAAACTGTACGGCCGACTTCCTTGCACATTCTTCCCTAATCCGATGCGACCGATGACTTCGCTGCTTGGTCCCCTCCCCGAATCAGCCAACGAACGTACCTTGCATAGTCTTACTTAGTCCCTCCAGTGCTAGGTATCATATCTGGTAACAAGTTTCCTTTAGCAAACTCGATAAGGTGCCTGGTTTTAGCTTCCTTCCCACTTTATGTCTATGTACTGAGGATCTTTCCTAGAAGTTCGTTTCAAGGTATTACGAGGCCTTCCTCTACTTCTGTATGCATCCCTTGGACTCCCGAACATTGCTGTTTGGGGAGTCTTGCACCTTTCAGCCGTAGAACATATCTTACTAACTAAAGTCTTTTTTTCGGCAACGATTTTGCGCAGGCTGCGTAAACCCAGTTCAAAAGTAATAGGAGTGTGCATAGCAGGAGAAAGGATGATCTTCACTATGCAGGGTTAAATCTGACTTTGGCACAGAAGGGGGTAAATTATGCTGCCACAAAAGTCTTTGGTTACCTACCAAACAGCATCAAAAGCCTGACAGCTAGCCAACTAACATTTAAAAATAAATTAAAAGGATTTCTATATGACAACTCCTTCTACTTATTGGCTGAATTTTTAGATATAAATTGAGGGAGAAAAAAAAACAAGAACTTTAACATTAGTGTCATGCAATATTTTGTGTAATGTAGTATCTTGTACAGTCATCTTTTATTAATCTGACACGTTCCACATCATTACGAAGTGTCGTATTCATGATCTATGGAACAAGTATTAATCTTATCTAATCTATACTGATACCTCGCAACACTTCATCATGTGTAATGTGTAGCGATAACTTCTCTTCAAAATTCGTCTCAAACATCGCTGGCGAAAGAAGTTGAGCTCGTGTACTGATATTGGTGAGACTTTCCAGGTCTCACATGCGTACATCGGTAGAATGATAGAGGAGTGCAGCTAAAGCCTTGTCGACATACTTATAGTGTCTACTAGTAGTAGGGCTACAAAATACTAGTAGTGGGGCTACAAAAGCGTCTGTAAAAAAATAACTACCAGTGCACATTTGCAGTGGAAACTTGATGGCACGCGTTAATGAAATGTACAGTAAGTCTCTGTATCCAGTGCAGTTTAACAGTAGAGGCAAGTTGACACAGTCGGTAGAGCGCTGACAAGAGAAATGCCCCATCGCGCCCCTCTCAGGCTGAGTGGTAAGATATCTCAGTAGATATCCCACCAAAAAAGAGAACGCATATCAACCACCGGTGACTGACGTGTATGTTCACTGTTTTCAACTTTGTGTTTGTGTCGTGGTGTAACGTCCGTGTGCGACAGCAAGCTGTAAGGAAGGGACCTCCAGGCGCACGTACTTCCTATTTTTTCTGCAGAAGTACCGCAAGTTATGACTTTTCCGTCCCGTTTGGAAGTTATGACTCTTCATTTCCTTTATTGTAACATAGCTCACATAACTTTCTTTGTTGTTTTCGTTTCTGTGAGAGGTCTACGCTGCATCTCGCCTGCTTACGCTATTCATCACATTTACTTGCGACGGAAATATATTCTTACCACGTAACTCATATGCTATAACCAATGTATACTACGACAACTGCCAAGACTACAGAAGGAGAGCAGACACGCCAAATACCGAACACGCCAAAGAAAAAAAAAAAAAAAAAAACGGCTAAGATGACATGATTTTTCCAATAAGCTCGATGACATATATCTAGAATTTGGACCATCCTCCGTTTCTATTTTGCATCTTTTTTCTACGGTTCTGTACACCTTTTTCCTGCTTTCATGCTTGATCTGTGTTCAGTTTTTGACGAGCTATCGACTGGGCTATTTTACAACTAAATCTGAACGGGCAGCGGTGGTAGCGGTGGGAAGTTTCTCTTGTGAGTTATAGATCTCGAGGGTGGATGACTCGATTGCGGAACTAGGTGTATTTGTTATTATCTATTTATTTTAGTCTCCACGGTATAGTATATATTTTCTTTATCGTCACACAGCAATTACTGAGTGTCTTGTAAAATTTCTTGAAATTATTTAATACTATCACAGAACGAGAGTACAGTCGTTTTTAGTAGTCCTCTTTTACAGATGTATTTTGGTTTTAAGCATTCTGTTCAATACCATGCACTACCCTTATCCTTTTCTGGCCTTCCCCTGCGCTCCTTATGCTCTACTAATCAATTCACGTATGTCCTAAATAAGACGATTCAACCATAAGCATCATATAGGCACATAACTTAAATCACTTGTTTTGCACCATTTCGTGAGAGTTCGAACTAACATGGAACCCCTTGAATGGGAGGTCGCAAGTTCAATCTTCAGTAAGGCTCATTTGAAAGTTTAAAAATTATGACAGGAAATATATTAGTTGCTAATTAGCTCTCCATCTGCATTAGAAGGACGACAGAAAATGAGCGTCCGAGATGCGTAGATTAACCTTCTATGCAATGTATGTATTACAGTTCATAGAAAAAAAATCTCGATATTCAAGGAATGTTCGGAACAAACCAGTAACTTGCACCATGAGCACCAAAGGAAAAGTGGCTCGTCACAGTCATCACAAAAGTTCGTTCCACCAAGATCTAAGGCAAATTCCTTGAAAGCTACAAACTGTGTAATACGTTCAGCTAGGAATCCACTCTTAAAGAATGTATATCGAATTCTATTGATGTAACGGAGTGATGAGAACTGATGGAATGTGATGGCATGCAACCGAATGAGAAACACTTTGTCATGGAGCTTATTGTGAAACTGGCTATCCTTCAAGGCGTACTTGCAGATAGTGCAATAACATGTTTTATAGGCAAGGAGAAGCAAGCATTCACAGAATGAATTTGTCCAGTGGTTCCAGACGGTATGAATCACAATGTCACACACTTTTCAGGAGGGATAGTTTGCTCTAAATCAGTATTATTTTTATACGTTGACCAGGAATCCAGTTAAAGCAAGTTATTTTGACCAGCTAATGGCAAAAAGCAGTGCTCATACCGTGTTTGTAGTTCTCTTACGCCATTTCCCCACTGTTGCTCCCACTGTTGCTTGCTATGACGTAAATATTTCCTACAGCCCTTGCAAGATCACGCACATGAGAGGGAATTGTAGAGGACAAAACATCTCCAACTTCTAGAAGCACAATCAATTGCTTTCCAGCCAATTTACCATCCAGATTAACAGTTGGCATACTTGTATACGAATGCGTTAAGGTGTTGGTGTTAGAAGATCTTGATACAAGTCTCTTCGTATTTTTAATTTTCAGGATTCCTTTCATATGCAATTCCTCTGCAAATCCCGGTTGGTCGTAGTTGAAAACAAATTCCTTACTGAACAATTTGATAAGTTTGTTTATCGTATATAAGATTTTTTAGGCTGATTCCGCAGTTTGTTGTGCATCGTCAAGTTGACGCTTTGTTTGAAATTTCGTTATCTTCCGTCTTCCAATTCTGTAGCATTGTTTGAAGTTAGGCAACCATCCACTGATTACCTTCAAATCACTTTGATCTATGCCGCACGCAATTTGATGCAGATAACGAAGTTGGTCACTGTCACGCACATCCTGCAAACGTTATCGAGGATCCTTGAAAACCTCAAGCACCAGTTTTTGTAACGTGTGTGCCTTGTCCTCCCTTGAATATCCGTGGTTTTTCTTACGCACTATACGGTCAAGTTTCTGCGGACTTCTAAACCCGTTCATAACTGTGGATGATCTCCCATGCACGAAATTATTTTTAGCACACGCTCCTTGGACAACTTTTATGCTTTACTGCGTTTCACTGGAGACGGAATTTGTGACTCCCCGTCCGACAAGGATGATGAGAAAGCAGCATGGCTAGCCACCTGTCATGGTGTCACTTTCACTTGTTAAGCACGTATCGACATCGTACTCCCCATGTACATAGTCCGCACAGTCGAGCGTATACGACACACACATTCTACTAACTCATCTGGAAGAAACGCTAATATTTCATCTGCCACTTCTCTCCCACTCTGCAAAATTCCTTGGATTCTTTTCTGACGAAATGTTAACATCGGCGACTGTAGTAGATATTGTGTAATGCTTGCTTTGTTTATGGTTGCCATTGCTCTGCTTTGCATCAACACCTGTAGCACTGTTATAAGCTACTCATCGGTTAAGCAGTTCGACTACACTTCGTAGCTCACCGCTGAATAAATTCAGTCCCACCATCTGTTCCCATCATCAGTAAAATTGTGTTCGCATGGTAGACAATATGTGGGGCGTCGAATGCCGTAAGCATCGTTGGCGTTTTGTGACCTCGCACACAAGGGGTTTCCGGGTTGCTTGTCAGATTGAACTGAACTGTGTGACTATAGATATCATACATGAGATTGTAGTGCTACCACACTGTCATTCTTTTACGTAAACTTCCTGCCTAAAATATGGGCAAAACGAGATGTTGTGACAGACGTTATTTATAGCTAGTAGGGAAGGAATCACGCTGTAAAGTCAGAATGCAAGAGTTTTTGATGTGTGCTTTGTATTTCTTTTTCACACCATTAAGACATTCATATTTGATATTCTCTCCATGCTGTGTCTTAGATTATACATGTCTTTAGAAAATTACAAAATTTATTGGGGGATGAATGATAGTATTATTGTTAATATCATTACTAATATTACTGTCGGATAAAACGGACATTTGCAGATACTTTACTGGATCTTCGATTTAGTTTGATCAGTAACCTACAACAGATTCGAAAAGAATTACGTGTACTGCTACCTTGGTGATCATCTTCATCTCTATCACCTTGTCTGTAGACCTCGGACAGGGAGTCGGCGGTCCTTGCCGGATCCGGCTTGCTATTGGTTTCAGTCAGGCCCGTGGAAGAAATTTATGGGACAGTAAGTAAGGCGCTCTCGTCATACTGCTTCCGGGATGTATTAGAAAAATGTAAATGTCCAAACTATTGGTAATTTATAATGAATTGGCCGCAAACAGTTGCTTTTATAGGAGTTTATTTTTTCGCGATAACATTTCAAGATGCCTGGCACCCCATCTACAGATGTTTTCATTTATTTACGCGTCGTGAACAGTGTTTCTTTACTAACGGCGTTTAGAATTTTGCAAATGACATTTTTAGGAGATCAACAATAAATCATCGTAAATAGAGAAACAATGTTCACGACGCGAAAACAAATGCAACTATCTGAAGATGGGATGGGCATAAAATGAATGTACTCTAAGAAACGCGTATCTTGAGGCAAAGTTTGTGGGCGTGGGGAATCCGGAAATGGTTGCCACTCATATATATATATCGGTGCGTTAATTCTTAAACTTCATGTCAAGGGCGCTGTAGTTTCGACTTCATGCGTTATGAGCGCTGCTGTCACGTCAAGAAACGAGGCGGCCTGCAAGCTTAACTAAATATTTGAATCAGGGCCGCATGTCACCTAAGGTTTCTTCATGTATACAGTGTGTTATGATTCGTTGAGTCACATTAGGTTTGAACGTGACTAATGCATCAGCGTGCCTCACTTCAAAACTCTATAGACGTTAACCACACACGCTGAATTCCGTATATGACGCCAAAGGAATAAGCGAGTCTCTTATTCCCTGGCTATGGTACGATTATCTTTGAGCCACCACGGAGGCAGGTGGCAGTGTTCTCTTCATCTTTGGATCCCTTACAGTCACGTGGTTCTTTCGAATAAATAATGTGATAGAAAAAGGACTTGCTACAAAAATTCCAGCGAAGCCAAGTCTTTGAATGTAGGATAGTATTATAATGCTAAGTTTTCGATTTTTTTGCGTTGGCTGAGAAATACGAATGTTTTCAGGTATGTAATTACTCACAGCTTAGTTTGGTGTTTCGTGAGATGCAACTTACCTTTATAATATTCTAATTTCATAGTATGAGTTAAGTAGGTCGCGCATATGATTGATCACATCTGATGAATGTCTTCTGCATTGTGAGGGTAGATTTCTTAAATACGGCTTTTGAAATAAATAGGAAGCTTTTAAGCTACATTTTAAGGACACAATCTAATTTCTCACGTGCTAACATTGTACGGTTTTTCTACGTCTTTGTCTATGTCTGTCCATATGTATCCTATTAAAAAGGAACTATTGAATAATGTTTTTATGAAATTGTATTTTCTTCATGTTGATTTAGTTCTCAAAAATTACGAATTACTTCTGTATAAACCTTCCAAACGTGATATTTTATTGTAGTTCTTCTTGAATGTGCCAACATGGTTGGAGTACAAACATTACGAATTACTTTTGTCTAATCTTTCCAAATGTGCAGTTCTATTGTAGTCCGTCTTGAATGTTCCAGTATGGTTGAAATTCACAGCAATATGCTCTATTAGTGTCACATTTGTTGTGCAATGCAGAGAGTAACAATATTAAATGCTACCTACACATTACGAGTAATTGCATAAGGACAAACTAATCATTTTCCCCCGTTCTTGCCAAAGTAGAGGTCTACTGGTGCTGATCGATGTATACACCTTGCTTTGATTATATTTATCCATTTCATGAATGGCACCATACAGCAAAGGCGTTTAAAGCATTATGTACGTGTGCTGATCGATGTATACCCCTTGATGTATACCCCTTGCTTTGATTATATTTATCCATTTCATGAATGGCACCATACTGCAAAGGCGTTTAAAGCATTATGTACGTGTGTAATCTTTCAGAGATAGAACGTGAGTGTGTTTGCGTAATGTAAGCAGTCTACAGCCATCTAAAGCTTCCTTGTTATAATATTAATGTATTTAGTCAATGTTAAAGAGTAGGAACAGTAACTGCGTCAATATGCAAGTTATAAGATTGTAGTCGTACTGTATAGGCAACTCAAGCTTATGCAAGTGGGCGTGCAGTCAAAACTCAGTTGTTAAATGCTACGTGTGCTTAAGTATACAAATCGTCGTGTGAACTAGGAACTGAATACTCAGGTGGTGTTATATTATCTTTTTTATTCAATTGTATTAGCAGTCACGCAGGAAGCACAAACATAAAGATAGCACAACACACTCCTGGAAGGAACAACATTATTCCACTAGAGGTTCTATATTAATTCAATCTATACACTGACTCACTCACTTTATGGCACTTCACGTGGTCCACAAGGATAAAGAGCAATATGTTTGGAGCCACTCCTGGACGTTCACCGAGAAGCTCGTGTCAAGGGTGAGGCCTTCGCACGTGGAGCAGCTCCGCTCTCCAGAGCCTGTTCACAAAATCTTTATTGACGGTAATCTCTCAACTTTGCTCTTCCTGTCAAAGAAACGCAGCGAGATTGAGCCGACATGTAATCAGGCTCCACAAAGATTGATCTCTCATGTACCCAGCTGGCTACTGCAGTATCTGGAGCACAGATTGAACTATCTTGATGAATGATTGTGTACGCCTGTAGAAGCGGAGACGTAGAGACTGAAATATCTTGCTCTACATTACATTATAATTACGAAAGAATGCATACCTTCTTCACATATGCATTGAAAGCTATGGGGAAGCATTTACGCTAGCCTCTCTGCATTAAGAACCTTTTCATTTTATATTTCTTCCTGTTATTACTTATACCCTCTATGTTTGCAAAAACTGTTTTACTACACCATCACGAATACCCTGCGCCAAAGCGGCAAACATTTTACTGTCTTAACTTCGATAAAGTATTTATCGTAAGAACCAAACAGACACAAAAGTTTTGTGATAGACACCACTAGGAAAAGAGTACGAATATAGACACCGTCACAATGTCGTATCACACCTTTCAGAATTAAACTGACTAGCAAAAACAGCGATGAACCCAGAGGACATGATCGGATGCCAGAATAATTTCGTACACATCCACACCATTCGCCGGTAGGTAAATGACTAGAGATGTAAGTATCTGTGGCAGGTGGAAGGTCATCCACACGGCGTTATTGTTGTTCATCTTGATGGAACTGGTATGGTATATAAGTGATACGAACAGTCAGATGTTGTGTGATCACTGTGAAGGAAGAGTGTATGCTGAGTATTGGTGTGAGACAGCACTATAAATAAGATCTTGACAGATTCTGAAAGCGGCCTCGTTGTGGGCTCTAATTAAGCCGGCTGGTCCAACCTTTCAATAGCCTTATTTGTGTGGCAGTCGGATTTGACAATGGTCCAATGTTCGACTGCATGAGAACGTGTCGGCAAGCATACGAGTTTCCTAGTTTCCTGTCGACCATGTCTGACCACCACGAGGGAGTATCGGTGCATTGAGTACCACAAACGTCGTAATCCTTTCACATATGCGCCTGACAACTGAAAACATTCGGTGTCAACTCGCAGTATTATTCGAAGATTAGGAACAGCTGGACTAGAGATTCACAGTCCCATGCATGGGCTACCGTTATCACTGCAACCCAAATGTGTAGCAGTGCCGTGATCCGGAAGTATTGAGAGCTAATGAATGTCGTCGCACTATTGTCATCGATGAATCGCAATCTGCACTATCCTTATTAACCATTATCAGTGAGTACGTGACAAGTCGTATTCTTCCAAGGATTTCGAGAGACTCGAAATTTGGATTTTTTATTTTTCTTTCGGTAGCATAAAACACTCTATCCCCACCCCCACTGATATTACACTGAATGTGTTCAGAGTGTGATAAAAGATACGTCCTGATTCTGGACCCCTTGGGCCATGTTGCTACTTTTCATGCTGCAGTAGCTCAGTGTCACTTCCTTACAGGAGAATACTCGTGGCACCTGTTTCTATGAACTGTTTGTTTGATTATGAGGTACTCCCGCGGCCAGCAAGATAAATGGATCTGTCCCCAACAGAACATCTATTTGACCAGCTAGGAAGTCAACTCCATGCCAGTGGCAGCATCAGGATAACAAGGAGCAGTTACAATAGTTGTTGGCAAGCATGGATCAGGAGAGGACAGAACGGCTTTATGACCCACTTTCCAACATTATAAGTGCTTGAATCCACGACAGAGGGGGTGCAACTTAATAATGAGAAGTGGGCATCTACCGCGAAGTTCTTTGTGAATAACATCACGTACCCTCGCAACCCCAGAACTTTCATTTCGTTTCCCACTCACCTTATGGGTGCTTCACTTCTTTTGTCAGGCAGTGTGTTACACGACACCTCGACTGTGAAATGAAATCCGGGCAGAGAGAATTGTAGGTAGTACCAGAATGCCGTGCAGCAATGCAGTGTTCAGGAAGGGCCATAAATAGATGTATACGTATCAAAGACATAGTTCTCTCTATGGATCTCCAGAAAGCGCTCAAGTCTTTTGGAAAGCTGCCGATGAGAAAGTAAAGATCTATAGACAATTGAGTGATGCAAAGACGTATGGCGATATAAATTCAATATCTTTAGCAGAGAAAAAAATGATGTCAGGCAAAGTAAATATCCCTAGTTAGTGTAGCGCGCAATCACCAAATTAATGGAATATGTTGAAGTAATTCTTTACAGTTCTTCTACAAAACTTGGTCCCTGATTGTGTAGACATGGGGTGATCTAAACAATCTCATAGCTGACCTAAGTACTACGGTATATATAAACTTCTATTTTTAGGGTACAACTCCAGAGAAAAATCAATTCTTGTGAAACTATCATAGTGCCATTACTGCACGTAAGCTACTCTCGAGACGAAGTGAATAATTTGCTCTACATTAACTCAAAAATTTCAGGCGTAATGTCTTTTCCGTGAGAACATACTGAATTCAGAATGAAAAGTGAAGGTAATTTGGATATGTTTCTAGAAAGTCCCCATCTAAAATGCGTTCTACTTGTTGCTTTTTACTAATTCACTGCGTACTTGATGTCAACATTTCGGTTTATATGAAAAAGTGGAAGAGAGACAAATAGATAGATACAAAGAGAGAGAGAGAGAGAGAGAGAGAGAGAGAGAGAGACAGAGACAGAGACAGAGAGAGATTAACCCTAGCAATACGAAAGCATTTTCCGTAAAGCGCATTACCAAGGGGGGGGGGGGGGATATGTGTTCACACTAAAAAATTCGAAAAATATTAAAATGCGTTATTATTGTTGACTTTTCACTTATACCAACAATATATTTTTAAACACATATTGATCAACTTTATGCACACCGAAAGAAAAATTAAAAATGCAAATTTCGTTAACTGTTGAGATCCTGAATCTGTAAGTACTGAATACGACATTCATTGGGCAAGTAACATCTATTCCTAGGCTTTAATTCTTTTTTTATTGACTTTGACTGGAACATTAATAAAAAGCAATGGAATCCGGTAGGAGAATTTATTTAAAATAATAAATAGTGTTTCATAATTTTAAAGTATAGAGTAAATAGAGTAATTGACTAGATTACAATCTTTTCAAAAGGTGAGTATCAGGTACCCCCCCCTCCCCTTGGTACTGCAATAGTTAACTGTCTACGCTAAAATGTTAGCTTATTGTGTGCGAGGATTAATGAGACGGTTTTGATGCTTAGCTGATGACATAATGTAAAAGTTTCATGGCTAAAAATAAATAAATAAAACACTACTCTCTGTCCAAATATTTTAAGTCATTATGTTTTGGGTCAAGTTTTATTTGTTGTAATTACTGCCATTAGTGAACAGGTTATAGTTACTCCTCCTAGAAAAAATAGATAGCATTACTGTTTACCTGAAGCGCTTAATAACATCTTTATCCAATGTTTGTGGATTAGTGCTACACATATACTAGTTAGTTGTGTGTACATGTCGTACATTTCAAATGAATGAATAACTGTTGGCTATTAATCGCAAATGTGAGATGATAGATTCTTGTCAAATCCATCAGTTACCAGAACGCCTGAATTCGGCTTACTAAATTAATTCGTACAGTTTGTAAATCATAAATGGTTAATGGTAAAACTGAAATTTGTCTCTTTTTGCCTAATATAAATTCGGCAGCCGCAAAAAGTGACAGATCCCATCTGTCTTACAATAATTATTACCTATTTTAAGCGAATAATAGAACTGGAATAACAATGATAAAAACTTTCAAGTATTGATCCAGTTACGTGCAACTCTCTTTCAGGTAGTACAAAAACGATGTCTCTCCTTGAATGAAGTAGTACGTGTCTCTCAGGTAGTCGTACTAAATGTAAAATCTTCTAGGTTGTTTATGTTCTAAAGGTTCAAAAATGGCTCTGAGCACTATGGGACTTAATTTCTAAGGTCATCAGTCCCCTAGAACTTAGAACTACATAAACCTAACTAACCTACTGACGTCACACACTTTCATGCCCGAGGCAGGATTCGAACCTGCGACCGTAGTGGTCCCACGGTTCCAGACTGTTGCGCCTAGAACCGCTCGGATGTTCTAAAGATTCTACCCGACTGTTGGGTTCTTCTTCAGGTGGATAAAATCAGGTTCAGTGGAGCTGAGCAAGAAAGCTTTATAACTTGAATTTAACGCTCACTTCAGATATAAGTTGGTAACCTGATATTAACTTCTGAAATTATTTTTCATTTTTATATTACTATTTATTTTAATTTTGTTGTAATTTAACAAGTAAAGACGTTTTGAGTAAGATTTATGCTTGTGGTTGTAAACAATTTAGCAGTGATATAGACTGCGTGAATAATACTTTGCAAAAGTGTAATACCAGAAAATGGGCTTAGAACTCTTGTTTAGTAAATTCAATGTTTCACTACAAGCTAACAGAGAGGTCAATACAAGTTAATATATTTTATAGGACTACTCTCCTTGAATATTAGAACTACATCACTCTCAGTATGATATAATACATTACGTTCTACATCAACTAAACTCAGAGCATTGCATGTGTTGCATATGTGACCTGTGAGCTCTGAGTTGTAACATACTATTTACACCTTTCAGAACTATCATATCACTACTCTACAGAGAAGAAATCCTAGCCAAAAACTATGTCGATATACAGGGTGATTATAAGTAAAGTTAAACTTTCAAACCACTGTAGAAAAAACATCACTGATCAGAATGACGTGAAATTGCAATGGAATATTATCGGAGAAGTAGGAAAACGTATGGCAGTAGAAAAATAAATAGTTACAAAATGTAGCAATAGATGGTGTTGTAAGCATCATAAATTAATAATGGCCGACTATAAATAACAAATGAATCATACAACAACGAATAAGGTGTTCGTTTGATGTTAAACAAACTGTTCTACTCAGTGTGCATGGGTGTACAGGTGTGATACTGTTAGTTACGTAAGCCCATCCGCCGCGACAAGGTAATATTACATCCGATGGGAAAAATCGCTTTTTAATTTTCATGATGCCAAAAACTGCATAAAAAGCCTGTCACATCGGTTTTTAATTGTCCTGAGGCCAAAAAACACATAAAACCATCAATCAAAACCGAATTGGATTATTAATTTCCGTGTGACTGGCGCAAAACACTTTCAATATGCTGCCCACCGATTTCTGCAACAGGTTGAAATCGAGAAACAGCATATTTCACAACTGATCTAAGTGTTTCCGGGGTCAGTTCAGAATGTGTTGTGAAATGCTCTCCTTCAGTGCAGCTAAGTTTGCAGTCGGAACACTGAACACAACATCTTTCAGATAGCCCCACAGCCAGAAGTCATATGGATTAAGACCAGGTGATCGGGACGGCCAGGCTGTAGGGAAATGGCGGCTGATAATTCTAGTATGTCCGAAATGGCGCTTCAGCAGCTGCTTAACTGTATTTGCAATGTGCGGATGTGTGTCATCTTGCATAAAAATGAACACATCCACACTCAAAGCGATTACCAGTGGCGGTACGGGTAACAGGATCGCAAGCACCTGTCTCTTCAGAATAATATGGTCCTATGATAATTGATGCCGTAAACCCGCATCATCCATTAACCATTTCAGGATGAAGTGGTACTGGTTGATTTATATGTGGATTTTCCGTGGCCCATATTCGACAAATCTGTGTATTGACATATCCTGTCAGATGGGGCTTCGTTTGTCCACAAACTCTTCCACGGCCAATCATTGACCAGTTCGACGCGAGCAAGAAATTCTAAAGCAAAGGTCAACAGGAAGCTACTCGTGCACATGGGTAATTTTGTATGGATAGCATAGAAGGATGTTGTGAAATATGCTGTTTCTCGATTTCAACCTGTAGGATTTTACGCACGGTGCTGTGACGGTACGTCACATAAATGGACTTTTGCAGAAAGGAAAAGGAAGTTTTTGTTATGAGACTTGTGAATTATAAATTATTTCAAGACTGTGTACGTGTGCGCGATGTATAACAAATAGCAAAGAACGTAAGTTATTATTATCAAAACACAAATATCGATGTAACTAACAAAACACAGTTTTTGGTATAATCTCTGTATAACATAGGCCATGAAGATCAGAGACAATGCTTTGATTGAACTAGGTCTCCTCTTTTGTTTCGTCTAGCGGTAGGCCGCCATTGTAGTGCTGTTGATAATTAACGTAAGTTTTATCTGTATTTTGAAAAATATATAATAGAAATTGTCATTAGAAAGTGTGTATTATTGACTTAGTTGTCACCTCTCATGATTGCAACCATTAATTATAAATAACAAAATTTTTACAGAACTTCGCAGTGCCGGGAGTTCATCTCGCCTAGCAGGATTTAGTCGACCATTACGCTGACTGTATTATCTAATTAAAATATCATGTCATAATATTAAATGTAAATGCAAGAGACTTCTCAATTTTGATCATTCATTAATTTCAAAGTTAAAAAGAGTCAAAATACATTTGGTTTATTAATATTTAGAATACTGAGTGAGTTCAGTATGTTTCATTTTGGCCGCCTAACGGCAGACCAGATTCTCTCCAGTTTTGCCTTGCAAATAAATGAACCAAAATATTGAAAAGCATTACATTCCAAATTATCTCAGTTGTTGTTGTTGTGGTCTTCAGTCCTGAGACTGGTTTGATGCAGCTCTCCATGCTACTCTATCCTGTGCAAGCTTCTTCATCTCCCAGTACCAACTGCAACCTACATCCTTCTGAATCTGCTTGGTGTATTCGTCTCTTGGTCTCCCTCTACGATTTTTACCCTTCCCGCGGCCCACCAATACTAAATTGGAGATCCCTTGATGCCTCAGAACATTTCCTACCAACCGGTCCCTTCTACTTGTCAAGTTGTGCCACAAACTTCTCTTCTCCCCAATCCTATTCAACACCTCCTCATTAGTTATGTGATCTACCCATCTAATCTTCAGCATTCTTCTGTAGCACCACATTTCGAAAGCTTCTATTCTCTTCTTTTCTAAACTGTTTATCCTCCATGTTTCACTTCCATACATGGCTACACTCCATACAAATACTTTCAGAAATGACTTCCTGACACTTAAATCTATACTCGATGTTAACAAATTTCTCTTCTTCAGAAACGCTTTCCTTGCCATTGCCAGTCTACATTTTATATCCTCTCTACTTCGACCATAATCAGTTATTTTGCTCCCCAAATAGCAAAACTCCTTTACTACTTTAAGTGTCTCATTTCCTAATCTAATTCCCTCAGCATCACCCGACTTAATTCGACTACATTCCATTATCCTCGTTTTGCTTTTGTCGACGTCCATCTTATATCCCCCCTTCAAGACACTATCCATTCCGTTCAACTGCTCTTCCAAGTCCTTTGCTGTCTCTGACAGAATTACCATGTCATCGGCGAACCTCAAAGTTTTTATTTTTTCTCCATGGATTTTAATACCTACTCAGAATTTTTCTTTCGTTCCCTTCACTGCTTGCTCAATATACAGATTGAATAACATCGGGGAGAGGCTACAACCCTGTCTCACTCCCTTCCCAACCACTGCTTCCCTTTCATGCCCCTAAACTCTTATAACTGCCATTTGGTTTCTATACAAATTGTAAATAGCCTTTCGCTCCCTGTATTTTACCCCTGCCACCTTCAGAGTATGAAAGAGAGTATTCCAATCAACATTGTCATAAGCTTTCTCTAAGTCTACAAATGCAAGAAACGTAGTTTTTCCTTTCCTTAATCTAGCTTCTAAGATAAGGCGTAGGGTCAGTATTGCCTCACGTGTTCCAATATTTCTACGGAATCCAAACTGATATTCCCCAAGGTCAGCTTCTACCAGTTTTTCCATTCGTCTGTAAAGTATTCGCGTTAGTATTTTGAAGCTGTGGCTTATTAAACTGATTGTTCGGTAATTTTCACGTCTGTCAACATCTTCTTTCTTTGGGATTGGAATTATTATATTCTTCTTGAAGTCAGAGGGTATTTCGCAGGTCTCATACATCTTGCTCACCAGATGGTAGAGTTTTGTCAGGACTGGCTCTCCCAAAGGCGTCAGTAGTTCAAATGGAATGTTGTCAACTCCCGGGGCCTTGTTTCGACTCAGGTCTTTCAGTGCTCTGTCAAATTCTTCACGCAGTATCATATCTCCCATTTCGTCTTCATCTACCTCCTCTTCCATTTCCACAATATTGTCCTCAAGTACCTCGCCCCTGTATAGACCCCCTATATACTCCTTCCACTTTTCTGCTTTCCCTTCTTTGCTTAGAACTGGGTTTCCATCTGAGCTCTTCATATTCATACAAGTGGTTCTCTTTTCTGCAAAGGTCTCTTTAATTTTCCTGTAGGCACTATCTATCTTACCCCTAGTGGGATAAGCCTTTACGTCCTTACATTTATCCTCTAGCCATCCCTGCTTAGCCATTTTGCACTTCCTGTCGATATCATTTTTGAGACGCTTGTATACCTTTTTGCCTGCTTCATTTACTGCATTTTTATATTTTCTCCTTTCATCAATTAAATTCAATATTTCTTTTGTTACTCAAGGATTTCTACTAGCCCTCGTCTTTTTACCTACTTGATCCTCTGCTGCCTTCACTACTTCATCCCTCAAAGCTACCCATTCTTCTTCTACTGTATTTCTGTCCGACATTCCTGCCATTTGTTCCCTTAAGCTCTCCCTGAAAATCTGTACAACCTCTGATTTAGTCAGTTTATCCAGGTCCCATTTCCTTAAATTCCCACCTTTTTGCAGTTTCTTCAGTTTTAATCTACAGTTCATAACCAATAGATTACGGTCAGAGTCCACATCTGCCCCGGAAAATGTCTTACAATTTAAAACCTAGTTCCTAAATCTCTGTCTTACGATTATAAAATCTATCTTACAATTTAAAACCTAGTTCCTAAATCTCTGTCTTACCATTATATAATCTATCTGAAATCTGTCAGTATCTCCAGGCTTCTTCCATGTATACAACCTTCTCTTATAATTCTTGAACCAAATCTTAGCTATGACTAAGTTGTGCTCTGTGCAAAATTCTGCCAGGCGGGTTCCTCTTTCATTTCTTAGCCGCAATCCATATTCACCTACTACGCTACCTTCTCTCCCGTTTCCTACTACCGAATTCCTGTCATCCATGACTATTAAATTTTCGTCTCCCTTCACTATCTGAATAATTTCTTTTATTTCATCATACACTTCTTCAATTTCTTCGTCATTGCAGAGCTAGTTGGCATACAAACTTGTACTACTGTGGTAGGCGTGGGCTTCGTGTCTATCTTGGCCACAATAATGCATTCACTATGCTGTTTGTAGCAGCTTACCCGCATTCCTATTTTTTTATTCATTATTAAACCTACACCTGCATTACCCCTATTTGACTTTGTATTTATAATCCTGTATTCGCCTGACCAAAAGCCCTGTTCCTCCTTCCACCGAACTTCACTAATTCCCATTATATCTAACTTTAACCTTTCCATTTCCCTTTTTAAATTTTCTAACCCGCCTGCCCGGTTAAGGGATCTGACATTCCACGCTCCGATCCGTAGAACGCCAGTTTTCTTTCTCCTGATAACGACGTCCTCTTGAGTAGTCCCCGCCCGGAGATCCGAATGGGGGACTATATTACCTCCGGAATATTTTACCCAAGAGGACGCCATCATCATTAACCATACAGTAAAGCTGCATGCCCTCGGGAAAAATTACGGCTGTAGTTTCCCCTTGCTTTCAACCGTTCGCAGTAGCAGCACAGCAAGGCCATTTTGGTTAGTGTTTCAAGGCCAGATCAGTCAATCATCCAGACTGTTGCCCCTGCAACTACCGAAAAGGCTCTTCAGGAACCACACGTTTGTCTGGCCTCTCAACAGATACCCCTCCGTTGTGATTGCACCTACGGTACGGCTATCTGTATCGCTGAGGCACGCAAGCCTCCCCACCAACGGCAAGATGCATGGTTCATGGGGGGGATATCTCAGTTAATCTTTGTGTAATTTGGTACATAAATAACCAGTAGCCCCTGAAACTCATATTAATAATTACATTTTGCGTAAGAATACGCATATTTTCTTTTCTAAATAGCAGCGCTCACGCATACTATTTATTAGAAGGCGGTGAGTCACGCGCTGTGTTTAAAAAATATTATATCGTATGTACTTCGGGGCAGCCGATGTCCGTACGAGTGTTATCGCAGTATAAGTTAATTGAAAGTCTCATGCTAGCTCACAATATTTAAAGGCACCCCAACCAAAATCATAAAATGTATAATTATAAAAACAATAAAAAATATACACTTATACCGTGATAGTTCTCACGGGTATGTCCATTGTTCGGACAGTTCCCCGTGCATTACATGTTTTCACACCACCACTCGTCTCCTCCTGCAGCACTGTGGCCGTCGAATCGTTTCACCCCTCTACCAGGTTGCACACCAAAAGAATCCGTCTTTTCGAATGTCCGAATTAATTTCTCCAGACTCACGGCAATCATCGGACGAACACCTTTTTTCAAACCCTTCAATGTCCGGAACTTCTGCAGAGCGACGTGTGCCCAGTCAATAGTCTTGTAATACAGCTTTCCAAGCAGAGCGCGATCTTGCATTGAGACAGTCATGACGAACGTCGCAGACGCGAAAGGAGGAAAAGCCGCGTACCCGGCGTGTTTATACCAACTTCAATGGGTCATGCGCATTACAAGTGTTTTCATTTACATATTCTGACACATGCAGTTCCATCTATTGATCAATTTTCACACAATTTTTTTTTCTTCTGCCATACATTTTACCCCCTTCTCCGATAATATTCCGTTTAAAATTTGACGACGTTCTGACCTGTGGTGTCCTACAGAGTTTGACCTTAATTATAATCACCCTGTACATCCAGTCGTGCTGGTCACTACACGAAATTGGTGATCGAGTTGGCCACTGTTCTGCAGCTTGTAAGACGTATGCGTTGCCGGCGATGGGCGAGGCATGGCAGAGTCTCTGACCAGAGACTAGTATGTAGTTAGTTGTTGCTTGTCGCTAGTCGGCAGTTGTCTTGAGTAGTCTGCTGTAGACGACAGGAGTCGGCGAGTGCCTGCGCGTGTCGGCAGTCTGCTCTGATCGGGACTTCGGAGGATGAGTATTATTGTAGAAGGTAAAGAAGCAGCCTTTCGCATATCTAGTAATTAACTGTCATTAATTTCTTTAAAAAAACCTCAATAATAATTTTTATAATATAAAGTAATTTGTTTTTTCAAAAAAGGCATTCATTTCAATTTAAAGAATATTTCCAATGCGTTATCATTCCTTCCAAGAATAAAAAAAAAAATATAGCCCAGCATTGCACGAACCCGTGCCGAAAAATTTTTACGTAAGAGCAGATATATTCGCAGTTTTTATTGAGGTAAGAATTTTTCCTTTTTTTATTCAGAATACAGGGCCGAGGCACAGCGCTGCTGTCGTCATAAAATTTACCAGGTTACTGAATTTTTTTATTATTTCCGGGTTTAGGAACTGAATTTTGTGGTTACATTAAATGTGAATGCATTTCTGCACAGAGACTAAAAATGGGAGCCAATTTTGTTCAGATGTTACATTAAAATTAATTTTGTTCAGAGGTTACAATATATAAAATTAAATCATTTAATTATTATTTTGTGGGGAGGTTACACTTGGTTCATCACTTAAAATATTTTGTGGAGAGGTTACACTTGGCGACATCCGGCCAGGATCGTATTTCTTTGTGAATCTTCTGTTAAGTAGTCATATATCTGCTCTTATTTACTTAAACGTAGTTTGCATCTAGCGCAACGCATTTACTAATTTGTCACTCTTTCTTTCACAGATCATCGGCAATTTCTTGCTCTTTGTTGTAATTGCGTTTGTTGCATTTTTGCATTGTCCTTGTTTCATTTGTGCTTAATTTTGATTAGTGAAAATGCCGCGAAAAACTGTTAACAGTACATCGCGATGTCCAATGAGTGAAATAGCCAACTCGAATAATTTGACCGAAAATATTTGCGACACTCAGTGTAATGATGACAATCATCCATTTACAGACAATCAGTGGGTACCGACCGCTAGTAATGATTTTGATCCTAATGATGAACAAATAAATTCGATTGTGTCCTCTGTTAATTTAACGACACTTGATGACGCGGCGCGTTCCATTACAATGAACGCTGCCCAGTTTAACACACACGATTTGCAAAATTTGAATTGTGAACAGATAAATTTTTCTAACGAAAATGAACAATGTACTCAAAGTACGTCAGATTTATTTGATTCCGATTTAGTGACCAACAATGCACATCCGATTGGCAAACCTTTTCAAGAATTACAGAATGACCAAATGGTTACAGAAAACGTGACAAATGCAGATACACCAACACACTGCACAGAGAATAGAGTTGCTAATTTTGGCTCGGATCAAATTAAGGCATTGTTGTTACAAATTAATGAACATAATAAAAAACAAGACAACAATTTCAAACAACTTAGTGAAAGTTTTAAACAGTCGAATGATAAGCAAGACAGCAATCACCATCAACTTAGTGACAATTTCAAACAACTTAATGAAAAACAAGACAACCTTAATGAAAATTTTAAACAACTTAATGAACACAACAAACAACTTAGTGAACAGATTACAGCCATTGCCGCGCATTCTCTTGATACTAAAGAACAATTACGTGAGGAAATTAAGGCTTGTGCTAGGAAAAGTAGTGAAGAAATTAGATCTGTTGCTCAAGAATTAAGGAATACGCAAGCAGCTGCAACAGAATCACTTAGAAACGAAATTAGTGCAGTCGCTAAACAATGCTCTGAAAACACAACACAGTTACGCGAGGAGTTTAAATTAATGTCAGCAGAACTTTCGTGCACACTGGATGCAAAAGTAGACGCAAAATTTGAACAACAGAACAGCCAAATTGACGAACGTTTTAATCACCACCTACAGAACAGTGAAACGCGTTACTGTAAATTCATACAGGAACAAAATAAAGTAAAACGAGCAGTCATGGAAACAATTACCGCACAGAGCCAGGAAGATAAACGCAAATTGTTTACGAAAGCAAAAACATACGTAGACAACAATATCGCTACAGTACCAGACGAAATTAACATTATGAAACAGTTGAATACCGAATTGCGTGATGAAATTTCCGATCTTAAATCAAAAACAGATACACACACAGTAGACTTTCAGACAGTGACCGACAGACTTGAACAATTAGAACTAATACAGGATCCCGATTCCATCAAAGCAGACGTTAAAAAATTGAACGAAACCACACGTAAAATACAAAAACAAATTAATGCTTGTGACACTAAAAACGATGATCAGGCAAAATACTGACTGAAAAATATGATGAACTGGCCAGTCGTATTGATGTTATCGAAAGTAATAATGACAGCAAATCAGACGATACTTCACCGATTTCGTTTAATTAAACACCTGAATTCCAAAATTTACAGCAGACGATCAGTGAGATAGATTCGTCCAATAATACATTACGTAGAAAATTGTGAACTTTACAGCAAGAAGTGACAGAGATGAAAAATGTTTCAGTCAATAACACATCACAGCATACGGCACATTCCGAACATTTGTCACACTCACACAGCCAGTATAATTTAGGTAATTTACAGAGAGTACGTGAGTTAGATTCCGAACAGTCACAGACAAATAGATTCTCATACAATCCTGAACCTGTCCAAACATTCCGAGACGATAATTTTGATTACAAGCATTTTCTATCCGTGAGAAAATTTAAAGTATTTAAAAATGACAGAACACAGATTCACCCCTTGGATTGGATACAACAATTTAGCTTTGCTTTTCCATCGACTTGGCCAGTAACACATAAACTTGAATTTATTTGCAGTTTTTTGGATGGAGAACCGGCAACTCGTATGAGACCGATCGCGAGACAACGCTACTCTGTAGAAGAATTTCAGAATGCTTTTCTGTCAGCGTATTGGTCGAAGACGACACAGCGCGGAATCAAGGATCAGTTAATTAGTTTACCGAATTATGAGAACTCAAATTTTTTCACTGTCACGCAATTTTTTGAACACATGGTCCAACAAAACCAATACTTAAGTGAGCCATACAGTGAATCTGCACTTATCCAATTATGTATTTCTAAATTACCACGATCATTAAGATTATCAATTTTGACGGGTCAGCAGAAAGAAAATATTTCGGCATTCAGAGATCTGTTACAGCTTTTGGAAGTTCAGCAATCAGATTATCCCTTCATAAACCAAAATTTTTCACATCATAACCAAGGCCAAGCAACATACAGTAATTACGATCAGCCACGCTATTTAAATAGCAAAGGTAATAGACGGTTCAGGAACGACAACTACCAGAACTTTAATAACAGACAAAATTTTAGTTATCAGTATCATCAAAATTATCAGCAACAGGAACCACATTTTGGTAACAATAGAGGTTTTTCCCAACAACAGCAACAAAACCAACCGGTTAGCATACCTAACCAACAATGTAATGTACAAGGTCAACCAAGCTTTAATGTTTCGCCGCCTACAAGTATAGCGTCAGCTCCAACAAATAGTAACGCACAGCAGCAAGGGAATCAGTACGTACAGAAAACACACTATTTCAATTCCTATCGCAATGCACCGTATAGAAATGACTATCATGACAGACGTAAAAGTAATGAGCACAAGTTTCAGCGTACCTTTAATAACAGTCGGTCTTACCTACAGCAAAATCATCCGCAACAACATATTATCATGAATGAACCAGACAGTAGATATCATCCCGAACGTAATACGTCAGGAAGAAATAACAGAACAGTGCAAATAGTTGAAATGCCACAGCATCCTCCCGAAAATAATAGCACGTCAGATAGAATTTGACTAGATACAGTACAGGTTGCATCTTCTAGTAACGCAAGCAATACTTTTGACACAGAGAATCTCGTTCACGAAAATGTTATTACTTTTGACGACATCCGAGACACTCTTTTGCAGGAAAGACCAGTTGTTCAAAAAACCATTTCACACCCAGTCATCAAAGTAAAAATTGGATCATTGAAATTTTCAGCAGTAATCGATTCTGGATCTCCTATGTCAGTCATAAATGAGGAAACTTTCAACGAGTGTAACAAAGAGAATACTTATCCTACGTTACCATTAGGCAAAACGATAGTGAAAGAAGCAGAATCTGGTAAAGGAGTAGATGTTAAATTACAGACACATTTATCATTTTGTATTGCAGGTCATACAATTCACTCAAATTTTTGAATTGTTCCCTTATTGACGACAGACGTTATTTTAGGTACGAATTTTCTGGTACAACAAGACGCAATTATTGACTTTCAAAATTCCTATTTAATGTTAAAGGATGAAAATGTACAACTGGCTTTAGAACTTCAGCACTCTTTATCTGCAGAAGAACAAACAATTAATCGTACAGAGGTCATTTCCACATCACGTAACATAGACTGTCATTCCACATTTTTCACAGATACGTAAGTACACAACTATAATACTCCAGACGAAGCCGACTATGACGTTATACAGATGATTTCTGATAAAGTTAAACAGAGCAGTGCAAATACAGACGACGAATGCACGCAACTACGCAAAATTCTTTTACAGCAAGCTCCAGTTTTTGACAACGTTCCTGGTACTCTGTCCGGTTTTATGTATGAATTTCAAGTTAAACAGCCCGACACATTTAAAGCCAAACATTATCCCATTCCGTATATTCACAGAGAACAAGTTAAGAAAGAATTGCAAGCTATGCTTGACCAAGGAATTATTGAACCGGCAGTTAGTCCGTACATAAACCCGCTCCATTTTGTTAAGAAAAAGGATGGTTCACTTCGCCTCGTACTTGATTCGCGTTCATCAATGACATTATTATTAATGAAACCGATCGCCCACAGACACTAGAAGAACTTCTACAGAAATTTCATGGTACTGCTATTTATTCCACATTAGATTTGAAATCGGGATTTTGGCTAATTCAGTTCCATCTGGACTGCAGAAAGTACACGGCTTTTCTTTGTTTTGGTGACTGTTACCAATTTTGTAAATTACTGTTCAGTCTAACTATTTCTTCAGCAGCATTTATTCGCGGTTTGAATACAATACTTCCGACAGAACTTAAAGACAGAATCACAACGTATGTAGACGACATTCTTATTGCAGAAGGTAACTGGTCTGAACACAATCTGATTCTTGAACAACTGTTACGAACTTTTCGTGCAAAAGGACTCACAGTTAATGTCAGTAAATCGCACTTTAGTAAAACTTCTATAAAATTTCTTGGACATGTAATTTCAGCAGAGGACATTACGCCTGACCCGGAAAAACTTCAAGCTTTACGTGACATTACTGTTCCTACGACGAAGAAAGCACTATGCAGCTTTTTGGGTTTAATTAACTTTTTTCGTAAATTTATTCATTACTCTGCTTTAGACACCCCTAGATTATGTCAATTGACAGGTAAAAACACTATTTGGCCCTGGAATAAGCAAGCACATTCTGAATTTATGAAGCTGAAACATGCTTTGTTGAATGCACCACTTTTATCGCACCCAGATCTTACTAGAAATTTTTCCATTGCCACCGACAGTTCTAACACCGCTTTAGGCGTACATATTTTTCAGGAAATTGAAGAAGATGGTTGACAAGTAATTAAAAACATCGCCTTTGCGAGTCGCATTCTGTCACCTGCTGAACGCAATTATTCTGTTACAGAACTTGAAACACTATGTGTTGTATGGGCATTTACGAGATTTCGGCATTTTCTTTATGGAAGACATACGACCGCTTATACAGACCTTAGAGCGATACTGTTTTTATTTTCCGCTAAATTTACACACGACAGATTAAGCAGATGGAAACTTTATTTGCAGGAATTTAATTATACAATTGTTCACATTCCCGGCACACAAAATATTGTAGCAGACGCACTATCCCGTTCTCTCAGCAACAATCAGCAAGACATCGCAACCAACTTCTGCAAAGCAAATTTCAGCGTCATGTACATTCAACAAGTTGCATTTGAAAATTTCATTTCGTCGTCATTACAAGACATAGCACAAGAGCAGAGTAAAGACAACGTATGGAAAGAGATTAAACACCTTTGGCAAGATAGGAATAATGTTACCATTAGAAACCATTACACTGTACGCAATAATATTCTGTTTCGCCGCTCTCACCGTGACAGCAACAATTGGTTATTATGCATTCCTGACGAACTTGTTAACAAATTAATTTGGTATACTCATTTAAGTTACGCACATTACGGAGCCAGAAAATGTTTTCTTATACTGAGACAGAACTGTCATTTTACCAACATGGAGAAACGTATTCGACGAGTTTTAGCGTCATGCAAAATCTGCCAGAAAGCTAAGTCAGATACGACTTCACATATTCCTCCATTACATCCCATTGTACCTGTTAAATTGAGACACATGGCCGCTGTAGACATTTTTGGTCCGACTCCCAGAACTATTAGAGGTTTTTGCTACATCTTTTTCGCTGTTGAACTCACTTCAAAATTTGTTACCTTCACTCCGTTACGCAAAGCTACTGCTAAAACTGTTTCGAAAGCATTTGTAAAACATTTTCTGTTTCAAGTAGGGCATGTGTTGAAAGTAATTTCCGACAATGGACCACAGTTTCGATCTACTATATGGACACGTATGTTACGAGCTAGAAACATTTCTCCCATCTATATATCCAAGTACCATGCTTCTTCGAACCCTTGTGAACGATTAATGAAAGAAATTGGTAAACTATGTAGAATATACTGCCATAAAAGACATATTGGTTGGGACACACACATACTCTCATTCCAGGATGTAATTAATTCCATACCAAAAGAATCTACTATGCTATCTCCGTCTGTTATACTGAAAAATGTTGAACCACCTAGCAAAATTAAAGAATTAGTAACCTTTCCTACATCTCGTCGACTACGACACCATGAAATAATTGACATTGCGCTGAACAACATCAAACGTGCCGCAGAGCGCCGGAGAAGACAGCAAAAACAGGTTTGTACACGCCGTGACTTTCACATTGGACAGAAGATATTAGTACGTACACACTATTTATCCAACAGAGAAAAGAATAGATGCAGTAAATTTGAGCTTCTATATGCAGGTCCATATAGAATTCACAGCATTCCTCACCCCAATGTAGTACACGTCGGAACTTTGACAACCAGAAGAAGCAAGGGCAATCACCATGTCTCCAACTTCAAACCCTTTATTGAATGAACATACTTTATGATTTATCACTCTGTAATGCCATTTCCTTATTTTTTTTAATGAGCACTTATGCAATTATATTTATGTGATTACTTACTGATGATTATCGTATTTTTTCTTGGCAAGTGCCTGGCAAGGTAAAGTTACCAGGTCGCTCTTCTTGTCATTACACATCAGACCGTGCATATTTTTCCAGATGAACTTACACATTTTATGACCACTTATGCAATTATATTTATGTGACTACTTACTGACGATTATCGTATTTTTTCTTGGCAAGTGCCCAGCAAGGTATGGTTAGCAGGTCGCATTTATTGTCGTTACTTACATATTTTACGAACAATTATGTAATTCTATCTAGTGACATATTAATTTTATCAAATTCTCTCTCCATTAAAGTCTTCAATTCTCGCCTCTATTAACTACACAACATACAAGCTGAACACAAAGAAAGTCATTTCTTGTCGTTATATATCAGACCGTGTACATTTTCCATTTTTTATGTATGTATGATTGTTTTCCTGTTTTGTTTGTATGCACTATGATATATTTCAAATATAACAAACACCAGTTGACTTTAACATTTTGCCTTATGATATCTCAACATCGTGACTATTTTACATTTTTTTTGCTGCTACATTGTGATACTCTGTGTGCATTTTTGCACCTGCACACTGTCTGTGTTTTTGACATAATACGTTTTCCGTCATGCTATGCTGTATGCTCAATTATATCAGTAGAAACCAGTTTCTATTTAATGGGTATATGATTTAAATGCAAGACATTAATCTTTGTTCATCATTTTCAGAAAGAAATAACGTGTAAAAGAAATAAATTAAACAGAAATGGGAATTTCACCTTCGGAATGAACGAAAGAAGATGCAATACCTCGTCACGAAGAGTAAATGGATCAGAATTAACAAGTATTAACGAGAATATACTGTACACATCGTATGATAGCAGTCTTAACTAATTTTTTCTTTCAGAATACGAGGCGATTGATGCAGGCTGTCAGACAGAACTACACATCTTAGTTTTAGTGATGAAATATGCTATAAATAAGGAATAGTTGTATAATGAATAATGAAGTGACTTTTTTGCAGATGATAATGAATGATGATGAATAGTGATGCAGAATATTCTAATATGGATAATGAAGTTTTTCTTTACAGGTGATGATTATAATGGAGTTATGATGATATGGATAATGAAGTTTTTCTTTGCAGGTGATGATAGCAATGGTAATGAAGTTTTTCTTTGCAGGTGAAAATAATGATGAAGTTTATATATTTACTGTTAGTTAAGAAATGCTATGTAGTTATTTAGGTATTTGTTGCAGTTCGTTTTGACAGTATGTCTTATGTCGCATGGTATGATGACTGAAGGGTTTGGAAAGGACAGCTAGAGAACATATATATTTTATACACATTTCACTACCTGTTAATTCGAAGTTCACTACGTTTCAGCATAATATGCGTTTCTTCTTTCAGTTTAATAATCCATTTTGTATTTTTTGCAGGAGAAATTATTCACGAAATTAATACACTATAAGCAGTTAATCATTAAACCTGTTCTAGTACTTGCATTTTTTCTTACCCATTTGTGTGTGTCATTCATGAATGTGATCACATATACTCTACTTGTTTCATAACTTTGCTATAGCTGACTCATGACAAATGACGTTACACATCTTCATTTGCAGCAACAAGTCAAATGCAAATATTGTTATGCCCCAGTAATTAATTATCTATCCCAACGCAATGCATTGCTAGCACCAAAGAAAAATGTATTATTTGTCCCAAATAATGCTACCAGTTTAAGAGAGTTCTGAGTAATACTGAATGACGATTTCTAGTCACAGACATTGAATAATAGTTACAGTATGTTACATTTTCAATATGTCCTATGTCACTGGAATGATCAGTTCTGAGTAATATTGAATGATGCTTTGTAATAATGCATAAATACTATGCCAATAATTTCTGTAAATAATATTTTGTTATACTCTATAAATGCTATGCCAATAATTGACTCTCATTTTGAATGATAACTTCTGAATAATACTAAATAAGGTTTTATAAAAATATAAGAATACTTTGTAACTGGCCAATGAGTGCCAATAATTATTTTAAATATGTCGTATGTCACTTGAATGATGAAAAATGTTTTGTACTATTCAATACTTGCTATATGTTTTGTAACTGGCCAATGAGTGCCAATAATTATTTTAAATATGTCGTATGTCACTTGAATGATGAAAAATGTTTTGTACTATTCAATACTTGCTATATGTTTTGTAACTGGCCAATGAGTGCCAATAATTACTATTACTAAGTGAATTATGTTAATACTATGCCATTTATTAGCTCCTGTTTTGAATGATGACTTCTGATGTTTTGTAACTGGCCAATGAGTGCCAATGATTACTATAACGAAGTGAATTATGTTAATACTATGCCATTCATTAGCTCCTGTTTTGAATAATGGCTTCTGATGGTTTGTAACTGGCCAGTGAGTGCCAATGTTCACTGTAACCAGATAATTTATGAACATTATTCTGTAATACTTCATACATGGTACAGAAATGTTCAGTAACTGGGCGATGAGTGCCGCCAATTACTCAAATCAGTTGTTAGACTAGTGTAATTCTCAATGAAGACTAGTATGTGACTTAATGACTTTCACCTTCTGACCTAATTACCAGAAATTACTGCAATATCCATCGTCATGTCTATCCTCATGATCATGGAGCACTATATTTGGTTTTTGCACTAATTCTACGTTGGTGTACCTTACAAGAACATGGTGTTGACACGACATGCTGTCCACCACCTTGAGCAATGGAGATGTTATTATGGTCCCACTGTTTGGTATACCTAATGTACTACCAAAATGATAACATGGAATATTACTACGACATTTCAGTGTCTTGGCTACACTGATTAAAACTTCAAGGAAAAGAACTTCAGATTGTCTCCCTTGGTGTTGTGCTTCTGTAGAAAGATATGGACCTTCAGTGCAGCTGTGTGCAACCTAAAGTGCTACAACCATGATGCAATCCTTCCCTTTCCTATCCTAGTTCTTGTAAAATAGTAAAAAAAAGTATATACAGTGCATGTGCAATTCTGTCATTTTGTTAACATGATTTGTATTCATTGCATATACATTTTGTGATTTGCTGATATGTTCTGAACTACAGTGCGTGTGCACTTTTGTCATTTGTTAATATGATCTGTACTCATTGCCTATACATTTGTGATTTCCTGATATGTTCAGTACTACAGTGCGAGTGCACTTTATTTCATTTGTTAATATGATTTGTACTCATTGAGTATACATTTTGTCTTTGCTTGATATGTTCTGTACTCAGTGCATGTGCACTATATTTTATTTCATGTTCTGCACTTATATATATGTATATATTCTGTGATTGTAAACTTAGTTAATTAAGAAAAATTCGTTGCTCATGGCAAGTCCAATTGACTCACCATCGCTGCCAAATTTTTGCCCCCCCAGTGGAGGGTTATATAAGACGTATGCGTTGCCGGTGATGGGCGAGGCATGGCAGAGTCTCTGACCAGAGAGTAGTATGTAGTTAGTTGTTGCTTGTCGCTAGTCGGCAGTTGTCTTGAGTAGTCTGCTGTAGTCAACAGGAGTCGGCACATGCTTGCGCATGTCGGCAGTCTGCTCTGGTCGGGACTTTGGAGGATGAGTATTATTGTAGAAAGTAAAGAACCAGCCTTGCGCATATCTAGTAATGTATATTAACTGTCATTAATTTCTTTTAAAAAAAATGCCTCAATAATCATTTTTATAATATGAAGTAATTTTTTTTAAAAAAAAGCATTCATTTCAATTTAAAGAATATTTCCAATGCGTGATCATTCCTTCCAAGAATCAAAAAAAAATATAGCCCAGCATTGCACGAACCTGTGCCGAAAAATTTTTACGTAAGAGCAGATATATTCGCAGTTTTTATTGAGGTAAGAATTTTTCCTTTTTTTTATTCAGAATACAGGGCCGAGGCGCAGCGCTGCTGTCGTCATAAAATTTACCAGGTTACTGAATTTTTTATTATTTCCGGGTTTAGGAACTGAATTTTGTGGTTACATTAAATGTGAATGCATTTCGGCACAGAGACTAAATATGGGAGCCAATTTTGTTCAGAGATTACATTAAAATTAATTTTGTTCAGAGGTTACAATATATAAAATTAAATCATTTAATTATTATTTTGTGGGGAGGTTACAAGCTGTATAAAGTATATTCAGTTGCTTGTTTGTTAACTTAGCCAACTTTATTTTAGCCAACATGTACTTTGCGTAGATAAAGCTTTGTCAGGTACGTTTTGGTACATAACCCCATTTGGGTCTATAACATAATGTCAGCTGCCTGCTTTGAATCTTATTTTTAGCCACAGATGGTTTGTAACAATTTAGACATGGAAATACCAGATGGCCATTAATTTGAGAGTCCATAGTCATGTTTTAGGCCTTACCCTAAGTGCTTACGTATTTTGGCATTGGAAAGAGTGTAAGATAACTATAATGAGATTTTTGTTCGTGTTAATGATGATGCAGTATAGTGTTTATGCAATAACGTTTAAACAGAGAGAAAGAGAAAAAGAGAGAGGACGGGGAGAGAAATTTACTGATGAGGCAGAATTTTAGATGTTTACTTATTTTGATGATGGTAATTCTGTAATTTATATCCATTATGTAATTTTTGTTGCAGCTTCTGTTAGACACAGTGAGATTAAATTTAGTGATGAGGCAGAATTTTAGATCCTTGCATAATTTCGGTAAATTATGCAGGTTTGAAAAATCTGTAAGTTAAACCCATTATGAAGTTTTTTCTTGTTGTGTCCGTGCACATGCGAAATGATATGTCGTTATTTGACATCAACATTTTAGTGGTGTATAAAACAGAGATGCAAAATTTGAAGTGATTACGTATTTTTGATATGAGAAATATCGTGAAGTACATTCTATGTATTTTGATAAATAATGGAATACTTTCGAACATGGTTCAGAAATTAAAATCGTTGAGATAGTGGGTTCATACGTACATGCTGTTACATTTTAATGGATGGTAAAGCCCTGTGGTGCGATTGATCGTTTCGTTTTAATGGATTCTAAGCTATTGGGGTGCAATTAAGACAGCTAAATAGGTGTGTATATGTTTGTGTGTGTAAGTGGGTGTGTTGCTAAAAGGGTAGAATTTTTGCTGGCGAGGTATAAATTTCGCAAGTGATGCGCAGCTTGGCGTAATATTGTGTGTTGCAGAGCTTTCAGGGCTGTAGATGTACCTTCAGCCACGCTAAAACTTAAGATCCGTTGTTCAGAGCAAGAGATCTTGATCCATTCACATGCACCCAGAAATACCGGTATTTCAATCGTCCACCCATGATATTAGAGTGTGGTATTTATTACGTTCCAAGGATTTTAACATTGCTCAGAGTATTCTGTGGTACACAGAGTGTCGTTTTGTTCAGATTCTCATCTTTTGAGGTGTTGCACTCCACATAATTCCTCGTAGTATAGACATTTTTTGTCGTTGTCGCCATTGCTTATTGAGGTACTTATTTGTAGCCAGTAGTTATAGTAAAGTATTTTCGATTTATTCACGTCTCACAGTCATTCATATGGTTTGAACAAATTTTCAACTGTTCACGTGTGTTCTTATATTCTGAAGATAGACAATAGTGGATCTGTGAAGTTATCATTCGCATTGAGCTTCTAGTAGAATTATTATTAAAAAAAAGAGCTGCCACTACCAGAAATACTTTAAGTTTTGTATGCGTATTACAGCTAGTAAGGTAACTTAGGGTTGAGACTTTATGTTGTTATATTCCATGTTCTTTTCCTGAACAGCCATTAGGATTATTAGAGGGGGTTGCACAGCCTCATTGTACATGATCTGCCAAAGAGAGAGGGTGCAGTCACACTTGTAAAACATAGATCACGTTATGTAGTTTGAGGGTGTAAGCGTAATCTAGCATTCACCCTAGTATTTGTTTAAGCTCTCTTTTTTCTTTTTTCCTTTGCATTATGAAAGCATTTCTTTCTTCTGAATATTTAGGTCAGCGTTAATGATTGTTTTTGGGTCAAAATCTTGTGATAAAGAGGATCATTTTCAGCGGATTTTGCTGAAGTTACATCTTTTACTTTCTCGATTTATGTCCAAAATTTTAGTACAAGGCACTCACCTTACAAAAAATTTAAATATTGCCCATATATTAACTAATTAAGTACTTTTTACACAATTACAATTGGTAGTTTAAGGACAGCTGTTGAATATTTATAACTATTAAAGTGATGAGAAAATACTCTTGTTATTCAGTGTTTCTCAAAGGTAGTGGCAGATTTCAGTTGGGTATCACATGGAGACTCAAAGTCGGAATCTTATATTTTGTAATCGATGCAATCCTCTCTCAGGTTTTAATTCTGCTAGCGACATTTCCCTAGATTTCAGTCTTGTTTTCCATCTACCTAGAGGTGTCAATCGGATATAATATGTACGAATGCTTTGAAATTCTTGTCTGAAATACTCTTGGTAGTCTTACTGAATACTAAAAAAATAAAATCGCCAACATTGTTTTAGATAATATGCATCTTGTTTGTCAAGAATAACTGGCTGTCTTCATGTTGCCAGATTTATTTATATGTCTGCAATGTGAGAAGCAACTGATTTGTTAGGAGAGCTGTTTAATGAAATACATGATACTCGATCCATATAGCAGTACTCGTTTCTAATGAATGAAACGATACACTGCATCTTTTTTATATTGACCTACACTTTTGTACATGTTTTTCCTGTCACACAGATTAATTGTTGTTTAATATCATCTAAGGTAAATTAATTAGCGTCAGATGATAATGTTTACCAACTCATTCTCTATATAAAATTCGAATCTTCGGATACATGTACTTCAGTTCAGTCGGTATTGTACTTTCAAATCTAGGAAGACAAAAATTAATTTTAACAGCATAGAACAATAAAAGTACACTACAGAAAAACCAAGAAAATTTGGTGAAATTTCTCTGTTGTTCATCAGAAAAAATCTCCAACCTTCATAACATTTAGCACTCATTAGTCTAAGGATATAGTGATGAATGAATTAAAAATTTTTCTAAATTTGATTGTTTGTACATGGAGGCAACTAAAAATTAGATTACGTATATTTTGCATGAATTACAAGTTGCTGAATGTGCACAAAAATATTTTTTATACAGTGAATCAATATAATGAAAGACTAATTCCGTCAATTGTTTTATTTGCCTGCATGGAACATGGGACAGAGATTTTGGAACCAGGTTTTAAATTGTAAGACATTTCGAGGGGCAGATGTGGACTCTGACCACAATCTATTGGTTATGAGCTGTAGATTAAAACTGAAGAAACTTCAAAAAGGTGGGAATTTAAGGAGATGGGATCTGAACAAACTGATTAAACCAGAGGTTGTACAGAGTTTCATGGAGAGCATAAGGGAACAATTGTCACAAGTGGGGGAAAGAAATAAAGTAGAAGAAGAATGGGTAGCTCTGACGGATGAAGTAGTGAAGGCAGCAGAGGATCAAATAGGTAAAAAGACGAGGGCTGGTAGAAATCCTTGGGTAACAGTAGAATTATTGAATTTAATTGATGAAAGGAGAAAATATATGAGTGCAGTGAATGAAGCAGGCAAAAAGGAATGCAAACGTCTCAAAAATGAGATCGACAGGAAGTGCAAAATGGCTAAGCAGGGATGGCTAGAGGACAAATGTAAGGATGTAGAGGCTTATCACACTAGGGGTAAGATAGATACTGCCTACAGGAAAATTAAAGAGACCTTTGGAAAAAAGAGTACCACTTGTATGAATATGAAGTGCTCAGATGGAAACCCAGTTCTAAGCAAAGAAGGGAAAGCAGAAAAGTGGAAGGAGTATATTCAAGGTCTATACAAGGGCGATGTACTTGGGGACAATATTCAGGAAATGGAAGAGAATGTAGATGAATACGAAATGGAAGATACAATGCCACGTGAAGAGTTTGACAGAGCACTGAATGACCTGAGTCGAAACAAGGCCCCGGGAGTAGACAACATTCCATTAGAACTACTGACGGCCTTGGGAGAGCCAGTCCTGACAAAACTCTACCATCTGGTGAGCAAGATGTATGAGACAGGCGAAATACCCTCAGTCTTCAAGAAAAATATAATAATTCCAATCACAAAGAAAGCAGGTGTTGACAGATGTGAAAATTAACAAACAATCAGTTTAATAAGCCACAGCTGCAAAATACTACCGCGAATTCTTTACAGACGAATGGAAAAACTAGTAGAAGCCGACCTTGGCAAAGATCAGTTTGGATTCCATAGAAATATTGGAACACGTGAGGCAATAGTGACCTTGCGACTTTTCTTAGAAGAAAGATTAAGGAAAGGCAAACCTACGTTTCTAGCATTTGTAGACTTAGAGAAAGCTTTTGACAGTGTTGACTGGAATAAATGGTTCAAATGGCTCTGAGCACTATGGGACTTAACTTCTGAGGTCATCAGTCCCCTAGAACTTAAACTACTTAAACCTAACTAACCTAAGGACATCACACACATCCATGCCCGAAGCAGGATTCGAACCTGCGACCGTAGCGGTCACGCGGTTCCAAACTGAAGCGCTTAGAACTGCACGGCCACACCGGCCGGCTTTGACTGGAATACTCTCTTTCAAATTTTAGAGGTGGATGGGTAAAATACAGGGAGCGAAAGGCTATTTACAATTTGTACAGAAACCAGATGGCAGTTATAAGTGTCGAGGTACATGAAAGGGAGGCAGTGGTTGGGAAGGGAGTGAGACAGGGTTGTAGCCTCTTACCGATGTTATTCAATCTGTATATTGAGCAAGCAGTGAAGGAAACAAAAGAAAAATTCTGAGTAGGTATTAAAATCCATGGAGAAGAAATAAAAACTTCGAGGTTCGCCGATGACATTGTAATTCTGTCAGAGACAGCAAAGGAGTTGGAAGAGCAGTTGAATGGAATGGACAGTGTCTTGAAAGGAAGTTATAAGATGAACATCAACAAAAGCAAAACGAGGATAATGGAATGTAGTCGAATTAAGTCGGGTGATGCTGAGGGAATTAGATTAGGAAATGAGACACTTAAAGTAGCAAAGGAGTTTTGCTATTTGGGTAGAAAAATAAGTGACGATGGTCGAAGTAGAGAGGATATAAAACGTAGACTGGCAATGGCAAGGAAAGCGTTTCTGAAGAAGAGAAATTTGTTAACATCGAGTATAGATTTAGGTGTCAGGTAGTCGTTTCCGAAGGTATTTGTATGGAGTGTAGCCATGTATGGAAGTGAAACATGGACGATAAATAGTTTGGACAAGAAGACAATAGAAGCTTTCGAAATGTGGTGCTACAGAAGAATGCTGAAGATTAGATGGGTGTATCACATAACTGTTGAGGAGGTATTGAATAGAATTGGGGAGAAGAGGAGTTTGTGGCACAACTTGACAAGAAGAAGGGACCGGTTGGTAGGACATGTTCTAAGGCATCAAGGGATCACAAATGTAGCATTGGAGGGCAGTGTGGAGTGTAAAAATCATAGAGGGAGACCAAGAGATGAATACACTAAGGAGATTCATAAGGACGTAGGCTGCAGTAAGTACTGGGAGATGAAGGCGCTTGCACAGGATAGAGTAGCATGGAGAGCTGCATCAAACCAGTCTCAGGACTGAAGACCACAACAACAAGATCAGTTTTCACGAACCTCATGTGCTTGCCAGACAGCCATGGGTGCAGCAGCGGAAAACGTGGGAGGCTATCGAAAAAATTTAACCCCCTTACAGTCAGAACCGGGAATATGGCTACAGGTTACCTATGGTCCGGCTGCTAACTTTCCCAGCCTAGTGGAACGCGTGTGTTCCCCAGCCAGGATCAACACTTGACCTGGGTTTAACGATTAACTAAGGCAACCAAGAAACTACCGTCCTACTTCAGTGATTCGTTGAAGGAAAACAATATCCATGGGTACAAGGTGCCGATTTTATATTGCCTAGCCGCCATCGACCAGAGCTATTTTCCAACAACTTACCAGAGTAGCACTGTCAATAGGTTGTACAGTCATTTGCCCTCCCCCTCTCCCGCTCCACATCACCTCGTTCCCAATTGTTCAGTGATGTCCGAGATATATGACGTCGGTAGCCACCAGATAATCGAAACAGATAGTAAACATGGGAAGACACTGAGCAGTATTCACAATAAAGAAGACCGCAGCAAAGCCGGTCGAAACGTCGGGGGAATGTTGCTTTAGTGTTTTACATTGATGGGTCCTAATACCCAAAAATTGTGTTATTTTGTTCTGAATGACCCTGGCCATGGAAGCCTACAAACATGTATCGCAGGCCACATGGAGCCTAGGAATATATATCGTGAAGTGCAATTATTATACAAGCTTCATATATGCCAGTAGGAAGGTGCTACATATACAAGCATGGAACATTCCTGAGTATAGAAACTTCGCAAATGTAAAATATTTTAGGAACATTCTAGAAACAATTAATGCTAAATAAAAAGTTTTAGCTGATGGTTGAATTGGAAGCCTCGACTTTGAGGATGCCACTGACTGGTGCTATCTGCTACACCACAATGCATGCATCGCAGGTCGTGATATTGTTCCTTTGCCTGGAGAAGCAGTGTACCACTGTTTCAGATACAGCAATCTAGACTTCATCTTTTAATGGCCTCTGTATGGTGGCATTGGCGGAAACTAGGGTTTTGGGCATGTTGCATTAATCTGAAATCGGGTAGCATTTCAAAATTTCGGACGATTCAGATTCCGTAGCAGTAGTCTAATCATTAATAAACCTTTCCTGATTTCTTAAAAACCGATGACAAGGATAAATCCTACACAGCACGTTGTTGTGTAGACAGTTTTTGTTTGGAATGACATATAAGAAGAAATAATACGAATATGAGAAAGAATTTGTCTAATGGTTAGCATGACTTGCTACAGTAGTAGAGACTGAGTGCGAGGATAAAATGCGAAACCGCACGTTTTCACAACAGCACAGCACAGCTTTTTCTTTTACAACATCTATTTTAACAGAAAACCTTTACGTTGTCGTCTAAAAACTTATACAGCCTATGTCTATCAGAATGTTTACTAATGTATGGGTACGAGTAAAAATTTGAAGCCAGATTTTTAATAAATTTTAGATATTTTTTGTAACATTTTCCTTTCATGTATTACATACGATTTATGGATTATATACACACATCAAAAGAAGTTTTGCATCACATTGGTTCCCACAACTGTGGATATTGTATCACAGACACAGTCTCTTTGACTCTTCAGAGATGTCACTAAACTTGCCCAAACATGTAAACAACCACGCATGAGCAGCGCCTATTAGACGGAGGGGGTCCGACAACCGATCAGTTCCAGTCGTTCCATCAGGAAGGAGGAACACGGCTCGTGTTGTCTGTAGTTCAACCTTGCATAGACGGTTAATACCGTGGTTCGATCGCGTCCGCACTGATACTTTGTGTCAGGAAGGGCTCTCAACAAGGGAAGTGACCAGGCGTCTCGGAGTGAACCAAAGCTATGTTGTTCGGACATGGAGGAGATACAGAGAGGCAGGAACTACCGATGACATGCCTCACATCGGCCGCCCAAGGGCTACTACTGCAGTGGATGACCACTACCTAGGAATTATGGGTCGGAGGAACCCTGACAGCAACGCCACCATGTTTTTCGTGCAGCCTCAGGATGTGGTGTTACGACTCAAACTGTGCGCAATAGGCTGCATGACGAGCAACGTGACTCCCAACGTCCATGGCGAGGTCCATCTTTGAAAACACTACACCATGCAGCGTGGGACAGACGGGCCCCACAACATGGTGAAGGGACTGCTCAGGATTGGCATCACATTCTCTTCGCCGATGAGTGTCGCATGTGACTTCAACCAGACTATCGTTGCAGACGTGTTTGGAGGCAACCCTCTCTGGCTGAATGCCTTAGACACTGTCCAGCGAGTGCAGCGAGGTGGAGGTTTCCTGCTGTTTTTGGGTGGCATTATGTGGGGCCGACGTACGCAGCTGGTGGTCATGGAAGGTGTCGTAACGACTATGCGATACGTGAATGCCATCCTCCAAGTGATAGTGCGACCATATCGGCAGCTTATTGGCGAGGCATTCGTATTTATAGACGTCAATTCGCGCCCCTATCTTGGGATTGACTTCCTTCAGGATAACGATGTCGCTCGACTAGAGTGGCCAGCATGTTCTCCAGGCGTGAACCCTATCGAACATGGCTGGAATAGATTGAAAAATTGTTTAGGTACGACGTTACCCACCAACCACTCCGAGGGATCTACGCTGAATCGCCGTTGAGGAGAGTGACAATCTGGACCAACAGTGCCTTGATGAACTTGTGGATAGAATGCCCCGACGAATACAGGCATGCATCAATGCAAGAAGACGTGCTACTGGGTATTAGAGGTACCAGTGTGTACAGAAATCTGGACCACCACCTCTGAATGTCTCGCTGTATGGTGGTTTTCATGAGCAATAAAAAGGGTGGAAATGATGTATTTGTTGATCTCTATTCCAATTTTCTTATATGTTGTACCACCATACAGCAAGACATTCAGAGGTGGTGGTCCAGACCGCAGTACTTATCGGTATCTCTAATACCCAGCAGTACGTTCTCTTACATTGATGCAAAACTATTTTAGATGTGTGTACGTATTAAAAACATATAACCTATGTCTGTATAAATGATCATTAGAGTATCGCGTAACAATTTAGAGTAAATCACTTAAGAACTTTTCTCGAATTTTGGAACTGACGTTCAACAACGACTTGTTTTTGTAATGTAGTATAGATATGTATTAGAAAAGTAATTTATTTCAAGAACATTCCAAAAACGTTGAGTGCTAAACAGGAATAAACTGGTGGTTGTCGGGTTTGAAGTGGCTGCACGTGCATGCCAACCAGCAATGCTCTGACGTAACTTTCCGCAGTATTATGTTTAAGTATTGATTGGGTGAGGGGGGGCGGGGTGAGGGGAGGTCGTGGTGACAGAGGTAGTAGTAGCGAGCGTTGGAACGTAAGAATATGGCGAATTAATTGGGTTTCTCAACGTTATAACTCTTTGCATGTTCCACTGTGACTATGGCCATTGTCCCTATTAAAGTTACTGTTCCACATTCTTATCTCTACGATCTCTTTGATGACATGGTTCCATTAGCATTATGCAGGGTCAAGATAGTTGTTTCATCGAACACTATAATTTTATGTTTTCTCCTTCAGCTGTGCTCTGTACATCACAGTACAAAGTGACAATTGATTTTTGATGTTGAAAATTTACATAAAGAGAAAGCACGTCTGGAATTATTAGCAACAGGTGCTTCAGCTCGGGAAATTTGGTGGCTGAAGTTATACGGTGTACAAAAAGTGAAGAGAAAAGATAAACAGATGCAAGATTATGCGATGTCTTCTGTGAAGACCGTGAGATGTACATCGTACGATTTCATTATTTTGAAAATAGTTTCCCCAAATTGTGACACAAAGATGATTGTGTTATTTCAAATAATTTAATGGCTCTCCATTCAACGAAATGAGCAGCAGATTCCACGAGTCTCACAGCGCTCTCAGTGGCTGTATCGAGAGCAGCAAAAGTTGCCATATCTCTGTGCCTCCACTAAAGAGAAATTTTAACACTAGTCAATCTAAAGAAGCTCTAAAATTAATACCTATAAATTTTACATCAGAAATGCATAAAAGGCGACTTACATATACATTTATTACCTCGAAAGTATGAAGAAGTGCACTAAAACTAAATATTGTAGTGAATACTTTATTATTTTGTCGAAGTGAAGAAATTACTATTTTGGAGAGCCTTTATTGAAAGTATTGCAAAGTATTTCTTCACACATTGAGTCTGCGTCATTAAAAGGAAGTTTCACGTAGTATGTGCGAACTGACAGCTTGAGGTAAGACGTTGGCTTTTTATTTTTGAAACAAATGTCCTGGGCCAAGTCGTTAACTGTGTGTGTGTGTGTGTGTGTGTGTGTGTTGCCTCCAGTTATTGATTCAGCATCTGTATATATATATACATATATGTTTCGTATCCAAGGAAACATAAAAATGCTTGATAAAGTTTTATTATATGTCCACTTAGCAACAAATAATCCTAAGTTAATAATGAGCATCAAAACGAATAAAGGGATTTTTATTTTAAATTTGTGGTGAGCTTCTATGGGACCAAACTTCTGAGGTCAACGGTCCATAGACTTACACACCACCTAATCTAACTTAATCTAACTTAGGTTAAGGACAACACACACACCTATCCCGAGGGAGGACTCGAACCTCCGTGGGGGGTAGCCGCGCGGATCGTGGCAAGACGCCCTAGACCGGGCGTCTACCCGGTGAGGCTATACTGGGATTGGTGAACACAGAATTATCGTAGCGAGACTGCATATTGTAACCCCAAATCCTCCAAAAACATACCAAGAATATACCTATTCAAAAAATCAGATAAAAATTCAATTGGCGCCTTCCCGAGAGACAATCTCCATTCCTTCCAAATTAACAATGTAAGTGTAGACCAGATGGGGCTTGAATTCAAAGAAATAGTATCGGCAGCATTTGAGAGATTTATACCAAATAAATTAACAAACCACGAAGCTGATCCTCCTTGGTACACAAAACGAGTCAGAACACTGTTGCAGAAACAACGAACTAAACATGCCAAATTTAAACAGACGCAAAATCTCCGAGATTCGCGAACTGCCACAGAAGCTCGAAATTTAGCGTTGACATCGATGCGAGATGCTTGTAGTAGTTTCCACAACGAAACTTTGTCTAGAAACCTGTCGGAGAATCCAAAGAGATTCTGGTCACACGTGAGGTACACTAGCGGCAAGAGACAATCAATGCCTTCTCTGAGCGATAGCAATGGTGGTACTACCGAAGACAGTGCTGCCAAAGCAGAGTTACTAACCACAGCCTTCCGAAATGCCTTCACAAAAGAAGACGAAGTAAATATTCCAGAATTCGTATCAAGAACAGCTGCCAACATGAGTAACGTAGAAGTAAATACCCTCGGAGTAGTGAAGCAACTTAAATCACTTAATAAAAGCAACTCTTCGGGTCCAGACTGTATACCGCTTAGGTTCCTTACAGAGTGTGCTGATGCATTTTCTCCATACTCAACAATCATATACAACCGTTCGCTCGACGAAAGATCCGTGCGAAAAGATCGGAAACTTGCACAGGTCACACCAATTGTTGTTGTTGTGCTCTTCAGTCCTGAGACTGGTTTGATGCAGCTCTCCATGCTACTCTATCCTGTGCAAGCTTCTTCATCTCCCAATACTTACTGCAACCTACATGCTTCTGAATCTGCTTAGTTTATACATCTCTTGGTCTCCCTCTATGATTTTTACCCTCCACGCTGCCCTCCAGTGCTAAATTTGTGATCCTTTGATGCCTCAGAACATGTCCTACCAACCGGTGCCTTCTTCTTGTTAAGTTGTGCCACAAACTCCTCTTCTCCCCATTTCTATTCAATACCTCCTCATTAGTTATGTGAACTACCCATCTAATCTTCAGCATTCTTCTGTAGCATCACACTTCGATAGATTCTATGCTCTTCTTGTCCAAACTATTTATCGTCCATGTTTCACTGCCATACATAGCTACACTCCATACAAATACTTTCAGAAACGACATTCTGACACTTAAATCTATACTCGATGTTAACAAATTTCTCTTCTTCAGAAACGCTTTCCTTGCCATTGCCAGTCTACATTTTATATCCTCTCTACTGCGACCATCATCAGTAAAGCTGCATGCCCTCGGGAAAAATCATGGCTGTAGTTGCCCCTTGCTTTCAACCGTTGGCAGTACCAGCAGAGCAAGGCCGTTTTGGTTAGTGTTACAAGGCCAGATCAATCAATATCCAGACTGTTGCCCCTGCAACTACTGAAAAGGCTGCTGCCCCTCTTCAGGAACCACACGTTTGTCTGGCCTCTCAACACATACCCCTCCGTTGTGGCTGCACCTACGGTACGGCCATCTGTATCGCTGAGGCACGCAAGCCTCCCCACCAACGGCAAGCTCCATGGTTCATGGGGGGAACTCAAGAAAGATAGTGGGGGAAATCCACTAAATTACAGGCCCATATCATTAACGTCGATATGCTGTAGGATTTTGGAACATATATTCTGTTCCATCATTATGAATTACCCCGAAGAAAACGGTCTATTGACACACAGTAAACACGGATATACAAAATATCATTCCTGTGAAACACAATTAGCTCTTTACTCTCACGAAGTGTTGTCTGCTATTGACAAGGGATTTCAGATTGATTTCGTATTTCTGGGTATCCGGAAGATTCTGACACTGTACCACACAAGCGGCTTGTAGTGAAATTGCGTGCTTATGGAATATCGTCTCAGTTATGTGACTGGATTCCTGATTTCCTTTCGCAAAGGTCACAGTTCGTAGTAACAAAAACAAAAGTGATTTCTGGCGTTCCCCAAGGTAATGTTATAGGCCCTTTGCTGTTTCTTATCTATATAAAGGACTTGGGAGACAATCTGAGCAGCCGTCTTAGGTTGTTTGCAGATGACGCTGTCGTTTATCGACTAAAAACGTCATCAGAAGATCAAAATAAATTGCAAAACGATTTAGAAAAGATATGTGTATGGTGCGAAAATTGGCAGGTGAACCTAAATAACAAACAGTGTGAGGTCATCCTCATGAGTACTAAAAGGAAATCAGTCAAATCTAAAGGCCGAAAATTCAACTAAACACCTAGGAATTACAATTACGAACAACTTAAATTGGAAGGAACACAAAGAAATATTGTGGGGAAGGCAACCAAAGACTGTTTTTCATTGACAGGACACTTAGAAAATGTAACAGATCTGCCTACGCTACGCATGTCGTCCTCTTTTAGAATATTATTCCGCGATGTGAGATCCTTACCAAATAGGACTGGCAGAGTACATCGAAAAAGTTCAAAGAAGGACAGCACGTTCTGTATTATAGTGAAATAGGCGAGAGAGTGACACAGAAATGATATAGGATTTGGGGTGAACATCATTAAAACAGAGTCGTTTTTCTTTGCAGTGGAATCTCCTCACGACATTCCCATCACCAACTTTCTCCTTCGAGTGCGAATATATTTTGTTGACACCGACCTACATAGGCAGAAGCAATAACCATGATAAAATAAGGGAAATCAGAGCTCGTAGGAAAGATATAAGTATTTGTTTTTTCCGCGCATTATACGAGATTGGAGTAATAGAGAATAATTGTGAAAGTCGTTCGATGAATCCTCTGCTGGGCACATAAATGTGATTTGCAGAGTATCCATGTAGATGCTGACGACGTACATGTACATGTATGTCGTACTTGTGCCGTTCTTAACAGGTGCGAAGAAGATCAACATTTCCAACATGTACTTCTTTGGTCAGATGAAGTGATCTTTAAACTTAATGGAACAATTAACTGTCATCATTGCGTGTACTGGGTCAGTGAGAACACATACATAGCAAAGTAAAGACATATTAATCTAGCAGGAGCATGAGTATAGTGCAGTCTGTTACTCTGTTCTCAGTCATGGTCGATGGTGTATTGCGGTTAAAGGAGGCCATTTTGAATATTTATCACCTTTAGTTGGAGCTTAAGATACACCAAAAACGTTGTACTGTATTTCTATATCCTTTAATTAAAGAGATACTCAGTTTCAGAAAGTGTATACATTATTTTGGGACATCCTGTATGTAAGCTATCAGTTAAGAGCTAAGGAATCTCTGTGAAATTGTAATAAGTCAGATTCGTTGAAACAAGAATCGCTTGTACGTATACTAATGATTTTGTACTGGAAACCCTATATTCACGTGCGATCACAACAGGGATCAATTTCAATGTAGGCTATGCTAACAGGCACATAAAGTATAGACCACATAGTGAAAATCAGACTAATCCTTCTTGCTTATATGGAGGCATAGTGCAGATGACGGGATCGTGTCGTGTGGACCCTACTGTTAGCCGGATTCGTATGCTACTACCTCAAAAAGATGTGTTGCAGATGACTCATATTTTGAATGTTGCCATTCACAAAGGAAACAATAATAGTGTAGGAGGTAGGTTCCATTTCGGTGGTCCTGTCAGAATTCCCATCAGAAATGACATGAATTCAAAATGACCATGACGAGAATATTCGGTAATTCTAAAGCAGGATAAGTAGAAGAAAAAAAAAGACCAATGCGTTTTTGTCTTTCTTCCTTCAATAAAATCATTTGGTCTGTCTGTAGAGACTAAAACTTGACTTCCAGCATCGTATTAACACCACGCCACGAAGCACTCACCAGCCCACTCACAAGTTACAGAGATATTAACTTCAAAAAAATGACAAGAGAAGGCCTGGCTGAAAAATAGCCGGAGACAGGACATACATCCAATGACAGCGTTTTTATACGAAGGCTGACAAATACTGGTTGTACAACTTTTTTCATTTACAGTTCTAGAAAATATGGAATATGTACACTTTATCTGTCCTTTCTTCTGGAAACAGCGTTTCACAGAGTTATTTTTTTGTTTATTAATTTCACTGCATAGAGTTATTTTCTTGTTTATTAATTTCACTGCATTATGAGTGCTTAGAAGATTTTGCATATTTTCTTAGCTCTGCAGTCAGCGGGTTATAATGTCGATTCACTCTTTTCTCACATTAATGTCAATATTTTACGGTTGAGAGCACTTTCGCTTCTTCGCCAAAGCCAAAAAAGCGATTACTAGGGAAGAGCTAATAATGAAGAGAAAGTTATATAGTATCGACCTTAGATACTGATGGTAATATGTTGCCAGGGTTTTTTCTCTAGTCAACCTAACAAATAAATGCACATACTTGATTGTATTTTACTATTTAATTATGTTGTTATTGTATTACAATAGAATGTTTATTATATTATAGTTTTTGCTTTGTTAATTTAGTTGAAATACATACATAAGTACGAATGCAGCTATAGACAGAAATTTTATCCTGTCTTCTTCGATGTCGTTCGAGCTTTTACTTCCTCTTATGTAAAGAAACAGAACACAGTTACTAAAGATATAACCCGTCTTCCTTGACTGTGCTGCCATGGATATGATGTAAAATGAATCATGACGTTCCACAGTAATCTCATGCCAAAATAACAAAAAAATGTATAATATTCATGAACATTGGTTGCCAGATTTGTGTAGGGATATATCTGTATTCTTCTGAAACGTTGAGACTAATGTCCAAGGGGGGAAGGTGGGGGCGCATAAAATTTTATTAAGTAGCAAGTATGTTTTGCTTACGTTTGCAGATAGAGAATACTTTCGTTGTCGCAGTTTATGGAGACGATTTTTCTTGCCTCTGGAACAATAATTACGGTCGTCAGTGCTTCCTATTCCTATTATTACGTCTGCAAAATTTGTATAAATATAATTTCTTGTATTATTATCGATGCCATGAAAAACATGAAAATCACCTACCCTTTAAATCTCATTATTCTAGTTTCTTAGTTTATATTCTTTTTGATAAAACTTAGAGTCAGTTGCTTCACATAGAGTTTTCATTTCTGTTACACCCATTGTCTATGGTCGCTTTGGAAAAACCATATTCGCAAAGTCACTTTGCTCCTGGTTGCATCACTCCGTAGCATATACGTATTAGGTTATCTCCTATTCGTTCTGTGCCATAAATATTCTAAAGCAAGTGCAGAGCATACAGATTTATGGCAGTAATATTCGCTTGCAAAACGCTAACAAGCATTTCAATAATGAGGTTCTCGTGTGTTCATTGACCATAACTACTTTAACGTGTAATTGAATTCCGTTCGTTTCGTTCTGTTCAAGCACAGGAATAATATTCACTGCTAAAATCGAGTAAAGAATAGCCATGAAGGGCTAGAATCTAAATTTATGCGTCGTTTCTGGGAATTATTTCAGTAAGCAATGATTCGTGGTGTGTACCACTCCACAGTTTTAGAAAGGCGCACGCTGTTGCGTAAGCTGGTATGAACTTCTACTTACCGGAAGTGTTCATAAGCCAACTCTAATTTATTTAAAGGCTGATATTCGTCCAAGCGCTGTGTGTTAGTCGCTAGGCTTCATCAAGTCCCATTCAAATACAACATCGGCCAAAATGAAACTGGTCCGGATAATACAGGACATTCAGTGAAGGAGTCCGTGATTTCAAAATTAAATATCTCGAAAACTAAGACAGACGAGTAAAAGAAAAGGTACATTTACTGTGAAAGCCGAAAAACTTTTTCACATAAATTTTGAAAGCGTTGGAAAAGCTGCTAACAAATGCCGTTGTGCAGCTAGTACTGTATCAGAGTGCGTAATTTAACTAGCCCTCTGCAGGTAGTCTTCGAAATCACATCACAGTCTATTCGGAATGCTCACCACTTGGAGTATGGAGACGTCGCAAACGAAAAATGCAGTTTGTCATCACATCCTACAGTGTGTCAATGAATTCAGTTGGCACACAGATCGCCGATTCAATACGGTCCAGCGTGATGCGAAGGATCTGGCAGACACTGTCTTTCTATGCGTCCCACAAAAAGTAGTCAAAACGAGTCAGACGTGGCGAATATAGGCCAATCCATCCTTAGGCCAATACATTTGCAATAACCCAACGCAATTACTCTATTCCGAAAGTATTCAGAAAGCGAAATACCCGTTCTGTGTGATGTGGGCTTATCTAATCTTATGTGAACCGCTTGGTGTCTGGTCGGTCCTCCAAAGCTATCGGTGTGGCGACAAATTGCTCCAAAATTGCAACGTAGCGTTCACAAGCGATCATTTGTCATTCTGCGCTGCATACCGCAGCCCAAACAGTAACTGTGAGAATACACTGGTTTCGCTTCACACGAATGGGGATTTTCGGAACCCCACATCACCAGTTCTGTATAGTTACAACTCCATTCAGTTTGACGTGTGCTTCATCTGTGAACCAAATGCAGCCAACATGAAATCCTTCATTATCAACCAATGTCAGGGTCTGTTCGCAAAGGCAGCCCTCTGTGGCACAACTCGTACAAGTATGGTCTTGTGGCTTTGGATTTTAAATGGAAACTTGTGTAGGCTCCGTTTCCGTATTTTCTGCGTGCTGGAACGCTTGACACTAGTCGCTAAGTTGTGCTGACGGATTTCCTTGGATTTTCTTGAATAATTTCAGGATTTGTGGTGACAAAAATAATGGTTCAAATGGCTCTGAGCACTATGGGACTCTGAGGTCATTAGTCCCCTAGAACTTAGAACTAGTTAAACCTAACTTACCTAAGAACATCACACACATCCATGCCCGAGGCAGGATTCGAACCTGCGACCGTAGCGTTGTCACGGTTCCAGACTGGAGCACCTAAAACCGCATGGCCACTTCGGCCGGCTGTGGTGACATTTCCAGGGGTAACTATATATTGCTTGGGGCCAACGTCTCACGCTAGATCATCAGAAACGGTACCTGGCTGCTGCAATTTGGCTCGGAACTTGCGAATGGTTTTCGCATCAGATACTGTTGGGACATTTAGTAGTGTTTGAAAACTGCGCATTATTGCTGTAGGAGCGTGTACTAACTTGTGTTATTCCATTACCAGAAAGACACGTTGTTCAATGGAATAAATGACTTCAGCGTCTTTTGTCGGTAACCTCCCCTTACGTTTAACGGTGGAACTGATCGCTTTGCACACTGTTTATAGGCACTACGAATTGGGATTACAGCGCCATCCATTAACAGCTTTCGAACGATTTGGAATTCTCTGTATAAGGGTGGGAATCTTATTTGGTGATACAGCTAAGCTTGTGATACATTTAATTTCGTCTCTCGTGACCTTAGGAGTGATTCAAACAATTCGAGATACCGATCATAGTTGGCGCAAAATATGTTGTTCGTGGTGATCAAGCAGAATCACAGTTTTACACTGAGACACAAAACATTATGACCACCTGGTTAATAAGTTCTTTGCCCGTCTCGGGAACTCAATACATCACCGATTCTGCATGCAAGGATTCGACAGTTTATTGATAGGTTTCTGGAGGTATGACCCACCAGATGTCCACGCACAGGTAACGTAATATCCTCAAACAACGCTCCGTTTGCTTGTGTTCTAGATGATGGCACCTATAGCGATCCAAATAGGTTCCATTGGATACACATCCAGAGAATTTCGCGGCCAAGACATCAACGTGAGTACACTAGCGTGCTTCTCAAACCACTGTAGCAAGGTTCTGGCTTTGAGACACGGACGCCATCATCGGCGGGGAAGACAACTAGCATGAAGCAGCGCATGTGGTCCACAACTGTCAGCGTGTCTTCGGTTACCACCACAAGTCCGGTGCGAGCACAGCAGAATTTCTCCCATAGCATTATACTGCTCTAATCAGCCGGTGTCCTTGGCGTGGTCCACATTTCGAACCGCCTTTCACGTGGATGATGGCGTTTGTGGAGACGAACATCGACCTTGTGTAGCAAAAACGTGGTTCAGCCAACGAGGCCACACGTTTCCACTGATCCACGGTGTAATCTGGGCGATCCCGTGGCCATTGCAACAGTAACTGACGATGTCGTTGGTCCAGCATGCGAACAACAGGCGTCCTCTGCTGCGGAGCCTCACGTTCATCAACGGCGTGCTCCGAAAAATTTATGCATGCACCATCTTCGAGTTTTTTCTGCAGAAGTGCCACATGTCGCCACCTATCTTGCTTTACCGAGCGGGCACGCCTCCAAATGCCGCTTTCTGTGAAGAGCCGTGGACGTCCAACCACTTACCGGCCAGTGTCACTTTCACTATCGTTCTAGCACTTTCTATAGATGCTCACTAAAATACCACGTGAGTACTCGACCAGCTACGGCGTTTTAGAGATACTCGTTCACAGGCTCTGGGTAGTAATAATATTACCTTGGTCAAAGTCGCTTATATCAGCAGGTTTCACCATTGCGGCCCGTGATGATGATGTTTGGTTTGTGGGGCGCTCAACTGCGCGGTTATCAGCGCCCGTATAATTATCCAATCTTTGCTCAGTCCAATTTCGCCACTTTCCTGGATGATGATGAAATGATGAGGACAACACAAACACCCAGTCATCTCGAGGCAGGGAAAATCCCTGACCCCGCCGGGAATCGAGCCCGGGACCCCGTGCTCGGGAAGCGAGAACGCTACCGCGAGACCACGAACGGCGGACAAATTGCGGCCCGTGTCGTCGCTGGAATGGTTCGTCATCCGCCTTTGATCCACTTATATACTTTCCTTATGGGGTTATGTTACATCCAGCCTCGCGGAGAGCAGTGGTGATAACTTTTTGGCTTATCAGTGTATATTGCAGGTGTAGTGTAGCAGATGTTAAAGGACAGAATATAGTGCTCCAGCAATAATCTTGTTTGTGGACAGCGTATGCTGTTGCAGCAATTATTTTGTTTGTAATGAAATTCACACTTACTTTATTTCTCAAGTATACATTGATATTAAGTGAATAAGTCAAGTGTATTCTACTCACAAAACCTTACTGAGACTTAAGCGAATTGTATTTTCTTGATTACTTTATGATTAATACTCTGATGGCCATTAAAATTGCTACACCAAGAAGCAATGCAGATGAAGGACAGGTATTCATTGGACAAATATATTATACTCGAACTGACATGTGATTACATTTTCACGCAATTTGGGTGCATAGACCCTGCGAAATCAGTACCCAGGACAACCACCTCTGGCCGTAATAACGGCCTTGATACACCTGGGCATTGAGTCAAACAGAGCTTGGATGGCGTGTACAGGTACAGCTGTACCACAGTTCATCAAGAGTAGTGACTGGCGTATTGTGACGAACCAGTTGCTCGGCCACCATTGACCAGACGTTTTCAGTTGGTGAGAGATCTGGAGAATGTGCTGGCCACGGTAGCAGTCGAACATTTTGTGTATCCAGAAAGGCCCGTATAGCACCTGCAACATGCGGTCGTGAATTATCCTGCTGAAAGGTAGGGTTTCGCAGGGATCGAATGAAGGGTAGAGCCACGGGTCGTAACACATCTGAAATGTAACGTCCACAGACCAAGGTGCCGTCAATGCGAACAAGAGGTGACCGAGACGTGTAACCAATGGCACACCATACCATCACGCCGGGTGATACGCCAGAATGGCGATGACGAATACATGCTTCCAATGTGAGTTCACCGCGATGTCGCCAAACCCGGATGCGATCATCATGATGCTGTAAACAGAACCCGGATTCATCCGAAAAAATAACGTTTTGCCATTCGTGCACCAAGGTTCGTCGTTGAGTACACCATCGCAGGCCTGTTATACAGCGATAAGGGTAGCCGCAGCCATGGTCTCCGAGCTGATAGTCCATGCTGCTGCAAACGCCGTCGTTCGTGCAGATGGTTGTTGTCTTGCAAACGTCCCATCTGTTGACTCAGGGATCGAGACGTGGCTGCACGATCCGTTACAACCATGTGGATAAGATGCCTGTCTTCTCGACTGCTAGTGATACGAGGCCGTTGGGATCCAGCATGGCGTTTCTTATTACCCTCCTGAATCCACCGGTTCCATATTCTGCTAACAGTCATTGAATCTCGACCAACTCGAGCAGCAATGTCGCGATACGATAAACCGCAATCGCGATAGGCTACAATCCGATCTGTATCAAAGTGGGAAACGTGATGGTACGTATTTCTCCTCCTTACACGAGGCATCACAACAACGTTTCACTAGGCAACGCCGGTCAACTGTTGTTTGTGTATGAGAAATCGGTTGGAAACTTTCCTCATGTCAGCACGTTGTAGGTGTCGCCACCTGCGCCAACCTTTTGTGAATGATCTGAAGAGCTAATCATTTGCATATCACAGCATCTTCTTCCTGTCGGTTAAATTTCTCGTCTGTAGCACGTCATCTTCGTGGAGTAGCAATTTTAATGGCCAGTAGCGTATTACCTTGCTCAAACTCGCTTATACCAACAGATTTCACCATTGCGGCCCGAGTCGTCACTGGAATAATTCGTCATCCGCCTTTGATCCACTTATATACATTCCTTATGGGGTTATGTTTCCCCAACGCCACCAGGCGACATCCAGCCTCCCGGTGGGCAGTGGTGATAATTTTTTCGCTTATCAGTGGATACTGTTAGTGGAGTGTAGCAGATATTAAAGGACTGAATATAGTGCTACAGCAATAATATTGTTTGTGGACAGTGTATGGTGTTGCAGCAATAATTTTGTTTGTAATGAAATTCACACTTACTTTATTTCTTAATTATACACTTATGTAAAGTGAATAAGTCAAATGTATTCCACTCAAATAAACTTACAGAAACTTTAGCGAATTATATTTTCCTGATTACTTTATGATTAATATTTTTATCGTCTTCGCAAGTCTGTGAAAAAGTAAGGTTTCTGACGCATATTTATGAAGTGATCGTGCAGGTATAAATTCAAAAAATCATAGTTAACTTTTCAATTGTTATCTACTCTTAGTACATGCATAGAACTACGTGTAGTAAACATATTTTCAAACAACCTATCACCAGATTGGGTGGTACCACCAACTTAGGTATGACTGATCTAGTTTATCTTCAACGTGGAAACGATGGACAGTAAATGTACGAATGCGGTATCACCGAAAGAAAATAGGATAGATAGTAGCTACATCTCTAATGCAGTTCTAGAGGCGGCAAGAATGTTTCAGCACAGTCATGTTAGCGTTTACAAGGCTGCAAAAAGAGAACAACGTGCCTTGGAGCCTTTTATAATGGTTGCCGACAGGAAATCAAGACACTGCTGGGGCTGAAGAAATTAGGTCGCTCATTCACCTTAGAATCAGAAATACAACAATAACAAATTGAATACATGATTGCAAGCCAAGAGATGGCGTTACTGTCAAACAAATGGGGGTGATTGCATATTGCGAAGTGCAGCTCATCGGGAGACTTTTGTATTCATGGGGTGGGTTCCTGTTGTCATGTCCTAGTTCATGAACCACGGGCAACGTAAGAGTGGCCAAGTAAGTGGTCCTGATAGTCGGGATACCAGTTACTTCGGAATAAGGCTGGGCATCTCGGACATATTCTGAGTCGTGGTCATCTTTGCGCTCAGAAGGCAAAGACTACCAAACCCACCGGTTAGTCCCTCAACCGTTAGCGGTTAAACTCAATGGGACCCGGGGCAAGTAAGGCTAGCAACTTGCTTCCCTGGTACTTGAATATGATGTTGGCAACAATCAGATCAAAATGCCTCGGACCTTTGGAGGTGACGGAGTCACACCTCTAATTGACAAACCAGGGACTCCTAAGATACGACTCAGCAAACGAATGGTAACGAGATGGGGAGCTATTAATATCAATGGGGGCTACTTTGGGAAGAAGGCAGAGCTGGCAGAGACTGCAAGTAAGATGGGGTTGGACGTTTCAGCTGTTAGTGGCATTCGGGTAAGGGGTAAGAAAGAAGAGAAAGTGGGAGAATACAAGGTCTATCTGTCAGGGCTCAAAGCAGGAATGGGGTGTAGGGCTTTCCATCGGGAAAGAAATGGAAACCAGCGCAGTTGCAATAAGGTATGTAAACGAACGACTGATGTGGATAGATTTGACAGTGTGTACGAAGAAAATTAGGATTGTGTCAGTATATTCGCATTGTGAAGGGACAGATCAAGATAAGATGGATAGTTTTTATGACGCACTCAGTGATGTAGCTGTTAGAGTAAAGGACAAGGACAGTGTTCTGCTCATGGGTGATTTTAATGCCAGGATTGGAAATCGAACAGAAAGGAATGAAAAGGTTATGGGTAAATTTGGAGAGGATACGGAGGCCAACAGGAACGGGAAACAACTCTTGCATTTATGTGCCAGTATGGGCTTAGTATTCACAAACTCCTTTTTTAAACATAAGAACATTCACCAGTATACTTGGGAAGGCAGGGGAACCAGATCTGTCATTGACTATATCATAACAGATCAGGAATTCGGGAAGACTGTGAGGGACACACGTGTACTCAGGGGATTCTTTGATGATACTGATCACTATTTAATCTGCAGTGAAACTGGTATTCTGAGGCCAAAAGTGCAGGAGGTCAGGTCCATATGTTGGAGGATAAGAGTGGAGACACTTCAGGATGAGAAAATCAGGCACAAGTACATAACAGTGATCTCAGAAAGGTACCAGTTAGTTTAATGTAGTCAATTGCAGTCACTGGAAAATGAATGGGCAAGGTACAGGGACTCAGTACTAGAAGTGGCTAAAGAATGTCTTGGAACAGTAGTGTGTAAGGGTAGGTTGAAGCAAACAGCTTGGTGGGATGACACAGTCAAGGCAGCCTGTAAAAGGAAAAAGGAGGCGTATCAAAAATGGCTACATACTAGAACTCAGGTAGACAAAGAAAGTTATGTTGAAGAAAGAAACAAAGCCAAACAGATAATTGCAGCATACAAGAAGAAATCTTGGGAAGAATTTGGGAACTGGTTGGAGACGTAAGGTCAAGCTGCTGGAAAACCATTCTGGAGTGTAATTTGCAGCCTTCGAAAGGGATGTAAGAAGGAAATGACAAGTATTTTGGACAGGTCAGGAAAACTGCTAGTGAATCCTTTTGATGCCTTGGGCAGCGGGAGGGAATGCTTTGAAGAGTTGCTCAATGTAGGTGAAAATACGGTGAGTAGTGTTTCAGATTCCGATGTACAATGGGATAGGAATGATGATGGAAATAGGATCACATTTGAGGAAGTGGAGAAAATGGTCAATAGATTGCAGTGCAATGAAGGGGCTGGGGTGGATGAAATTAAGTCAGACCTCATCAAATACAGTGGAATGTCAGGTCTTAAATGGCTACGCAGGATAATTGAAATGGCGTGGGAGTTGGGACAGGTTCCATCAGACTGAACGAAAGCAGTAATCACACCAATCTTTAAACATGGAAACAGAAAAGATTATAACAACTATAGAGGTATTTCTTTAATCAGCGTTGTGGGTAAAATCTTCTCAGGTATTGTTGAAAGGAAAGTGCGAGTATTAGTTGAGGACAAATTGGATGAAAATCAGTGTGGGTTTAGGCCTCTTAGAGGTTGTCAGGACTAGATAATTAGCTTACGGCAAATAATGGAGAAGTGTAACGAGTGGAACAAGGAATTGTATCTATGCTTTATAGATCTAGAAAAGGCATATGACCGGGTTCCTAGGCGGAAGTTATTGTCTATTCTACGATTTTATCGAATAGAAGGCAAACTTTTGGAAGCAATTAAAGGTCTTTACATTGATAGTCAGGCAGTAGTTAGAATTGACGGTAAATTGAGTTATGGTTCAGAGTAGTTTCAGGGCTAAGACAAGGCTGTAACCTGTCTTCACTGTTGTTCATATTATTTATGGATCATATGTTGAAAACAATAGACTGGCTGGGTGAGATTAAGATATGTGAACACAAAATAAGCAGTCTTGCATATGCGGATGACTTAGTTGTGATGGCAGATTCGATTGAAAGTTTGCAAAGTAATATTTCAGAGCTACATCAGAAGTGTAAGGACTATGCTATGAAGATTAGCATCTCCAAAACGAAAGTAATGTTAGTGGGAAAGAGATATAAACGGATTGAGAGCCAAATAGGAGGAACAAAGTTAGAACAGGTGGACGGTTTCAAGTACTTTGGATGCATATTCTCACAGGATGGCAACATAGTGAAAGAACTGGAAGCGAGGTGTAGCAAAGCTAATGCAGTGAGCTCTCCGCTACGATCTACTCTCTTCTGCAAGAAGGAAGCCAGTACCAAGACTAAGTTATCTGTGCACCGTTCAATCTTTCGACCAACTTTGTTGTATGGGAGCGAAAGCTGGGTGGATTCAGGTTACCTTATCAATAAGGTTGAGGTTATGAAAATGAAAGTAGCTAGTATGATTGCAGGTACTAGTAGATGGGAACAATGGCAGGAGAGTGTCCACAATGAGGAAATCAAAGAAAAACTGGGAATGAACTCTATAGATGTAGCAGTCAGGACGAATAGGCGTAGATGGTGGGGTCATGTTACACGCATGGGAGAAGTAAGGTTACCCAAGAGAATCATGGGCTCAGCAGTAGGGGGTAGGAGGAGTCGGGGTAGACCAAGGTTAAGCATGATTTTGAATTAATAGGCTTAACATCAGAAGAGGCACCAATGTTAGTACTGAATAGGGGATCATGGAGGAATTTTATAAGGGGGACTATGCCCCAGACTGAACGCTGAAATGCATAATCAGTCTAAAATGACGATGATGATGATGATGATGATGCTGATGGAAAGAAAATTGTAAGCAAGAAATTGTAGTTTAACTTTAAACGTCGATATGGGATGACTTTTTGAGTGCCGGAAGATTTCTCCGAATACCAAGCTTGCATGGCCTATTCTGTTATGATCGACGATTGTTGTGACAAACTTTCACATGACATACAGAAACTTTGCTTGTCTCCTCTAAGGGACTTGGAAGATCATTTGTGGATAAAATGGGCTTCATGTTTGCCATCAAGTCCAATAAGGTTGTAACTGAGATAGGAAAGAAGTTAATATATGGATGTACCTACGCAGAACCGGGAGAAACTAAGGTTTTAGTATATGAAGATTGTAATTTCAACGTGGAGATTTTCTCTTCCCAGGGACTGGGTGTTGTGTTGTCCTCATCATTTTAAGTCCGCCCCCGTTAGCTGAGTGGTCAGCGTGGCGGAATTCCATACCAAGGGGCCCGGGTTCGATTCCCGGCTGGGGCAGGAGATGTTCTCCGCTCAAGGAATGGGTGTTGTGTTGTCTTCATCATCATTTCATCCCCATCTCTGACGCGCAAGTCACCCAATGTAGCGTCGAATGCAATAAGTACTAGCCCTCGGCGACCGAACTTCCCCGAGTGGGGGACTCTGCCCATAATGCCGTACCCTCAATTCCATTAAAAAAAAAAAAAGTTGTTCTGCTTGAATTTTAAAGCACCTTTTCTGACCTGATGGGGGCAGATGTGCTGCGAATTCCTGGACCCGGACATCCGCGTCCCCCCCCCTCCCCCCCATCCCCCCTCCCCCGAATCATCCCTGTGCCAAAACCAAACAGGGGGTGCAGACCGCAAGACTTCTGGCCGTTGACGATATTGAATTCGGATTACAAGCTGTTCGCCCGAATTCTTCGTGCTCGCTTCCTCACTATCGTCAAAGATGCCATTCACGCCGACCAAACATGTCTGGTAGGTGGCAGTAACATACACACGGCGTTAATCTCCTATAGAGATGTGGCGGCGCTCGTGTTGGCATGCCGCTTAGAAGGCGCCCTCGTGGCTGTTGACCTAGACCACGCATTTAACCGAGTTGAGCACCATTTCTTGCAGGCTCTCTTAGAGAAGATAGTACTGTCCCCAATATTGGTAGGTGTGGTTCTCCGTCTCATCCACGGAGCCCCTTCCACAGTTCTGGTCAATGGCTACCGCTCGCCACTGTTCACTATTGAGCGCTCAGTGCGACGAGGATGTCTCCTGTCAGCCTTTCTCTTCACTGTCGCCCTCGATCTTGCACTTCATGGTCTACGATAGCGTTTAGAGGGCATTCGCCTCCGCGATGTGCATTTTATATGTTGTGCCTATGCGGACGATGTAGTATTCATGGCGAGGTCGGCAGAAAATATATGCACAGCGATCGCGTGGCTTCAGTAACACGGAGAGGTTGCCTGGGGCCGTATCAACCTGTGAAAGTCGCAATACATGGGTTTGTGCAGAGGATTGCTTTTGAGTACGCCAGTGCCCATTACCAAAGTTCCGGCGATGAAGTGTTTGGGAATTACCCTTCCATGGGAACGTGCAGAGTACAGTAGTACCTACATGTCGCAGACCGCTTAATGTGATCCGCGCGCAAGTACGTCTCCATAACTTTCAAACACTTGACTTGATCATGCGGGTACATTTTGTAAACGTCTACCTAGCTCCGAAATTTAATCATTACACACACGTTCTCCCGATGACCGCTACGGTAGCTGCCACGGTCCAGGCGGCCTTCGGTCATTTCGTCAGCAAGGGTAGGGTGTTCAAGAACCGTTACGAGACGCTAACGTTGCCCACGCATGTAGGCGGCATTGGAATGATAAACGGTACAGCAGGGGGCGCGCTCTCTTCCTGCGGGCGATGCATCACCTACGTACTTCGGACAAGGACACCCTCCCTGGTACATTGATTCAGGAGCTGGTGCCTCAGTCCCTCCGTCAACCGATTCCTGTTAAACATATCACGCGAGCACTGTGTCACATTCGCACCTATCTGATAAACATGAGTTATCTGTTGGATGCCTTGCCGACCACGCGTGATCCTAGCGCCAAGGACTTCTACCGCTACTTTCAACGGTCGTTGCCTGCTAATGTGGTTGAACGCCGACATCCAGCAGGTGGCTGGAGGCAGGTGTGGAGTAACATACACTCCCCTTTTCTTCCTGCCACGGTCAGGGTGCTTAGGTATGTGATAACGACTGAATAATTGCTCACCCGACAACGTTTACACATGATACATCATCCCGAGGATCCTCTCTGTAGCAGATGCGCCGCTGCCGACACCGGCATGCACCGTTTCATTTGCGATACGGCTACCGACTGCTGACTCCTGACACGGCACATGTTGGCACTGTTGCTGCGACGGACGCCTCAGACCAAAGGGCCCACCGAACTGATCCATCCCAACTTCACTTACATCCCTGCAACTCGTCATAACGCCATGGTGTGGGTTAAGAGTGTGGAATTGTCACACTTTCTTAAGGAGGGCGTTGCATGGTTGTTAGATTACTATTATTATTTAACGATTAACTAAACGATTTTAAGGCGCGAAGCGTCGTATGGTACGCTCTTTGCGAATTACTTGGGGTCGTTGTTTATGCGCCCTCCAGGCCATTGGGGTGTACCGGGTGTGAGAAGAGACTGAGATATCGCACATGAAGGACTGATGAGAGACATCAACGGTAGTTATAGGGTGTTTAACCCTCGCTGAACGAGAAGACGACGCGGACATCCCGCTGTCTGGCTGCTGTCGACACCCCCGAGAGAAAAAATGATAGAACAAAAAGAAAAAGAATTACAAATAAAAACATAAGAACAAAATGAACAACAAATAAAATATAATAAAATATTGTACCCTTTCCTTTATCCTTTTTTTAATGAATTGTTCAGAGGCAAATTTAATTTTTGTTTGTGGGCGGAGCCTAAACTGGTGGCTCACGACCGTCCTAGTTAGCTTTAGGGTGAAAGTGGCGGTGGCACTAGCTTTGTTTTTGTTTTTAGGTTACATAGTTTTTCAGGGGTAGTATGGGTGATAGGGGGCAACGCCTGAAGTGGTAGAGGTCCAATTCTATAAAAATAAAACGTCGGAGAGAGCGTTTGCCTTATAAGCAAGAGATCCGGGATTCGAGTCCTGGTCGGGGTACATATTTTCAACTGTCCCCGTTGATATTTATCAACCCCTGTAAGCAGATAATAGTCTGTATTTCAATGTAATTTCAAGACTTTAGTAGGCTTTATTTTTGCTAACTGCAGTTGGACACCCCCATTCATAATTTTCAAAGCTTCCCACTGGAATGAAGGTTACAAAAGGGATTGCCTACCGAAAACCCAGGTTCATCTGCCTGAAATGGATCAGCAAAGAACTATTGTTAGAATGGTTTCAATTTTTTTCTTGAATCCAACAGAACAAGACATATGCTGTTGCTGAGGGATTCGCATAGATCACATTTTTCTGAACAAATATTTGAACTTGCTAGTGAAAGTGACATGTATTTAATTACAATTGTTTTCTCACACTACACACGTGCTCCATCCTCTGGACTGTGGTAATTACAAGGCGCTTAGAAATGCCTAGAGAGATGAGAGGTGAACTGCATAACTATACCGTAAAAATCCAGTAGAGAAACCAAATAAAAGAAACTTCCACACCATCTTTAAGATGCCGCTTGTAAAAGGTGTGTCCGATAAAAACAAAAGAATGTCTTCAAGTCTTGTGGAATGATACCCTTGGATGGAAATGCCATTCCATGAGAAAAGCTGGCGCCAACCGTGTTTAACGAGTATGCTGATTCGCAGGTACGCCTAAAAGTTCCAGACGCAAGCAGATCATCCAGTGCAGTGCAGGCAGGCAGTAAATCTAGCAACATCCATTTAATAGTATCCTGAGATCGCCAGCAGGAAATGTAAGAAGGAAAATCGCAAGAGTAAGAACTGTTGACACAAAGGCTAGGCTCATAAAGTAAGTCCATATAAACCAAGAGCTCTGGCACTAAGTAGTACAGGAACTAGCAGAAGGAAAGGAAATACTGTTTCGAATTCACATGGATGTTCTGGAACGAGGAAAACACTCGCCTCGATGTGTGTTCGGTTTATCGAACTGTGAAACACGCGTACCAGGTCGGTCTGAGGGATAGCGGCAATAGCGTTTGCAATGTACGGCTGTAGCTCTTACACAATGTGAGGATTATTCACCCTCCAGTTTAACTTACAGGTTAATGTCCCCACGGAGCATAATCAAGTGATCGACATGGTCAGGAGACTACACTGACCGTGCTGATTGTCTTCACCTCAACGAACACCTAAAGCACTCGTGACAAGATTGTCAAAGCGGTGTGTGCTGTCGTTCCGTCTTGTTGAAAACATCCACACAGTCGCTCATCTTCTGTGAATTGATTCACGTAAGGATTATACATTCTGGACATTCCAGCTAGCATTAACAGTTTGGTGCAAGAATAGTGCTACGATACAGACAGCAGACGTTGCTCACCGAACACCAGTTTAAAGATAAGATTATGCAATGCTTCTATCACAGATCTGAAGGGAATTTTCTGATACATAATGGAACATGTTCTGTGAGTTTACACGCCCTAATGCGCTGAATGAGGTATCTTCTGTAGAAATGAAAACTGAGGGGCTGAACGCCCGGATTTCACTTCGTCCAGAAGTGAACGGCAGAAGTCAACACGCGACAGGTCGTCTGGACGCCTCAACTCATGCAAAACAGTAAATATGTACAGATACAGATGCAGATCCTTTTTGACAGTGTTTTGACACAACTAATTCCCACTTTCATAGATGAACGGTGTTGAGATTTCGTCGAACTTGGTTCTAGGCTTTCCTTCACTCGACCGTGTTTCCGGTGCTCCAATTCTTGTGGGGTGGTTACGGTTTTCATTCGCTGCAGTGACCGTTTTGTGCCTTTATACTATTAGGTTTTATAATCCAGACTTTGCTGGAGATTCTACCAAGACACTTCCAATCTGACACTCTTGGGAAAACAGTTCCACACACTTTTTCCACGAAAAGTGCTTCGTATAACACTCGACAACAAAAAACGAACTGTTTTATAGTGAGAACCGTTTTTTGTTGCATTCAATTGGTCACAAAGCGCATCTGCTCTTTTCAATCACTCAAACGTAATGAATACAATGGAGTACAGGGGACACAGCATTCGGGATTTGCGCATGCGCTAAAATACACTCCTGGAAATTGAAATAAGAACACCGTGAATTCATTGTCCCAGGAAGGGGAAACTTTATTGACACATTCCTGGGGTCAGATACATCACATGATCACACTGACAGAACCACAAACACATAGACACAGGCAACAGAGTATGCACAATGTCGGCACTAGTACAGTGTATATCCACCTTTCGCAGCAATGCAGGCTGCTATTCTCCCATGGAGACGATCGTAGAGATGCTGGATGTAGTCCTGTGGAACGGCTTGCCATGCCATTTCCACCTGGCGCCTCAGTTGGACCAGCGTTCGTGCTGGACGTGCAGACCGCGTGAGACGACGCTTCATCCAGTTCCAAACATGCTCAATGGGGGACAGATCCGGAGATCTTGCTGGCCAGGGTAGTTGACTTACACCTTCTAGAGCACGTTGGGTGGCACGGGATACATGCGGACGTGCATTGTCCTGTTGGAACAGCAAGTTCCCTTGCCGGTCTAGGAATGGTAGAACGATGGGTTCGATGACGGTTTGGATGTACCGTGCACTATTCAGTGTCCCCTCGACGATCACCAGTGGTGTACGGCCAGTGTAGGAGATCGCTCCCCACACCATGATGCCGGGTGTTGGCCCTGTGTGCCTCGGTCGTATGCAGTCCTGATTGTGGCGCTCACCTGCACGGCGCCAAACACGCATACGACCATCATTGGCACCAAGGCAGAAGCGACTCTCATCGCTGAAGACGACACGTCTCCATTCGTCCCTCCATTCACGCCTGTCGCGACACCACTGGAGGCGGGCTGCACGATGTTGGGGCGTGAGCGGAAGACGGCCTAACGGTGTGCGGGACCGTAGCCCAGCTTCATGGAGACGGTTGCGAATGGTCCTCGCCGATACCCCAGGAGCAACAGTGTCCCTAATTTGCTGGGAAGTGGCGGTGCATCTGTGCGTCGCTGCGGTCCGGTCCCAGGTCGACAGGCACGTGCACCTTCCGCCGACCACTGGCGACAACATCGATGTACTGTGGAGACCTCACGCCCCACGTGTTGAGCAATTCGGCGGTACGTCCACCCGGCCTCCCGCATGCCCACTATACGCCCTCGCTCAAAGTCCGTCAACTGCACATACGGTTCACGTCCACGCTGTCGCGGCATGCTACCAGTGTTAAAGACTGCGATGGAGCTCCGTATGCCACGGCAAACTGGCTGACACTGACGGCGGCGGTGCACAAATGCTGCGCAGCTAGCGCCATTCGACGGCCAACACCGCGGTTCCTGATGTGTCCGCTGTGCCGTGCGTGTGATCATTGCTTGTACAGCCCTCTCGCAGTGTCCGGAGCAAGTATAGTAGGTCTGACACACCGGTGTCAATGTGTTCTTTTTTCCATTTCCAGGAGTGTATGACAGCAACTGATTCGTGCATCGAAATCACCATTTCAACAGTTTTCTATAATGGACACCCCTTCTGTACCTTAACAAGTGTTAATTCTGCATCAGTGTGACAAAAATTTTCTTCGGCCCTTCAATTTAGGAACAAAGATAAATGCAAAACACACCGGAATTTTCGTCGTGATATTGGGAGAGAAATGACATCACCAAGAATTTTAAATTACAGTATTAATTACAATCGCCAATATGGATAGCACCGAACACAGTACATAACGAACACCATTTATTAAAGAATACAAGTCATATGAATACAATGCAAAACATTTTGAGGGAAAGCAAAGTGAGGTATATGGCAATTACTGTCTTACAAGTCTGTGGATATGAATTTCATTATTGGGACTGAAGTCTGGGAGCGTGTGGTTCGTTGACAGGATCATGTGAAGGTTAACAGTAAGGATGTCTCAGCTGTGACTGATCGTTTGGAGCTAAATTCTTAATTACTTAAATTTCTTCTTATACAGAAGATTTCTTTCCGTTTCTTGCTTACATGTGTACTTTGTATCTACGACATTCCTTTATGACATGTTTAGCAGAAGTGGAGTCTGGCTTATGTAATCTTCAGCTATGTTCATATCATGTGTAGCTGCTATGGCGCTGCCTGTTTCACCATTAAACAATTTGCCACAGTCGATACAGGTGATTTTGGAAATATCTTTATTACTTAATGAATCTATTTTACCCTTGCTGTTGAGTGAGATACGACATGTTGTCCCTGAAATATAAAATTGAGCTACCAGTAAAGAACTGAAGAACTCACAGATATAATATGCATTAATTAACATTTATGTTACATTTCGCTCGTCCACGTCTCCCTCTGAATGTAGATGTTCTTTCTGTATGGATATCCGGGTAAGTTAATTAGCAAGAGTTACTCAGCCTCTATAAACTTTTGTAATAGAGTGAAGTTATGTACTGAAAACCAGCTCTTCGCTGACGTAAGTAAAACTGCTAAGAGCAAACTAATTTTTTCCTGCATTATTTCTAACGCCGCCTGCGCTGCTCTCATTAGATCATCATTCCCCTCTTACCTGTAAGAGACTGAGCAAAAAGCTTCCTCTTATCTCTGTTACCCATTCGCCTGCATGTACATCCTACCAACCTGGATTTAATTTTCGTGCTAAATTCAGACCTGTTCCCTGTTTCATTTGTCTGTTTTCCTGCATATCTCATTATTAATTCAGTTTTTAAATTGTTCACGCGTTAAAGCTCTAAAGTTCGCTGCCATACGTGGATACAGGTGACTTAGATTGTAGCATTTCCGTTTCACACGTAATGGAAACATGGTTTCAGAAACTCTACTAAAAAGTAACGAAGGTGTTTACTGTCTTCGGTCTTTTTGTAGTTCTTTTGTTGTCCTCAACTAACAAAGTGCGAAATCTCATCTGCTGGTTCAATGTAAAGGATGTTAGGATTAAGAAAATCTTACAGAGTTGGTCCCGAAGTTAAGTTCAGACGTTGACGGCGTGAAATTGTTAGTTCCCATGGGGTAACAATTCTGAGGGATCGCTTTAATTTGCTTCAATGTCTATGTGCTATTCGTCTCTGATCATTACAGTTTGCGAGCTGAGTCGAGGTGGGCAGCCCTTTGGACAAAGACTGGCTTCCCTCAATGTGTAAATAAATGTTTCTGAATTTGTAAACTTTTTGCCCCTACGAAGATGTGGTTTCTTTATTAACTGAAACCAGACACGCCTGCCATTCATATTACTAACTCTTGGATCTTGGACACACCGTAATTCACTTAGCATAGAAGTTTCGTGTTTGTTTTTTTATCACTGAAACCTTCCGTCTCTTCTTGGTGGAACAATTGCATATTCAGATATTAAAAGCAAATAAACTGAGTTCGTTCCCCTAACATTTGTTTATTTCTGATGGAACACGTAACAGTTAATGATAGTATTGTAAAACTATTAATAATGAACAATTGTCAATTAAACAAAGGTGTTATCTGTTCTCACGCTTAAAAAGTCTCATTGACTATTATTTTTCGGGAATAGTTAGACTAACACGTAATAATATACTTGATCACGTTTTTCTTAAATTTTCAATATACAGTTGTTTCGAGAGTGCCAAAAAAATGTTTGTTTGACTGTTTAGTTCTTTCTGTGGTGTTACAAAAACGAGGGCTCCGAAACTGCTGCATATGCGACGAGTACAAAATTCTTTCCTGAAATACAGTTCCCATACGAGAGCATCAGCAGACGTTTAACCTACTTTCCTTCAGGAAAAGAGATTGAGAAACACTTTTCCTGCAACTGACAGAGGATTCATAAGGCGTTCTGTGAGGCAGACGCAAGAAAGCAATAACCGCTTCAGGAGCCGCCTTGCAGACTAGAGTAAATACAATAAAGCCCGAGAAGCGGAAGACAGCCGAGAAGGGGCAACACACACTTAAACTGGTCCAGATGGGAGTACCCTGCTGTAAAATATTGTGGGACTAAATGAAATAAAGAAATGTCTGTGAAGAAACAATGATCACGAAAAACAAAACTTATTGTGGAACGTTCGCGGAACATTTTTACTAAATTCAACTACATATACCCACAAATTAAATCTCCATCAACCTCTCTACGTAGTCTGAAGGATACTGCAACGCACCTATCGGTTACTGCTAATGTAGTTGCTCTTCTGAACAGTATTCAATACGAGTAAACCAGTTGCGTCTTTACCTGGTTACTTAGGTATTTTGGCTACGTGGGGCCCTGTTTCAAAAAGAATGAGTCGATGTAGTCATAGGATCAAGCCGCGCGCTTCTGCTTTAATACTCTGCAGCTAATATGCTGCAAATAATAACCTGTAGCTGTGGTCCTGCAGTCAAATAGTCTGTGCATTGGTTACAACTGTGAGTTAATAAAATACACAGAAATATAATATAAAAATTAAATGTAGAATTTAATAACAAGGGTTACGTTTTAACGTCTGTAATTGATGTAAATGACAGAGAATTATGTTCAACATTTTTTACAATATCTCAAATAAACGGAAATTCTTCATACGGTATTCAGTTAAAATATAGGCAGAAAAAAAACCCGAGCAGAAGCCGGACAGTTACGTTGAGAGCATTACGAGAATGGTAGCAAAATCCCAAACTAAATAGTCATCAAAAGTATGCGAAAACGAAGTCTACTTTGTAATAACAATATACGAAATATTCACCAGCTGAATACAGTTTCGAGTTGAAGATGATGATTAACAAATTACCACACACAAAATGATAAGTATAAACTCACACTCTGCTCTTAGTTCCATAATACAAGCGGAAAATTAGAGAACATTCAAATCTGTCTAATAATAAAGTCCTTCGAGAATTTAAAGTTCTGTAGAGGCCATTCACTGCCCAGAATCTATCAGCCACACAACCGAATTAGGGACTTTTCATAGGCAGGTCTGTCTTCTTAAATCACAAACGTAAAACGGTTCCCTGCAAGATGTAACCAGAAAGTGTTCTCAAAAACAGTGCTCTCATAGCGGCAGTTAAACGCCCAGAATTTATCGCCAATAATCTGAATCACACATTTTACAGCAGGAAAGTGTGTCGTCTTGTAACACAAACATGAAAATGTCCTTAATCGCTTCCTTGAGCTCTTAACTGACGTAATTTGTTTGCTCTTAGTAGTTTTACTTACGTCAGTGAAGAGCTGATTTTCATTAGCTTGTAGGCCTAGTTTGCAGAATCCATTTAGATTCTTCCAGAGTAGGTCTTAGCTCTCATTCACCATTGTACACCAGCATGAAACATGTGTCATAATTGCGTAACAACAGGACTTCATCGTTATGTCTTATAAGCTATGCTTATCTGCCCGACGACCAGTTTCAGAAACGGAAAGGACATGCTGCTGTTTCCAGTTGTTTGGAATTCTTCGCTGTTACAGTATCATGCGATAAAGTGTTGCTAGATGAGGAGAAACTGCTTCCGTACAATTTATGTACTGTAGTGTAGATGTCATTCTACAAGTTTCAGTAGTCTACTATCCACTGAACGATGTTAGTTGATTTTCTCTCCGCAGTCACTTGTAGAGCGACATCTGTAATTGCGACATTCGCTTGACGATTATTAATTGGAAATGTAGCACATTGTTCCTTACCAAAAAATTACTAATGGCCTAATTCAGTGTGACGCGTCCGTGTGTGTCATTTCCCGTTTCGTTGCCTGTAGGATCATTCATAGAATGAACAGGACCTGAAAGTTGACAGTCAAATCGCAACTTTTGCTGCTGATTTATTTCTCGTATTCTAAATCTCATGTAAACTGCAAAAATATGTACTATACCAATCCATGCAATGTGAAGCCATTTTATTACAAGTCATTCCAAGAATCTCTTCAAAGCCCCATTCACGTGTCAATGCCTCCATCTAACAGTTAACGAAGTAGTTTGACAAAATTAGTTAATCTCCTGTCACCTAACAGAGATCGGTGAATGACAACGACGCTCTTAGAAATCAGTAATCTAAAATATTCTACTTTAATTAAGTCAGGTTCAACTAAAAAGAACCAGTGTGACAGCTCTCAGAAGCAGGGACTCCGTTTGATCTTGTAATTGTACAAGTATCTTCTCTTCTATTTGTATGTTATTGTCCCACTATGTCGGTCAATATTATGATCTTGATGATTTTTTTAAATTTTTGTATTCGGTGTACTTATACATCTGTTAAGTATTTTCTTATCCTACTGCTGAGTCAGATTTGTGTCCTATTTATTTATTAATGTTGTTTTTTGGTGTTAGAACAGTGTGTTCATATCCCCAGTAGACTGCAGATCCATGACTGATTTACCTTTGTTTGTATAATGTTATGCGGTCTATTTGGAGGCTCCTCTGATGGTCTTCCTGCAAAAGACGTTACAAATCTGCTCTTACTTGAAGGGAAATCCGATCAGAGTCGTTTGTCACAATTACAAATTTCAGTTCTGATTTTCTTTAATTTATTCTAAATCGCACACGCGCTGCTAATATAAATTCTGTACAGAGCAATCGATTTCTGAAAACATGACTGTCTTTGACACACGCATTAGGAGTCTATTAAGAAGCACGTTGGCGAGGCAGCTGCAGCAGCCAATAAGAAGTGACAATACGACATTGCATTTCCTGTGTTATTCTGGTTACGATGCAAAGTCCCTTTAGACATGCATGCATATCCAAAGGAACAGGCGCTGCGGCGACTGCAGACGTTATGAAATACAGTTCACGTATTTGCAGTTGCGAATATGGACAACCATCAACTGTAGAATGCAATGACGACAATGAATATTGTGCCGGACCGGGACTCTAACCCGAATTTCCTGCTTATCTGCCGGAACCTTGCAAGCGACTTTGATGTAACATGTCATATCTGTACGGGAACATGCATAATGGATGTACTAATACAAATCGTGGACGTATGGTTGATGTCATCTTGATGTTTGGATCTGGCCTTGAGTCGTGCACCGATAGCCAAATGGTAAGGCGACCGATCGCGATAAGTGGGAAATCAGGGTTCGAGTCCCGGTTCCGGCAGAAGTTTCCCTTGTTGCCATTCATTTCTAAAGCTGACGGTTGTCCATATTCGCAACTGCGAATACAATTAATGTAGTATGAAGCGAAGAGACCAAGTGTTTCTCAAGAAACGCCTAGCTTAAAAACACACAGAAACGGCGAGGCATGGTCTGGTGTGGCGAGACGCTGTTATGGTTGAGTAAGATTGAAGTGGAACTGAAGGCAGAGCCAGATGTTCATCTCAGATCTCGTGCTATAAATGTGTGCCTATGATCTGGTTCATGTCGCTAGACTTGGCTTAGTGGTATTTACAATATTTTCTAAACTTAGCTAAAACGTTGTTTGGTTAGACGGGTAAGTGCAGAATCAGGTTGAGATTAGCACGTACGGGTACTAGACCATTTGAATTCATCACATTCCTGCTTTATGAACTTTTTTTCAGTATCTTGTGACCCATATTGAATTATTCCCGTTTAAATATTTCACCTGTGATTCACATCTTTATTGGTGAGTTTCACTTGGCAATCGGCCTCGAGCTTTTTCACGTAACGATGTGGATTTCCTGTCCTCAGCTTAGAGACCGGTTTTCTGACCTGTAATTACAGTCAATATTCACATTTCAATACCGTAGTGACCGCATGGACGTCAGCAAAAAATGTGTCCGTGAGGGGATAAAATTCTATTTCTACCATTTCTCGTAATATAGTCTAAATACAGCCATACTAAGATTTTCATTATTTTTAGAGGACTTAAATCTTTCATACCGAAAGTAGGTTTTAATTTCTTTGCATTAGACATTGTTTTGTACTGTATGTTAACCAGGGACCAATAAACGACGGAGAGTCTCCGTCCCCGCCGCAGCCGCAGTGGTCCACAACCCCACGACGACTACTGCAGTCCACTTCACCCCTCCGCCGCCCCACACCGAACCCAGGGTTATTGCATTAGACATTACTACTTCATTTAACACATAAATGACCTATGCCGAAAGGATAATGTAATTTATATGTGATATTTCGCGAAGTGGCGTTATTATGGATAAGGACCTTCCAACAACACCATATTATGTTAGTCAAATAACTGACTACCTGAAATGGCTTGGAAGTTTTTTAATTCTCAATATATAATATATGCAGCCAAAAAGTTGACTGTGTACTTTATATATTGATAACTTATCCACGGTTGCTGCTGTCACCCATGTGTAAATTGTATTTTTTTAATACGTGTAATACAGCATGAGAACAAGACGATGTATCGACATAATACAGGGTTATTACAAATGATTGAAGCGATTTCACAGCTCTACAATAACTTTTATTATTTGAGATATTTTCACAATGCTTTGCACACACATACAAAAACTCAAAAAGTTTTTTTAGGCATTCACAAATGTTCGATATGTGCCTCTTTAGTGATTCGGCAGACATCAAGTCGATAATCAAGTTCCTCCCACACTCGGCGCAGCATGTCCCCATCAATGAGTTCGAAAGCATCCTTGATGCGAGCTCGCAGTTCTGGCACGTTTCTTGGTAGAGGAGGTTGAATCTTTCACATAACCCCACAGAAAGAAATCGCATGGGGTTAAGTCGGGAGAGCGTGGAGGCCATGACATGAATTGCTGATCATGATCTCCACCACGACCGATCCATCGGTTTTCCAATCTCCTGTTTAAGAAATGCCGAACATCATGATGGAAGTGCGGTGTCGGTCTCCAGTTGTGGCATGAGCCAATTTTCCAGCATGTCCAGATACACGTGTCCTGTAACGTTTTCTTCGCAGAAGAAAAAGGGGCCGTAAACTTTAAACCGTGAGATTGCACAAAACACGTTAACTTTTGGTGAATTGCGAATTTGCTGCACGAATGCGTGAGGATTCCCTACCGCCCAGATTCGCACATTGTGTCTGTTCACTTCACCATTAAGAAAAAATGTTGCTTCATCACTGAAAACAAGTTTCGCACTGAACGCATCCTCTTCCGTGAGCTGTTGCAACGGCGCCGAAAATTCAAAGCGTTTGACTTTGCCATCGGGTGTTAGGGCTTGTAGCAATTGTAAACGGTGAGGCTTCTGCTTTAGCCTTTTCCGTAAAATTTTCCAAACGGTCGGCTGTGGTACGTTTAGCTCCCTGCTTGCTTTATTCGTCGACATCCGCGGGCTACGCGTGAAACTTGCCCGCACGCGTTCAACCATTTCTTCGCTCACTGAAGGCCGACCCGTTGATTTCCCATTACAGAGGCATCCAGAAGCTTTAAACTGCGCATACCATCGCCGAATGGAGTTAGCAGTTGGTGGATCTTTGTTGAACTTCGTCCTGAAGTGTCGTTGCACTGTTAATGACTGACTTATGTGAGTGCATTTCAAGCACGACATACGCTTTCTCGGCTCCTGTCGCCATTTTGTCTCACTGCGCTCTCGAGGACTCTGGCGGCAGAAACCTGAAGTGCGGCTTCAGCCGAACAAAAATTTATGAGTTTTGGTTGGTTGGTTTTGGGGAAGGAGACCAGACAGCGTGGTCATCGGTCTCATCGGAGTAGGGAAGGATTGGGAAGGAAGTCGGCCGTGCCCTTTCAGAGGGACCATCCCGGCATTTGCCTGGAGTGATTTAGGGAAATCACGAAAAACCTAAATCAGGATGGCCGGACGCGGGATTTATGAGTTTTTCTACGTATCTGTAGTGTGTCGTGACCATATGTCAATGAATGGAGCTACAGTGAATTTATGAAATCGCTTCAATCATTTGTAATAGCCCTGTACTTACTAGGTACAGGACAGCATATTTTGGTGATAGTATCGAATTTCACTTTGAAAATCAATTTTCAGACTTTGGGCAAATGAAACAGTCCAAATAGCTTTTTTTTAGTTCAGTATCGTAAGTGTTGCGCTGAATGCAAATCCTCGTATCACAATGCTTTTCACAAACAAAACAATATCAGCTCACACATGAATTCTGTAGACCGGCACTAGTGACAGGCTGAGAGAGATTCTTGTAGATAGTTTTGTGCTCCCCATAGACTTCTTTGTAGACTTGCTTACCACCAAGGTCTTTTTATTCTTGTTGTTTGTGAATAGTGACTTCACAGCTACTAGGCTCCAGGAATTGAAGGCTTGACTTCTAGATGTCTCTTGTTGCTTCATTTTAGGCGTGGACAGGATTGCACTTACAAGGGGAGGCCACAACGTTTGGAAGGCGTATTTACTGTAAACTTCGTACACTCGTAGTACTGTACTCCATAAGGATATCGAAATGTGTAAGCACTAGCGTGTACTTCTCAGTGTTATTGAGAAAATCGCAAGATAATTTCGGTCGTCAAATATATACCTGTGCGTGGCCATTTTTACCATGAAGCGGCGGCAGCCGATACTTGTTCTGTGAATGCTGTAATTTATGACTGCAATTACCTGTCACCTTATTTATGTCACTTCAGTGTAAGCTAGCCATTTTCGTTATTGTTTTTGTGGAATAAAAAATAAGTGGTTAGCGTTCAAGCCCGGTAATTTCTGGATCGATGGATCGAGTCCCGCTCGTCAGTTTTTTTTTATTTCTAACACAGTCATTTTCTTTACTATTTATATTACAATCGATGTAATGGGGAAAATACGTGTAATCGGATGAGCTTTTATTAAATTTACAGTATTATTTGGCATTCTACAAATTTTTATTATCACAAGTAATATAATATTCGTAACTATAGACAACTAAACGACCAAACGCATAAAGTGATACTGAAAATGATTGCTTGTCCGTGATTTGTGAAATCCCTTACACCTGGAAGAAGCCCGAAACGTCTTGTTACTTCCAAGTTTTGCTATGTTTCCGCATACACAAGGTCTTTTGAGGTTTTCCGTGGAAAAACAAACCTCGTTAACATTTTCAAAAACCTCTCTTTAAGCTGATAATTTGAAAGCAAGCCATGCGCAACGCAGAATTTACTTAAATATCTACGCTGATAATTGGTCATGCAGTATCGACTGTATTTTAATATCGTCTTCATGAGAAGCAATTTCTCGCTCTCTTTCGATTAAATAGTTCAAATGGTTGAAATGGCTCTGAGCACTATGGGACTCAACTGCTGAGGTCATAAGTCCCCTAAAACTAAGAACTACTTAAACCTAACTAACCTAAGGACAACACACACATCCATGCCCGAGGCAGGATTCGAACCTGCGACCGTAGCGGTCGCACGGTTCCAGACTGTAGCGCCAGAACCGCTCGGCCACCAGCGGCCGGCTTCGATTAAATATGAACAATTTTTAAGACACGGGCAAGCATACATTATCAGTATTACTTTATGTGTTTGGTCGTTTACTAGTCGATAGTTTTGAATATTATATTATTTGTGACAGTAAAAATTTGCAGTCTGCCAAATAAGATTGTAAATTTTGAAAGTTCATCCGATTACACGTATTTTTCCCATTATATCAATTGTAATATAAATAGTAAAGAAAATTATTGTGTTGAGAATAGAAAAGAAACTGACGAACTGAACTCGAGGTAGCGATTACGGGGCTTGAACGGTAACCACCCGGCTGCCGCCGCTTCCTTGTAAAAATGGCCTCGCACAGGTATATGTTTGACGACAGAAATTATCTTGTGATTTTCTCAATAACGCTTGAGAAGTACACGCTACTGCTTACACATTTAGTTGTCCTCATGGAGTACTATGACTGTACGAAGTTTGCAGAAAATCCGCGTTCCAAACGTCGTGGCCTCCCATTATTAGAGAACGTTGGGAAGCATATGAAGCAAAAGAAGCAGAAGAATGCGGACTCTCCACACCCGCTTTCGGCGACTGATGTGTCTGTACAACAGGTGTGGTTGGCGGAGATTTATTCTGAGATTTGTTTGACGAGGTCTCGGACAAAGTTGAGAGAACGAATACAGCTTCCAGAATAATATCCGGACTGTGTGGGTATATCCCTCTTGCTTTAAACTCAGGTACAAGTTCATCACAGCCACGGATCTACTTCAATGGCTAAGAAATATATTCCCAAATGAAGCTACATTTAGTTTACGTTCTGGATGAGACAACCAGTACCTGTACTTCTGTACTACATCATGCAATACGTCTCAAAGGCTTTATAGACTGATTTATATAGCTTTTGCGATTGATGGCTGATGTTACCCAGGAGACAGCACAGAGTAATGTTTTGTCTCTCCGCTGCAGAAAAATACCACTATCAAGACGTGAAGAAGCTCCGTCCAAATAAGTTATGTTTTAGTTACATTTGTTTTGTACTGGGAAAAATGGTTCATCTACTGCTTAAAAATTTTGGTGATCGCGCTCCCCTTCGGCGTCATCACAACTTTTCTGCCGAAGGAAAATCCTCTGCACACACTGGTCGCAATATCTGCCCCTTGAATCCCTTGAACAAAATTTTGGGAGGAGTATAATGTCCTAAAGCGTTTACAATTTGATTCACTACTTGTATCAGTTTGATAAAGTAATTAATCAAAACGAAATTTATAATTTCGAATCCATTCTGGGCTTTAGGTTCAGCGTTCTGTGAGATTTCTAGGTGGCATTTCGGAAGCACTTCCATCCAACGGCGTCCTACTTGATTTGTATTTCCATTGAGTTGCTTTGACTATTAGGGTCTGGGATTTTGTTCTCTACACAGAAGGTGTGCACAGAACGTTTCGGAATATTGTTTGTGGCAGAAGTGCCTACATCTCTCATACGAAACTTCTACGACGTAATTCCTTTCTTACTCTGTATTTAAGAGTACAATATTGGCCTAATTTTATTTCAGCTATTTGCGAAGTGTCGGTCAAGGAATATGAACCGTTCTTGATGTTTCCTTCACTGACGTGCCATCTGATCCTCTGTCCAGTGTTATATTATATTCCATCAATTAAGTTCAATTTACATACTTCACGAATATTACAATTTGTCAAAAAAGCAGTGCTAAGGCTGCCTATATTCAAACTAGAGACAATTTAACCGGGAGCCAGGAATGGCGGATCGCCAAGTAGTACACTACTCTCCAGTCACATTGATGCGATCACCTGTCAAAAGCCGGATTAACGACCTATTGCAACACAGACCACTACAGGAAGTGTATGAATAGAGTCAGTGAGGTTCTGGTAGGTACTGATAGGGATGTGCAGCCTTCCCGACTCCAGTGCAATGAACAGCTAAGCTAGGTTTCTCGGTTGAGGGCCTCTGGCATAAACAGTCCTATCGACGTGGTCCCACAGACTCGAGTGGGTTTACATTCGAATAATTTCATGGTCAGGAGAGAACGGTTAAATCATTCTGGTCTCTTCAAACCAAGCACTGCGTGCTCTGTGACACGTTGCATTGTCCTGCTCGTAGATGTCATCGTGCCGATGAAAAAAAAAAAAACTTCATGTAAGCGTTGACCTGCTCCCTAAGAATAGATGAATACTTGCGTTGATCCACTGTGCCTTCCAGAATGGCAAGATCCCTCAGGGAGTGACACGATAAAATTCCCAGACCATAAGGCTCCCTACTCATGCCTAGACCATTCCTAAGATTGTTGCAGGATGTTTTCTTTCTGTTTCCTGTAACTTAAGACGCCTTTCATCTGAAAAGACTATCTTTAGCCATTCGCTGAACGTCTAGTTGCTGTATTGGTGTGCAGATTTCAGCCTTTGTTACCAATGAACAGCATTCAGCATGGGTGCATGGACCAGGCCGCTGCCTTGGGGGCGCATAGGCAATAACGTTCGCTGAACGGTCCTTAAGTAGACACTGTTGATAGCCCCTTGGTTCATCTGGGCGGCCAGTAGCTCAACAGTTGCACGTCTATTTACCCGTTCACATTTCTGATGCCGTCGTTCATCTACGGACCGTGGTCCACCACAGTTACATCTGCACCGGCTTTGGATGGCGCCATTTTGCCATATGTGGTATACTTTAACCACGGCTGCAAGCAGACAGTTTACAATCTTAACCGTTTTGGAAATGCTTCCACCCCTGGCCCGAAAGCCAATTATCAAACCCTTTCGAATGTAAGATAAATCGGTCTGTTTCCACATTACGACAACGACTGCACTGTTTTCCGCATACCCCGACACGCGCTATATACCCTCCACTTCTCGTGCTTCTACCGGCCGTCTTTGAGTGGTTATTGTACGTTGGCGTCGAATACAGACGGCCTATGCATAAGATAACGGCTTAAAAATTTTGAAATTGTACGCACGTGAAAAAAGTTTTGCATCACCTCTTTTCTGACTGCTCCGGAACCTATATAGAAAATTGGAATGGTCAACAAGGGTTCCACCCTTTTTATTACTCATGAAAACACACAGTGCATATTCTACCACCATACAGCGAGACCTTCAGAGGTGGTGGTCCAGATTGCTGCACACACCGGTACCTCTAATACATAGTAGTACGTCCTATTGCATTGATGCATACCTGTATTCGTTGTGGCATAGTATCCACGAGTTCATCAAAGCAATGATAGTCCAGATTGTCCCACTCCTCAACGGCGATTCGGCGTAGATCCCTCAGAGTGGTTGGTGTGTCACGTCGTCCATAAACAACCCTTTTGAATCTGTTCCAGGCAAGTCCGATAGGGTTCATTACTGGATAACATGCTGGCCGCTCCAGTCGAGCGATGTCATTATCCTGAAGGAAGTCATTCACAAGACGGGGGTGTGAATTGTCGTCCATGAAGACGAATGCCTCACCAATATGCTGCCGATATGGTTGCACTATCGGTCGGGGGATGGCATTCATGCATCGTACAGCCATTACGGCGCCTTCCATGACCACCAGTGGCGTACGTCACCCCCACATAACGCCATCCCAAAACAGCATGGAACCTCCACCTTGCTGCAGTCACTGGACAGTGTGTCTAAGGCGTTCAGCCTGACCGAGTTGCCTCCAAACACGTCTCCAACGACCGGCTGGTTGAAGGTATATACGACACTTATAGGTGAGGAGAACGTGATGTCAATCCTGAGCGGTCCATTCGGCATTTTTTTGGGTCCATCTGTACCGCGTTGCATGGTGTCGTGGTTGCAAAGATGAATGTCGCCATGGTCATTGGGAGTGAAGTTGCGCGTCATGCAGCCTGTTACGCACAGTTTGAATCGTGACACGACGTCCTGTGGCAGCAGGAAGAGCATTATTCAACATGGTGGCGTTGCTGTCAGTTTTCCTCCGAGCCCTAATCCGTAGGTAGCGATCTTTCACTGCAGTAGTAGCCCTTGGGAGGCCTGAGCGAGGCATGTCATCCACAGTTCCTGTCTCTCTGTCTCTCGTCCATGTCTGAACAACATCGCTTTCGTTCAGTCCCAGACGTCTGGATACTTTCCTTGTTAAGTGCCTTTCCTGGCACAAAGTAGCAACGCGGACGCGATCGAACCGCGGTATTGACCGTCTAGGCATGGCTGAACAACAGACAATACGAGCCGTGTACCTCCTTCCTGGTGGAATGACTGGAACTGATCGACTGTCGGACACCCTCCATCTAGTAGGCGACGCTCATGCATCGTTGTTTACATCTTTGGGCGTGTTTAGCGACGTCAAAGGGACTGTGTCTGTGATGCAATATCCACAGTTAACGTCTATCTTTAGCAGTTCTGGGAACCTGGGTGATTCTAAACATTTTTTGATGTGCATATAATTCCTACAGGTACACCTCCAATTAACTTGCGAAGAAGCTAAAATGGACATACAAATAATGTTTTAGACTACGTATATAAATGCGTGAATAGTAAGGCATTACGCTAAATATTAAACCAGCATAAAATAAGCTTTGAAATAATACATAAAAAATTTAAGGTAGACAACTATTACATGTGCTTGATTCAAAAAACATTGCCATGCAAATTATAACGAACTGCATACCAAACTAGCGAGTCAGCCTGTGGCTGCTAGAAGGAACAACCTCGTATCAGGTGAACAGGGTTAATTCATAATCAAGTAGATGATAAGATCTACAAGTTCTCTAGCGTATTTCTTCCATTGATGACTATTGGCCTTATTACGAGTGCGTGCTGAAAAGTAATATCTTCTTTATTTTATATGAAAATTTTTAAAACTTTCTAAACAAAACAAATTTTCTTAACATTCGACTGATTTATTGTTTATGCCTACATATCTGCAGGGAGCTGCCGCTAAAGGGTCTGAATCGTAGCGCTTAATGTGACGGTGAGTAACGTGGAAATGTCGACGCGTGGGAATCACTGAGCACTATGCGACTTAACTTCTGAGGTCATCAGTCACCTAGAACTTAGAACTAAAAACCTAACCAACGTAAGGACATCACACACATCCATGCCCGAGGCCGGATTCGAACCTGCGACCATAGCGGTCGCTCGGCTCCAGACTAGCGCCTAGAACCACACGGCCACTCTGGCCGGCGACGAGTGAGAAACAGCGTGCTGTGATCCAGTTTCGAATCTGGAGATTTCTTCCATTAATGGAGCACCCTTTCCTTCTGCATGACCATGTGAAACCACACACGACCGCTGCTACATCTGTAATAATCCGGGTTCACTGCTATCGCTCATACTCCATACATTATCGACTTGGACCCATCCGATTTTCATCTGTTTCCAAAACTTAAAGGACAGCTTCGAGGACTAATATGGATGAAGCGGTGAAGCAGAGGTACGTTTGTGTCTCTGTCAACAAAGTCATACATTCGACGGTGACAGTATCAACAAACAGGTCTCTCGTTGGAAGAAATGTGTTCGTCACCAGGGTAACTATGCTGAGAAGTAAATATACAGACACGGAAGACACAGATAATAAAGGAGTAGAATGTTAATAAGTATTGTTTCCTTTACTAATCTTTAAGAGATTTCGCATAAAAATTTCGGAGGCATTACTCTTCAGCATATTGTAGTATGTGCATGTCTTTATGTGACCCACCTACCTTACAACAGTTTCACTGAATTTCAAAGTGTGTGGTGTTGCAAGCACTAATTTTGACAGGAAGTGCGCTGGAGTAATCTGTCGCCAGCGCACTGGTCGGCAAAGATGTAGCGCAAGGGCTGATAGTAGGTGGTCGATAAAGCACGGCTATCACGAGAGGAGCCAGAGACAGACTCGCAAGCAACACGCCACGAACGCCATGTCGACCGCAATTATTTAGGCCGCCGCAGTCGCTGCTGACCGGAGGCTCTCAGTCACTCTGTCACTGACCTAATGGATCCAGTTGGGTGTCTGTCGTTCATTGCAAGAGTGGGCTTAGGCTACGCCAGTATATCGTGGGACCAGATTAGAGTAATAGCAAGATTACCGATATTGTCTGCAAGAGGACAATGATTGAAGAGCTTGCTCTATTCTAGGCAATTACAAACTTATAGTCCGTGTAAATAAAGAACGTGTTAATCCACATGTGCATTTGTGTTGTAGAAAGGGGATACCGCACCTGTTTCAACATCCTCTCCCTTGATCCCTTGGTACAATACTCTACATGAAGAACACAAAACTAATTTATCCGAACGAATTGCAAGTATCCCAATAGTTTTCTCAGGTCGATTAATTTGGTACCTAAATGATATACATATATTATGATAGAAATTATATGATGATTACATCAAGAATTCCTAATGATGTATGAAATATAGGTAGAAATTATCCACAGAATTTCTTTTTACGTTCCAGTGGGGTCGACTCTGAATTTATAAAACCGGAAATAGAGGCCGGCCGGAGTGGCCGAGTGGTTCTAGGCGCTACAGTCTGGAACCGCGCGACCGCTACGGTCGCAGGTTCGAATCCTGCCTCGGGCATGGATGTGTGTGATGTCCTTAGGTTAGTTAGGTTTAAGTAGTTCTAAGTTCTAGGGGACTGATGACCTCAGATGTTAACTCCCATAGTGCTCAGAGCAATTTGAACCATTTTTTAACCCAACTTGCAAAAGGGGCAAGTGCATAGAGCTGATGAGCCTTGCTATAAGTTCAGGCTAGGGACATATCACTGCTGACAGAGTGCTTTAGGAAACAGTAATAGCCATACAGTCAGCAGTTGCTAACGCTGTTTCTGTGTGCGTAGACAACAGGGAAAATGCTGGCATTACGTCATTCTGACTGCAACGTGCCATCACGTGTCCAACAAAGGAACCATAACATCTACCTTACTCAAATGTGCGCATAATAATGAAATTAGCTTCAGTACATGTTGAAGCCAATCAGTAGTATCCAATGAACATGACAGCAATAGAAGTGAAATTCAGCAGAGAGACTCGCCAGAAACCGAGGTATTGAACGGGATGAATGAGTTTAAGTGGATAAAACTACATCATAATTAGTAGCGCTACCCGTAATTCAAAATTCGAAATAGGCAGCCATTATAAATCGAAGAGAACAACTCATTCATCACAACTAGTGGTGCTCACCAAGACTAGGAAAGCTACTTTACCATCGGATCTGTCCGTTAGAGCCAGAATCTTTGTGTTCCTTTGGCATTTATACCTGACAAGGAGATACTGTAACACTGAATAGTTGTTGAAAAGGGTAGCTTCGTTTATGGCTCCCAGAAAACTCCATTTACTCGTGTCGTTAGTTACTGCGCTGTGTTACAATAGGGCAAGAATATTATGAACTTCAGCTGACAGACATGGTACACGGAGATATACAATCGCTACTCCATGAGATGAAGCGTCTTCTTCGCATTATTACATTCGTTATCAATACAAGGACTTTGCAGGATGATGTAAAGATATTCTGTCACGGTGCAAGAGATGCTAGAGTCCGAGGATGAGCTCTGCAAAGAGGTGAAATGCCGTCAGCAAATATATGCACATCATCTGTTTTAAATTTCACTGTAAAATAATGCTGCTGGTTTCCTGTGCGACAAGTCTGTGATTTCCCGTGAGAGGAAACCAGGAAATTAATAAGCGGCGACCATTAATAAGCGTAGTGGAGCCCAGCCATTACGAAACAACAACCAGCCGGGGTCCATGTATCAACAACGGGGCAGAATATATTGTTCACTGACTGCCTGTGCTGACGAGCTATCCCTGGTCAACCGAATAGTTTCTTATCGCTGTTCATAAAGAGGCCCAGACAAAAGCAACGGTAGTCGCATATCAGCGCAGTGCGATAGCAACGCTGCTGTTTGCGACATACACTGAGGAGACAAAAGTCATGGGTTAGCGATATGCACATATACAGATGGCGGTAGTACTGCGCACACTAGGTGTTACAGGACAATACATTGGCGGAGGTGTCATTTCAACTCAAGTGGTTCATGTGAATAGATTTTCATTGTCATTGTGCCTGCACGATGCGAATTAGAAGACTTTGAACGTGGAGCGATAGTGGGAGATAGACGTAATAAGTATTCCGGGATCCACAGTGTCAAGAGTTTTCGGAGAATACCAGATTTCAGACATTATCGCTCACCAGGGACAACTCAGTAGGGGTCGGCATTCACTTAACTACCGGAAGAGACAACCAGCACGGCGTGAAATAACAGCAGAAATCAGTGTGGGATGTACGACGAACATACCCGTTAGTACAGTGCGGAGAAATGTGGCGTTAATGGGATATGGCAGCAGACGACCAACACCAATGCCTTTGCTAACTGCATGACATCACCTGGATCCTAGACAACTGGAAAACCATGGACTGTCAGATGGGTCCCGTCTTCAATTGGTAAGAGCTGATGATACGGTTCAAGTGTGGCGCAGACACACAGAGCCATGGACCCAAGTTGTCAAAAAGGCACTGTGCAAGCTGTTGGTAGCTTCATGATGATATGGCCAGTGTTTACATTGATCACCGACTCCAAATTGTTATGTTCAGCTTCTTGGAGACCATTTGCAGGCAATCATGAACTTCGTACTCACAAGCAACGATGGGATTTTACGAATGAAAGTGCGCCATGACATCGGGCCACTATAATTCATGCTTGGTTTGACGAATAATCTCGACAATTCAAGCGAATGACCTGGCCGCCCTAATTGCTCGACATGAATCCCTTCGAAAATTTATGAGATATAATCTAGAGATCAGTTAGTGCCTAACATCCTGCACCGGCAACACATTCGCAATTACTGACGGCTATAGAGACAGCATGTCTTAAAATTTCTTCATGGGACTTCCAACGACTTTTTGAGCCCATATCAAGTCAAGTTGTGCACTACGCCGGGAAAAAAAACGCCTGACATGATACTAGAAGGTATCCCATGTCACCTCAACGTATAATCTCACAAATATTTGACTATGTTTTCCCTGAAGATGTCACGATTTCCTAGGTTGAGGTTAAATTGTGATATCATGCTTTGTTGCTATTCGTGTTCTTGTAGTTAACGTGTGCACTGATACTTTTTTAGGATGTTCGTTTTTGACATCATATGTGCACTATTGTAAATAATGAAAAACCTTGTGATCTACAGCCAACGGCCTTGCCGCAGTGGTAACACCGGTCCCCGTCAGATCACCGAAGTTAAGCGCTGTCGGGCTGGCTAGCACTTGGATGGGTGACCATCCGGTCTGCCGAGCGCTGTCGGCAAGCGGGATGCACTCAGCCCTTGTGAGGCAAACTGAGGAGCTACTTGATTGAGAAGTAGCGGCTCCGGTCTCGGAAACTGACATACGGCCGGGAGAGCGGTCTGCTGTCCATATGACCCTCCATATCCGCATCCCGTGACGCCTGTAGTCTGAGCATGACACGGCGATCGATCGGTACCGTTGGGCCTTCGGGAAGAGTTTGTAATCGACAAGTAGATTTGCATTTTTGCAATAGGGGTCTGCAGTGCTTTTTCTCAGCATTTCTACTTTTATTGTGTTGCTGCCTGAACTACTGGGAACAATAACGAAGCAAGCATCAGTAAGCAAACTGATTTGCATAGGTCAAAAAAAAAAAAAAATGGTTCAAATGGCTCTGAGCACTCTGGGACTCAACATCTTAGGTCATCAGTCCCCTAGAACTTAGAACTACTTAAACCTAACTAACCTAAGGACATCACACACATCCATGCCCGAGGCAGGATTCGAACCTGCGACCGTAGCGGCCGCGCGGTTCCAGACTGTAGCGCCTAGAACCGCATGACCACACCGGCCGGCGATTTGCATAGGTCAGTTTCAGTTGTCGATTATGAGGTTTGTTGTTTATCAATTTTCAGTAGTAGTACAGAGGGCAGCACTATATATGGAAATTCGCAAGGAATGCGCAGCATGCACCTACTGCAACAACTTTAGTACATAAAGCAACACCAAAAATAGAAATCCTATAACAAACAATAGTACACAACTCCGGAGAGAAATAGCTAAAATAGAAATGCTACAGCAGACAACTGCACACAGCTACTGCAAAAACAGTAAAAATAGTGAACTTTGGAAGCAACTACTGGAATTAATCTATATAGGTCATTCTGTTTACCAATTCCAAGATTTGCTATTTTTCGATTTTTTTGTAGTAGAACTTCATTGTTCATTCTTTCAGAAATTTCGCATGTGGTATCGTTCTAATTGTCGATTCCATGTCCGTTGTTAGGTCGGTAACTGGAATTAATCCATAAAGCTAAACTCTAGTTATTACCTTCAACATGTGTTATTTTTTCTGAATTTTAATTACCTGTTTGGTGTCTATTCTGTTAGGATATCTCTGAAGTTTGTCCTAACTTCCTGTTTGTCCCTTTTAAGTTTCCCACATGTTACTCTTCATTTGTTTCAAATGGTTCAAATTGCTCTGAGCACTATGGGACTTAACTTCTGAGGTCATCAGTCCCCAAGAACTTAGAACTACGTAAACCTAACTAACCTAAGGACATCACAGTCATCCATGCCCTAAACAGGATTCGAACCTGTGACCGTAGCGGTCGTGCGGTTCCATATTGAAGCGCCTAGAACCGCTCGACCACTCTGGCCGGCTTTACTCTTCATTTCATTATGTGGTCGTTGTGTTATATTTTAGTTCGTCCCCGCCCAAAACCCCCACTTTTCGTTTTCTTCAAATATCCCTTCTACACAGAGTTGTTGGTCAAAAGCGACATTTGGCACAACGTTCGATTCGCCAGATGCTCATCACTGATTAGATCGATTTCTGAGTCGCATCCGCAAGCTTAATCGCCGCAGTAATACATTTACTACCCTCTCAAAGGTAAAACAGTAACTGCGCAAGGTGTTGTGAACGATCCTATGTGATGGATGTGACAGATGGCAATCCAGATTCCTCTCGACATGTTCCGCTATTGGCTATGAAAGTTACAACCATCGAGGATTGAAGCCACGAGATCCTGATACTATCCCTTGCTGCGACCAGTGTCGCTCAAGAAGGCTTCAAGCTGCCGTGGGATGACACACAATGGAACGGGTCGGTGGAATGATGTCCTAAATATTAAGTTAGCTAGGATTATTGTGAGCACCGTATACGTTCTGTTTTTGAATGCCTCATATACTGGTAAAATATAATGTCATTGGCATGAGTAGTAAGAATTGTCTAGGATATAAACTGTTCTGTCTTACCGTTTTTATTTACTGCCTTTGAATTGAATCAACGTCTAGCAAGAAATTACTCAAAATGACGCAGTTGTGTGTTAGCTCTTCTTTCTGCCAATGCTTTCAGTAGTAAGACGTGATGATGAACACCGCTTCTGTCGCAAAAACTGGTTCAGGCTCCACAACGTTAGGGTTCCAAAACACTGACTTATGTAGATATTTGTTTTCAACAAGCAGTATTTTGGAAGTTAAAAGTGGTGAAGCTTGACGTAACTTGGTGATGGAAACAATGTTCTTAAACAGCACTTCTCTAGAAATGAGGGCAGAGGTAGAATGTATAGTTCTTGATCACCGTTTAGCGTTCCAAAGCGCCGAGTCGCTTTTCATTATTTTACATACGAAAGACATAAGATACTTACTGATCTGTTGTTCTGACGAATCTTTAAAATAGGCAGCTCGTTTGATGGCACCGCAGAGGTTGTGTGCCGGCGCAGAATTGACTGTGACTGTTTAAGGTCACACGACGCCGCGTAGCAGTATTTCCACACACCAGGCACAAGATACGGTCCTGCCAAGCGCAACCGTGTGGGTCGTGTCGTAACATCGTGTCAGCCTACAGCGAGATGATGGTGAAGATGGTCCGACGAGCTGTTGCTCAGGAACATGTCACACTCAACGACACAAAGGCACGCCGTGCGTTGCATGGCAACGTGACGCCGTCGTATCCGAGAACGCTTACCGTCGGTTTTTGTTGACTGAGGCGTGTCGCCTAGCAATGTGACGCCAACATAGCCGCTATAAGTTTGCACCTCTGCAGCCTACGTTTTAAAATTGGCTGTGATTATGGAGTATATGGCGTCACATGCCAGTTTATTGTTTCCATCTGATCAAGTGTCCTATCCGATTCCGCCATTCTGCTTGGATCCATGACGTCTGTGTGACGCCATGCGTTTACGTTAAGAAGGATGTAAGCGCTCTATTATTAAATATTATCAGCGGTTGTTTTGTTATTAGTGTAATCTTTGATGTTTGTATACCATGGCAACATGTTGTTTATCCCAAATGTATCGTGACGTACGACGGAGTGTTTTGGGTGGAACCTGAGAGCACAGCTTAGCCGGCCGGGGGGGCCGAGCGGTTCTAGGCGCTACAGTCTGGAACCGCGCGACCACTACGGTAGCAGGTTCGAATCCTGGCTCGGGCATGGATGTGTGTGATGTCCTTAGGTTAGTTAGGTTTCAGTAGTTCTAAGTTCTAGGGGAGTGATAACCTCAGAAGTTAAGTCCCATAGTGCTCAGAGCCATTTGAAGCCAAGCACAGCTTAAATTGTCGACAAAAAAGCTAATAGCGAATAATTTTTATTTTTGTTTGTCACAAGTCTTTGATTGTTTCTTTCTATGTGGTTAGGAATATGGGAGAGCAAGTAAAGCTGTTGGAAGTGAAACGATTAGTGAATATAATTATCATGTTGTCTCTTACAATTATTCGGTTGTTTTTGTAATGTGCACATTTGTTGAGGGTGAGGTTGGCCAGGAGCATGAGTGCACATCTCAAATGGTCGCACGTGTAAGGATAGTAACGTTATTTTTAATTTTTAGTTTTACAGATATCTGACTGTTTCTTGAAATGTGACGTCGTTGAGGCACTGCGTATACATGAAATCGGTCGTTCTTATATGGGTGGCGTAGTTACCGGTGGCACACTCTCTGGTAATTTCCAAGAATGATTGTCTCTCGAAGTCGCGGGATCCAAACTGTACATATCGAACGTTTGATCCTAAATCGATCACGCGACTCTGGTGACTGGCGTTATGAGTATGTTTACGGTGGTAACTGCAGCAACGACAAAAGAAAAGCGTTACTAAAATACTTATAATTACAAAGGAGACGACTTACCTTACTCGTTGTCGGTGTTGTCGACATGTGAAAGTCCATGTGATGTGTACGGGAACAATTCCCTTTTTGCTATTAATTCGCGTAGGTGTGTAACTTAGAGCAACTAAGTGAACGACGGAAAACAGATATAAATGACGATCACAAATAACTGATCTTTGGCGGATGTTTCTTTTGGTGGTGTAGTTTGTAGTAATGGTTTACCTGAATGGTATTTATTGGTTATTTATTCGCTTTCAATTTTGACCTGTTGAATTTCGTTTGTAGTGCGATTCCAAAATTTAAATACATTTTTTTTCTTTTTGTTCATTGTAGAGAAATTTTTGTGTCATTTTTCGATTAAGTCGTCGTCTTGCAGGGATGTGTCGGATATCGCTATCTTTGTTTGACCAATATAAATAAAGCGTATGCTTGCGATTCCATGTGTGTTGTTTAGCATTTTTTGTTTGGCTTATTTTAATAGTGTGTGCTATACCTCGATTCTGTAGTTTGGTTTTTCGAGGAGTGTCTTGTGCCTCAGACTTCTTTTAAGCTATACAGGCCTAACGTACACTGAGATGCCAGTTAAGATTTTTATAGTTTGTTACCGTTTATTCTGGAAGCATTTTTGTGTGTTATTTTTCGATTTTGTCGTTTTTTTGTGCGAGAGTGTCTTGTGTAGTTGTTTTCGTTTGAGCTATATAGGTCGAGTGAATTATTCGTTTCTAATTTTGTGTATTCTGTTTATTTTCGTTCCGTTTATGCAATAGGAATTAGTGTGAGTAGTTTCTCGGTTCTTTGGTTGCTTTGGAATAATTTCAAATGTATTAAAATTTTTTAGTTTGTTCCTGCCCAGAACTCCCTCACTCCGGTGTTTGTCCCGTTTATTTAATTTAATTAGCTTATTAAAATACTTCGCATAGTTTTGTGTTTGTTTTTGATCGTAATGGTCTATCTTGTAGTCACCATCTTGAAGAATGTAAACGGCATTTTACTAAGCTTTGTCTGTGTTTGTCTTCATCACTCGTGTAATCTATACTCTTTACTCGAAGTGTGACGTCATGGGCCAAAATTGTCGTTTGAATAGGACCTTGCTCTATTCCCTTTTTACCTTACACAGATACTAAATTGAAACCTGAATTTTAACTTCTGCGTTAACTAATATTGGCGTACAGGGTATGCATGATCTTTTCCATAAGTATTTTCTTAATAGTGGCACATATTTAAGAAAGTTATGGAGAGAATTGAAGTGCCATTACTCACCTACGTGAAAGATACAGGTAGATGAGCTGATGTGAACCATATAGAACGTGACTTTGTCCAGCACTGGAAATGAGGCGCCTACTTGAGGCGGTACATATCAGTCGGTGCAGTCCTTCAGTTTTACAGAATGGGACTACTTGGTAGTCGGCGATTACCTTTCCTGCCGGATCCCCTTCCAAAACACGTAATGGACAATTTATTTTTACTGTTGTCTCATGTAAGTGATGCATAGGTATTCGCCTTACGTTTCATAGTGCAGTAAAATGATGAGTGTTTAGAAGAAGAAACCGGTCGTAGCCGCGCATATGTTGTGTGAGTGTTTCACTGTAACAAACAAAACATTAGTATACGTACCTTGCTGTTGCTGCTAGTCAACTATGTCTAACGCGATCATGACCATGAACATAGCAGAACTTGAAGCGGAAATGACGTTCTGTCAGGCTGATAATAGTCGTGACTCTCGCCTGACGTATTTTAGGTGAAAGGCAATTACTTTGTTTTGTGTTGTACTTTCTACGATGTAGTCAACAGGTACCAACGAAGAAACACACATAAATAATATCACCGTAAAGTATAGTACTCTATCAATTTACCTTTTAGGGTTTCGTACGTTAAACTGTAACTTTTCTTTGTTTTTAACAGTTAACTGTTCACTCCTTAATTATTCAATTCACTGTACATGCGTATACCAAATCTGATGAACAGACGGTCACTGACAAACGAATGCCAACAGCTAATTATACTGAATTGTTGAACACATTGTTGAACAACGTGGTAAGTGGATGGTGCTTCGTGTGTTAAACTGGAGGAAGGAAGTCACTTGAACGTGAAATTAGCTCGCTATGGCGTTCGAAGGAGAACAGAGAAAGTTGAGATGGATCCGTCAAATACATCTCATATAATCTGCTGCTGTATCCAGTCGTCTTCCTCCTTTGCGTTACCACTCCCTACCAGGAGGCGAAGACAATATGCGTTAGATGAGTATGTGCCAAGCAAGATCGTAAGAGATGGAAAAGAGCCACCGTGGTACAACAACCGAGTTAGAAAACTGCTGCGGAAGCAAAGGGAACTTCACAGCAAACATAAACATAGTCAAAGCCTTGCAGACAAACAAAAATTACGCGAAGCGAAATGTAGTGTGAAGAGAGCTATGCGAGAGGCGTTCAATGAATTCGAAAGTAAAGTTCTATGTACTGACTGGGCAGAAAATCCTAAGAAATTTTGGTCTTATGTCAAAGCGGTAGGTGGATCAAAACAAAATGTCCAGACACTCTGTGACCAAAATTGTACTGAAACAGAGGATGACAGACTAAAGGCCGAAATACTAAATGTCTTTTTCCAAAGTTGTTTCACAGAGGAAGATTGCACTGTAGTTCCTTCTCTAGATTGTCGCACAGATGACAAAATGGTAGATATCGGAATAGACGACAGAGGGATAGAGAAACAATTAAAATCGCTCAAAAGAGGAAAGGCCTCTGGACCTGATGGGATACCAGTTCAATTTTACACAGAGTACGCGAAGGAACTTGCATCCCTTCTTGCAGCGGTGTACCGTAGGTCTCTAGAAGAGCGTAGCGTTCCAAAGGATTGGAAAAGGGCACAGGTCATCCCCGTCTTCAAGAAGGGACGTCGAACAGATGTGCAGAACTATAGACCTATATCTCTAACGTCGATCAGTTGTAGAATTTTGGAACACGTGTTGTGTTCGAGTATAATGACTCTTCTGGAGACTAGAAATCTACTCTGTAGGAATCAGCATGGGTTTCGAAAAAGACGGTCATGTGAAACCCAGCTCGCGCTATTCGTCCACGAGACTCAGAGGGCCATAGACACGGGTTCACAGGTAGATGCCGTGTTTCTTGACTTCCGCAAGGCGTTCGATACAGTTCCCCACAGTCGTTTAATGAACAAAGTAAGAGCATATGGACTATCAGACCAATTGTGTGATTGGATTGAGGAGTTCCTAGATAACAGGACGCAGCATGTTATTCTCAATGGAGAGAAGTCTTCAGAAGTAAGAGTAATTTCAGGTGTGCCGCAGGGGAGTGTCATAGGACCGTTGCTATTCACAATATACATTAATGACCTGGTGGATGACATCGGAAGTTCACTGAGGCTTTTTGCAGATGATGCTGTGGTGTATCGAGAGGTTGTAAGAATGGAAAATTGTACTGAAATGCAGGAGGATCTGCAGCGAATTGACGCATGGTGCAGGGAATGGCAACTGAATCTCAATGTAGACAAGTGTAATGTGCTGCGAATACACAGAAAGATAGATCCTTTATCATTTAGCTACAAAATAGCAGGTCAGCAACTGGAAGCAGTTAATACCATAACTTATCTGGGAGTACGCATTAGGAGTGATTTAAAATGGAATGATCATATAATGTTGATTGTCGGTAAAGCAGATGCCAGACTGAGATTCATTGGAAGAATCCTAAGGAAATGCAATCCGAAAACAAAGGAAGTAGGATACAGTACGCTTGTTCGCCCACTGCTTGAATACTGCTCAGCAGTGTGGGATCCGTACCAGATAGGGTTGATACAAGACATAGAGAAGATCCAACGGAGAGCAGCGCGCTTCGTTACAGGATCATTTAGTAATCGCGAAAGCGTTACGGAGATGATAGATAAACTCCAGTGGAAGACTCTGCAGGAGAGACGCTCAGTAGCTCGGTACGGGCTTTTGTCAAAGTTTCGAGAACATACCTTCACCGAAGAGTCAAGCAGTATATTGCTCCCTCCTACGTGTATCTCGCGAAGAGACCATGAGGATAAAATCAGAGAGATTAGAGCCCACACAGAGGCATACCGACAATCCTTCTTTCCACGAACAATACGAGACTGGAATAGAAGGGAGAACCGATAGAGATACTGAAGGTACCCTCCGCCACACACCGTCAGGTGGCTTGCGGAGTATGGATGTAGATGTAGATGTAGATGTAGACAATAAGCCTCTAGGAAAGAAGTGAGTTGTTTTACTCTCAGCTTTTGCATTGATTTTTGTGTACTTGTGTTCTTCCTACACCCTTTCTCTGTAATTTAACACAGTGTACGTAACAGATGTGAATGAATGTGAGTTTCATTACGTTGACCGGTAGCTGTAGTCTGCCAGAGCATTTTTGTCAGCTTGTAGTAATATAAACGGAAAGCCAGAGATATTTAACTAACGAGAGGGGGGTGGGGGTGGAAGTGGTGGGCGGGAGGGGGGAGGAAGGTGCCTGACCCGGTACTCACAGTTCACATTTACATTGGCAGGGATACCGTGGTACCATTTGGCTGCTATGTTCTCTTCAATTAAAAAGCGAGAGCAGTTATGGTACATCTGGTGTGGGACAGTCTGAAGTTGAGACCAGTAATACCAAAAGAGCATTTCGGACACACTGTGAATTGAGGTATTTGGATGTACTTAGTGAGTGACATTTGTAATTCATAATCTCTATTTCAGCATTTTGGTCATTCAAGGAAAATGAGTGGTAATTATTATATGGATAATTTCATGTTGTTATTATTACGTTTTTTCGTAGGAAGTACATCATGTGTGCGTCGGTTTGCTTCCACAATGAGTACGGGTCACACAGCTTTTATTCTCGTGTATAACCAGAAAAGTGGAATTAGTTTGAGAGCAACTACATTCATAAACTATAAATGTGAAAAACATAGGGCTGATTCTTTTATTAATATTATTATTTGTGTGTAGTTAATGGTTGATGGCTTTGTTCAGCAACAACTCCACATGACCTATGGTTGAAATCAAATTAATTCATCGTTTAATCTTTAATAAATTCTTGTGCTTTCGACACTTCTGTAATGTACGTGTAGGTTTTAAAACTGAGGGTGATTTTTCTCGCAGGATAGATGGTCTTTTGTTTGTGCAATGGGCACGTTCAGCCAAGTCTTAGGGTGCAGCGAAATTCAGTTCTCTGCTAATCATTCAATGGATCTAATGTTGCAGAACAGAACGAATGCTTACATATGTGGACTATTTTCCCTTCGATTTCGTGATGTGTAATTTAATGTATTTTTGTTTGAAGGCTCAGGGCTGCGTCACGACTTCCCTGGTATGTATGCATTAGCTTCTTAGCGGTTGTTTGAATTGGAGAATCACTTTTTAATTCTATCTATGCGATGAATGAACGAGCGTGTGATTACCTTATATTCCATTCTAAGCCATCGCGTGTTTTTGCTTTTTCGTGCCTTCCAACCACACTGAGTTGTGCAATATGTACTGCTCATAAAAGGTACATTATTTAACGTTGAGAAACTGTAATTTTTTTTATTGAAACTGGGGGTCATGCAAATACATTATGATTTTCAATATATTTTCTTTTTGTATGTTGAATCACATCAATCAGAAGTCATTCGAATGGAACACTTGAAAAGAGCCTAGTTCTAACGTTACGAGCCCATCAAATCCCTAATTCATTACTAAGTAATAAGTTACATTTTCATATGCAGAAGTAGACGTTGTGCTCTGATTTATTTCGTTGTATGAATCGAGTAATATGAGATTTGCCGTTGGACCTTACAAAATATACGAGGGGAGTCCAGTATGTAATGCAACATAATTTTTTTCTGAAGGCAGATTGATTTCATTCAGTATTCCAATACACCATTTCATTCTCCACTCTTTTGGCTACAGAACGCTATTTTTTGACATAATCTCCGTTCAGTGCGAAGGCCTATTTTTACCCTAACGAGAGGGCCTGTATGCCAGCATGATACCTCTCTACTGGTCGACGTCGGAGACAACGTCTTGCTGCATCAATAACCTTCACGTACTGCTTCTCACGGTGTGAATGTTTCAAAGGTCCAAAGAGATGGTCATCTGTCGCTCTTTGTGGGCTTGTATTAGGTGGCGAGGAATCCAGTGGGCACACACCTTTGGGTACGAAACCTGGTAAACAAGTGCGTCAGCACTACCAATGAAGACGTCAAGTTAGGCAGCGCGGTGTTTCATTGTGATCTGTCGATCATCTCGAGTGAGAGTGTCCGCACTGCCCAGCATTGCAGGGGTCAAAGCTGTGCGCGGCCGGCCGGCAAGTGGGGGACCGAATAGGTATGTACGACCTTGTTGCAATGATGACAGGTGGCCCGCCCAACGAATCACCGAGCCCTGTTAACTGCCAGGTCTCCGTAGACATTCTGCAAGCGTCTATGAATATCTGTAATGCTCTGGTTTTCCGCCAAAAGAAACTCAATGACAGCTATCCGCTTGGGACGCACGATCGCTACAGACGCCATTTTGAATACACTCCTGGAAATGGAAAAAAGAACACATTGACACCGGTGTGTCAGACCCACCATACTTGCTCCGGACACTGCGAGAGGGCTGTACAAGCAATGATCACACGCACGGCACAGCGGACACACCAGGAACCGCGGTGTTGGCCGTCGAATGGCGCTAGCTGCGCAGCATTTGTGCACCGCCGCCGTCAGTGTCAGCCAGTTTGCCGTGGCATACGGAGCTCCATCGCAGTCTTTAACACTGGTAGCATGCCGCGACAGCGTGGACGTGAACCGTATGTGCAGTTGACGGACTTTGAGCGAGGGCGTATAGTGGGCATGCGGGAGGCCGGGTGGACGTACCGCCGAATTGCTCAACACGTGGGGCGTGAGGTCTCAACAGTACATCGATGTTGTCGCCAGTGGTGGGCGGAAGGTGCACGTGTCCGTCGACCTGGGACCGGACCGCAGCGACGCACGGATGCACGCCAAGACCGTAGGATCCTACGCAGTGCCGTAGGGGACCGCACCGCCACTTCCCAGCAAATTAGGGACACTGTTGCTCCTGGGGTATCGGCGACAACCATTCGCAACCGTCTCCATGAAGCTGGGCTACGGTCCCGCACACCGTTAGGCCGTCTTCCGCTCACACCCCAACATCGTGCAGCCCGCCTCCAGTGGTGTCGCGACAGGCGTGAATGGAGGGACGAATGGAGACGTGTCGTCTTCAGCGATGAGAGTCGCTTCCGCCTTGGTGCCAATGATGGTCGTATGCGTGTTTGGCGCCGTGCAGGTGAGCGCCACAATCAGGACTGCATACGACCGAGGCACTCAGGGCCAACACCCGGCATTATGGTGTGGGGAGCGATCTCCTACACTGGCCGTACACCACTGGTGGTCGTCGAGGGGACACTGAATAGTGCACGGTACATCCAAACCGTCATCGAACCCATCGTTCTACCATTCCTAGACCGGCAAGGGAACTTGCTGTTCCAACAGGACAATGCACGTCCGCATGTATCCCGTGCCACCCAACGTGCTCTAGAAGGTGTAAGTCAACTACCCTGGCCAGCAAGATCTCCGGATCTGTCCCCCATTGAGCATGTTTGGGACTGGATGAAGCGTCGTCTCACGCGGTCTGCACGTCCAGCACGAACGCTGGTCCAACTGAGGCGCCAGGTGGAAATCGCATGACAAGCCGTTCCACAGGACTACATCCAGCATCTCTACGATCGTCTCGATGGGAGAATAGCAGCCTGCATTGCTGCGAAAGGTGGATATACACTATACTAGTGCCGACATTGTGCATGCTCTGTTGCCTGTGTCTATGTGCCTGTGGTTCTGTCAGTGTGATCATGTGATGTATCTGACCCCAGGAATGTGTCAATAAAGTTTCCCCTTCCTGGGACAATGAATTCACGGTGTTCTTATTTCAATTTCCAGGAGTGTAGAATTTTATCCCCTCATGGACACATTTTTTGCTGACGTCCATGCGGTCACTACGGTATTGAAATGTGAATGTTGACTGTAAAAAAAAAAAAAAAAAAAAACATTACTTGATGAACGCCCCGTGTATTATTAGAGCTGCCAAAGGATATATGATCTAGTAAATTCAATAAGAACTTAAAGAAAAATAGAGAAATTACAATAGCAATTTTTATATGGCGACCCATCCCACTCGAGACAATCTAGGCTCATACAGGTAAGAGAGAGGCTTAGAACAATGGATGTTTTAAAGTGAAGTATAAATAAATTGAGGAAAAAGCACTGTGTTGATCACATTTAATTTTGTTTGCAAATGTAGCCGTCACAAATTTATAGCAGTCATCAACGACCATCTCGTTCTATAAGGCGGCGACCGGGTGGAAGTTCTTTCGTTTCTATGCGTTGTTGAGTAATGACTACGTGACTTGCTTTGCTGCTTTATAACATGGCTCTAAATACGAAACTTTTAAGTATGTAAATAGAATAAAACTTTTCCAAGATTGTGAGGTCTAAAATTATCTAAATTACTCGAAAATGTGAAGAAATGTGTACTTCAGTCAGTGTGCACTGCTTTGTTAACGAATAGTTTCTCTGTGTTCCTGGTAACCAGTGTAACCACTAAATAAGCATTAACGATAATTACAATCAAAGTCAACATGTTCCTTGAATATCGTAACGGTGGTTAGTATTAATTACAGCAATTTCAGACTTTTAAACTGAATGAGACTTGACGACAGGCACTAATTGCATATTTAAATAACAAATGTTACATATAGAATTTTCCTCATAATCCGCTTCATTATCAAAGAGTACCTATGTCTATTGTTGTCTTTGATGAGTTATTGTTGGATATGACTTCCTATTTCAACGTGAATTTTTATATTTAATCTTTACAAATTTGTGTCTGAGGCATTCCAGTCAGGAAGAGTCAATAACATTAATCGCAGACGCTCACGTTAATGTTATGGTTTATATTTATTAGTTTTCTTTATGTATTCTGTGTATCATTATCAATTTCATGATAGTACCTGATTTCTCTTCTGAATGATTTTGTCAGTCAGTCTGTCTTATCCAACTAAAAATCACTGACAAAATCACAGGGAAGGTGCAGCGATTACCATGCTAAGAAAGGGGCTAGCGAGAAAGCTCTGTTGGTACTTTGTTGAAGATGGCTTGTAGAACCTGTGCAAATCAGTATAATTGTCGTACTGAGATCTGTCGTTGACAAGTTACCATATGTGTTACCGGGCGGCTTCTGTGGTGCAGTCTGTCAAGTCGTGCTATTTCGACAAGCTGAAATAAAAATGTGCATAACTGCAACAAACTAAAAGAAAGATAAAAACTCATATTTTAGTATAAACCACAATTTATTTACGAAACATTCAATATTTCAGTATCACAAAAGTCAGAGATTCCACGAAAATATCACGTAAATCGATTTTTCGTAAATGTAAATCACAGGTACTTTATTTCATTAAAATTAACTAAACCAAAAGGAATGTGTATTAAGAGAGAGTGGCTCATATCTCATAACAATAAAATTGGTATGTGCAAGACGGAATTCGGATGATCTTAATATCTAACGATTGAGCACCCAGACTCCCATTCAGATAGATTTCGAGCGCCTGCTCCGGTTATACCACGCACTCTGATTGTTGTCATGTATGAGTGTTCACTTTACCACACATGTTAAGAATGTTCCTGGCCTAACATAGGTTTACGGGTCTTTGATACTCAGTCAGAGTCAGATTCTATTTACTCCAACAGGCAGCATATTGTTGTATAGGGATTAAATAAATTCACTTAAATGGATCAACCATTAGCCAGCCCACATAACACTGCATGACGCAACATTAACACATACGACATGTCAATTTGAACTTTTAAAGTAACTGATAGTCCGGGGGATAGTATCATGCCCATACACTGATTAGCGATAATTAGCACATCTTGTGCGCTCGGGAGATATTTACTCTATTTCATTTACACAATTTCTCTGTTTCGTCTGTAAAAATTCATGCCCCCTAACCATGAACAATACGTTTCCTAATATTCGTCATATCTCAAGAAAATAAATTTCTTCAAGAATGTGTCAAACTAGGTACTGTCTGCATTTCAGTTTTAGCAAATAGTGTAGCTGTGTTGTACTTCATGCAGTCGGTGGGATGTGTAAACAGCTTTTCGATGGTGACACCGAAGTTGTTCCATCACCACTGGTGACGACATATAAGAGCGCCGTTAAGAACTTCTGCTTGGGTATACAACGTGCTTGAATTTGCCGTCCTTTTTTAATACCGACAGTTAATGGTCGAGAATGTTTTTAAATCAGATTTGGAGTCACTTGTCACTTAGGCAACTGTTGCAGTAGCCCCTATTTCCCCTCGACTGAAAAGGTCATAGAATGCAAGCTACGTCTCTGAAGCTGAATTTTGTCGAGAGTAGAAAAAAGTTTCATATTCTTCTCTATCGATGGTTACGTGAGTGATGCTTATGTCTGATTGCAGGAGTCACAACCAGCTTACGTCGGAGGACCAACTGTGCTCTACCGTCGACTACTTTCCGCTGAGCCCCCTCATATGTTGGTGAATCTAGAGCGTTTTACGTTCCGTCAGCAATACCACCAACCATCCATAACTGCAGTAAATGTACTTGTCACCCTAGTTTAGATGAATTGCGAGCTCTTGACTGCAGTGGTGATCGACTTCATGATTCTAATTCCTGACAGCTATTACCCCCCGTAGTCTTTTTAGGTTAGCACACACGCGCCTCAGCACATTTTTCATTGAGAACTCAGTCTCTGCACATCCAGAAGAAACACTTGCTAAGAATTCCCATAACCACTCCATCACTATTTCTCCGTTCGTATTCCTGAGTCTTCTACCGATATCAACGTTAGGTTTTCGCTATTTATTGTCTCTGATACTTGTATTTTGGTCTTTTGTAAATCTAAACGCCGAACTGAAACCTGTTTCATTCATTTATCATTACATATTCACTATCTCCACTTGCTCTGTAACCCTAGACTACTCGTAGGCTTTATTTGAACTTCTATAGAAACCGAACAAAACGTCGTCCTCTCCGAAATTATGACCTTTAGCTTCTCGGACGTAGAGAAAGGAATCGGAACGAGTCTGCAGCCCTTATTGCAGCGTGAGCCTATCGCTGTCCGGGAACTTCCCCTGAACAACGCCTCCTGCGTCGTTAGACAGTCGGCGGATGGTGCTCTAGAGGCGCGCCTCAGTCGTACAGCTCGCGGAGGCGGCGGCGGCGGGAGTCAGCCGCGGGGGCGAGCCCAGCCACCTGCCGCAGGGGGATGACCTCGCCGCGAGCAGAGACAGCTGTGTCGACCGACGCCAGCGCCTGCTGGAGGTGTAGCTGCTGACGATGGCGCCCCCGCCATCGGCCGGAACGCCAGTCGCCGCTAGCGCGCTGCTGGGATGACCGAGAGCACCAGCGGTGATCGTGTGCCGCCTGCGGCTGGCTGCAAACCACACTGTGCATCTTATCAACGGCTTCTCAGAAAACATCAACATGCATATACACTTCTGGCCATTAAAATTTCTACACCACTAAGATGACGTGTTACAGATGGGAAATTTAACCGACAGGAAGAAGGTGCTGTGATATGCAAATGATTAGCTTTTCAGAGCATTCACACAAGGTTGGCGCCGGTGGCGACACCCACAACATGCTGACATGAGGTAAGTTTCCAATCGATTTCACATACACAAACAGCAGTTGACCGGCGTTGCCTGGTGAAACGTTGTTGTGATGCCTCGTGTAAGGAGGAGTAATGCGTACCATCACGTTTCCAACTTTGAAAAAGAACAGATTCTAGCCTATCGCGATTGCGGTTTATCGTATCGCGACATTGCTGCTCGCGTTGATCGAGATCCAATGATTGTTAGCAGAATATGAAATCGGTGGGTTCAGGAGGGTAATACGGAACGCCGTGCTGGATCCCAGCGGCCCCGTATCACTAGCAGTCGAGATGACAGGCATCTTATACGCATGGCTGTAACGGATCGTGCAGCCACGTCTCGATCCCTGAGTCAACAGATGGGGACGTTTGCAAGACAACCCTCTGCACGAACAGTTCGACGACGTTTGGAGCAGCATGGACTATCAGCTCGGAGACCATGGCTGCGGTTACCGTTGAGGCTGCATCACAGACAGGAGCGCCTGCGATGGTGTACTCAACGACGAACCTGGGTACACGAATGGAAAAACGTCATTTTTTCAGATGATTCCAGGTTCTGTTTACAGGATCATGATGGTCGCATCCGTGTCTGGCGACATCGCGGTGAACGCACATTGGAAGCGTCTATTCGTCATCGCCATACTGGCGTACCACCCGGTGTGATGGTATGGGATGCCATTGGTTGCACGTCTCAGTCACCTCTGGTTCGCATTGACGACACTTTGAACAGTGGACGTTACATTTCAGATGTGTTACGTCCCGTGGCTCTGCCCTTCATTCGATCCCTGCGAACTCTACATTTCAGCAGGATAATGCACGACCGCTTGTTGCAGGTCCTGTACGGGCCTTTCTGGAGACAGAAAATGTTCTACCGCTGCCCTGACCAGCACAAATTTCAGATCTCTCACCAATTGAAAACGTCTGGTCAATGGTGGCCGAGCAACTGGCTCGTCACAATACGCCAGTCACTACACTTGAGGAACTGTGGCATCGTGTTGAAGCTGCATGGGCAGCTGTACCTGTACACACATCCAAGCTCTGTTCGACTCAATGCCCAGGCGTATCAAGGCCGTTATTACGTCCATTGATGGTTGTTCCGGGTACTTATTTCTCAGGATCTATGTGGCCAAATTGCGTAAAAATGTAATCACATGTCAGTTCTAGTACAATATATTTGTCTAATGAATACCCGTTTATCATCTGCATTTCTTCTTGGTGTAGGAATTTTAATGGCCAGTAATGTAACTAAAAGAGTAATACAGTCACACTTCACAACGATTCCAGCGTTGATTTATTACTATGGTGTGCAAAATATAAAAGCGGGAACTAACTTTTGCATGATGCTTTACTACCAAGAAACATAGCTCTAAGAAGCTTGGACTGCACATAGAACGAAGTGCTATAGTATATTACAGAAGACAGCTCAAAGAAAATCGCAATGAGATGAACAGAAGTGACACTTTCATTTAAAGACAATAATTACACTAAAGCTACCGCGAATTATGATGGTGTTGGACACTGAAACGTATCTTGCAAAAGAGTGTTTTGTTTTTGCTTTTTATTTTATGATGTAATAAATACTCTGCATGAAAACCAAGTTGTGGATTATGAGTATTATAGCGTATGTAACAGAACTAATATTGGTTGGTACCCACAGACTGTGTTCACGAGCAATGTCACGGGTAATTTTCGAACAATTTCAAGGGTAATTTTTAAATCCTTTTCAATATTTTTTCTTAATCACAAGTTGGGAAGTTCCTCGTCTTGTAGGCACTTGAGTTCTCCTTTGCAAAGTGACAGAAGATATGTGTGTCAGGCTCTATGTGCGTGCGTGAAACGATTAAATCTGGGAGAGATGGAACACAATTTCAAAAGCGCATATGTAAAGTCCCAGGGTACGTATCAGTAATCTTTTGTTTTAGCTAAACACGTCAGCTGTCTATACTACACAATTTGTTTCATATCTTTGATTTTACATTGAAACATAATATTTGACGATGGGAGCATCTTTCAAATACACTACTGGACATTAAAATTGGTACACCAAGAAGAACTGCAGAAGATGAACTGGTATTCATTGACAAAAATATTATACTAGAACTGACATGTGATTACATTTTCGCGCAGTTTGGGTGCATAGATCCAGAGAAATCAGTATCCAGAACAACCACCTCTGGCCGTAATAACGGCCTTGATACGCCTGGGCATTGAGTCAAACAGAGCTTGGATGGCGTGTACAGGTACAGCTGCCCATGCAGCTTCATCACGATGCCACAGTTCATCAAGTGTAGTGACTGGCGTATTGTGACGAGCCAGTTGCTCGGCCACCATTGACCATACGTTTTCAGTTGATGAGAGATCTGAAGAATGTGCTGGCAAGCGCAGCAGTCGAACATTTTCTGTCTTCATAAAGGCCTGTACAGGACCTGCAACGTACAGTCGTGGATTATCCTGCTGAAATGTAGGGTTTCGCAGGGATCGAATGAAGGGCAGAGCCACGGGTCGTAACGCATCTGAAATGTAACGTCCACTGTTCAAAGTGTCGTCAATGCGAACAAGAGGTGACCCAAATGTTTAACCAATGGCACCCCACACCATCATGCCGGGTGATAAGCCAGTACGGCGATGACGAATACACGTTTCCAATGTGCGCTCACCGCGATGTTGCCAAACTCGGATGCGACCATCATGATGCTGTAAACAGAACCTGGATTCATCCGAAAAAATGACGTTTTGCCATTCGTGCACCCAGGTTCGTCGTTGAGTACACCATCGCAAGCGCTCCTGTCTGTAATGCAGCGACAAGTGTAACACAGCCATGGCCTCCGAGCTGATAGTCCATGCTGCTGCAAACGTCGTCGAACTATTCGTGCAGATGGTGCTTGTCTTGCAAACGTCCCCATCTGTTGACTCAGGGATCGAGACGTGGCTGCACGATCCGTTACAGCTATGGGGATAAGATGCCTGTCATCTCGACTGCTAGTGATACGAGGCCGTTGGGATCCAGCACGGCGTTCCGTATTACCCTCCTGAACCCACCGATTCCATATTCTGCTAACAGTCATTGGATCTCGACTAACGCGAGCAGCAATGTCGCGATACTATAAACCGTAATCGCGATAGCCTACAATCCGACCTTTATCAAAGTCGGAAACGTGATGGTACGCATTTCCCCTCCTTACACGAGGTATCACAACGACGTTTCACCAGGCAACGCCGGTCAACTGCTGTTTGTGTATGAGAAATCTGTTGGAAACTTTCCTCATGTAAGCACTTTGTAAGTGTCGCCACCGGCGCCAATCTTGTGTCAATGCTCTGAAAAGCTAATCATTTCAATCTCACAGCATCTTCTTCCTATCGGTTAAATTTAGCGTGTGCAGCATGTCATCTTCGTGGTGTAGCAATTTTAATGGCCAGTAGTATATATATTGTGGGGTGCAGAAAAGACGATCAAGCGTTAACAATGGTTTTAAATGATATCTTTTTTATATATCTAACTAGTTCACGGCTTTAGATAACTGGTTTACTTACTGCTTAAGTGAAAAATATAATTTTATTTATATATTTATTGTACTTATTTTGTCAGTATGCGGTGAATAAATTTTAAGTTATTGGGAATACTGAATTCATTAATATTCATGAGAGTGAGTGAACATCCTTTGAATGCATGATAAAACATTTGAAGCAAAACACAAACAAAACAGGAATGTTTTCACTTATTTAAGGCTGTCATTTGATTTGTGTGGCAAATATGCCATACGATAAAATACGCAGCATATGTACAGGATTTTATCGCGGCATGTATCGCTATATGTAGGGGATAAACGCCACAACTTATACATTCATGATCTTGATATCCAAGACGGCCATACTAGAATCAAAACACGCCCAACAGAACAGACTATTAACACAACTACTCAAACATCTGGAAAAATTTAACTGTTTAGCATACACTAAAAACTAATAGTGATGCTGAGAAAAGTTTCGAAGGGACATTTACAGACTTACCTCAGTTTTTGTCCCAGAGTTTATAAAAAACTTCCTGCGTCCAAATGTAAACACATTCATTATGGTCTGGTGGCCACTGAGCAACTGCAGAACCAATATTTGCATACCGTGTCGGTGTTTGCCGAAACTAAGTGGAGTGCGCAGTATACGGCACGCACCGCCTTTCCCGGATTTTCGCTCTTATTTATGGAATAACAACTGTTACTTCCCTGCTAAATATGTCTGTAATCCTAGGTACAATTTATTTGGCGAGAATATATTATTCTTGTTCTACGAGTCTTACGTTTCTGGAAAATATATCAGGATTGTCCACTCATGGTTTGAGAGCAGAATGACCTTTTGCTTATCACGTCGTGTCGTTTGAGTAACACGTGCATATAAAACCGAATCCCTGCATTTTTTCTACGAAGTTCGATTCAGTACTCATTACCACTTTGTATGAGAGAATCATAGTAGTATTTTCATGGCTAAGATGCTTCCCGACAATGGCGATGTGAAATAGTCACCAAGACCTGAGACATCAAAAAGTAAAGGAAAAGAGCGTTGGCACACGAAGGGTGATGAAGCTGACGAAATACAACGTGATAATAATTCACATTTGATGCTTGTTTAAGCAGTGACAGGTTCGTGCCGTCGCATTTGTGACGCGTCCACCACGACACAAAGCTTCCTGTATGCATTACATATTCTTACCGTACTTAAATATCTCTTTCCGCTTTTATTCGGCCAGTAGTAAGGATAGGTTACTCTACAACATTACTAAAGACGAGACATGGGTCTTAGCAGGGTGTATGATCACTATTGGCTGCAATACATGCTCTGCGACGTATTTCCATGTTGACCACAAAGTTGATAAGGGGTTCTTGTGGTAGGGTTTTCCATTCATCCAGCAGCGGTCGTTGGCGAATGTGGTTGCGCTGTGATACATCTCTCCAACGCATTCCCCAAGTTCGCAATGGGGTTTCAGTCGGAGAAACAGGCAGGTCAGTCTATTCGCGGAATATTCTCCCGTTCGAGGATCTCCTTCACCTGCGCTGTTCGATTGTGGTCGCACATTGTCCTCCATGAAAAGGACCTCAGGGTCGAATGCACTCCTAAAAAGCTGCACATGGGAAATCCGTACAGTCAATAACGTTGACTGGTGAATGAACTGTGTTCAAACATTTCGAGGTCAGTACATCCGTGCAACACGACACCTCCTCACATCATAAGACCTGGACCACTAAAACCATCAAATCAGGCAATGTTCATAGGTGCATTACGTGTTCACCTCTCTCACCATGTAAGTAAATGTCCATAATAGCTACTCTATCGGAATATGATCTCACCTGCGAAGAGAGAATGACCACCACTGCTCGCTGGTCCAGTCCCTATGCTCTTGGCACCATCGCAAACAGTACCGACAATGTGCAGGTATCAACGCAACATTAAGTACTGGTCGCGCCCAAACATAACTAGGTAGCATTCATTCTCGTGGTAGGCAGAGGTCATAATGTCTCGGCCCATCAGTGTTTATGTAAGAACAAATATACTATGTGCTACGAACTAACTTACACTAAAGTGACAAAGGTCATGGAATAGCGGTATGCACGTAGGTGGATGGCGGTAGTACCACGTAAACAGGATATAAAAGGTCAGTGTTTTGGCGAAGCTGTCCTTTGCACTTCTGTGATCCATGAGAAAGGGCTGCCGACGTGATTATCGCCGCAAGATTGTAATTAAAAGACTTTGAACGCGAAATGGTAGTTGGAGCTAGAAGCATGAGACTTTTGCTTCGGAAATAGTTAGAGAATTCAATATTCCGAGATCCACAGTGTCAAGAGTATGTTGAGAATGCCATATCTAAGGTAATACCTCTCACCATAGCCAGTCCTGTGGCGAACGTATCCGTTAGCACATTGCAGGGAAATTTGGCGTTAAAAGTCTATGGCAGCAGACGACCGAAGCGAGTGCCTTTGCTAACAGCCGACATCGGCTGCAGTGCCTCTCCTGAGATCGTAACAATGGCGTTAGGACCCTACACGATGGGAAAAGCGTGGCCAGGTCAGGTGAGTCACGATTTCTGTTGATGACAGCTGATGGTAGGGTCAGAGTGTCGTTCAGAGTCCACGAAGCCATGGACCCAAGTTGTAAACAAACCACTGTGCAAGCTTGTGGTGGCTCCTTATTAGTGTGGGGTGCGCTTACATAGAATGGAGTGGGTTCTCTTGTCCTATTGTCTAACTGAACCGACATCTGACTGGTAAAGGTTACATTCGGCTACTTGCAGAGCATTTTTAGCCAATTATTGACTTTATGTCCCCAAACAACGATGAATTTTTTATGGATGACAATGCACCAAATCACTGGGCCACAGTTGTTTGTGACTGATTTGAAGAACATTCTGGACAGTTCGAACGAATGGTTTGGCCACCCAGATCTCCCGACGTGAATCCCATCGAACATTTATGAGACGTAATGGAGAAGTCAGTTCGTACACAACATCCTGTACCGCCAACAGTTTCGGAATTATGGACGTCTATAGAGGGAGCATGGCTCAAAATGTCAGCAGGAGACCTCCAACGACTTTTTGAGTCCCTGTCACGTCGAGTTACTGCACTGCGCCGAGAAAATGGGGGCTCCGACAGTTTATTGCAAGGTATCCCACGACCTTTGTCGCCTCTGTGAACTGATCCTCAAATACTTTCAAGACGTTGTCTAACGGAAAGCTTTCGTTTCTATTGTACATCAGGAATATGACAAACATATTCTCGCCGAAAGTTTGAATTGTTTCCTGCAGAGAATACTAGTGCATGTTATGCACCCAACAGGAATCTGAAATGTATAACTGAATTAGTAAACTAACATGTAGTAACTTTCATAGTTTGCTTGAATGGACTTAGCACATGACAAGTGTTTTATTAGGAGGACCAAAGCTGATAATTACTGAAATGATATTTGAAATTTTCCCGAATATTATAAAAAAACATAAACGGCCTAAATTTCGACAGAAAAAAGTGGTGGGAGGCTGACTCTTACATTCCTTTCACCTCACACAAGACCACTGACCCATTAATTATAGATTATACATGTTTCTTACATCACAATGCTCTCAACCGTGAGCTGTAATGGGGCGATGAGTTCACGAGAAACACATCACATACCATTAGATACGTACATTATTTGATGGAAACTAGCTGGACACCGCTATGTGACTCGGAACTGACCACTAGACGCCACGGGAAGCAGACCCACCAGTAGGAAAGGGGACGGAGTGTATTATATTGCCAATACAGAAGCAATAACAACGGAATGGATCGGCCAGGAGAGTTCAGTGACTAGCGATTTGGTGTCTCCTGAGTAAAATATAGATCAGAAACATTTAAACTCGTTCAAAGTTACCCAGGTCGACTGACAGTAATGTGACTGTGAAGTGGAAATGCGAACGAACAACTACAGTCAAACTGAGACGACTTATACCTCATCTAATGACGAACAGGGATTGCGGAGCACTGAAGAGTAATAGAAATCGCTTGAAACCAGCTGAAGAAATCACTCATGACTGCCAAAGTGTTACTAGTATTTCAGCTAACACAGTGATTGTACGTAAGGAGTTAAAAAGCATGGGGTGCCATCGACGAGCACCTCCTCATAAATCTTAAAGTTTTGTAGCCAGTGCTAAGTGAAGCTCGCAGTAGTGTGTAAAGACTCACGCCACTGGACACCTGAATGACTAGAATAGAGTGATCTGAGTGATGAAGCACGCTATACCCTGTTGCAATACAGTGGAACGGATTGTGTGATTCTTTAGTTTCTCCTGGCGTATTTGTTGATCGAACAGTCCACGAGTGTACTGCCGGTTCATAATGTCCAACGTGCCGTAGAACCGACAGTATACGCTTGAACTGTTCGGTCAGAAAGGATTGTGTTTGGCGAATTCCTAGAGAACGTCACCTGCTGTTATGTGTAGTGCAACGGGGAAAATATCGGGGGACTTTCCTTGATTAGGATGTGGCCTACTAAATGCGCTTAAGCAAACGCTAAATGTGGAAGAATATGAACACATTATAACATTATGCACTGCTTGTAGTACAGGAACAGTTCGTAGACGATGAATATTTATATCAACATGACAGTCGCACTGTGTGCAGGAGGCCAGGCACTTAGTTTGGGTGACTGATCCAGTTTCCTTCGGAGACATCAGTTACAAACCGGTATCTGCAGTAACATTTATTTTTTGTGCTGAGTTTACAGAGTTATAAAGCGTCTTCGGGGCGACGGGCGGCAACGAAACATGATATCGCACCGTAGTTCAGTGAGCCACGGTCACGCGCTTCGCTCATGGCAGCCTGGGAACAAGTAGTCGTCGCCCGCCCAGACGTTCTGTGGTACGGTGCGGCTGCCACCTCGGCACTTCCGAAGACCGCCCGTCGCACGCTCAGGTGAGCACAGCTGACTGTGGTCCAGGTCGTTGGCCGTCGTGAAGATTATGCACTGGTCATCCACTGTGGATCGACGAAGACTGCAGCAGATGTTTAAGAGTTAGCAGGGGGCTGCGCGAACGCACCAGGCATGATCGGTGTGGAGATAACAACTTGCAGATTATCTGCCACGACCTACAGTGGAGGAGGGGTGGCTACTCGCCAGTCTTCTTCTCATCCACGATGTCCCATTTGAGGGAAATAGCAGACCACGACTGTGATAGTACCAGGTTGGCTGTGTCTACATCTACATCTACATCCATACTCCGCAAGCCACCTGACGCTGTGTGGCGGAGGGTACCCTGAGTACCTCAATCGGTTCTCCCTTCTATTCCAGTCTCGTGTTGTTCGTGGCAAGCAGGATTGTCGGTATGCTTCTGTGTGGGCTCTAATCTCTCTGATTTTATCCTCATGGTCTCTTCGCGAGATATACGTAGGAGGGAGCAATACTCTGCTTGACTCTTCGGTGAAGGTATGTTCTCGAAATTTTAGCAAAAGCCCGTACCGAGCTACTGAGCGTCTCTCCTGCAGAGTCTTCCACGGGATGTGATGATGATGATGTTTGGTTTGTGGGGCGCTCAACTGCGTGGTTATCAGCGCCCGTACAATTACCCAGTCTTTGCTCAGTCCAATTTCGCCACTTTCCTGGATGATGATGAAATGATGAGGACAACACAAACACCCAGTCATCTCGAGGCAGGTGAAAATCCCTGACCCCGCCGGGAATCGAACCCGGGACCCCGTGCTCGGGAAGCGAGAACGCTACCGCGAGACCACGAGCGGCGGACACTTCCACTGGAGTTTATCTATGATCTCCGTAACGCTTTCCCGATTACTAATTGATCCTGTAACGAAGCGCGCTGCTCTCCGTTGGATCTTCTCTATCTCTTCTATCAACCCTATCTGGTACGGATCCCATACTGCTGAGCAGTATTCAAGCAGTGGGCGAACAAGCGTACTGTAACCTACTTCCTTTGTTTTCGGATTGTGTTTCCTTAGGATTCTTCCAATGAATCTCAGTCTGGCATCTGCTTTACCAACGATCAACTTTATATGATCATTCCATTTTAAATCACTCCTAATGCGTACTCCCAGATAATTTATGGAATTAACTGCTTCCAGTTGATGACCTGCTATTTTGTAGCTAAATGATAAGGGATCTATCTTCCTATGTATTCGCAGCACATTACACTTGTCTACACTGAGATTCAACTGCCATTCCCTGCACCATGCGTCAATTCGCTGCAGATCCTACTGCATTTCAGTACAATTTTCCATTGTTACAACCTCTCGATAGACCACAGCATCATCTGCAAAAAGCCTCAGTGAACTTCCGGTGTCATGCACAAGGTCATTTATGTATATTGTGAATAGCAACGGTCCTATGACTCTCCCCTGCGGCACACCTGAAATCACTCTTACTTCGGAAGACTTCTCTCCATTGAGAATGACATGCTGCGTTCTGTTATCTAGTAACTCTTCAATCCAATCACACAATTGGTCTGATAGTCCATATGCTCTTACTTTGTTCATTAAACGACTGCGGGGAACTGTATCGAACGCCTTGCGGAAGTCAAGAAACACGGCATCTACCCGTGAACCCGTGTCTATGGCCCTCTGGGTCTCGTGGACGAATAGCGCGACCTGGGTTTCACATGACCGTCTTTTTCGAAACCCATGCTGATTCCTACAGAGTAGATTTCTAGTCTCCAGAAAAGTCATTATATTCGAACATAATACGTGTTCCAAAATTCTACAACTGATCGACGTTAGAGATATAGGTCTATAGTTCTGCACAGCTGTTCAACGTCCCTTCTTGAAAACGGAGATGACCTGTGCCCTTTTCCAATCCTTTGGAACGCTACGCTCTTCTAGAGACCTACGGTACACCGCTGCAAGAAGGGGGGCAGGTCCAGCGGCCTTTCCTCTTTGGAGCGATTTTAATTGTTTCTCTATCCCTCTGTCGTCTATTTCGATATCTACTATTTTGTCATCTGTACGACAATCTAGAGAAGGAATTACAGTGCAGTCTTCCTCTGTGAAACAGCTTTGGAAAAAGACATTTAGTATTTCGGCCTTTAGTCTTTCATCCTCTGTTTCAGTACCATTTTGGACACAGATTGTCTGGACATTTTGTTTTGACCCACCTACCGCTTTGACATAAGACCAAAATTTCTTAGGATTTTCTGCCAAGTGAGTACATAGAACTTTACTTTCGAATTCATTGAACGCCTCTCGCATAGCCCTCCTCACACTACATTTCGCTTCGCGTATTTTTCGTTTGTCTGCAAGGCTTTGGCTATGTTTATGTTTGCTGTGAAGTTCCCTTTGCTTCCGCAGCAGTTTTCTAACTCGGTTGTTGTACCACGGTGGCTCTTTTCCATCTCTTACGATTTTGCTTGGTACATACTCATCTAACGCATATTGTACGATGGTTTTGAACTTTGTCCACTGATCCTCAACACTATCTGTACTTGAGACAAAACCTTTGTGTTGAGCCGTCAGGTACTCTGTAATCTGCTTATTGTCACTTTTGCTAAACAGAAAAATCTTCCTACCTTTTTGAATATTTCTATTTACGGCTGAAATCATCGATGCCATACCCGCTTTATGATCGCTGATTCAGTGTTCTGCGTTAACTGTTTCAAATAGTTCAGGCCTGTTTGTCACCAGAAGGTCTAATATGTTATCCCCACGAGTCGGTCCTCTGTTTAAATGCTCAAGGTAGTTTTCAGATAAAGCACTCAAACAAATTTCACTGGATTCTTTGTCCCTGCCACCCGTTATGAACGTTTGAGTCTCCCAGTCTATATCCGGCAAATTAAAATCTCCACCCACAACTATAACATGGTGGGGAAATCTACTCGAAATATTTTCCAAATTATCCTTCAGGTGCTCAGCCACAACAGCTGCTGAGCCAGGGGGCCTATAGAGACATCCAATTACCATGTCTGCTTTAACCGTGACCTTCACCCAAATCATTTCACATTTCGATCTCCGTCAATTTCCTTCGATACTATTGCACTTCTTATCGCAATAAACACGCCTCCCCCTTCACTGTCCAACCTGTCTCTGCGGTATACATTCCAATCTAAGTTTAGGATTTCATTACTGTTTACGTCTGGTTTCAGCCAACTTTCTGTCCCTAGTACTATATGGGCGTTGTAACCGTTTATTGATGAGAGCAGTTCTGGGACCTTTCCATAGACGCTCCTGCAGTTTACTATTAGCACATTAATATTGTTATTCCCTGCTGCATTTTGCCTACTCCTACCTTGCCGCGTGTCAGGAGGCGTCTTGTCGGGCCTAGGGAGGGGATTCTCTAACCTAAAAAACCCCCATGTGCACTCCACACGTACTCCGCTACCCTTGTAGCCGCTTCCGGCGTGTAGTGCACGCCTGACCAGGGGGATCCTACGTTTCTCCACCCGATAGCGGAGGTCGAGAAATTTGCACCCCAGATCTCCGCAGAATCGTCTGAGCCTCTGGTTTAAGCCTTCCACTCGGCTCCAAACCAGAGGACCGCGATCGGTTCTGGGAACGATACTACAAATAGTTACCTCTGATTCCACCGGCCGGCCGAGGTGGCCGTGCGGTTAAAGGCGCTGCAGTCTGGAACCGCAAGACTGCTACGGTCGCAGGTTCGAATCCTGCCTCGGGCATGGATGTTTGTGATGTCCTTAGGTTAGTTAGGTTTAACTAGTTCTAAGTGCTAGGGGACTAATGACCTCAGCAGTTGAGTCCCATAGTGCTCAGAGCCATTTGAACCATTTGATTCCACCCCGCGAGCGAGGATTTCCGCCTTCACCAATTCCGCCAACCGCCTGTACGAACTGAGGATGACCTCTGAACCCAGACGGCCTCCTCCACATCTCGGATGAGATCCTCCGGCAAGCAGACAGAGTGAACACTGGCCTTCTTCCCGAACTTTCCGCTATTTCTCTAAGGGGCTCCATCACCCGCCTAACGTTGGAGCTCCCAATAACTAATAAACCCCTCCCCTCGTGTGCCTGCTCGGACCTTGCTGAGGGTGCAGCCACATGCCCACTCACAGGCAGAGCGGGCGGTGCCACACGGCCAGCCTCCACATTTACCCTCCACCTTCGTGCGCCGCGAACGCAGCTGAACCCGCCACTCCCCTTGAGGAGGGCGTGGCCCAACCGCGCCCGGTACCCGCGAAGATGTCTCGACAGCAGGGACAGTGGGCCAAGCATGTAACACCTGGGGTGTACCATGCGACGCACCAGACTCCCCACTGCCGCCACACTCCGAGGCAGCAACCTGAAGACGGCTGACCGTGGCCATCAACGCGCTCAGCTGTTCGCGAACAGTGGCCAGCTCCTCCTGCGTCCGTACACAGCAGTCACACATCCTATACTTCCTAAGGAATCAATTTACTGTAGAGAGTTAATCAACTTTTAACTAAACTAGTAATTCACTAAAGGCGGCAGATTGTTAACTAAACTGTGATTGCTAGCCACTTCTTGTAGAAAACAAGGAAAATAGCACTACCTGTCTCTGGACTGTATTGAAAACAAACACTAGCACTACTGGTACTATGGTTGACTAAAGGAACTCTCTCTGACTGTATTCAAAACAAACACGAAATCGATCGAACACTATTACTAGCACTCGAAGTAAGCGCGTAGGTAGCAGGCAGATCATCATAGATCAGTTTGTCGCGGTTTCACTGAAATTAGGTAGACCGTCATTGCCTTTGGTTCTAGCGACACACACAGAACGGAAGCACGACTGAATGTATCTTTGAGCTCTTAAACCCTCATTATATAAAGGGTGGAACCTGTGCCTATGACGTATTAGCTCTGGGTGCATGAATGCATTATCCGTCATTTATCAGTCAGATCAGCACTTCTTTCCCCGCTGAGGCATATCAGTAACTGTACTTGGTCACCGAGCTCGTGTCTTTCTGCCTAAGTCTGACTCTGCATTGACTCCCTGGCGCTGAAGTTACGAGGTATTACTTCACACTACCGTGTTATGTACCAGTGCTGCATTAACGCCTCCTCTCTCCTGGCTCGGAGGTTGTGTGGTAATGTTCGCTTTATGCCCTGACGTCCGTTTCCTCGGCAGTACATCTTGTTGATATTCGATTTGGCCTACAGGTAAATAGTTATCCACATCTTTTCTGAGCTCATCTGCTAGAACATTAAAAAATTATATCGTGTACATATTATGCTGCACAACACTCCTCCCTTGTTCCAAAAGATTCGTCCCAAATATTTCCTTTGGTTGTCCTCTGCAACAGTCCCATACACTTATATACAGAATTGTAAATTGTGCCCATTGCACTAAATTTTGAGCTCGCGAAAGCTGACTGACTAAAATTTTTTCTTTGTTTCCTAATACGGTATGTTATGTCTCGGTTAGCTGAACTCTTTTCAAGTAAGGCTACATTATTCTTAATAATTTTACTGTTTTCCTAGTCTACGTTTCCTGGATTACGCCATTAAGGTTCGATAGGTATCTAATGCGTAGGTAGGTCTGGAGAACAGAGACACTCCAAAGTACGCAAATTGCTCTTGGAAACATGGTAATCCTTATGGCTACCATATTTCAGCGTCGGTTCTCTTGATATTGCTGAATAAGTTGCAACATTTGCCCCATGGAAAGTTTGCCTTGCTGAGATGCTATCAGTGTGTCTAAACAGTGTAGGAGTTCAGGATTTAGGATTTTGTTAAGTAAGGTTAGATTTAGTGGGGGCAGTACTTCCAGAGCTCTCTGGCCAAATCAAACCAGATTGGGTTAATTGGATTACAGTTGTACCCATGAGTGTAGCTAGGAAGCGGAGGTTCATCCCAGCTATCTCACAAGTGTTGTCATTTATCAAAATACTACTGCTACATAACTCTAATTTTACTATTCCCTTTGGTTTCCCAGTCTCGTGGGGTTCATTATTACGGTTTCTGGTGCAATATCTAAGTAGATCAAATGTACTCCCACCTCCTAAAAATGAGGCTGCGGTGGAAACATTTGTTCCTCGCATTCCATTGCCTCTGCTTTCCGAAGAAACAGTTACACTTTGCGTGGCTCTGCGTCATTCTTTGCTTCTCAAGCTGAACAAATGGTGATACACGTATTTCCCATATTACTGGATAAGACTGGACTGTATAAGATCAGTACTGCATTTTCATTCCTACCACAAGTAGTCAGACTAGTTCGTACAACTTCACTCTGTTGGCATTCACTTCCATGGTTGCTATATGGTGAACATAGCTACGTTATATTCAGATGCCTCTGTCACGTGTCATACCTTAACAGGAACTTATTGTGCGTTGTAGTGGTAGTAATTCTGAACTCAGCAGTATGTTGACAATATGATAGGCTGTTTTCTGCAGTGATACCACCCCATTTCTTGCATTATTGAATCTATCTACTAATGACTACAATTACCTGGCTACTGCTGGTATGCTGCCCACTAGGCCCAGTTGTTTTTGTATTTTCCCCAAATCACTATTCGCTGTTTTTATTGTTTCTCAGGTGTAGTGTGGTAGCTCTACAGTTAACACATGTACCACTTGGGTGTTATTCAGAACGGTATGCTCTGAATTCTGCTATGGTTTTGATAGTCTCTGAAATCGTTTGCACTTGCCTAATCATGTTATTCAGCTGCTGTCGAATTGTTCATACTGTATTTATTTCCAGTGGCTGCCTATTAAATGGCCATAAGATATCAAGTCCAGTCATGTGTAAGAGTTTAAAGGCCTTTGGCAGTCTTTTCAGTGGGTTTCTTTGATGAATAAAGTCATCCCTTTTTGCACAAGGCACACAGTCCGTCACATATTGCTCAACACCACGTTTCATTGTTCTCCACCAGAACCTTTGCACTGCTCATCTGCCCATTGTTTGCTGTTCTTCATGACCTGACAACACATGCTCATCCACTCGTCTAACACTTCATCTTTTAATGCCACCAGAACCACTAAGCATCGTCCACATTTCGTTGTTCTACAGAGCAACCCCTCATGTGTGAGGAACTGTGGTTGTGATTTAAATGCCTGACAGTCTTTGTCAACCGCCTGTGCTCTCTGCCCTACCGTTAGACTTTTGCCTAGTGCATTCAGCACTGCAACCTTCCTGCTCAGAGTACATGCATTCGTGTGCTTCCTACCTGGTTTGTGGATCACCTCATAATCAAACTCAATGAGTTTGATTACTCATCTTGCTACCCTACTCAATGAGCCTTTCAGCCTCAACAGCTGTTTTAATGATATGTGGTCCCATGACTTCTAGATACGGTAGTGTTTACTTCAATTAAAATTGTATTTCTTTTTATATCTTAGGACGTCAGCTTTTATGTATGTATACATTAAAAGAGTAAGACAAAACAGTTATCTCTTTTTACATATCAGCACTGTATTTCGCGCCTGTGTTTAGGGTAACTTTTGCTTAGTGTACAGCACGTAACTTATTATCACCTCCCTTGATTGACTTCTTCACATTACTGACAATGATGATAAAATGTCGTTGTGTGTATTGAAGATGGGAGATATTGTTTAGGCCAACGAAGTATTGCTTCAAGTTAATCAGTGAACACCAGTTATCCAATCAGTCAGCGGGAGCGAAGATACAACAATTATGTTCTATTTGTACGAGTTAATAAGTTGAATTTTAGAAGTAAGGTGTCTGAAGAAAGAATTGCTCAAACACTTACTTGTATTTAATAGCAAGCGCTAAATAAGCTTCTTAAGTGATTTTCTGCTACTTAACATCAACTTTCATAAAAACGTTAAGAGGAAATCTCCTAACTATGACAGAACAGTATTTGTTGAAGGAAATGACAATTAGGAACAAACGTTGATATTTGGTCTGTTATAAATTGCAACGTAGTAGCATGCCAGACAGGGGATAATATGATTTCTATGATGGTTCACGTAGACTACAGAAATTACATATCTTAGTACATTTTATCACCAGATTCTTACACATTCATCACATTTTAATGATATTGAAACTGTGTTGAAGATCAATGTTTAGTATGTACCACTTGATTGTCGTCATCATAGTTAGGCAAATTCACAAAAGAGATACTTCTGTAACCTAAGAAATGAAGTAGTATGACTTCCAGTCAATAAAATAACTTATAAATGCTGTCATGCGAAATACATTCAGAGTCACTGGATATCTGAATGGGAATAGTGGAGCAGTGATTTGAACATTATTTCTTCCCAGTAGGAGTAAAACGACGTTCGGTATATACTAAGGGAATTGTTGACAAATTTCGCATCGACAATCTATTTTAAAAACGATTTATGGTTTACAGAGGAGCACAGACCGTGTAGCAGTTTCTTTTTGTGTGCAATTCATTCTAGAATCGCATACATGCATGTTTTAAAACTCCATCAGTGTTCTGATTGGTCTGAAGCCATTCCTCATCACTTCCTATCTTTAACTTTTTTTTCTACGTAACGACAATACTGGCCATACTTCATAATTTTGTTTTTGTTTTGTAGTCTTCGACACCTAAATTTGTGTTATACCTTATAGATAAGAATTGTCGAGGTACCATTTTAGCCATTTTAAAGGTTCTGTTGTTACAGGTGTCATATGCATTCTTATTTTTTCATGCAATTAATTTACTTATCTCAGGTAATTAATTTGGCTTAAACTATCGTAAAAGACGTAAACGTTTCTTCGCTTTACCTCCTTCCTTATTGTAGAGCAAAGCTAGCCTGCAAAACTGCCATTGCCTATGACCTAGCTTTAAATAAAAGGCATACTCTCCATCGTCTTACTACGAAGTACTTTGTTATCCCTTTATTAATCAGTACGGGTTGTTATTCCAATTCCAAAATTCATTCTAGTCAGAAGCTGCTGATGATAGGCTACTGAGGCACCACTTAAATTTCTACTTACTTGGCTAAAATCTCGACATATCTTTGTTATTAACGGAAAACCCAGTTCCAGAAGTGAACAGATACATTAATTAGTACAATCAATAACTGTGCCTTCTATCATTTGGCACATAGTTGATCACTTTATTCCATAATTTCTTAAAACTTTTGAGACTAGACAGATATTATATGATACGAGCATTTGTGAAGAAGAGATATGTGTAAACATCGAAAGTATCTTGAAGTATTCGGAAATCCATCGTGAAGCAATTTGTCTGAAGAGTAACCTTCCAAGCATGAAACGTCGATGATAAAATGTTCAGGGAAAAATAGAATATACGCTTTACAAATGTGGTGCTACAGAATGATGCTGAAGATTAGATCGTTGAGTGTGATGATTAATGAAGAGGTACTGAATGGAATTAGGGAGAAATTTATGCCACAACAGTACTAATTAAACGGATAGGTAAACAGGACACATCCTGAGACATCAAGGAGTCGCCCATTTCTTAATGCTTAGAACTACGTGAGGTTAAAATTGTAGGGCAGATCAAGGGGGTTTGTTCCAAACAGATTTAGGCTGCGTTAACTAAAAGCAGTGATGTAGAGGCTTGCACTGGATTGTTTTGCATGGAGACACACGTAACATTTTTCTCCGGATTAAAGATCCCAGCAACGATACTGATGCTAACGATTTCCATCACACAGTAAGTGTATGTCTCTCAAATTTTGGGTCATTCTTTTCGCGCTAATATGCAATGTTTTCTGGTTCCATTAGTAGCTGTGGGCACATTAGCTACTACTCCGTCCTTAGCAAGCAATACCCGGTGGCTGCCAGTTTAACTGCATATTTCAGCACGACAACTATCGGCAGATGTAGAAAATGCATTGGGAAGTTACCGTCTGGTGAGCGAGAAGAGAGCGAAGTGCTGCGAGCCGTTATTGTCGTCCCCGCCAGCGAGATCACTATGCTCCGGACCGGTTGCAACGCCCCCGCCGTTCTCCATGAAGATGTTGACGTCAAGCGGGCAGTTTACGTCGCACAGGTTGCAGTTGTGGACGTGGGTCGAACCTGGGAATGAGGAACGTCGCCAAATATCAGCTGATCCCTGATGGAAGTAGCGTCACCTAGGGAGAGTTGCAAACAAGCTAAGATTCAGGAAGCTGCACGAGTAACTCCATAATTGTTTTATAGGTTAGTAAATGCAAGAATTTTTCTTGATTCTCTCAACATCTTTCAGTATTTGATTCAACTAACTCAACACAATAAAAGATAATGTTTCATTAACAAGAAAAAAGGAAGAAATCCTTTCTGATAGCGCAAGGTATTTCAAACAAGTGCGAGGTCATTATCATTTCTATTGTGTGGGTTGAGGTATTATTCATGAGAATGAAAATAGCATTTGATTTTCATCCTGAGTGCTGATTCCTTTTCTTTTGCAGAAAAATGCTGTATAAAATTCGAAGTAAATGTACCAGGGAACAGGCAAGAAGGAATCGCTTGAGTAGGATTGATCTAGGACAGCTAAGATTCGTCGATTTTGTGCTGGAGAAGTTGCTACAACCGGTAGTAAATCTTACGGGGGTACGCTTGCAGTAAAACAGTGTAAGGCGGAGAAAACTAATGACGCTACCTTCATCTTGTAAGCGAAGTGGTCTAAAATGGTTCATATGGCTCTGAACACTATGGGACTTAACATCTGTGGTCATCAGTCCCCTAGAACTTAGAACTACTTAAACCTAACTAACCTAAGGACGTCACACACATCCACGCTCGAGGCAGGATTCGAACCTGCGACCGAAGCGGTCACGCGGTTTCAGCCTGAAGCGCTTAGAACCGCACGGCCACACCGGCCTGTGAAGGGGTCTAGAAAAAGGAATATAAAATAACAAGATCGATCACCTTTTTTTATGTATACCGCTTGCTACATATGAAGAACAGAGAAGTTTCCCTTGATATGTTTGGAATATGAAACCACCATTCTCCTATGTAATATAGGGAACCACAGGTAAGCTTCGACATTTTCCTGTCTCATACGAATGTTGATGTCTCAAAACTTTGAGATCAATTTTCTTGAAATTATTTTTTGTTGCCTAGGTCTTATTGAACATGTTGAAGAAGCCGTTGAATTTAATATTTCTAGTAGCAATATCAAATTTTGCTCTATTGTACGATATCTTGTCTCCTTGACGCCTGTTAATTTAATACTGTGGATGCTTTTTAGTTCTTCAAGTACCCATTTTACTTCGAACTGAGCACAAATTCCTCGACTTTTCTAAGACAGTTAACAGTACCTGCATAAGAAAGATACGAAACTGTGCCTTAGCAGCTTTATACGCGTACTGAAATGAACTAGTAAGTGATGTAAAATATTTGACATAAGCGATTACATGAGAAATTGCATTTTTGTGGCAGTTCGCCAGTACAAAGCATCTTCTCATATGTTCATACCATTAATTATTGTCTTTAACTGTCAGTCATCCGGTACTATATCTCCCACTTTTCTCTGATTTGAGCCTCTACTGTCAAAATTGATACAAATAAAGGGCCAGTTTTTTTAACTAATTCTTAGAAACTGTGCACTATTTTCCATTGGTAATAAACCATTAGATACAAATTTTGTGAGTACACAGTAACTCAATTTATCCAGATTTATTCGCAGAAAAGAAATACACAGAAAACCAATAACTTCCGGTGGAGGAGGGATGGTTGCAAATAAAATTATTCTATGTTAGCACAACGCGTACCAGAGCAGCAGACAATGTAATCGGTATCAACGCCATCTCTGTAGCGTTTTGAGATTTTCTCACCTTGGCAAGATACATATGACACTGTATTTTGTAGCATTCATGCTGATTCGTGTGGCTTTAACTACTTTCACATTGAAAATGGTGAAATGTGATGTTGAGGTAGTTGTTGCAAGACAGAATGATAATTCGGGTGGATGTGAATTAAAAAAAAAAAAAAAAGAAAAGTCCGTAGCCGCTGACAGCGCCATAGCTGAAGCCAAGGCAGGCTCGTACACATCGTCTAGATTGGAATTTCAGTTTGAAAGAAGTTCCGTTACTGTATTCAGCACGGCCACAACGCCAGTTTAATTTCCACACATCACCCGAGCTGGAGGACCAAGGTGTCGATGCAGAAGGGAGCACTACGTCAATCTGTCGATCAGTCACAGTAAAGTCACAAGGCGTAAGTCGTATGCAAAAGTGGCTTTACAGCACGCAGATACAGCAGAAATAACGGAACTGAAGTCCTGAGAAGAAAGTGACACCACGGTGTTGTGCGGAGTGCTGACAAGTTCAGAAAACTAGGACAAATTCGGCCATTCTTCCCACTTGATAACGACATTGGGATAGACAAAATGGAACAAATACTTAGACCTCTAAGGCCGAGGTATCAATTTGCCGCTGGCCAGTCCCGAGGTAGCGTCTGTGACGCTCCATTCACGATCCGCCAAGGTGAGTTCGATGTAATAGCCAGACTGGCCTGAAGGACTTTTGCTGCCATGGGATGCTGCCGCTTCGTCTTAGAGTTTGGTTACTTTGGTGCCTCCTACGATCAGGTCCCCTGGAGATATAGCTGAAGGTATCTGGTGAAATGTCAGACTACCATAATACCTGGGAAGTACAATAGCTGCCGCCTCCCGACCTGCATCTATGAGGAACACTAGAGTCGCTGGAGTTCTCTCGCTGAGAGATCTGACGTGGCTCTCCACGACTACAGCCACATCGTGCAGGGCTGTTGCGGGCCTGTCCCGAGGAGTCGTCTACGACGTCAGCGACAGCGCCCTAACAACCTGGTCACCGGAACCATGCAGGCCCTGTCCAAAGAGCGTTCCGTCAGCATCCTCCTGTGAGTAGCTGCGCACAGCACAGTCGCCGCAACAGCCGACACTGCGAGGATCTCAGGGTTTCAGTGCATATCGACCTTGCGTGAGCTTCACTTGTTTGCCTGACTGTCAGCAACCTCCGTATCCATGTGCAGTAGATGTATATTCCGTCAGTAAAGAGTTCTACAGGCGCCTTCGGGCATCCGACAAATCCTTGACTCTGCACTCCACATCACCATAACGCTATCCGGACAACCGTAGAGGACACGGCTCCGGTTCTCTAAAGAATAACCTTTTTTATTTTTATTTTTTATTTTCCATTGTTTATTTTTGTATAATTTTTTTTAGATGTCAATCTTCTGGCTGGGTTGATGCAGCCTGTCACCTACTCTTCTCCTGTCTCAATCTCCTCTGCTCAGAGCAGCACTTGCAACCTACGTGTTCAATTACGTACCTTATGTATTTCAATCTCTGTCCTTTCTTCTTGTCAGAATTTTGAAAACATACATTTCCTCGACGATTCGATGGAGAATCTCCTTCGTGCTAAGCTTATCAGTCCACCTAATTTCAACATTCTCTTCTAACACCACATCTCAGATGCTTCGTTAGACTACCACTAACATTTTTAATTAGAATCACAGCAAATCTTGGGGAGAGACCAATTAGGAAGTTGACATGTTTTGCGTATTTTCATGCAATAACGTCATGTGGAATACTGTGCAGGGATAAATCATATTTAAAAAAGAAAGTCTTCAATGAGGCAAAAAGTGCTGTAAGAATAATATTTGGTGCTCACTTCCGATTTCGTGCAAATTATCTATATAACACGAAACTAACTAACTAAAGGACAGCAATTCAAGCTCATGCCTTAGTTCAACCCACTTACATAATTCTGAAGTTCAGCGGTAAGTGTTAGTAACTTGGGGATAATTCCTTCGCTGATATCGATAGCTGATATATGTGTGCTATTTTACGGAGAGTAGAATAAAATTTCTCCGAAAAAAAATTTATAAGCTCCGCACCCGCTCCGCAACGAGCCTAAGATGTGTTACAAGGTAATCACCATAGCGCCTTCGTGACTTTCTTCCCTTCTGGTAATTTTATGCGGGTACACTTTCTCTTAATGACATTTGTACAATTGATAGAGATCGTAGTTAAGTATAAATTAATTTTCTTTGCTGTAATGCATCCTAACACCACTTGTTATTCGTTCCACAAAAGCCATGTAATTAATATCGTGTATTCATTGCTATTGTCCTTGATGATCCGAGAGAACGAAGGAGAAACAGCGCTGTCTTGATACAAAATGAACTAATCTTTAGGTTTATTGTTTCCCTGACGTTTCCATCTCAGAATCAACGGTGGACAGGACATATGTTATACCTATAAAATCTCTATGAAAGAAGTGCTAAACTTCTGATCTTCCACAAGCAAAATACAATACTTCAAAAGTAGCGACACATGGTGGCTTCTGTTTTTTAGTTCTAATGTGTTGCCTGTCATTACAGGAAATTATTAGTGACTGTTCTTTCGGATATACACATATAATAGTAATATCTACGCTCTGACGACATTTTATGATATTTTGGGTATGGATGTATCCTAGGTCCGATGTCTTGTGGAAATCATGCGAGATTCTGCGAGTGATGGGGAAAACGGTCAGGAGGCGCTACGCAAGTAATGTCTGACACGTTAGGACTTTGAGTTTGGTGGGAAGCTTGCTCAGAACACTGAAGCTGTAAGGTGACCTCTCGCATGAAGTGGGAAATCCGAGTTCGAGACCCTGTCGGATACAAATCTACACTTGTCGTCATTGAATAGGAAACAGATAACCTACAATTAATAAATAAATCAAGTTTATTGCTGGCTTATTCTGGGAAGGGCAACGGAAATTGGAACTGTAGCTAACCAGCCACTGGAGCCAGTACTGTAGTACATTTGATTCCATGAACTTTTTGTAACGAAAATAAATCCCTTGCAACTCAAGTATAACCACATACATATGTATAAATTCTCCTTCTCTTATATGATGGTTGAATCTTTCTTAATAGCTATGCACGTTTCTACAACAATCAGGCTTATTGATTTTTGTGATTTTGCATTATTCAATGTTAGGTCATCAAACGAATTTCCTCTAAGTAAATACTGTAAGGCAATTGACATGTGCTGTGCTGTGCTCCAAACATACATTCTCAGGAATTAATTCCTCAAAGTAAGGCCTATTTTCATACTAAGATACTTCTCCTATCCAGGAATGCCCTTTCTGCCAGTGCTAGCCTGCTTTTGATGTCCTTCTTCCTCCGTCCGTCATTGGTTATTTTGCTGCCTAGGTAGCAGAATTCCTTAAATTCATCTGCTTGTGATCATTGGCGCGTCGCAAAAGCCGTTACGCGCCGAAGCCACACGGCAAGGCACCGCCGTCGGATTGGTTGCCAGCTCAGTCTCTGCGAGTCGACAGAGGAAGCCTTCTCCGGATCGAACATGGTCGAACGCACTCGCCGTCGCCACCAAGACAGTAGAAACTGTGAATTCATACAGACTGTAACTTAAGTGTTAATTTGTTCCAGTGTGCTCCGCTCAAGGAGAGCGAGGACTTAAACATTTGATAGTCAAATAGTAAAGAACGAGCTCTGACTATGAAGGCCTTCAAATCAAATGGCTCTGAGCACTATGGGACTTAACATCTATGGTCATCAGTCCCCTAGAACTTAGAACTACTTAAACCTAACTAACCTAAGGACAGCACACAACACCCAGCCATCACGAGGCAGAGAAAATCCCTGACCCCGCCGGGAATCGAACTCGGGAACCCGGGCGTGGGAAGCGAGAACGCTACCGCACGACCACGAGATGCGGGCTATGAAGGCCTTCTTTTTGTTGTTCCATGTACTTGCATTCAGTTGTGACCTTATTTCCCTGTTAGGAAACATTTATAAAGTTGGTTACTTGTTTGTTTTTAAGGTAAAGGAGGACCATTTACGTTGAATTCGTTGATATAGTGGACGAACAACATGCTCGTGTTTCTTGTAGAAGCGTTCAAAGTTCAGGATACTCCAATCATCAATCCATATATTGAGATTCCTCGCTGTTCTCATTTTGCTACTTCTCTTTACTTTCGTCTTCGATTTACTCTCAATATATGCTCTATGCTTATTACACTGTTCATTCCATTCATCAGACCCTGCAATTGTGTTTCACTTTCACTGAGGATAGCAATACCTTCAGCGAATCTTACCATTGCTGTCGTTTCACCTTGAATTTTAATTCCACTCTTTGACCTTTCGTTTATTTCCGTAACTGCTTCTTCGATGTATAGACTGAACATGCGGGCGTGTCGCCCAAGTTCTGGAATGCGCTCCGCATCACATAATTGTCGAAGACACATGAATTTAACACTGAACTGAAAACCCCGACCATTTAGTCGTTCTGGGTGTTGGAACCTGGGGTCTCGTCTGTCGTAGCCCGTGAATGATGTAAAGTTAGACAATTTCTCTGCCAAAGTGGCTCCCTGACTGACCATAACGTTGAGCTGCTTTTGATATCGTGCAATATTAGTGGCCGCCTGTGGAAAATATTGAAGGTTGTGGCAATATACAGAGCGGTTCTTATTAACTTTCAAAAACACCCGAAGCAACGTAGATGACTTTGAGACAAGTAATTTAATACGATACACGTGGGATTGTAAATACCCTAAGAGTGGGTGACTAATATTGAACATTTGACGCTACTACATGACTACCTCGTCGCACATGCATCGGTTGGGTTTGTCAATACTACGCTCACCGGTAGGGGGCAGTGCTACACATCACTCCGCTAGGCTTTTCTATTTTCTTTCTTACATTATCCGACGAGTAACGATAGTACTCGCGGTAGTGGCAATACAGGATGATGATGATGATGATGATATTTGGTTTGTGGGGCGCTCAACTGCGTGGTTATCAGCGCCCGTACAATTTCCCAACCTTTGCTCAGTCCAATTTCGCCACTTGCCTGAATGATGATGAAATGATGAGGACAACACAAACACCCAGTCATCTCGAGGCAGGTGAAAATCCCTGACCCCGCCGGGAATCGAACCCGGGACCCCGTGCTCGGGAAGCGAGAACGCTACCGCGAGACCACGAGCGGCGGACAGGCAATACAGGAGTAAAAAGGTTTACATTTAAGGATCTTGTAGGCAAGTATCCCTCTTATGGTGCTGCTAATTCCTAAGTTCTTGCAGCAAGGCGTATTTACGCAGAACGTTTCCCACGGCGTGTTTCACCTTCTAACGCATCATTTGCGACTGTGGATCGTCGAATGCGTGAAAGGGGGAACCTGCGAGAAAGTATACATTGAAGGAATAAAAAGGCAGTAAGGGAACGTGACACAGTAGTCTGGAAACCTGTGTTTGGAAACCAAGCGTCATTTACCAAAGAAAACAAAGGTCATTTACTGGCAGCGACGCGTTTCGGTACGTTATACTCATTTAGTTGTGTTGCAATATGTTACTGTACATTGGTATAAACCAGCAGAGTTCGCGAGACCGGTAAATAAAATAATAAAACTTACCTCAATGGAAACGCGTAACGGTTCAAAGAAATGCAAAATAAAATAAAAATATAAAAAATTCTGCCTGCCAGATGCAAGAATCGAACCCTGAGCTCCACGCGCTTAAGTCGCTCACTTGCGCCCGTTGCCCGACCGGCATGACTTGGGTTGGTATGATGAGGTGTGACAGACCGACAGGCCCAACAGTTGCACCTGCGGAGAGGTATTTCCGACATTTGCGACCACATGTGTCCTATATTAAATCGCTTGTCTCAGCGTCATCTGTGTCACTACGGGGGTATTTAAACGTCAGTAAAAATTATACTGTATTACGCAGTATGTTGACAAATGTGCGGAAATTATATTTTTATTGCGCCTAATGGCTGTAATCAAAACTCTACGATTAACGGCTTATGTGTTTCTCAGTTGAGCCCGCATGTTCAACAGTCTATTTTGCCCGATTTTCCTGTATGGTGGAAACAGAACTGTGGAAATGTCATTGAAATTTTCGGAATGCACATTCATTTTAGAAGTGTTCGAAGCCTATAGCGGTTTCCCATTCTTACTGTGTGTAAAATCAAATGAGTAAAGTAAGCACCAGAAGGAAACCGAGCAACACTATTGTTGAGGAAATAGAGGAAAATGTACTAGGAAACAGATAACCTACAATCAGTAAAGAAATCAAGTTTATTACTGACTGATTCTGGCGAGGGCAACGGAAATTGGAGGTGTAGCTAACGAACCACTGGAGCCAGTACTGCAGTACATTTGATTCCATGAACATTTCGCAACGAAAATAAATCCATTGCAACTCAAGTATAACCACATTCATATATATAAATTCTCCTTCTCTTATATAATGGTTGAATCTTTCTTAATAGCTATGCACATTTCCACAACAATCAGGCTTTTTGTTTTTTGTGATATTGCATTATTGAATGTTAGGTCTTCAAACGAATTTCCTCTAAGTAAATAATGTAAAGCAATTGACAGGTGCTGTGCTGTATTAACAGTACGTTGCAAATGACTGTCCTTTTCCTTAACTATAGATGTAACCAAGTTGCAAAAGCACATTAAGTGAGTAACCAGACATCCTGAGGAAGTTCCAGTAATCATTGGAGTCACTTATCCTCAAATGACGTAGTACATTTTTATTTGTCAGTCCGGCTCTCCTCTTATACCACTCATTCTTCTATCTATGCTTCCTCTTTTCTTTCCCCGAGCGTAAGGTGAGCTCAAAAGCCATATAACTGCTGGCGACGGTATCCACCATAGTTACACCTCCAAGATTTGACATGAACCTTACGCAACATCATTTCACTGTTTGGGTCAAAACCTTAATAAGTGTGAAATATTACTGCCCAACATTATTGTCAGTCACGTGGTCGCGAATAGCAGGAATATACACGCATTTCTCTGCGCAAGACATTTGGTATGTGACTAAAGCACTATGTACACAGCACTGAAAGCACTTTCTACAGTATGTTGAAATAGAAGTACTGACGTCAGACGCAAAAGGACATTGAAACAATTCAATGGCGACAAGTGACGATTTGCATCCAACAGGGTCTCGAACCCGGATTTCCCACTTCATGTGAGAGGTCACCTTACAGCTTCGGTGCTCTGAGCAGGCTTTCCGCCAAACTCAAATTCCTAACGTGCCATACATTACTTGCGTAGCGCCCCCTGAACAAGTTACCCATCACCCGCAACATCTCGCATGATTTTCACAAGAGGTCGGACCTAGGGTTCATCCACACCGAACATATAATTAAATGTCGTCAGAGAATAGATATTACTATTATATGTGTATGTCCGAAAGAACAGTCACTAATAATTTCCTGTAACGACAGGCAACACATTAGAACTAAAAAACAGAAGCCACCATGTGTCGCTGCTTTTGCAGTAATGTATTTTGCTTGTGTTACATCAGAAGTTTAGTAATTCTTTCATAGAGATTTCATAGGTATAACATATGTCCTGTCCACCATTGGTTCTGAGATGGAAACGTCAGGGAAACAATAAACCTAAAGATTAGTTCATTTTGTATCAAGACAGCGCTGTTTCTCCTTCGTTCTCTCGGATCATCAAGAACAATAGCAATGAATACACGATATTATAATTACATGGATTTTGTGGAACGAATAACAAGTGGTGTTGGGAAGCGTAACAACAAAGAAAATTAATTTATACTTAACTAAGATCTCTATCAATAGTGTACCCGCATAAAATTACCAAAAGGGAAGAGAGTCACGAAGGCGCTTTGCTGATTATTTTGTAACACATCTGAGGCTCGTTGCGGAACGGGTGCGGAACTTATAAATTGTTTTCGGAGAAATTTTATTCTACCCTCCGTAAAATACCATACATATTTCAGCTATCGATATCAGCGAAGGAATTATACCCAAGTTACTAACACTCACCGCCGAGCTTCAAAATTATGCAAGTGGGCTGAGCTGAGGCATGACCTTGAATTACTGTCTTTTAGTTAGTTAGTTTCGTGCTATATAGATAATTTGCACGAAATCGGAAGTGAGCACCAAATATTATTCTTACAGCACGTTTTGCCTCATTGTAGACTTACTTTCATAAAGATGATTTATCCGTGCACATTATTCCACATGACATAATTGCATGAAAATACGCAAAACATGTCATCTTCGTTATTGGTCTCTCGGCAAGATTCTAAGTAAAAATGTGGCTGAACTAAGCTATTTTAGGAGATCCAAAATTTGATTTTTCCAATTTAAATTCTCATCAGTATGGACACCTAAAATGTATTCCACTTATCATTGGTGTAGTACCCCTAGATAAGCATAACTGAAAATTTTATCTCCTTTCAAAATTGAGTATTAGACCATTAGCAGAAAACCATTCAATGAACATTGTTTACTATTAGTTCTGTTCCTGTATGTATGCTTGGATTAATTACAATGCTAGTGTCACCTGCCAAAAGAACTAATTCTGCTTGTTGTATATCAGACAGAAGAACGTAAACGTATATGATCAACATTAGTGGACCTAAGACCGAGTCTTGGGGAACCTTCTATTACATTTCTCTCCAGGAACAATAATGTCCCCGTACTACATTGCTTAAATTACTAGGTACAACTTTCTGCACTCTTTTGATCAAATATGACATTATTCATTGTTTGTCTGTACCATCAATCTCATAAGCATTTTTTTGTAAAACATCAATATCTCAAGGACAATACTGTGATTTACATTGTAAAATGTCTTAGACAGGTCGCAGGAAATACCAACAGGAGCTATTATTTAATGCTTGTTAAATTTAGGGGATGAACATCTAAATGGCATTCTCAGTAATGCAACTCTTCTAAAATGCAAACTGTGATTTGCTGAGGATATTACTGTTGCTCAGGTGAGGTACTGTTGTAGAGTACATCACCTCAAAAATTTTCGAAAACAATTTCAACAATGATACTGGTCGGTAGTTTTTGAGATTTATTCTATCACCTTCTTGGAAGACGATGTTTGTGGTAGAGAATGTTAGTTAGATGCTTATCGCCTAAAACGTTCACATAATTGTTAGCTAAAATATGTCCTCCAGGAATAACAACTGCTACAATGGAACAATGGTTATCTGTGGTCCCAGCCGATGGCAAGATGAAGCTTCGAGTCTGTGTCTTATGAGTGCTTAATGATTAAACGGTAGCGCTCTACTCATGGAAGAAAAGTATGCACTTACCGGGGCAGTTATAGTTTCTCACATTCGGCCAGCACAGCGCACACTCCACAGAAGGTAGAAATTTGCTATCTCACGAATACTGTAGGTGACAGCGGCGCGCAAAGGTCACTAGGTCGATTGGGTGCCTAGTGGAAGAACGAAGCACCAACTACTGCACAAATGCCAGAACGTGGTTTTCACACAGTCGGGCAGTGATATAATGCTGGCGTCATTTTTATTTATCTGTATAGGATGAATAGAGATTAAATGGTAAGAGAATGGACTCACATTCATGAGAGAAGGTTTTCACATCTCCTTTCGGTGATGCAGGTTTAGATTTCCCGTAGTTTTCCTAAATCGCTAAAGGCAAATATTGAGATGATTCCTTTGAGAGGGGCACAGTCAATTTCTTTCACCACACTCCCCCATATCCGAGCTTGTCTTCCAACTGTTAATACCGCTTTGTGGACCGGTCGTTATACCCTAATCTTTCTTCCTTGTAGGTAGTTATTGTCACAAAGAAGTAACTGTACTATTGCCCACAGGAATCTCGAGTTTGGTCCATGAAAATATGAAAAAATACTTTTTATGGTGATTCTCGCTTCCTGTTACGTCATACTTTCGCATCCTGTTACATCACTGTATTATCTTCATATTACGACGCATACAAAGTAAAAACCAACCTGACGATTCAATACATGTTAGCGTTCTTTTGTGCCAAGTGCGGACCACCTAGGTACAACACGAAATTGTCCTTCCTATTAGTCTCGAACGTGTAAGATAACGATCAAATTTATTGAGATCCTGGCTGCCACATTCTGAGAGGGAACCTTAACTAAAACATCTACGTGTGTTATAGAGACAGCCGGAAGTTCACGTTTACCTCTACTTAATCAATAGCACATATATTTTATGTGCCGGATTGTGTTGTACCATCTAGCTTTGACCCCTCATCAAGATTATACTGAATTTGTTGTTTCGTGCATTAATCGTAATGGTTTTCTGACGATTGTATCCTTCTTTCAGTAATAATTTCCTTGCACCGTCCTTCCACTACAGTTTTCTGCTACTATCACTACGTATACAGTAGCGAAAACAATCTTGTAATGCTACATACAACGAAGAAGGGCTACTTTATGGACATTGATGGAAAGATACTAATTTACACTCACCTGAAAAAGCCAAGGAAACTACGCTTAACGAGCAATGCATATTAAGGAGCATCGCGTTCTTGTAAATCTGCCGCCCAGCTACTGACAACTTCCCTTGCAGATATCCCGCTTTGTCGCAGCTGTAACTGGTTGTTCGTAATCAAACATTCTTAAGCAATCGACGATTCGCTCAAGCTATGCCATAGCTCTCAGCAGGTATTGGTGGTTCAAATTTTACCCGTTAGACGTCGTACCTTGACGCTCAGCATCGACATCTTGTTCACAGCAACTGTTTTACACTTTTATGAATTCCACATAATTACTTTCATCATTTTATTTGAAAAAACATGAAGTTGTAACTCTGAAACACCGCAGAATATAACTCTTATAAACTGAAGCCTCTTAGAAATTTTAATGTCTCTGTGCAATTTTTAAAATTACAACACTTTTCTCATGACGTCACTGGACACGAAACTTCTTAAATCTACTTTACTTTTGCTATTTTTTTATCGTTTAATATTAACATTTTAGCTGAAAAACATACAAGGTAGCCGGCCTGGGTGGCCGAGTGGTTCTAGGCGCTACAGTCGGGAACCGCGCGACCGCTACGGTCGCAGGTTCGAATCCTGCCTCGGGCATGGATGTGAGTGATGTCCTTAGTTAGGTTTAAGTAGTTATAAGTTCTCGGGGACTGATGACTTCAAAAGTTAGGTCCCATAGTGCTCAGAGCCATTTGAACCATGCAAGGTAATTTCGAAACACATCAAGTAACTAATTTTTAACTAAAGAAGTTTTCGATATATTGTACATATTTTATAATTACGATACGCAAATTTTTTTCATGCTGTCATTGGGTGCGAAAGTTCTTTTAAATCCACTTGACTTTTACTTTTTTATCGTTTTAACTCGCTTCAATACAGCGTAATGTGAGTTGTATATTCTTTCTGCACTTGTACTGTGCATATATAAGCATTTTCTCTCATCTCCTATTATCAAAAAGAATGCCTATATACCCATCATGTCATATTTGACAGTGTCAAATATACTTGATAATGGTCTAATACACAGTCGAAACACTAACCGGTCGTGTATGAATTTAACATAGTTTCATTTAAGCAGCTGGAGCGGCTTTTTATTAACTGAATAGCAGTTGCGGAAAAAGCATCATCCAAGCATGAAGAAACCATTAATGAATTATTCCTTAATATTTGCCCCACGGTTCTATAACTTCGATTCATTACGTTCTTTAGGCGAAATTTCTTCCCTTTAACTAATTGTGAGACTTTTTCGTCCCTAATTCAATCAGTACATCGGATCTTTAAGAGTTCCAAGTAACACCAAATTCCAAAGGGTTCTCGTCATTCCACTGCTGTGTTAACCATTATTCCCGTTTCCCATCCACAAAATATTTCCTCCTACCACAAGGTTTCTTCAGTGTTTTTCTAATACGGAGGTTTATACATTTGGATGTTAGCGGCTGTTCCGTTTTATAGAATCTTCTAATGCTACTATGCCTTTCTTGTGTTTTCCTTCATATATCCTGCTTCCAACATAGCAACATTCATCACCTCTGCAAGATTTAAAATTGAGCCTTCTCATATGTCCACCCTCAGTGCAACCTGTTTATTATAATATCAGTTCTGACATTCAGAAAGCATGCCTTACAGCTTCAATAATATATCAATCTGCCTATATTGTATACTCTATTCTGCTTGCTTCGAGTTATGACGACAGATTATTCTTTTATCCCTGAACTCGAAACAATACTAGCAAATAATGGAACACATTTTGTACCAACCAACGTTGTTAAACACCTTATTCACATCTGTGAATGCAATTTTAGGTTCTTTATTTACCTAAATCTACCCTCTATTATTTACTGCTGTGTTAAAATTGCTTCTCCAGTGCCCCTGCTTCTTCGATAAACAACCCTTCTGAGAATTTTTATGTATGAGATGGCAGACAATGAGCGGTAATTTTCACATCCATCCACTGTTTCTCTTCCAGAAGAGTAACAACTAGTTACGTAAATTTCATTAACAAACTTGCATAGTTCTTCAGAATGAGAATGAATAGTTCTTGTTCCCCCCATCGCTCTGATGCATGCACCGCGAAAATGTTCGCTGGTATTTGATCACTACCTGGGCATTCGTTCCTTCCGAGTTCCTGTAAATCATTCTTTTAAGCGACAAATATGAAGGAAATGGGAGAATCAGAATTTCTAAAATCGAATAGCCGACATTACTCAGTCACGTCGAAGTACGAGCAGCTGCCAGCCGGAAAGCGCAAACATTTCGACATCGATACCCGGTCAGGAAGACAGAAATCTCGGCAAACTTATGTGTAACTGCAAGCCAGCTCAGAGGTTAGAAAAGCACAGACTGAACTGCGTTCATTACTTTCTGAATATAACACTGACGCGCCAAAGAAACCGGTATAGGCGTGCGAATTCAAATACAGAGACAAGTAAACAGGAAGAATACTGAGCTGAGGTCGGCAAAGCCTATATAACACAAAAACCGTCTGGTGGAGTTGTTAGATCGGTTACAGCTATTACAACGGCAGGTTACGACGATTTAAGTGAGTCTGAACGTAGGTTACAGTCAGCGCACAAGCGATGGGACACAGCATCTCCGAGGTAACGATGGAACGGGGATTTCCCCGCACGACCATTTCACAAGTGTACCGTGAATATCAGGAATCGGTTACAACGTCAAACCTCCAACATCGCTGCGGCCGGGAAAAGATCCTGCAAGAACGGGACCAACGACGACTGAAGAGAATCGTTCAGCGTGACAGAACTGAAACCCTTCCGCAAGTTGCTGCAGATTTCAATGTTGGGCCATCAACAAGTGTCAGCATGCGAGCCATGCAACGAAAATCATCGATATAGGCTTTCGGAGCCGAAGGCCCACTTGCTTACCCTTGATGACTGCACGACACAAAGCTTTACGCCACGTCCGGGCCCGTCAACACCAACATTGGACGGCTAATGACTGGAAACATGTTGCCTGGTCGGACGCGTTTCTTTTCACATTGTATCGAGCGGATGGACGTGTACGGGTAGGGAGTCAATCACATGAATCCATGTGCCCTACATGTCAGCATGGGACTGTTCAAGCTGGTGGGGGCTCTGCAATGGTGTGGGGTGTGTGCAGTTGGATTGATATGGGACCCCTGATATGTCTAGATACGACACGTACGTAAACATCCCGTCTGATCACCTGCATACATTCATGTCCACTGCGCATTCCGACGGACTTGGGCAATTCCAGCAGGATAATGCGACACTCGACACGTCCATAACTACAGAGTGGCTCGAGAAACACTGTTCTCACTTCAAATACTTCCGTTATTGTGGATATCTGGGATGGCCTGCAACGTGCTGTTCAGAAGAGATCTCCACCCCTCGTACTCTTACGGATTGATGGACAGCGCTGCAGGATTCACGGTATCAGTTTCCTAAAGCACTGCTTCATACATTAGTCGAGTCCCTGCCACGTCGTGTTGTGGTACTTCGGCATGCTCGCGAGGGCCCTACACGATATTAGACAGACGTACCAGTTTCTTAGGCTCTTCAGCGTATGTAAGGGGCACTAGGTAGCACGCAACATCGCCTCGCAGGAGTTTGACTAAGCAGTACACACACTGTAGTAAATCCTTCAAGCACGTGTAGTGTAACTGAGAACCGTTGACAACTAGAGAAGAGTAGAACTAGTCGGTCTTTAAGAATGACGCCGTAGAGCGGAGCCTCTCCTCGACGACATAAACGCTGCACTCCTACTAGCCTAGAGCACTCGATCAGTAAAAGTGATGGTGTTCACGGCGTTTGCACTCGATTCCCCGGTTATGGTGTAACCCAATCGTTTATCCTTGAATTGGATTGTTCTAGCGTTGGTCTCACACTCGCAGCCTCATAGAAAGGTCAGGGATCCATAGCCTTGATAATGATGTCCAGCAACCAGCACTGAAGTTGGGCTGTTGATAAAACGTCGATAAATCGAATATTTTCCAAACGGTATCGATGTGTACTGGCGATTATTTGCTCGGTATGTCGATACCAAAAAAGCAATATCGGGTTCTGATATTTTTATTTTGCTTTATATTTCTTTCACAATTATCGGTAAATATTGGAAGTTGTTCATTTGAAATTGTAGTAGAACCTCGTACTTTCATTCTGTGAAGGAGTCTTACTAATTTTTTAACTTTCATCCCTACAGGCTGGCAGTATGAATGAAATAACAAATTTTCCGATGAGAAGAAACAGCACAGCAGTTGAGTTAAAAAACCAATTTTAAAGAAACTACTGTGTTATTTTTTCACAACGGCATTCTTCAAAACGATGACCAAAAATCGCAATGACGAGATTGGTCTATGCGGTAGGCGTAGATGTGTGAGGGGAAATACTGACGTAATCGGCGCTCGGTACCACCAACTGAAGCGTTTATCTTCACCATCCAGTTTTGACACTGGGATTGGCAGAAATGAGAAATCAGGGAAGTCGGAATGAAGTGTTACAGACAGATCCAATATGTGACGAAACCGAACGACGAACCCATCAAACACCGTTTACTAAGCCACTTACATCCAATTATCATTGTTAGCAAAGTGGTTATCGGTAAACGTAAATGTGCATCGTTTTCATTTCAGTTCTTGCTCTAAGAGGGATAGGCCGGCTGCTAGCTTTTTGAGGTACAGAATGTCTAACAACAGATCAATACTTAAATATACACCTCTAAAACCGGTAGTATATTTTTTATGTGCTGCCGATAATTTTATAGGCCAGTATGACGATTTTTTTCCGTCGATATACTTTTTCGATATACCCGATGCCCGATGCTTTTAAAAACATCAACAGTCCCATACTGAAGTCAGCCCAGCAACCAGCACTCATGGGTAGTGCAAAGGTCCTACGATCATGGCTCCGGTCCAGGGCAGAAGCCGCCCTGAAACTCCAGCGACACAGGGGTGTGATTGTCTACCATACTGGAAGGCCATGCTCAGTATTTAGTGCGACACGGCGGCACCTGACATCGCAGTCCACCTGATGGGACAACACGGACTGTGATCTGATAGGAACTGAGTACTACCCGAAACGACGTTTGAATCAAAGAATACGCCATGGTCACCACCATTTCCTAGCTGGGCTACTGACGGAGAGTGCCTACATCGCCAGCGGCGGAAAACACCAGCAACAGGGTGTCATCGACTTCCGCTCCGAAATGATTCAACGTCCTCGTCAGCCCTAAGTCCACTGTTGGGTTCAGCGGATTCCTCTACGGATTATTTAGTCACCAGAAATCGCAGAAGACACAGCAACGACATAAATTTGCAGATATTAATGGAATAATTGCGAATACTGTTTTGTGGCGTCCAACGATATCACCCAGGTCCTCTGTCTGCGCCCAGACAAAACAGTCGGAGTTTCCATCCTGGCAGTGGGCAACTCCTTCAAATGTTTGGTCAGAAATGCTCCAGCCCAACACCAGTATAGTTGGGGGGAACGATGTCAGCAGTCACAGAGAGTGAGTGAAAGGAGAAATATTGTAATTTGTTTTCAGAAAAAAATTGTATTCTTTACGATGTTCAGGTTAGGATTGAAAGACTTTGATGTTATCTTGTATACACCGAGAAACCCGACAGGCTTATCGCAGTTGAGGGTTAACAGTCAGCAAGATTATCTTGTTCAGACACTTTGTAATCTAACGTGACATAGAGCATCACGTGAATTTTATCAGCATGTACTTCATGTAGAAGGTACACTGAAGAGCCAAAGAAACTGGTATACCCGCCTAATATCGTGTAGGACTCCCGCGAGCACACAGAAGTGCCGCAACATGAACTCGAGTAATGTCTGAAGTAGTGCAGGAGGAAATTTACACCATGAATCCTGCAGGGCTGCCCATAAACCCGTAAGAGTACGTGGGGCTGGTGATCTCTTCTGGACAGTACGTTGCAAGGCATCCCACATGTGCTCAATAATGTTCATATCTCGGGAGTTTGGTAGTCATCGGAAGTGTTTAAACTCAGAAGAGTGTTCCTGTAGCCACTCTGGAGCAATTCTGGACGTGTGGGGTGTCGCATTGTCCTGCTGGAACTGTCCAAGTCCGTTGAATGCACAGTGGACGTGATTGGATGCAGGTGATCAGACAGGACGCTTACGTACGTGTCACGTATAGGAGTCGTATCTTGACGTTTCAGGGCTCCAATTAGGCTACAACTGCACACGCCTCACACCATTCCAGAGCCTCCACACTTGAACAGTTCCCTGCTGACATTCGCGTCCATGGATTCATGAGATTGTCTCCATACACGTACCGTCCATCCGCTCGATACAATTTGAAACGAGACTCGTCCGACCAAGCAACATGTTTCCAGTCATTAGCCGTCCATTGTCGGTGTTGAAGGGCCCAGGCGAGGCGTAAAGCTTTGTGTCGGGCAGTCATCAAGAGTACACGACTGAGCCTTCGGCTCCGAGAGCTCATATCGATGATGTTTCGTTGAATGGTTCGCATGCTAACACTTGTTGATGATCCAGCATTGAAATCTGCACCAATTTGCGGAAGCGTTGCACTTCTGTCACGGTAACCGATTCTCTTCAGTTGTCGTTGGGACTGTTCTTGAAGGATCTTTTTCCGCCAACAGCGATGTCGGAGATTTATGTTTTACCGGTTTCCTGATATTCACGGTACACTAATGAGTTTGTAGTTTGGTCGAGGAGACCAGACAGTGAGGTGATCAGCCTCATCGGATTAGGCAAGAACTGGAAAGGAAGTCGGCCGTGCCCTTTCAAAGGAACCATTCCGTCTTTTGCCTGGAGCGACTATGGGAAATCACGGAAAACCTAAATGAGGATGGCCGGATGCAGAATTGAACCGTCGTCCTCCCGAATGCAAGTCGAGTGTGTTAGCCACTGCGCAACCTCTCTCGGTACACTCGTGAAATGGTCGTACGGGAAAATCCTCACTTCATCGCTACCTCGGAGATGCTGTGTCGCATCGCTCGTGCACCGACTATAACACGACGTTCAAACTCACGTAAATCTTGATAACCTGCCATTGTAGCAGCAGTAACCGATCTAACAACTGCGCCAGACACTTTTTGTCTTATATAGGCGTTGCCGACCGCTGCGCCGCATTCTGCCTGTTTAGATATGTCTGTATCTTAATACGCATACCTATACCTCTTTTTTTTTTTTGCGCTTCAGCGTATGATTGCAAGGCAGATGATTGCGTGGAATGTTGTTGGTAACCAATTAGGCATAGGAATTAGATATAGTTGTTCTATTTCTGCAATTGTGGCTATTAACTTATAGTCGGTTGTAGTAATAGTTTGATTCATGTTTAAGAGAGTTAGGTACATTGTACGAAAATGGCAGAGTCAGCCGATCTAACGGGGCGATAGACGCTCTTACAGAGTAAGTTTCCAAGTACCTAAAGAATAATGAACAACAGAAAACACGTAATGAACAGCTAAGACATCAGATTCAAGTTTCGTTGGCTAAACAGGAACGAAAACCAGGTTTTAATGATGTTAAAAGTCCTTCAACCGCGAACCTCGTAACTCCCTTTTCAAGGAAAGCAACAGGGCTGTTACTGTATTTATAGGTAATGTATTTCCCACAGCCGCGTTAAGTAATTGGTCAGATGAAACAAGGTTGCGGATGGCCAAGTAAGTATAACATGCGAGGCGAAAACCTTTATCACGTATCATGACGTAATTAATAAAGTACCCACATTCAGTGAGTTAGCGGAGTGGTTGCGTCGTAGAAAACAGAACAGTGTACAGTTGCTTAGGGAGAAACTCAGTAATTTAACAAAGATGACGAATGAAATAATGGAGCTATTTTCTTATAGAATACACTATATTAATGTACCGGCTTAATGAGCTGACGTACAAGTCAGATGCGGATAGAGTCTTGTTCAAAGAATTGGAAAATGAAGCGCCGGACGTGTTTTTCAGAGGGAACCTTCTACATTTTTCATGACGGATGAATGGAAATCCCTGAGTATTTAGCTGCAGAAATTTGTGTTGCTACGGATTTACAAGCAGTAGTTACTGCAACTGGAATGCGTAGTAAATGGATGATATTCAGCTCTGGTAAAGAACGATGCCGTTGAGGTCAGGAGGGGCAGTTAAAAGTGCTGTAACTGCCAGTAGTTCGGACATATGCCTCCGGGTTTGTGAATCTAGCAAGTAGGACAAGTACAATGCGAAAAAAGTAGTTAAACGTCGACAGTGATGTTACTCCCTTCGGGAAGTGCTCCCAGTACATGGCAGAACGGTAAAAATGTACGCAAAGATGGATAGTTGCTTTATAGCCTCGATATATAAGAAGAAGTATAAGTTTTTAGTAGATACTGGAGCACACGTACTGGTTTTCAGTCTGGACATCGCGGAAAAGAGGAGATTGAAAACGCCCAGATACAGGTTGCCCACAATAGGAAATAACAAAACAGATTCAATGAGGACAACACAGCCCAAGTTCCGCATAGAAATCCATTAAATGCATTCCAAGTTGTGAATACAGACAACCATCATATGTACAGTGGAATGATGATACTGAAAATATGTGCCGAACCAGAACTCGAACCCGGATTTCCTAGTTTTCGCGACCGGTCGCCTTACCATTAGGCTATCCGAGCACGACTCACGGCCAATCTCCAGAAAAATGGTTCAAATGGCTCTGAGCAATATGGGACTTAACATCTGAGGTCATCAGTCCCCTAGAACTTAGAACTACTTAAACCTAACTAACCTAAGGACATCACACACATCCACTCCCGAGGCAGGATTCAAACTGCTACCGTAGCAGCAGCGCGGTTCCGGACTGAAGCGCCTAGAGCCACTCGGTCACAGTGGCTGGCGACAAAATTCCATGTCTCGTCAACAATTTGCCTACAACTTGAACTCCTACATTCATTATGTGTATTCACGTACAGAGGATACATTTTAACTGAAAGTCGCTTGCACGGTGACGGCGAATAAATACTATACTGCAGAGCCTGCGTTTTTCAGAAGAACGATACAGAGTTCGTTTAGACATGCATGTCTGTTCGAATGAACATTGCCTCGTACTTCCGAAAAACACAGGTACTGAAATGTTGTAGAAATTACATTTCTTCTGGAGCAAACGAAAATGTTGCCAACTGTGGGGCAAGGATTTTCTGTAATTCTCAGATATTTTCTGGTTGGGCATCATGCTAATATCGACCTTCGGCAACAAACAGTTGAACTTAATGGAGATTCGTTTTCGATTGATGCAACAGTTAAAAATTTATCTGTATAACACATTACGCTCATTGATGAAGTAGTACCAACTAAACTATGTAGAGTGGCATTAAAAGTTGTTTCGTATGACCGAGTACCAGCAGCTGCAGAAAGTTAATTTGGGATACGATAGACGTCGATAATCCACAACAAGCTTTATGTTTAATAGAACCTCTCTTGAGTAGTGACATTTTGGTCATTAGTGTTGTTTTAACGAAGAAGTACAGCACATGCTATGGCAATAAACAGCCAGGTTACGGTGCCAGTAGCCCTGGATGATCACCGAATGAAAGACTAAGTCCTCTGAACAGGTTGGTAGAAGCTACAGTACAGGTACTCAGTGAAACAGATGTGGATGGGTCAGACGTAGAGCATATTTCAAGAAAACTGTCAGCACGTATGCGTTACGTAACAGTGTCAATCACATCCATAACACAGTATCCTATTCCAGTGGGTAGTCGTGCACCAGTGCACTGTAAGCATTATAGGCAACAAAAGCATATCCTTCCATTAATGGAACTGTTCTTAGATCAACAACCTAAAGAAGGCAAAACAGAACTTAGAGACAGTTCTTGATAAGCAAGTATAGCAATCGTGCCAAAGAAGTAACCTGACAGAACAACAAAATATAAATTCTTTTATGATTATAGGCTTGTAAAAAGTGCAGTAAACAACGTATATCCGATTCCAAATATAACTGAGACTTTGGATAACCTGGGACAGTATAAACTATTTTCTACGATAGATTTAATGACTAGGTATCAAGACATTCAAGTGTGTCCGGAAGATAGTCCGAAAACAGCTTTTGCAACAGCATTCCGTCACTGTCACTGTCGTAGAATGCTTTTCGGGTTAATAAACGCGACTGCAATATTTCAAAACTTGTTAAATGGAGTCATTTGAGGGTCAAAATAGAAAAAATACATGGTCTATTTGCATGGCATCACTTTTTCAAAAGATCTGGATGACCACGCAGAGTGCCTAAGCCAAATATTTGACTGATTGAAAACAGCTCTCATATTAAGCATTGACAATTGCAATTTTTTCCAGACTCTAATTATTTCTTTTTTGGGTCATGAATTTTCTAAATCGTTTGGTTCAGCCTGCCACGGATTCGTCTCTTGTGGCAAAGCTTTTCATTTTAGAGTATCACTTGAAACCTACAACATCAGTTATTTTCTGGATGTATTCCTAGCTCTGCCTTCCTCTACAACTTTTGCCCTCTACAGCTCCCTTTAGTGCCATGTCTTAATAGGTATCCTACCATCCGGTCCCTTCTTCTTGTCAGTATTTCCCATATATTCCTTTCGTCGCCGATTTTGTGGAGAATCTCCTCTTTGCGTACCTATCAGTCCACCAAATTTTCAAAAATCCTCTGTAGCACCACATCTGAAATGATTCGATTCTTTGCAGTTACGGTTCTCCCGCAGGCCACGTTTCACTACTATACAATGCTGGGTTCCAGACGTATATTCTTAGAAATTCCGTCCTCAAGTTAAGACCTATTTTTTATATTAGTAGATGTCTCTTGGCTAGGATTGTACATCTTTCCAGTATTAGTCAGCTTTACCTGTCCTCCTTACTCCATCCATTTTCTTAATGTCATCTACTTGGTGATCACCAGTCCTGGTGTTAAATGTCTCAGTCTTCTCATTTCTGCTATTTCTCACTATTTTCGTCTTCCTTTGATTTACTTTCAGTCATATTCTGTACTCATTACACTGTTTATTCCTTTCAGCATATCCTGTAATTCTTGTTAACTGCGGATAGCAATTTCATTAGGAATTCTTCTCATTGATATCATTCCGCCTAGTAATTTAATTCCACTCTTGAACCTGTCCGTTATTTACATCATTGCTTCTTCGAAATTTAGATTGAACAGTAATGATAAAGAATGCATCCCTGCCTTATACCCTAAAAAGGGTCTTCTACTCTTATTGTTCCCTCTTGGCTCTTGTACATATTGTATATTACCTGTTTTCCCCAGAGTGTCGACATTTTGTACCATTAGATACAGTCGAATACTTTTTGCATGTCGACAGATCCTAAGAACGTGTCTTGATTTTTCCTTACTCTTGCTTCCATTATCAATCGCAACGCCAGAATTGCCCCTCTGATGCCTTCAGCCTTCCTAAAGACAAACTGATAGTCATGTGACACATCCACAAATTTATTTTCCGTTCTTCTGTACATTATTCTTGTCAGCATCTTGGCTGCATGAGACATCTTTCCGAAAGTCAGATGGTATGCCGCCAGACGCGTACATTCTACACATCAACGCGAATAGTCGTTTTTTTGCCCCTCCCCCCCTCCCGATTTTAGAAGTTCTGGTGGAATGTTATCCATCCCTTCTGCCTTATTTCATCTTAAATCTCCCAAAGTTCTTTTAAAATCTAATTAAAACACTAGATAGGCTATTCCTCCATATCGATTCCTGTCTCTTCTTCTATCACATCACAGACAAGTCTTGCCTCCATAGAGGCCTTCAGTGTACTCTTTCCACCTATCCGCTGTCTCCTCTCCGCGTAACAGCGAAATTACTACTGAACTCTTAATGTTACCACCCTTGTTTTTAATTTCAAAGGTTGTCTGGCTTTTCTATATGCTGACTCAGTCCTTTCTTTTTCACGTTTTTCATGCAGCCATTTCGAGTTAGCTTCCCTGCACTTCTAATATATTTCACTCCTATGAGACTTGTATTTCTGTATTCCAGAATTTCCCTGAGTATTTTCGTAATTCATTATTTCATCGATCAACTGAAATACTCTGTTTTTATGAATGGTTGCTTCGTAGTTACCTTATTTGTGACTATCTTTTCCTGTCCAACTTCTGTTACTGCACTTTTTAGAGATCCCCAACCCTTCAGCTGAACTGCCTGCTGAGCTACTCATTAGTACGTGTATCCATAGCCTTAGAGATCTTCAAACGTATCTCTTCGTGCTTCAGTAAATCTGTGTACTACTTCTTTGCGCAAGTTACTTAATCTGGGGCATGTTATTAGCCAAGATAAGAAAGAAGGTCCTCGTCTCACTTCAGCTATGATCTTCTTCACTAAAGTGTTTATACAGGGTGGTCCATTGATAGTGACCGGGCCAAATATCTCACGAAATAAGCGTCAAACGAAAAAACAACACAGAACGAAACGTGTCTAGCTTGAAGGAGGAAACCAGATGGCGCTATGGATGGCCCGCTAGATGGCGCTGCTATAGCTGAAAACGGATATCAACTGCATTTTTTTAAAATAGGAACACCCACTTTGATTACATATTCGTGTAGTACGTAAAGAAATATGGAAGTTTAAGTTGGACCACTTTTTTCGCTTTGTGACAGATGGCGCTGTAATGGTCACAAAAATATGGCACACAATTTTAGACCAACAATTGGAAACAGGTAGATTTATTTAAATTAAAATACAGAACGTAGGTACGTTTGAACATTTTATTTCGGTTGTTGCAATGTGATACATGTACCTTTGTGAACTTATCATTTCTGAGAACGCATGCTGTTACAGCGTGATTACCTGTAAATACCACATTAATGCAATAAATGCTCAAAATGATGTCCGTCAACCTCAATGCATTTGTCAATACGTGTTACGACATTCCTCTCAACAGCGAGTAGTTCGCCTACCGTAACGTTCGCACGTGCATTGACAATGCGCTGACGCATGTTGTCAGGCGTTGTCGGTGGATCACGATAGCAAATATCCTTCAACTTTCAGCACAGAAAGAAATCCGGTGAACGTGCGGGCCATAGTACGGTGCTTCGACGACCAATCCCCATGTCATGAAATATGCTATTCAATACCGCTTCAACCGCACGCGAGCTATGTGCCAGACATCCATCATGTTGGAAGTACATCGCCATTCTGTAATGCAGTGAAACATCTTATAGTAACATCGGTAAAACATTACGTAGGAAATCAGCATACATTGCACCATTTAGATTGCTATCGATAAAATGGGGGCCAATTATCCTTCCTCCCATAATGCCGCACAATACATTAACCCGCCAAGGTCGCTGATGTTCCACTTGTTGCAGCCATCGTGGATTTTCCGTTGCCTAATAGTGCATATTATGCCGGTTTACGTTACCGCTGTTGGTGAATGACGCTTCGTCGCTAAACAGAACACGTGCAAAAATTCTATCATCGTCCCGTAATTTCTCTTGTGCCCAGTGGCAGAACTGTACACGACGTTCAGAGTCGTCGCCATGCAATTCCTGGTGCACAGAAATATGGTACGGGTGCAATCGATGTTGATGTAGCATTCTCAACACCGACGTTTTTTAGATTCCCGATGCTTGCGCAGTTTGTCTGCTACTGATGTGCGGATTAGCCGCGACAGCAGCTAAAACATCTACTTGGGCATCATCATTTGTTGCAGGTCGTGGTTGCCGTTTCATATGTGGCTGAACACTTCCTGTTTTCTTAAATAGCGTAACTATCCGGTGAACGGTCCGGACACTTGGATGATGTCGTTCAGGATACCGAGCAGCATACATAGCACACGCCCTTTGGGCATTTTGATCGCAATAGCCATACATCAACACGATATCGATCTTTTCCGGAACTGCTAAACGGTCAATTTTAACGCGGGCAGTGTATCACGAAGCAAATACCGTCCACACTGGCGGAATGTTACGTGACACCACGTCTTATACGTTTGTGACTATTACAGCGCCATCTGTCACAAAGCGAAAAAAGTGGTCCAACTAAAACATTCAGATTTATTTACGTACTACACGGATATGTAATAAAAAATTGGGGTTCCTATTTAAAAAAAACGCTGTTGATATCCGTATGACATACGGCAGCGCCATCTATCGGGCTAACCATAGCGCCATCTGGTTTCACCTTTCTAGCTAGATGAGTTTCTTTGTAGTTTTTTCGTTTGATGCTTATTTCGTGAGATATTTGGCCCGGTCACTATCAATGGACCACGCGGTACAAGTAGACTAATCAAAAATGAGTTGTCCCCAAAGATACCGTATAACATGACCTCTAGCCTAGTAATAGGCTCAGTTCGGCGAGGTAAACTGACAGCAAGTTCCTTCAGAGATGCCGTATCCCGCTGAACCAGTTCATTACTGATTACATCCAGCAGAGCTCACTTCTGTTGCTACATTTCACCCGCTGATCGACGTAAATCAAGCCGAGTAAGTCAAAAGTTATACTTTGGGAATAAGACCGGGTGATTTAAAAGACGAATCGAAGTGTAAATGGTTGCCTGAGTATTTGCCAACATAGGAACGTACGTGATCAGCCATCTGACTGGGGCTGTAGTCATGTTGGAAAACAGGTATGTCCACAGCATAGTCATCTTGAAGAGGTAGAGGAAAGGCAATACTTGGTAACCGAGATTGTTGAAATGAAAGAGAGGACGCTAATCGAGGTACGGAAAACGCCACCAAAACGTCACAGAGTCATCCCCGGCCTGAACTGCACCTTACATGCATTGTTAAATGCAGCAGTGGGCCGTCTTGCGTCATTTCAAGAAGAGACGAAATTGCGACTCCTCTGACCTCGCTACACGCCTAGAGTCAGCAACTGTGAACTACCTATGTTATTTGACCCATTTATGACACACCGCTGTGTCTTGGTTCAAATGGCTCTGAACACTATGGGACTTAACATCTGAGGTCATCAGTTCCCTAGAACTTAGAACAACTTAAACCTAACTAACCTAAGGACATCACACACATCCATGCCCGAAGCAGGATTCGAACCTGCGACCGTAGCGGTCACGCTGTTCCAGATTGTAGCGTCTAGAACCGCTCGGCCACGCCGGCCGGCCCGCTGTGTGTTGTTAGCAATGCCCTAAGCGAGGTATCCTGTTCTACTGCATGCACCTTCCTTCGCAATGTACTTTCCTTCGCAATGTTTGTTCGGAAATCTGAGATGAACGTTCACCCCTGGCACCAGAAATTCCTGTTTGGCGTGAAATCGACAGTCATTAACATGGCGTGACACTCATCTCTGGTCCCTGTAGGTTATGATCTGTTTATAGCCCCTGTTCTGACGCCTCGTTACCTATATGTGTAGGAGTGGCACACCATTCCTTCGAGGCAAGTTGTACAGCCTGTGCTGATACAGAAACAGGTCATATTAATCATACTTACCCGAATCTTATACGCACTTTTTTAATCATATGCAGTGTTCAAGATAGGGGTGCGCATAGGTTTCGGCGATGCATTACATTCTAGTACAAACTTTAATCCGTCTTTAATCGGCAACATTACTGAAATGTAGGTATTCTTCTGTACGTCACAACGTATTGTTGTAATTCTCGACCTCGTTACATTATTGTTGCCCTACTACTGCGTGGTGTGTTTGAATTGGTAATAAAGAAATGAAAGGCAAGTAGAGAAGATTCTCCTATGTCGACCAGTCCCCATGTCATGAAATATGCTATTCAATACCGCTTCAACCGCACGCGAACTATGTGCCGGACATCCATCATGTTGGAAGTACATCGCCATTCTGTAATGCAGTGAACATCTTATAGTAACATCGGTAGAACATTACGTAGGAAATCAGCATACATTGCACCATTTAGATTGCCATCGATAAAATGGGGGCCAATTATCCTTCCTCCAATAATGCCGCACCATACATTAACCCGCCAAGGTCGCTGATGCTCCACTTGTCGCAGCCATCGTGGATTTTCTGTTGCCTAATAGTGCATATTATGCCGGTTTATGTTACTGCTGTTGGTGAATGACGCTTCGTCGCTAAATAGAACACGTGCAAAAATTCTATCATCGTCCCGTAATTTCTCTTGTCCCAGTGGCAGAACTGTACACGACGTTCAGAGTCGTCGCCATTCAATTCCTGGTGCATAGAAATATGGTACGGCTGCAATCGATGCTGATGTAGCATTCTCAACACCCGATGCTTGCGCCCATCAGTGGAGGATGCAACGAAATGAAGCTTCATGGCATGAGAGGCTGCGTGACTTTATTTCAGTGATCACAAACTTGAGTCAGATTTACATTGAAAACTGCAGTACGAGCCCACTTATAAACACGTTTCACCGCCCCTGGCGTGGATGCATGCACTGATGCGGTTGAAAAGGGTGCCATAAAGCCCTTGTATCCCGTTCCAAGTCAAAATGGTCCACAAGTCTTGTAAACTGTCCTTCACATTCCGCATACTGGCACTGGAAAGGAGCTGACGTCATAGCTGTTCTACAGAGGAGAGATCTGTGTTCCTGTTGGCCACGGGAGTATCTCAACATCACGCGGAAAGTTTATAGACACACGTGCACCTGTTCAGAGCGCTGTCGTTCTATAAAAGGCACTACGGTATCGTTGCATAGAAGGTAACAATCTCATGAGTCTGGAGCACTCCTGTGGTGTATCATTGTCCGTCAGAGTTCCCTAATCGCTGCCAGTCGTGACCTGAAATCATACCCGATAGCTTCCCACACCATGATCCCGGGAGTGACACGTCTCTGCCTCCGAAACATCCGAAAAATGAGACCTCTCCCCAGGTCGCTGCCATACTCGCCGATGATGGTCACTTGTGATAGTTCAGAATTAGGTTTCATGGCTGAAAACAGTGCCGCCACCTGGGCAGGACGGTAATCCCCTAATCCGGCTGCTGCTTGTCTGCGACCAATGGTGCGGGATAACACAGAATGTTCCATAGAATCCATTTCGTGTTCTCGGACGGTAGGTGCAGATCTGAATGAGTTAACATGTGCCGGGTGCACAATATGGTGATCCTCCGGCGTGCTGCTCAGACATGGTCTACCGAGAGCTAGACGACCAATATGTCTGGCTTCAGGTTCCGTTGAGTCCGACATCAGGCCATTGTTGCAGTGGCATGCGCCACAAATCTGGTTATGCACGATTCCTTCAGCTGGACAAACCGGGACCCACAATGAGGCCTCTTTCAAACTCTGTCAGGTGCTGATAACGCTGTCACATGTGAGTACGCTGCAACACAGTGATTACTCAAGATACGACACTGTTCACGCCTCCTTACCGAATTTACTTGAATGTAATGTTCCAACAAACGTAATGGGAACAGCAATTTTAAAAACGAATACCATAAAAAAGTTTGTGAGTGTACCACCGTAGTTTGATGATGATTTTGGTTTTTGGGGGGCACTCAGCGGTGTGGTTACTAGCGCCCGCCAAAATTCCCAATCTCTATACTGCCCAGTCCTGCCATTTTACTGAATGATGATGAGATGAGGAGGACAACACAAACACCGAGTCCCCTGGCGGAGAAAATCCCCAACCCGGCCAGGAATACTGATAGGTTAAATTTATTTTACACACCAATGAACGTATATATGAATGATTTTACAATAATTATTGTTTCGATGCTTTTCCAGTCATCCTAAACCCAGTGTGCAATAATTCGGGATGCAGACGGTTAATTTTTCCTGTCGGAGTCAGTTCACAGTTTGGTTAGCAAAATCATTTTTCCCACTGTTCCTGAACGTAACCTATGAAAGGTTTATTTATACTAACGACCAGAGGGTGTAAACAGAAGTCATTCCTCCAGAAATAATAACAAGGTCACTGGCTACACTGCGTATCTTCTTTCTTCGTCGTAGAGAGATGATCATGAAACACAGCTAGACAAAGCATTAATGGTAGTATGGGAAGCCTACCAGGAAGGAATTCCTATACGTGTCGGAGCCAGTCAAACCTTAAAGTTGGTCGTCCATCCCTTCTTCTGATTTCGGACCAGACATCAGGGAATTATTATTTTTTTTCATTTTAGGTGGTTTGTGGCTTGTTATCCGCTTTATGATTAAGAAAGGGGGATGTATTCGCCCGTCTGCTGTGATTGCCAGTTACGAGCTCTCTTTCATACACTGGTGTTTTGATGGTAACTTCTTTTGTCACGTTCTCCTCAGTCGTGTAATTACGTGATCAGTAGAAATTGGCATCTCATTAGCGTTGGATACTTGGCCCATCGAACAATTTTTCTGTTTCCGAAGTTTGTTGACACATCGCTGATACTCTAGAAGTTTTTTCTCAAAATCCTACGGAAGCTTTTGACATACTTTTGTACGGCGACGTAGGGATAAACACGCCGTTTCGTAAAGCGAATAAGTCATCCACAGCTAGCCTTAAGCTCGTGCCTCGGTATACAAGGAACTGCAGCCATCTGTTTTATTTTGTTTCTTATGATGTCAGTAGTCAGAGGTGGCTCATTCTTCCTCCTTTCACAGACGAAGCCCAAAACTTTTACTTCAACATCAGGATTTTTTTTCTCTTTCTAGTAGCGGTAGTTCGTAATAACGCCAATTTCTGTTTCTACCGTAGGCGAATGTTAGTTTCAGCTACACTGAACACTCGCACCGCCGTCTTGTTACCATATTTTTCAGCATAAAGAATTACTTTAGGCTTGAAAGTCATAGGAGAATCTTCTCTACTTGCCTTTCATTTCTTTATTACCAATTCAAACACACCACGCAGTAGTAGGGCAACAATAATGTAACGAGGTCGAGAATTACAACAATACGTTGTGACGTACAGAAGAATACCTACATTTCAGTAATGTTGCCGATTAAAGACGGATTAAAGTTTGTACTAGAATGTAATGCATCGCCGAAACCTATGCGCACCCCTATCTTGAACACTGCATATGATTAAAAAAGTGCGTATTAGATTCGGGTAAGTATGATACATATGACCTGTTTCTGTATCAGCACAGGCTGTACAACTTGCCTCGAAGGAATGGTGTGCCACTCGTACATATATAGGTAACGAGGCGTCAGAACGGGGGCTATAAACAGATCATAACCTACAGTTTGTCTGCTACTGATGTACAGATTAGCCACGACAGCAGCCAAAACATCTACTTGGGCCATGGGCGCTTCACTTTTTTTTTTTTTTTCGAAGGCTGTGAATTTTATTCAGTAAGCTTATAATTTACCTTTTGATTTAGTTCTCTTCATTGGAAAAATTGCTTGTCACTGACTTGCTGCGTTTGTCATACGGTGGCAGTCTGTTAGACAACGAGCAACAGTTTGGTGACTCACCCAGCGAAGAAGAGAAGGTCCTCCTCTGGTCTGCGGTGAGCGACAGCTTCCAGGAGCGCTTGAAGGCTCGCAGCCCGCGCCGGGCGGGCGTCAGGAAGGGTGCCGTCGAGATGGTGTACAGCACCGGGTTGACCGCCGCGTTCAGCGGCAGCACGAACACCGCCACCCACGCGAACACCTGCCGCCGCCACCACACACCTCACTCAACTACGAACCAGCACTGGAAAACCTCAACATCCTGGTACACACTCCTCATCCCTAGAGCTTATGTTGTGTAATAGATTCTTTGCGGGACATCCACAACTGTTTCTAAATTTTCTCTTCACGAGTAAATCTGCTCCCATTGTACCTGACAAATCAATTACTAAGATAAAATCGTACACACGACCCGGATTTCAGGATGTAAATCCTGCCGTCAGGCGGTACAAAAAAACGAGGAAAATTAAGAGGGATCCTTCATAAAATCAATTAACCATTAAAAGGAATTATACAGATGTGAACATCAGGTAAAATCCTGATTGCGTACGAGAAAGAAGTACCAGTCATGTGAAAAACCCAGAAATTTATCGAGTAGCATGCAGATCCCGTACGGGTGAGGCACGATAAGTTTCTCTGAGTCAACCAGTATCACACTGGGTGAAGGGCGCCTTGCCGAAAAAAACATTAAATAGCCACTCTTTCCAACCTAACGTAACCTACGAACCAACCGTGAACGACTAGACATGCCGTATGGGCTTAAGAAATAAAAATTGAGCCATAAAAGCCGTATAATGCCAATTTGTCAAGCTCAAAAGTGCATTGAAGCGCCAAAGAAACTAATAAAGGCAGCTGTATTCAGAAACAGAGATATATAAACGGGTAGAATATGGCGTTGAGGTCTGTAATGCCTATAAAGACAAAAAGTGTCTGGGTGTCTGGCGCAGTTGTGAATATCAGAAATCCGGTAAAACATCAATATCTGACATCGCTGCGGCCGGAAAATGGTCTTGCAAGAACAGGGCCAACGACGACCGAAGAGCATCGTTCAGCGTGACAGAAGGGCTACCCCTCCGCAGATTGCTGCACATTTCAATGCTGGACCATCAGCAAGTGTCAGCTTGCGAACCATTCATCGAAACGTCATCGATATGTGCTCTCGGAGCTGAAGGCCTCTTGATGACTGCTCTACGCGTCGCCTGGGTCCGTCAAAACCGACGTCAGACTGTTGATGGTTCAAATGGCTCTGAGCACTATGCGACTTAACTTCTAAGGTCATCAGTCGCCTAGAACTTAGAACTAATTAAACCAAACTAACCTAAGGACATCACACACATCCGTGCCCGAGGCAGGATTCGAGCCTGCGACCGTAGCAGTCGCTCGGCTCCAGAACCGCACGGAGACTGTTGATGACTGGAAACATTTTGCCTGGTCGGACGAGCCTCGTTTCAAATTGTATCCAGCGGATGGACGTATGTGGGTATGAAGACAACCTCATGGATCCATAGACCCTGCATGTCAGCAGCGGACTGTTCAAGCTGGTGCCGAGGTTCTGTAACAGTGTGGGATGTGTATACCTGGAGTGATATACGTCTAGATACGACTCTGACAGGTGAGAAATATGTAAGCATCCTGTCTGATCACATGCATCTGTCCACGTACATTGTGCAGTCAGACGACCTTGGACAATTCCAGCAGGACAATGTGACACCCAACACGTCCGGAATTGCTACAGAGTGGCTCCAGTAACAATGCTGGCCACCAAACTCCCCAAAAATGAATACTATTGACCACATCTGGGATGCCTTGCAACGTGCTGTTCAGAAGAGATCTCAAACCCTTCGTACTCTTACGGATTTATGGACAGCCCTACAGGTTCCTACACGATATTAGACAGTTGTAATACTTTCTTTGGCTCTTCAGTGCAGCTTCCCTTGTAAGTGCCCACCGTGCCGCATGTCGTGGAGGTCCAGCAAGACTAGTCAGCAAAATGCCGAGGGAAGCGCAGTGAGACTCCCTGTTCACACATACGTCGAAGAGTGGGCGACATTGGAACTAATACCGAGGGTGGAAGGATCAACCGAAGAAATCATGGCTAACAACACAGCCGCAATCCGACGTTTACTCCCAGACGCCAGCCACTGCTGATATTGCTAAAACCACATTACTTATGCATAGTACCAGATAAAATAGGAGTATTGCAGTGCGAACAACAATAGCAAGACATGCGATGTATAACGCAAAAGTCAAGAAATAAAAATAATAAAAAGGGTTAAAGAAATCGTCAAGAAATAAAATTATTAAAACTGTGTTACAAAATATAAAATTAATAAAACTACAGCACAGAATTAAAAGGGTCCAAATTATACATAATAGTGCAAGAAATGGCAATATACAGAGTACGTCAATTAAGACTGCAAGCTTAAGGAGTCATAATAGTGTTAAAGAAAGTAATAGGGTAACATTCACAATGAGGTCGAATAAAACATCCAATAACGGAGAAGAAAGCGTGACTAGTAAACTCCAAAAGGTACTAGATGTACATATAGCTGCAGAGGTACACATCAGGTACTAAGCTGAGGAACAATATATTACCTAAAAAACATTAAAAGAACACTTGGTCCTACTTTTGAAAACACGTCAACTGTTTGGTTTGGTTTGGTGATCGTCTTTCATCTGTAATACCACCAACCTTGAGGGACAAACGGAGGCCGTTTGGGAAAGGGGTAAAGTGAAGAGTGGGTGAGGTGGGCACATTGAGGAATTAACGCAATCTGTCTAGTTCCTTGTTAGCAATATCTTTGTACTTCAGTTTACTGTTTCAGTGTATAAGGTAACTCTGCTGAGTTTCATTTCTGTAGCCAACTCATAATTCCAATAACAACCCTATTCTCGCACTTCTACCTTTTAAGTGCGTTAATGGCTTCTAAAGCCGGCCGGTGTGGCCGTGCGGTTAAAGGCGCTACAGTCTGGAACCGCGTGACCGCTACGGTCGCAGGTTCGAATCTTGCCTCGGGCATGGATGTGTGTGATGTCCTTAGGTTAGTTAGGTTTAATTAGTTCTAAGTTCTAGGCGACTGATGACCTCAGAAGTTAAGTCGCATAGTGCTCAGAGCCATTTGAACCATTTCCAATGGCTTCTAATTTTATGATTTGATGAAACATACGCTAATAGCATTTGAATGTTATCGTTCTCGTGCTACATTATTTAGTCACTGATTTATTTATTTTACATAACTGATGTTAAACAATAAGTCGACAGGCAAAAGTTAGGAGAGATTCGTTGCGTTCGTAAGAAGATGCGTAAACAAACAACTCCCACCGTCATGTCTTAACGGAAGGTCTTGTCGAGAACCCGAGGAAATTCTAGTCATACGCAAAATCACTAAGCGGGTCGAAGGCTTCGAACCAGTCACTCGTTGCCCAGCCTGGTAAGCTAATAGAAGACACAAAAAGAAAAAAAAACACACAAGTTCTTATTTCCCGTTTAAGATATCATTCATACAAGAGGACCGTAAAAACATACCGTCGTTTGACTGTCGCACAGACCTGGCGCGGAGGACACATAAGAAATAGGAACCTCTGGCGTAGAGAAGCATCACAAAGGGTTGAAAACAAATAAGTCCTAATGGAATCCCAGTTCCGTTTTATAGAGAGGGCAATATGGACACTGGTCCCTTACTTAGGCTGCATTTATCGCGGTTCTCTCATCCAGGGCAAAGTCTTAAGCAACTAGAAAAGAGCGCCGGTAGCTCCTGTATATCAGAAGGGTAAACGAACAGATCCGCATAATCACAGACCAGTATGTTTAACATCGGGTTGCTACAGACTTCTTCAAAACATTCTGAGTTCAAACACAACAAATTCCCTTGAGCTCTGTCCACAAATCAACACGGAATCAGAAAGCAGTGTCACATGATGTGCTACATACCACGGTTAGAGGGCAAAAGATGGATTTCATGTTTCTATATTTCCGGAAGCGCTTTACACGGTGTCTCACAGCAAACTGTTGAGCAAGGTCCGAGCATGCAAAACAGTTTCCCAGATACATGATTGGGTCGAAGAATTTTCAAGTACTAGAACCCAGCACGTTGTCTTCGACGGCGAATGTTCACCAAACACAAGGGTATCGTCAGGAATATCCCAGAAATGTGTGTCAGGATCGCTCTTGTTCCCTGTATACATAAACGATCTGGCGGACTGCGTGAACACCAATTTACGGATGTTTTCTGACGAAGCCGTCGTTTACGGCAAGGTGTCGTGCTTGAGTGACTGTAGAGGGATACAAGACGACTTAAATGGAATTTCTAGTTTGATGAATGGCACACTGCTGTAAAGGTAGAAAAATGTAAGTTAATGCGAATGAGTAGGAATAACTATACTGTAATGTTCGAACAGAGCATTAACAATGTGGAGCTTGAAACAGTCTGGGGGTGACGCAAAGCGATGTTAAATGGAATGAGCATGTCAAGCTGATAGACTTGAAGGCGAATGCTCGACTTCGTTTTGTGGGGAGATTTAAGGGAATGTGCAGCTCATCTGTAAAGGAGACGGCGTATGCAACACTAGTGCGACTCATTATTGAATGCTGCTTGACTGTTTGGGATTCCCACCAAGTTAGGCTAAAGGAGAACATAGAATCAATTCAGTGGCATGCTTCTAGATTTGTTACCAGAAGGTTTGATCAACACGCAAGTATTACGGAGACACTGCGTGAGCTATTTTCGCGAGGAGCTATTGCGGAAGTTTGGAGAGCCATCAGTTGAGGCTGACTGCAGGTCATCTGCGGCCAATGTACATTTCGCGTGGAGTCCGCAAAAGTAAAACCAGATAAATTATGGCTCGTACGGAGTCTTACAGATAGTCGTTTTTTCATCGCTCTGTTCGCGTGCGGAATAGGAAGGGAAGTGTCTAGTAGCGGTACAGGGTCTCCCCGGTGTTCATCACACGGTGGCTTGCGCAATATGTATGTAGGTGTAGATGTAGGTGCACATGGACTTGTAATAACTGTTGACATGTCACATATGTATCTGCCGCCACAAGCATTTTGATACTGTGAGCAACGCCGCTTAGTGCCGAGATTGTTTACCTTACAACATGTAATACTGCCTGAGACAGTTTTGCCAATGAAGTTGCAATGGAATGACTATAAATGACAAGATACTATGTATCGATGTTACAGGAATGTTAGTCTGCTTCACTGCTTCATTCTTATGCACGCTTTCCACATTATCTTATAATGTGTCATTATGCCATAGGTCTGATGATGCGATAACACGAAAGGCGTCATAAAGAGTTAAATAAAAAGAAACAAAAATTTTGGTGTCTAAGACAAATGTAGAATCACTGATTACATTTATAACAGGAACTGTTTAAGTATCAAAGGAAACCGTGGATTTTACTCCCAGTGGAAAAGGTAAAAGGCCTTCTTCGTTGCGGTAAAGACGGTCTATGTGTCCAAAATTGCATGCGACAGTTTCATGTCTTATGCGGTGCAGACAAGTAGAATAATCGAGGAGAAGGGCAAGGGAAGTCAGTGACACATTCGACTAAAACAACGAAGCATTTAAGCAGCCGTCCAGAATTGCCTCAGTTATAATCATGAAATTAAATGCGATGAAAGAAGTACTGAAGTCCAAAACGCGAAATTCGGAGGACAGCAGATGTATGCAGTACATGCAAATAAATATTGTATGTCGGAAAACCCAGAAAGATAGAAAGGAAGTTTCACATTAACCAAGTTGCATTTCCTGAGGAACCGTTGTGTTCAGCTACTGTGAAACGTTTATAATCATGGATGAACACAGCAATCAGTCGCATATAAATCTGTATTTTATTGCAGGTCAAGCTATATTCCAGCTGCAGTATAGCCGTCATCAGTGCATTAAGTAGATAGTCATATAGACCCAGAAAGCTTATATAAGAAAATGTCGATAAAACGGCCTCAAACTGTCCATAACTCAATTCACGCCGTAGATAGTTAAAGTTGTTTTAACATAATTTCCCCCCCCCCCATGAACCATGGACCTTGCCGTTGGTGGGGAGGCTTGCGTGCCTCAGCGATACAGATGGCCGTACCGTAGGTGCAACCACAACGGAGGGGTATCTGTTGAGAGGCCAGACAAACATGTGGTTCCTGAAGAGGGGCAGCAGCCTTTTCAGTAGTTGCAGGGGCAACAGTCTGGATGATTGACTGATCTGGCCTTGTAACATTAACCAATACGGCCTTGCTGTGCTGGTACTGCGAACGGCTGAAAGCAAGGGGAAACTACAGCCGTAATTTTTCCCGAGGACATGCAGCTCTACTGTATGATTAAATGATGATGGCGTCCTCTTGGGTAAAATATTCCGGAGGTAAAATAGTCCCCCATTCGGATCTCCGGGCGGGGACTACTCAAGAGGACGTCGTTATCAGGAGAAAGAAAACTGGCGTTCTACGGATCGGAGCGTGGAATGTCAGATCACTTAATCGGGCAGGTAGGTTAGAAAATTTAAAAAGGGAGATGGATAGGTTAAAGTTAGATATAGTGGGAATTAGTGAAGTTCGGTGGCAGGAGGAACAAGACTTTTGGTCAGGTGATTACAGGGTTATAAATACAAAATCAAATAGGGGTAATGCAGGAGTAGGTTTAATAATGAATAAAAAAATAGGAGTGCTGGTTAGCTACTACAAACAGCATAGTGAACGCATTATTGTGGCCAAGATAGACACAAAGCCCATGCCTACTACAGTAGTACAAGTTTATATGCCAACTAGCTCTGCAGATGATGAAGAAATAGATGAAATATATGACGAGATAAAAGAAATTATTCAGGTAGTGAAGGGAGACGAAAATTTAATAGTGATGGGTGACTGGAATTCGTCAGTAGGAAAAGGGAGAGAAGGAAACATAGTAGGTGAATATGGATTGGGGGGAAGGAATGAAAGAGGAAGCCGCCTTGTAGAATTTTGCACAGAGCATAACTTAATCATAGCTAGCACTTGGTTCAAGAATCATGAAAGGAGGCTGTATACATGGAAGAAGCCTGGAGGTACTGACAGGTTTCAGATAGATTATATAGTGGTAAGACAGAGATTTAGGAACCAGGTTTTAAATTGTAAGACATTTCCTGGGGCAGATGTAGATTCTGACCATAATCTATTGGTTATGAACTGCAGATTGAAACTGAAGAAACTGCAAAAAGGTGGGAATTTAAGGAGATGGGACCTGGATAAACTGAAAGAACCAGAGGTTGTAGAGAGTTTCAGGGAGAGCATTAGGGAACAATTGACAGGAATGGGGGAAAGAAATACAGTAGAAGAAGAATGGGTAGCTCTGAGGGATGAAGTGGTGAAGGCAGCAGACGATCAAGTAGGTAAAAAGACGCAGGCTAATAGAAATCCTTGGGTAACAGAAGAAATATTGAATTTAATTGATGAAAGGAGAAAATATAAAAATGCAGTAAATGAAGCAGGCAAAAAAGAATACAAGCGTCTCAAAAATGAGATCGACAGGAAGTGCAAAATGGCTAAGCAGGCATGGCTAGAGGACAAATGTAAGGATGTAGAGGCTTGTCTCACTAGGGGTAAGATAGATACTGCCCACAGGAAAATTAAAGAGACCTTTGGAGAGAAAAGAACCACTTGTATGAATATCAAGAGCTCAGATGGCAACCCAGTTCTAAGCAAAGAAGGGAAAGCAGAAAGGTGGAAGGAGTATATAGAGGGTTTATACAAGGGCGATGTACTTGAGGACAATATTATGGAAATGGAAGAGGATGTAGATGAAGATGAAATGGGAGATAAGATACTGCGTGAAGAGTTTGACAGAGCACTGAAAGACCTGAGTCAAAACAAGGCCCCGGGAGTGGACAACATTCCATTAGAACTACTGATGGCCCCAGGAGAGCCAGTCATGACAAAACTCTACCATCTGGTGAGCACGATGTATGAGACAGGCGAAATACCCTCAGACTTTAAGAAGAATATAATAATTCCAATCCCAAAGAAAGCAGGTGTTGACAGATGTGAAAGTTACCGAACTATCAGTTTAATAAGTCACAGCTGCAAAATACTAACGCGAATTCTTTACAGACGAATGGAAAAACTGGTAGAAGCCGACCTCGGGGAAGATCAGTTTGGATTCCGTAGAAATGTTGGAACACGTGAGGCAATACTGACCTTACGACTTATCTTGGAAGAAAGATTAAGAAAAGGCAAACCTACGTTTCTAGCATTTGTAGACTTAAAGAAAGCTTTTGACAATGTTGACTGGAATACTCTCTTTCAAATTCTGAAGGTGGCAGGGGTAAAATACAGGGAGCGAAAGGCTATTTACAATTTGTACAGAAACCAGATGGCAGTTATAAGAGTCGAGGGGCATGAAAGGGAAGCAGTGGTTGGGAAAGGAGTGAGACGGGGTTGTAGCCTCTCCCCGATGTTATTCAATCTGTATATTGAGCAAGCAGTAAAGGAAACAAAAGAAAAATTCGGAGTAGGTATTAAAATTCATGGAGAAGAAGTAAAAACTTTGAGGTTCGCCGATGACATTGTAGTTCTGTCAGAGACAGCAAAGGACTTGGAAGAGCAGTTGAACGGAATGGACAGTGTCTTGAAAGGAGGATATAAGATGAACATCAACAAAAGCAAAACGAGGATAATGGAATGTAGTCAAATTAAGTCGGGTGATGCTGAGGGAATTAGATTAGGAAATGAGACACTTCAAGTAGTAAAGGAGTTTTGCTATTTAGGGAGTAAAATAACCGATGATGGTCGAAGTAGAGAGGATATAAAATGTAGACTGGCAATGGCAAGGAAAGCGTTTCTGAAGAAGAGAAATTTGTTAACATCGAATATAGATTTAGGTGTCAGGAAGTCGTTTCTGAAAGTATTTGTATGGAGTGTAGCCATGTATGGAAGTAAAACATGGACGATAAATCGTTTGGACAAGAAGAGAGTAGAAGCTTTCGAAATGTGGTGCTACAGAAGAATGCTGAAGATAAGGTGGGTAGATCACGTAACTAATGAGGAGGTATTGAATAGGATTGAGGAGAAGAGAAGTTTGTGGCACAACTTGACTAGAAGAAGGGATCGGTTGGTAGGACATGTTCTGAGGCATCGAGGGATCACAAATTTAGCATTGGAGGGCAGCGTGGAGGGTAAAAATCGTAGAGGGAGACCAAGAGATCAATACACTAAGCAGATTCAGAAGGATGTAGGTTGCAGTAGGTACTGAGAGATGAAGAAGCTTGCACAGGATAGAGTAGCATGGAGAGCTGCATCAAACCAGTCTCAGAACTGAAGACCACAACAACAACATAATTTCCTGATACATATTTTCTGGGTCTCTATGATTCGCTACTAAACGCACTGCTCAGGGCTGTACTGTACAGCTGCAATAAAATACAGACTGATACGCAATTGGCTGCTACGCCCATCCCTCATTACACACGCCACAGTCACATTAAGGTGACCACCACCAATTTTCGATGCCAGCGTGCAATAACCGCTCCGAGACGGCAGATGGCAGCACTTGCAACGGAGGATGTATAAAGCGTGTCGGGGGATGCCGTAAACAGTCCAGTCGTTGTCGTAATGCGGAAACAGAGCAGTTTATTTGACTTGGAAAAGAGTATTATCTCTGGCATGCCCCAAACCGTTAGGTTTGTAAACTGTCAGAGTGCCATAGTTGTTAAAATAAACTGTGCATGGCAAAACAGCGCTAACCAAAATGGCACCGAGGCAACTGTAGCGCACCATGGGAAACAAGGACAGAGGTGAACGACGGTTGCGATGATGTGTACGGACGAAGAGGGGTGCGACTGTTGGGCAACTGTCCAACCAGGAGAAACATGGGGCTGTCAACAGTGTCTCCTCAAAACGACCGTTCAGCGAATGTTTCTGTCTGTGGGTCTCCACACTAGGTGCCTTGTTCATGCACTCATGCTACCGCTTTTCATCGCGAACAAAGGCTGCAATTTGCACTTCAGTACCGCTACTGGAAATCCAATGAGGGGCGACAGGTCGCCTTTTGAAATGAACCACTTTTTATGCTTCATTGGAGAGATGGCGGTTGGCGTGTACCGCCCCGCAACATCCTTTGGAAGGATCTAGGACAAATGAAGAAGCGTTAGGTTCTGTGGAATGTATTTGTGGGATTTCCTGCGTGATTTCGTCACTGTAGAAGGTACAATCGACCAACGAAAGCATGCATGTGTTCTAAGGGACCATGTGATCCGCTACTTGCAGCTTGAATTTCCTCGGGACTATGGTATCTGCCAACAGGTCAGTGCAACGTACCACACAGGTCGCAGTGTACACGCGTTGTTCAGAGGACACCAGGACGAGTTTAGCGTACTCCCCTCTCCACCACACTCCCCGGTTTAAATCCAATTGTATCTGTGGCAGCACCTCGATCTGGCTGTTCGTCCCATGGATGCTCTGGCGCGAAAGCTAGCACAGTTGGCAACGGCACTGGAGTGGGCATAGCTCTGCATCGTCGTCGCTACGTTGCAGAACCTCCCTTACTCTCTTTCTGCACGTCCACACTGTGAACGATGGTTATTCAGGATTCTGACAGGTGATCGCATTATTGTGACTGGACCATGTGGTTTCATTTTAAGCATAAGTTGTGGGTCTACACACAATTTATTAAATTTTCACGGGGCATTTCGCTCACCAGAGCTGGAGATGTTGGGAGAATGTGCGTTTCAGGGAATAATGAGGCGAGCTCGGCAAAACCAATGAGAGCCATCTGAGCATTAAAGGGCGTAGCGGACGCGAAGGTCTAACTCAGCTATGAAAAGCAGCGCGATTCCAAGAATGCTTACAGTGTGCATGTATTTCAGGCAGTGAGCAGACATAACAACAAAACTCACAGCTCCTGAAAAAGGCTGTTGCATCCGGCATCAAAGTATTGTGCACAAAAAAGGAAACAACAGTTCGGGAGAGCATAATCACTCCATCATTCCGAGAAAACCTGAGAAAACACAGTTCTGCAGTTCAGGTACATTGTGGATCTCTTAGATTTCCAAAGAGGAGAAACTGTCGTACGCCTGTTCTGAAAGAATTTAAATTTTTAATTTCTAGGAAAAGAGCTTACAGCTCATTTTCAATCATGGTTTCAACCTATTATGGGGTATCAAATTCCGAGACGATCAGTGATAAGCACTAAGTAAAACTTTCACCTTCTTCACGAATATAACACGTAAAGGATATGTAAAATAGAAATGTGTCACATATTCTTACAGGAGGTAGTACTGGTATAGTAAAAAGTCCTATAAAAATACGCTGATGAGCTAAAACCTTATGACCGATTCGTTAATTTTGTGTTGGTCCGCCTTTGGAACCCAATACATCAGCGATCGTGGTTTACGTATCTTTGGTTTGTTTCTTACTTAAATGATAATCATTAATGGCCTGTTTCTCGAATTAATAATGAATGTGTAATGATACATCAGTCTTCGTTTTAATACAGTTGTGCAATTGTGCAAATAAACTGAAGCATTAAGCATTTTTTTATGTAGAGAATCACTGATGCACGCTCTGTTACCAATGCAGCTGATGACCGATGAAATGTGGTAAGCACTAACTACGAATAGTAAGAAGAATTTTACACAGTACTGTTCGGCTGTGAGGATACTTTCTCAACGAAATTAATCACACTGCTCCTCCGTTTTCGACTTACAAAGCAAAGATGGACTGAATATAACAAATTTTGTTACATAGATCTGTTATACTACGAATCCGCCTTTCTTGTTGATGGGTTTGCATTAGTACATCTATGATGCTGAACTGTTGATATATGATATTCTTCTTATATACTGCTGTGTTCGCAACTTGCTGTTACAGCCAAACAAAACATGAACGATAAACAGTTCGGATAAGAAAAGAAGAGAAGCTTTTGAAATGTGGTGCCACAGAAGAATTCTGAAGATTGTGCGAATAGATCAGGTAACTAATGAGCAGGTAGTGAATAGAGCTGGGGAGAAAATAAATTTGTTTCACAATATGACTAGAAGAAGGATTCGGTTAATGGAAATATTCTGAGACATCGAGATATCACCGATGTAGTACTGCAGGGAAGTGTGGGGAGAAAAAATTGTAGAGGGAGAGCAAGTGATGAATACAGAAAGGACATTCGGAAAAATGTAAGTGTCAGTAGTTATTCGGATATGAAGACATATGGAGAGTTGAATCAAACTAGTCTTCGGAGTGAAGACCATTACAACGGCAACAACTAGAGAAGCCGTAAATACAAACGTCAGATGCTCTAATAACGACTGTGTTGACTTGTTTCCGTTAACACTGATTCCTTAGCTGTGATGTTTAGGCGCACAAGCTGCAGCAAGAACTGTTACGACAGTATCACGTTTCAGTAGAGAGTCCGCATCTCGTGGTCGTGCGGTAGCGTTCTCGCTTCCCACGCCCGGGTTCCCGGGTTCGATTCCCGGCGGGGCCAGGGATTTTCTCTGCCTCGTGATGACTGGGTGTTGTGTGCTGTCCTTAGGTTAGTTAGGTTTAAGTAGTTCTAAGTCCTAGGGGACTGATGACCAGAGATGTTAAGTCCCATAGTGCTCGGAGCCATTTGATCCTTTTTTCAGTAGAGAGCTGCAGTGGGCAGTGGGCGAGCGGTTCTAGGCGCTATAGTCTGGAACCGCGCGAGCGCTACAGTCGCAGGTTCGAATCCTGCCTCGGGCATGGAAGTGTGTTAGGTTCAAGTAGTTCTGGGGGACTGATGACCTCGGAAGTTGAGTCCCATAGTACTCAGAGCCATTTGTACCAGAGCCATCTTAATTGACGAGGTTGTTGGGTCAGTCGCCGCCCGCAATGGCCGCGTGGTTTGAGGTGCCGTTCACGAATTGCACGGCCCCTCCCACCGGAGGTTCGAGTCCTCCGTCGGGCATGGGTGTGTGTGTGTGAGTGAGTGTGTGTGGGTGTGTGTGTGTGAGTGAGTGAGTGTGTGTGTGTGTGTGTGTGTGTGTGTGTTGTTCTCAGCATAAGTTAGTTTGAGTAGTGTGTAACTCTAGGGACCGATGACCTCAGCAGTTTGGTCCCCTAGGAATTCACACATTTTTTAGTTGCATCAGCACGGACACACGTAGGGGTTGTCTGCTGCGGGGCTGCATGTTCAACGACGCTCGCTGAACAGTGTGGTACGAAAGAACTGTGCTGCACCAGCACTGTACTCTGACGTCTAGATTTGCTACAAACTACCGTCTATCCTGCTTTACAGAAAGAGCATGCCTCCGACCTCCACTTTATACGGCCAGGAATGGATATCCAACATCTTGTGTCATTGCGGTTTGACCGTCTGTGACCGGTCAAAGGATGATATTTTAATTCTAGTGTCGTCATCGTAGTCTTGTCATCTTAACGTATTGGTGTGGCACCGGAAATTTACTACGATATGCTTTAAATATTAGTCGTTATTTACTATAATGTTATTTATATGTATGTGTTCAATACGTTGTCAAACACCAGGCAGAAGAAGTACTTGTACTGAGGCTTAGAGCGTAATTACATCGGTAGTGCACGGCAGTAGTAGTTCGAGCGGCAAAGATGCTACGATAGTTGCAGTCGGCCGAGAGAAGAATAGTCTAAAGCCATCTGAAACAATGACTTAATTGTTAAAAGTAGTGTTATCGCTTTACGTTTTTCCGTGTGATTCGTTCCAAAACAATTTGACATGGATGTTATAGTCAGTTCAGAAAGAGAATTACCATGGAGAAGACGTGTTGAAAAGTCAACTTCACACTGGAACATTCGCTGATTCGAGGTAGTTGTCTTGTTTACCTGTGCGAGTTCCGCCAGTGAAATACTACCTTGCAGGTCCCATGGGTGAATCACTGAATTGCTATTGACAGCCGGCCGGAGTGGCCGTACGGTTCTAGGCGCTACAGTCCGGTGCCGGGTGACCGCTACGGTCGCAGGTTCGAATCCTGCCTCGGGCATGGATGTGTGTGATGTCCTTAGGTTAGTTAGGTTTAATTATTTCTAAGTTCTAGGCGACTGATGACCTCAGAAGTTAAATCGCATAGTGCTCAGAGCCATTTGAACCAATTTTTTTTTTGCTATTGACACAGATAATGTTTATGTTATACTAAAGAGAGGGGTTGAAGATTTTATTGGATGGAGTAATATTTTATTGTGGACACTGTCCGAAAACCAAGTATTTATCATGGAGTCGTAACTGAATTTGAGATCACATACTGACCTAGGTTGTTCCGAAAATCCTAACTAGTGCTCCAGTGCTGCAAAGCCATAATTGAGTGTTGCAGTGATTGATTTGGTTTATATGGTTAGTACACTCTAATAGAATCGAGTGCTCGTTGTGCTGATTTGTGGGATTTCCACACACTGGGATCACATAGAAGCGCGTTGTTTGTATAAAGCAGTGGAATGTTATTTCGCTTTGAGCCATAGTGACACAGTTTACGATATTTGATACTGAAGTGGCACTGGAGAGTTTCGGAAGGTAACTATTTATTGGTCGTACAGTGGCGATTGACCGTAGATTGTCTAGATCTTTCCCGTAACTATAAATAGTAATCCCTTGGAGCCATTAACATTGGAACATTCATGCATTGTAATTACTTTCGTTTGCTTAAGTGGCAAGTAACCGTTCACTTCGGTACAGATAGTGGGTCGCGATTTGCCAGTAATGAAGAGGCTTACATTTTGCTTTGATTGTATAACTTCAGGTCTTAAAGTGGAGGTGGCACATAAGTTTTCTCTTTGTATTTTTTGTGAATGTTGAATTGCTTCACTGGGAGATAGATTTTTACTGGCACTCGACCATTACAGTCAACTTATTATGTATGAGCAATCTTAAATGAAGCTACCGTGCGTATAAAGAAAATAAAGAAGTTCCGACTTTTATTTAAAGAAAAAGAATGGTTGTTCGCAAACCAAACTATTTTAATGGCTAAGGAATGAAAAATGGAATTATATGAAATTAAATGAAAGTATATTAAAGTCTTAAAATAGTTTGCGAGGGAAAAAATATTGAGACAAAGTTATTATTGGTCTACAAGTAGTTAAGCGAACAATTCCACAGTAAGTTTGAATTACTACTAGCTTGTGATTTTACCTGAGCAGAATTTCAAATGAGAAGGATAAACAATATTTAAAAGAAAGGACGTTTAATCTAGTAGATGATTAATATCAAAAGATATACTTCATGCTAAAATATTTTTGGAAAGAAAAATAAATTTTAATCGAAAATAAAACACTTATTTCATACCGAAATAAAACGGGGCGAAAAGTTGTGTAGAAAAATTGCATAGTTGACTAAGGGTTTAGTTATGTTTTAGGTATGAAATGCCTGGAGTTTATTAATAATCTGAGGGGAACCTGCACCATTACGTAATACAATTTACTGCTCAGTGGACGAAATTGACTAAGCGGTTGTTCTGCTTTGAATCAATTAACTTTGTGTGATAGGTGATGTGATAAAACCGTATAGACCTCATTCATTAAATATTTAGTTGAGTACAACTGGTAGATTATACGTAGTAACTAATCAGTGGACAGTTCAGATACTATAAGGCGCAGTCGCTAGGTTGAAATAATTTAAATTAAATAATAATAGATTTGTGCTGGAACAAAGTAACATCAAATGCATACATGGTCACGTATACGTAGTTGCATTTCGTCACATTCATAGGGACGACGTAAGAGTTGTTTAGTTCCTTAGTACAAAATGTGTGGACCACTGATAGCAACCCCTTCTCGCAACATACTGCAAGTAGAGGTAATCCTGAGCTGAGAGTGTGTACACAGTAGCGACTGTTCGTTTACGTAAACACGAATATGTCTTCTGTTTAGTGCAAAGAAGTGATTAGCCTGCAAAGTTATTGCTCCTTGTCAGTGAAAGAAGGGCGACCCTGGGTTTCAAGAAAGTGTTAAGCATATCATGAAGATATAGACGATATATGGTGCAGTTCATAACCCAGTAACGAGATAACTTCTCTTCAGCATAATTTCAAGCCTTTTGTGTAAAATAAATACCGTGCAGTGGATTACAGGAACACTGCACGATTCTCAACAGAAGTACAGTGACCCCTATCTCAACTAGTATTTTCATCTGACACGTGCATGTACAGGATCCTTTTAGTTTTGGTCACTACGAATTGCTGTAGGAGCACGGGCAAATTTTTATTCAGCAAACTGTATGTATCGTGGCGTTGCGATTCGTCATTGAGCTACACTCCCAGCGTTGTCACGAAATATGATGAATCGAAGCCGTATCGAGTGCGGCATATTCGACAGTCAGCTGCCGGGAGAGCGTGGCCCTCCCGGGAATTAATGCAATGCAGGATGTCTTTTGTAGCAACAAATTTTTTGCACTCGAACAAAAAGCTGTTCATTTTCCCGTCAGAGTGCGTACAAGCACGGTATTATTTTGAAGCACTGAAATAGATATCGCTGTTACATTCACTAACAGTAAATGTAAGATTTACGGGGCGGTTATAATAAAGTGCAACTGGTTACAGAGGTGCTGTGTGAACTGCAGTTATCGTAGGGAGGAAAACATGGTAGACATTCTAATGCGTTAACGCAGAATCGGTTTACCACGCAATTATTTTATGGCATCCAAACATGATAGATACTCTAATGTGTTAACGCAGAACCGGTTTGCGCTGGAAAAAAAAGTTCCAGTTTTAGCAACCAGGTTTCGCTCACGAAGGAAAGCTTCCGTTTTTAGATGTCTTGGTCTACAGGAGGGGTAAGTAAGAAGGACGTATAGAAATGTTTCCGTATGTAATGGATAAGGAATGGGACGGGGGCAGTAAAGGTCAAACAATTGAGGAAGGCATAATGTTGTGGTTCCGTAAACCTTCCCGGCGCCGTAGTTGATGATACCTATACCGGGTCTCCAGGCCGGAACGTAACGTCATCTTGACGAAATATTTCGGCGGTCCATCTGGCCGTAAGCCGTCGCACTAACTCGCCGGAGCTGTAATCGAAACGCAGCGGCGGCTACTTTATACACCGGTTGTGGGTCCACCGCACGTGCGCGAACGTGAACTGCCCTCTAGCGCAAAACACGATAGCACTCTGGTAGTGAAAACTCGGGGAAACCAAAAATCGATGTCAAACACTGTTGACACCTTTTGATGACCGTAACAAAGACCATTGTTTTTTAATTTCAAACAAGACAGGGTTCCAACTTCAACTTAAAGTATTACTCTTTATCCCCGTCTATAACATAGTCAGAGTCTGATCTAGCAAACGATTCAGAGCATCTCTCCCATGTGGGCACACCATAAACTTATCGTTTCAGTTGTCAGCATCCCAATATCAAGTTCACGATGGAAAACTTCCGTTTTTAAATGTTTTGGTCTACAGGAGGGACGATGGGACGTTAGGACATAATGTTTATCGTAATCCCACGCGGACGGACCGATATCTTCATGCATAAAGTTGCCATCCATCGTTGTCAACGCAAAGGGGTCCTACGTAGATTGGTAAAAAGAGCTCAAGCTGTCTCAGATGCAGATAGTTTCACACAAGAACTGGATCATCTAAAATCAGTGTTCGAGCAGAATGCTTGTCGCGCCAATGAGATCCGCCGTGCTCTGCAGACGGGACCTTCGCGGGAAAAAATAGAGGACACAATCTAATCGGTAGCGCTCCTACCTTTCGCTGTAAGTAAATCTTCAAAAATAGGAAGAATTTTAAAGAGATTTGATATTAAAAGTGTATTCCGTCCGCCAGTTAAGACTAGAGCGCTGCTTGGTTCGGTGAAGAATGATTTCGATTTGCGGAAGCCCGATGCCTACAAAATTCCCTGCCATTACGAGAGAGCCTATAGTGAACAGACGATTCGTACGGTCCAATAACGGTGCGTGGGGCACCATCGGCATGCGCGTTTATTTCAGCCGGGAAAATCTGCATTTGCGGATCATTGTCTTACTGAAGGCCATAAAATGTATCATGAAACACAAGTGGTTGCCCTGTGTCGCGGTATTGGGGCTGTGTAGTGAAAGAAGCCATTGAAACCCGGCTATATGAAAATATATAAACATAGATAAGGGATATCCTTTAAGTAAAAGTAATAACTCTCTTTTGTTTGACATTAAAAAACGCCGGTCTTTGTTTCGGTCATCAAAAGGGGACAAAACAATTTTTGATATCGATTTATCGTTTCCGCGAGTTTTCACCACCGGTGGGCTGCCGTGCTTTGCGCTAGAGTGCAATTACGTTCGTCTGCGAACTCTGGACCTACAGGCGGTGTACTAAAAGAGCCGCTGCCTCGGTTTGATTTCAATTCCGACAAGTTAGTGTGACGGCTTACTCACCTGAAGATAGCGGCCAGATGGACAGCCGAAATATTGTGTCAAGATGGTGTTATGTTCCGGCTGAAGACCTGGTATGAATATCAAGGCATAATGTTGGTTTATTATTAACCACAGTTTACACAATTGTTTCAGTATGAGCACCGGAGGCGTGGAGGAGATGCTGCATCCATACAATGACGTGATCAACAGTTGCTCACAGTCGTTCCTGTGGCATTTGAGCGAAGTGTCCATAGACTTCAGATCAGGTAGAGGCTGAACGTGTCCTTGGTTAACGCATTCTTTTAGATAATCCCATAGACAAAAATCACATGGATACAGATTGGGCAACCTTAGAGGCCATGAATCTGCAAAAACCTCTCGAGATAACACGTTCGTGGATGATTGCATTCAGCAGGTCTTTCACTGGGCGAGCGAGATGAGGTTTTGCCCTGTCTTGCATGACAACAGTGGCTTACACACAGCTTCTCTCATTCGCAGCAGCAATCACATGCTATACAAGAAAGTCTCGATTAAGTGCAGACGGCATGGTAAACAAAGCAGGCCCTCTCGGTGTATTCTCTTGTAAAAGAACGGACCGAGAATAGATGTGCTCGTGAATCCACAACACAGAGTCACATACGGTGAGTGCAATCATTCTGTAATGAAAATGAACCTCGTCACTCTACAGAATTTTGCACTGCCACAAATTATCGATTTTGACCCATGCCAGAAACCAAAGAGCAAATTTAGAATGTTGCTGCGGATAAATAGGTATCATTTACAGCACCGTCTGTATCTTGTACGGGTACCAGTTTAATATAGACCGCAAAACTTTTCTTACTATTGACCATGAGATAGGCAGTTCTCTTGACACTCCGAGAGCACTAGTGCTAGCAACAGCAACGTCATTAAACGATTTACAACGAGATAGGATGCCTTTGTCTTCCAGGTGCCACACCAAGTTCACCTTTGTTTTAGAATTTCATTATTAGCTTCCTTAATGACAAGAGGCTTCCTCTCAGATCTTCCAGTCAGCGATACTTTCTCTGTGCAGCACCATAATTGCTGCCGTTCACATAACACAGTTCACTAACAGCGCGCGGCCTCTATTCGCGATATCCATACTGTTCACTCACTTCGTGGCTTGTCCACTGAAAGCGTGGATGCCATACCGTCATACGCTCACTGTACAGCGCCAGATTTGCGCCTGATGCCCAAAATGGGAATTAATTTGTTTTCAGTGTAAATAGGTTGCGCCTTAATGTATTATCATATCTTCCAAGATTCACAGCCTTACGATAATTACAACACGCACTGCACCTTAGTGAATAGCTAGCACCCGATAATATCAGCATTAGTAAGCAAGAATAAAGCTGTCTCTGACTATTTTAAATAAGCTTGAATTGTTCAAAGATCCCTAAGCTCTGATGTGATATTACACGGAATTTTACGAAGGACAAAAAGAGAGAAGCGTTTTGCTGATTACACTGCCAGAAGAAACATTAGTACACCGATTTAGTGGTTTCCAGTTCACTCACGATTTATTGTTGCAACTGTCCACATGGAGTACATGTAATTTTTACACTCACAGACAAATAACACAAGCGGTTCTGAAGTATCAGGTAGCGTACCAAGCCATTCTGAAACACCCATATTAGACCGTGATGCAGCCTCCATACGCAGCAGTGTAGACGCTGACTCTCGCATCCAGTCGACCGTACAGTTGGCGAATACTGTCCTCGGATACGTAATGCCACACCTGTTAGACCTGTTCAGGTAGTTCTGTAAGGGCTGTTGGTTGACGAATCGCACAAGTCAGTTACCGTCCCACAACATCCCACACATGCTCAGCTGGAGGCAAGTCCGGAGATCATCCTGGCCAGGGAACCTGCTGCGCGTCTCGCAGAGCACGTTCCCTTTCACAGTCAGTGTATGGGTGAGCATTATCCTGTTGGAACAACACATCACATCCCTGTTGCAATAACGGCAAAAGAATGGGTATAGCTACATCTTCATTTACCGAGCGCTGATTAGCGACCCTTCCAGAAACATCAAAGGTGAACCAGAGTTATAACTTATAGCACTCTAGACGATAAGGCCTGGGAAAGAGCCAGTGTATCTCGGACAAATGAACACTACGAGACAGCGCTCACGAGTCCTACGTCGTACGTGCAGGCAGAGTCTGCTTTTATTTCTGAAGACGAAGGCGAGCCATTCAATCTTCCAAGTGATCCTGTGGCGGCACCAGCCGAGCAGTGCACTTCGATACTGTGGCGTGAGTGGAAATCGGGATAGAGGTGTGCGCACCCTTAGCATCACTGCTAAAAACCGGTTCGCAACAGTTCAAGTTTACACGTCTGGGCTCATGCGACCTCTTACGTGTGCTGTGGTATCTGTACGACCCGGCACTGCTGCCCTTACAATACAACGACCCTGGTGGACGTTATACAGAGACTCGTCAACGGGAACGAGAATGTTCACCTGAGCACAGATACCAGCACTGCTGCACCACAGACGCAGCACGTCGAATTTCTGTGGCGATTCTTAGAAAGGATCATTCCGCCACTCGTAAGGTCAAAATTTGGCCCCTTTCCAATTTGGCTCAGTTAGCTGTAGGAAGTACGGATGCATCTCCCTGGTATGATCGCCTGCTTATTTCAGAATTTTGTATCACACTGAGCTTTCCCTATTAAAAGGTAGACACAGCTGGCGCTCTGGTAGCTATGTCTCTATGCTACGGACGACGTTGAAACCATTATCAGCACAACCACCATCGTCCATCTACATCTACATCTACATGGTTACTCTACAATTCACACTTAAGTGCCTGGCAGAGGGTTCATCGAACTATTTTCATACTACTTCTCTATCACTCCACTATCGAATGGCGCGTGGGAAAAAGGAACACCTAAATCTTACCGTTCGAGCTGTGATTTCTCTTCTTTTATTATGATGATTATTTCTCCCTACGTAGGTGGGTGTCAACAAAGTGTTTTCGCATTCGGAAGAGAAAGTTGGTAATTGAAATTTCGTAAATACACTCCTGGAAATGGAAAAAAGAACACATTGACACCGGTGTGTCAGACCCACCATACTTGCTCCGGACACTGCGAGAGGGCTGTACAAGCAATGATCACACGCACGGCACAGCGGACACACCAGGAACCGCGGTGTTGGCCGTCGAATGGCGCTAGCTGCGCAGCATTTGTGCACCGCCGCCGTCAGTGTCAGCCAGTTTGCCGTGGCATACGGAGCTCCATCGCAGTCTTTAACACTGGTAGCATGCCGCGACAGCGTGGACGTGAACCGTATGTGCAGTTGACGGACTTTGAGCGAGGGCGTATAGTGGGCATGCGGGAGGCCGGGTGGACGTACCGCCGAATTGCTCAACACGTGGGGCGTGAGGTCTCCACAGTACATCGATGTTGTCGCCAGTGGTCGGCGGAAGGTGCACGTGCCCGTCGACCTGGGACCGGACCGCAGCGACGCACGGATGCACGCCAAGACCGTAGGATCCTACGCAGTGCCGTAGGGGACCGCACCGCCACTTCCCAGCAAATTAGGGACACTGTTGCTCCTGGGGTATCGGCGAGGACCATTCGCAACCGTCTCCATGAAGCTGGGCTACGGTCCCGCACACCGTTAGGCCGTCTTCCGCTCACGCCCCAACATCGTGCAGCCCGCCTCCAGTGGTGTCGCGACAGGCGTGAATGGAGGGACGAATGGAGACGTGTCGTCTTCAGCGATGAGAGTCGCTTCTGCCTTGGTGCCAATGATGGTCGTATGCGTGTTTGGCGCCGTGCAAGTGAGCGCCACAATCAGGACTGCATACGAACGAGGCACACAGGGCCAACACCCGGCATCATGGTGTGGGGAGCGATCTCCTACACTGGCCGTACACCACTGGTGATCGTCGAGGGGACACTGAATAGTGCACGGTACATCCAAACCGTCATCGAACCCATCGTTCTACCATTCCTAGACCGGCAAGGGAATTTGCTGTTCCAACAGGACAATGCACGTCCGCATGTATCCCGTGCCACCCAACGTGCTCTAGAAGGTGTAAGTCAACTACCATGGCCAGCAAGATCTCCGGATCTGTCCCCCATTGAGCATGTTTGGGACTGGATGAAGCGTCGTCTCACGCGGTCTGCACGTCCAGCACGAACGCTGGTCCAACTGAGGCGCCAGGTGGAAATGGCATGGCAAGCCGTTCCATAGGACTACATCCAGCATCTCTACGATCGTCTCCATGGGAGAATAGCAGCCTGCATTGCTGCGAAAGGTGGATATACACTGTACTAGTGCCGACATTGTGCATGCTCTGTTGCCTGTGTCTATGTGCCTGTGGTTCTGTCAGTGTGATCATGTGATGTATCTGACCCCAGGAATGTGTCAATAAAGTTTCCCCTTCCTGGGACAATGAATTCACGGTGTTCTTATTTCAATTTCCAGGAGTGTAGATTTCGCCGCAAAGAAAACAGCCTATGTTTCAGTGAGTGCCACCCCAACTCGCGTATCATATAAGTGACACTCTCACCCTTATTGCGCCATAACACGAAACGAGCAGCCCTTATTTGCACGTTTTCGATGTCCTCCGTCAATCGTACCTGGTAAGGATCCCACACCGCGTAAGAATATCCCAGCAGAGGACAGACAAGTGTAATGTAGGCTGTCTCTTTAGTGGGTTTGTCGCAACTTCTAAGTGTTCTGCCAACAAAGCGTAGTCTTTGTTCGCCTTCTATACAATATTATCTACGTTGTCTTTCCAATTTAAACTGCTCGTAATTGTAATTCCTGGATATTTAGTCGAATTGGGAGACGTTAGATTTGTGCGATTTATTGTATACCCAAAATTTATCGGATTTCCTTTAGTACCCATGTGGATGACCTCACACTTTTCTTTGTTTAGTGCCAACTGCCACTTTTCGCACCATACGGAAATTCTCTCTAGATCACTTTGTAATTGGCACTGAGTGTCTGATGATTTTACTAGGCGGTAAATTACAGCGTCGTCTGCAAACAATGTAAGGGGGCTGCTCAGATTATCACTTAGATCATTTATGCAAATCAGGAACAGCAGAGGGGCAATGACCCTGCCTTGAAGAACGCTAGACATCACTTCTGTTCTACTCGATGATTTACCGTCTATCACTACGAACTGTAACCTCTGTGAGAGGAAGTCATGAATCCAGTCACACAACCGAGGCGATACTCCATATGGACGCAATTTGATTAATAGTCGCTTGTGAGGAACGATATCAAATGCCTTTTGGAAATGTACGAATATGGAATCGATCTGAGATCCCTTGTCGACAGCACTGAATATGTCATGGGAATAAAGAGCTAACTGTGTTGCACAACAACGATATTTTCTCAATCCGTGTTGGTTATGTATCACTAAGTCATTATCTTCAAGGTGATTCATAATGTTCGAGTACAGTATATGCTCCAAAATCCTACTGCAAATTGAGGTCAGTGATATGGGTCAGTTACTCCTATTTCCTTTCTTGAATATTGGTGTGACGTGTGCTACTTTCCAGTCTTTAGGAACAGATCTTCCGTCAAGTGAGCGGTTGTATATGACTGCTTAGAAGGGCCCTATTGTGCCTGCAATCTCTGAAAGGAACCTGGCTGGTATACCATCTGCACCGGAAGACTTGTCGTTCTTAAGTGATTTGAGTTGTTTCGCAACACCTAAGGTATCTAACAGGTGATCAAAAAGATAGTATAAATTTGAAAACTTAATAAACCACGGAATAATGTAGATAGAGAGGTAAAAATTGACACACATGCTTGGAATGAGATGCGGTTTTATTAGAACCGAAAAAAACAAAGTTCACAAAATGTCCGACAGATGGCGCTGGACAGCAAAACTGCTACCGTGACGGATGAGAGGTACGCCGATATGTTATAGAATCGCATCATCCCCAGCCTGGCTGATAAACACCTGCTGGAACGTACGATGTTTATGCAGGATGGCGCTCCACCCCATGTTGCTAGACCCGTGAAAGATCTCTTGCGCGTCGTTTGGTGATGATCGTGTGCTCAGCCGCCACTTTCGTCATGCTTGGCCTCCCATGTCCCCAGACCTCAGTCCGTGCTACTATTGGCTTTGGGGTTACCTGAAGTCACAAGTGTAACGTGATCGACCGACATCTCTAGGGATGCTGAAAGACAACATCCGACGCCAATGCCTCACCATAACTCCGGACATGCTTTACAGTGGTGTTCACAACATCATTCCTCGAGTACAGATATTGTTGAGGAATGATGGTGGACATATTGAGCATTTCCTGTAAAGAACATCATCTTTGCTTTATCTTACTTTGTTATGCTAATTATTGCTATTGTGATCAGATGAAATGCCATCTGTCGGACATTTTTTGAACCTTTGTATTTTTTTGGTTCTAATAAAACCCCATGTCATTCCAAGCATGTGTGTCAATCTGTACCTCGGTATCTAAGTTATTCAGTGATTTATTCAGTTTTCAAATTTATAATGACTTTTGATCACCCGGTACTTTTATGTCACTCATGCTAACAACTGTTCTGGTTTCGAAATCTGGAGTATTTACTTCGTCTTCTTTCGTGAAGGAATTATGAAAAGCTGTACTTAGTAACTCCGCTCTAATGACACCATCATCGGCAACATTTTCATCGCTATCGCGCAGTGGCGCTATTGACTGTGTTTTGCCACTGGTGTACTTTACACACGACCAGAATCTTTTTGGGTTTTCTACCATATTTTGAGACAATGTGTCATTGTGGAAACTATTAAAAGCATGTGCCGTCATCGGATCAAAATCGACGTCGTCTTTCCTAGTATATTAACATTTTTTCCCACAAGTGTACAATTTCGGTCTTCATAAGACGTGATGCGGAGAGAAAACCAAACAACAACATTCAAATGAAGGTAGTTCCACTAATAGACAAGAAAAAGTTTTATTAAACGACAGATAGGCTATACCGAACTGCAAGTTCATGTGAGACCAGACAATGTGAAGAGAGAGTGCAGTGCAGTGCATGGCAGACAGTCGAGAGAAGGGGAGAGACTCGCCTGCGGTGGGACGGTGATGCCCGCGAGCGAGAGCAGGCCCAGCAGGATGATGGGCATCCAGCAGGCGGCGTCGGTGGCCACGATGAGCGTCATGCGGCGCGCCATGGTGGCCGAGTCGGGCCGCTTGTGCTGCTGCTGGACTGCGCGCTGCGTAGTGCGCGCCACCGCGTACATCCACACGTAGCCCAGCGCGATCACCGAGAACGATGCCAGGTTCAGGACTGAAACAGCGCCAGCACGTCACGCTCTCCTCCGGCACTCCGTCCTCCACTGTTAGTCTGATACCTGCACATACACTGATCAGCCTCAACATTACGACCATCGACCTATTAACGATACACACCCGCACAGACGATAGCAGCATCACCTGGCGACTAATGATTGCTAAACAGATACATTGCAGATGCGTGTAAACTTATTCTCATACATTAAGGATAATGCTGATACATGGTGAAACAACGCTCTGGTCGGCGGTTGGCGGGATTGATAACCTCGGGGTATGACCATGAGGTGCATGTGACCTGCGGTCGCCGCAAGGTGGCGCTGGCAGCAGTCCACATACGCAGAGGTGTGTTGGTGCATGTCAGAGTACGATGCAGCGAGTAAGTGTGCAGACGTTTTCAGACGTGCTAATAGTGACTGTTTGTTGAAAATGGCTCAAAGAACACATGTTGATGACGTTATGAGGGGTAGAATACTAGGGAGACTGGAGGCTGGTCAAACACAGCAGGTCATCGCACGGGCCCTCCGTGTGCCACAAAGTGTGATGTCACGATTATGGCAACGATTCCAGCACACAGGAAACGTGCCCAGGTGCTACAGTACCTGACGCCCAGAGTGTACAACACTACAACAAGGCCGATACCTCACCATCAGTGCCCTCAGACGGCCACGGAGTACTGCAGGTAGCCTTGCTCTGGACCTTACCGCAGCCACTGGAACAGCTGTCTCCAAACACACAGTCTACAGACGACTGAAGAGACATGGTTTATTCGCCCGGAGACCTGCAAGGTGCATTCCAGTGATCCCTGGTCACAGTGGAGTCCGTAAAACTTGGTGTCAAGAACAGAGTACTTGGTCATTGGAACAGTGGTCCCAGGTTATGTTCACAGACGAGTCCAGGTATAGTGTGAACAGTGTTTCTCGCCGAGTTTCCATCTGGTATGAACCAGGAACCAGACCAACCCCTTAATGTCCTTGAAAGGGACCTGTATGGAGGTCGTGGTTTGATGGTGTGGGGTGGAGTTATGATTGGTGCACGTACACCCCTGCATGTCTTTGACAGTGGAACCATAACAGGTCAAGTGTATCGGGACGTCATTTTGCACTATTATATCCGCCTTTTCAGGGATGCAGTGGGTCCCACCTTCCTCCTGATGGATGATAACGCACGGCCCCACCGAGCTGCCATCGTGCAGGAGTACCTTGAAACACAAGATTTCAGGGGAATGGAGTGGCCTGGCTGTTCTCCAGACCTAAACCCATCGAGCACGTCTGGGATCCTCTCTGTCGACGTATCGCTGCACGTCTTCAAACATATAGGACACTTCATGAGATCCGACAGCCACTGGTGCAAGAATGGGAAGCTATACCCCTGCAGCGGCTCGACCACCTGATCTAGAGTATGCCAACCCGTTGTGGGGCTTGTTTAGGTGTGCACGGTGATCATATCCCATATTGATGTCGGGGTACATGCGCAGGAAATAGTGGAATTCTGTAGCACATGTGTGGCGGGACGGTTTACTCAACTCATCACCAATACCGTAGACTTAACGGATCTGTGTCGTGTATGTTCGCTATGTGCCTATGCTATTAGCGTCAGTTTTGTGTAGTGCCACGTTGTGTGGCACCCCATTCTGCAATTATCCTTAATTTATGACCATGAGTGTAGTATCAGTGAGCGTGCTATCCTTGTGCAGAACGGGGAAGGCGCGAGATCTATCTGAGCCTGACGGAGGGTAGGTTGTGATGGCCTGGAGACCTGAAACGAGCATTTCGGAAACTGCCCGACTGGTCGGGTGTTTGAAGAGAGCTGTGACAAGTGTCAACAACAAGCAGTGAAACCACGGCCACACGTCGTGGTGTTTAACGCCCATCCTTCATTACAGGTGTAGGACGTCGTAGGCTGAGCAGTCTCGTAAAACAGGGCAGGCAGCGAACTGTGGCGCAGCAGACATCAGACTTTAATGCTGGGTAGAGTACAAATGTGTCTGTACACACAGTGCACCGAAAACTCCTAATGACAGGCATCTGCAGCCGGACACATGCAAGTGCCAATGTTAACACCACGACATCGGCAACTACGGGTGAAATGGGCACGTGAGTATCGGCACTGGACGTTGGCGCAGTGGCAGAGCGTTGCACGGTCTGATGAATCCCGATATCTTCATCATGCCAATTGGAGAGCGGGCATCCGTCTTCTTCCAGGGGAACAGCTCCTTAACACACGTACTGTGGGACACATACAAGCTGATAGCGGCTCCATTATGCTCTGGGGAACATTCATGTGGCCATACACAAGTCCAGTAGACTTCGTGCAATGAACCACGACGGCCAAGGAGTTGCAGACCTACGTACAGCCATTCACGGCGATCATGTTTCCCGACGGCAGTGGCACTTTCCTCCAATATAATGCGCCGTGTCTCAAGGCCAGGAGTGAGATGGAGTGGTTCGAAGAACACAATGGCGAGTGCCAGTCGTCGTTCTGCACCCCCCCCCCCCCCCTCCACCCAACTCGCCAGATCTGGACCCAATGGAACACACCTGGGATGTGATTTAACGTGCATCATAGCCGTCTCCCTAGAATTTATGGGAATTAGGTGAATTGTGTGCACAAATGTGGTGCCATCTCCCTCCAGCAACGTATCACGGCCTCATTTATTCCATGCCAAGACGCATTCCGCTGTTATCCTTACCTACGTTGGACATAACGGCGATTAGGAAGTTGGTCCTAATGGTCTGGCTGATCATTGTACATTACCTCATCAAGACTATCAAGACAAGCCTACGTAACGTGGTACTGACTACTACACCTTACACATGGTGGAGGGTCGTTGTAAAAAAATTGTTTGAAATCAGCTACAATTAATTAGTTCCAAAGTGTCACCAACATTCGTGCTAGCACAGTCGCTATGCGTGGAGAGTTAAAAATAATGGGATGCTAAGGTCGACTAGCTCCTCACGAGTCATACATTTTAGCAGCTTATGCTAAGCGATACTTGAGCTGATCTAAAGAGTGACGCTACTGAACAGTGGAAGACCGGAAACAAATGCCGTGGGGTGATGAATCACGCTATACCCTGTGGCTATCCGATAGAAGGGTTTCTTTGCATTGCCCACAGAACGTAACCTCCCTTCATATGTAGCACCACCACTGAGGGACAGAGAAGATGGTGTTTCAGTATATGGGTGTTTTTCATGACTAGGATGTGGGCCTTTACTCTACTTAAGAAAATGTGAAATGGTGATACATGTGTACTTGTACAGATTTTCTACATTGTATATGACAGAGGAACACTTCAGAGTCGATCACTGAATCCGTCAGCATGAGAATGCACCCTGTAATTTAGAAGCATCTGTGACGCAATGCTTTGCAGGCAATAACGTTTCTGAACCAGACTGACCTGCGCATATTCCTGACCTGAACCAACGGAACACTTTTGGGGTGAGTCAGTGCATCAAATGCATTCCAGGCCCCAGCATCCAACATTAATACCTCCTCTCAATTCGGTTCTTAAGGTCGAATACTCTGCCGTCCTCCACAGACATTCAGGCACCTCATAGAAAGAGGCCTCAGCAGCTTTCATTCCGTCATAAAGACGGAGAGTGGAAAAGTTATACATTAATGTCTACTAAACAGTGTCGGGATACTTTTGATCAGATACCGCGACTACCTTTACATGTATCTCGTCTGGCTGTTCACTGCACCATCAAACATTTCCACTTTGCCTTTTAATCAAAACATTTATGCCCTCCAACTTGGGTCCTGTACACGAGCACCACATACATTGAAACGCCCAATGAAGTGCCAACCACTTCATACCAACAATTCCTCCATCCATCCTTATCTCTGATTTTGATTGGAGTCATGAGGCCCACCATAAACTCCTCATCTGTGCTAACCTTTTCGCCTCAGACTAGCACTTGCATCCTACGTCCTCGATTATTTGCTGGATGTATTCTAAAGTCTGTATTACTCTATAGTTTTTTCTTTCTGCAGGTCTCTCAACAAGTACCATGAAAGTTATTCGCTGATGTCTTAACAGATGTCATATCTTCCCGTCCCTTTTCTTGTCAGAGTTTTCTATACAATCCTTTCCCCGCCGACTCTGCGGAAAACATCCACATTCCTTACTTTTTCAGTCCACCAAATTTTCAACGCTCTTCTACAGCACCGCATCTCAAATGCTTCCTTTCCCTTCTGTTCCGGTTTTCCCGCAGTCCATGTTTCAGTACCCTACACTGCTGTGCTCCAAATGTACATTCCCAGAAATTACTTGCTCAAAATAAGGCTTATGTTAGGTATTCGTAGACTTCTCTTTAAAAGGAATACCCTCTTTGCTAGTGCTAGTCTGGTTTTTATCTCCTTCTTGCTCTTTCCATCACGAGTTATTTTGCTGCCTAGGTAGCAGAATTCCTTAACATCGTCTACTTCGTGACAGTCAAATCTGCTATTAGGTTTCTCGCATTTCTCATTTCTACTAATTCTCATTACTTCTTCTTCGATTTACTGTCAATCCATGTTCTGTACTCATTACATCGTTTCTTCCAATCAGCATATTGTGTACTTCTTCTTCACTTTCAATGATGATAGCAATGTCATCAATGAATCTCATCATTTATACCCCTTCACCCTGAATTTTTGTCCCTCTCTTAAACCTGTTCTTTATTTTCGTTATTGCTTCTTCAGTTTGTACACTAAATAGCAGTGGCAAAAGAATATGTCCCTGCCTTACACACTTTCTAATCTAAGCACTTCGTTCTTGGTCTTCAAGTCTAATTGTTCCATCTTGTTTGTTGTACATATTGTACATTAACCGTCTCTCGCTATAACTTATACTTTTTCTTTCAGAATTTAGAACATTTTACACCATTTTACATTGTCCAGCGATTTCCCAGGTCGACAGACGCTGTGAATGTATCTTCATTTTTAGTTAGTCTTGCTTTCATTATCAACCGCAGCGTCAGAACTGCCTCTCAGGTGCCTTTACCTTTTCTAAAGGCACATTGATCATCATCTAACAAATGCTCAGTTATCTTTTTCATTCTTTCGTATATTATTCTTGGGTGCATGAGCTGTTAAGCTGATTGCGCGGAAGTTATCACACTTGTCGACACTTCGTATCTTCGGGACTGTGTGGATGATGTTTCTCCGAAAGTCAGATGGTATATCGCCAGTCTCATACATTCTACATACCGACGTGAACACTCGTTTTTTTGTCACTTCCCTCAATGATTTTAGAAATTCCGATGGAATGTTATTTATCCCTTCTGCTCTTCTATCATATCATGAGACAAGTACTCCCCCTTACAGACGCTTTCAATGTATGCTTTGCACATATCCGCCTTCTCCTCTGCATTTAACAGTTCAATTTCAATTAAACTCTTAATGTTACCGCCCTTGCTTTTAGTTTCACGGAAGTTGCTTTGATTTTACTTAATACTGAGTCAGTCCGACAGTCTATCTATTTTTTCACATATTTCCTGCAGCTATTTCAACTTAGTTTCCGTGCACTTCCTGTTTATTTCGTTACTAAGAGACTTTTATTTCTGCATTCCTGAATTTCCACGCTCATTTTTGAACTTCATTCTTTCGCCGGTCAGCTGAAGTACTTCTTTTGTTACCCCTAGTACCTTCGCTGTTACCTTCCTTGAATCTATGTTCTTCTTTCCAGTTACAGTGACTGCCTTTTTTAGAGACGTCCATTCGCCTTCAACTGAATTTCCAACTGAAACTGTTGTGTCGGCTATTGTGGCAGCCAGCTCTGACACAAACAGAGGAGAAGAGCTGCGATGTCCAGTGGCGGGAATCCAAAATCATCCGTACAAAACACTTTCTAATTAGAAAACTTTATTTCTGATAAGGAAATAAACATAACTTATCTTTATGAAGTGGATACCTGTGCCTCCTATTTGCAATTATTTATCCTCTATTACCACTCGCAGAACGCATGCTAAGTATCACCTTCCTGTTACTCAGTACTGATGCTCTCGAACTACCAGGGGTACCAGCGATGGGCAGGTAGGTAAATCATCGTTGACAGGGGGCACTGAATGTGGTCTTCCTGGAAGTTTGGCGCCGACCGCTCTTTCCATTGGTGCGAGGGTCATCTCCTTCTTGATGCCGTTTCGTGGAGCTGCGCTGATCGGAGTGCAGTCGAGCATTAGGACTGCACAGAGGTATTTCTTATCGCAGTATCTACAGCCTTAAAGAACTTCAGGCATGTCTCTTCGATCCTTAGTACTTCCGTAACTCAATACTTGACGCATTGATTGTTATTGACTTTTCTCTTAACTTGAGCCTACTCTTCATGATTACTAAATTGTGATCTGTGTCTTTATTCGCCCATGGGTACGCCTTGCAATCCAATGTCTCGTTTCGGAATCCCAGCCTGACCATGATGTAATCTAAGTAGAATATTCTATATTTTCCCGCTTTTTTCGAGTGTATCTCCTCCTCTGGTGATTCTTGAACAGAGTGTTCTCTATTAAAAACTGATATTTATTGTAGAGCTCAATCAGTCTTAATCTCCTCAAGTTCCTACTACCAAACCCTCTTCTCCCATAACTCTTTCTTATAATCCCTGCCCAATAATCTCATTCCAATCCCCTCCGATTATTAGATTATTACGTACCGAATTACCTTTTGATTACCCTCTACCTCTTCATCCTTTGCTTGCAGCGTTGGCATGTATACCTGAACTATTGTTGTCAGTGCTGATTTTATATCGATGCTGATGAAAACTACCCCATTACTGAACCGTAAACCGTAACTCATGCTCTACCCTACATTCCTCTTCATAAGGAATCCTCCTCTTATAGCATAATCTGCCTTGTTGATATATCCTATACTCGTCTGCAAGAAATCCTTGTCTTCATTCCATTTCATTTCACTGACCCCATTGTATCTACACAGGGCCTAAGCATTTCCTTTTTCACATTTTCTAGCTTCCATATCTTGTTCAAACTTCTGACGTTCTACGACCTTGTTCGTAGAATGTTACTCTTTTGCTGGTTCTTTAATCTTTCTCATGGTCCATGCCTAAAGGTTGCCAAATTTTTTCAAACCACCATGTCCCAAATCGTTACCTGCAGTAGCTTCAACCGATTCTTACCCCTGATCATGAAGTGCACCATCAGCCTCACGTTTCCCACCATCCTTCCCAAATCAGTGGCATTTTGTCAATCTCCATCAAGTCCAACTTATTCACTGTTTCTCAGTTTCTTCACATTCGTAAATACCATAATCATATCCAAATTTCACACATGCATTTTGCATTGCTACCCTGTAAACTGCATCTCCACGAAACTATTCAATTTTCCATCTGTGAAGTTTGAAACATAGGAGATGAGGTACTGGCGGAAGTAGATCTGTACAGAGATGTAGTGAGTCTTACGTTGGTAGCTCAACTGTCAGAGCACTTGTCAGCGAAAGGCAGAGGTACAGAGCTCGATTCTCCTTCCGGCAGACTGTTTTGAATTTTTTATAACCAAGACATTTTGAGACAATATCTGGTTTCCAAAATTTCAATGATAATTCGAGATATTAAAACTCTAAAAGTTTTCTCAGTCCTGTTAAACATCGTTCCTGTGGCTATAGTTTTGCATAAACTGCCTGTTGTACTAACGAGCTAAGAAACGCAATTAAAAGCGGCAAGTGCCCTATAAAAACCTACACATTAACAGAGTGTCGCCAGTAATGTTACTGTACGCATGACTCATAAAACGCCGCGCGGAGTGCCCGCGCGGTAGAAGTTGCCCTGTCACGAATTGCGCGGCCCCTTCTGCTGGACGTTCGAGTCCTCCCTCGGGCATGGTTGCGTGTTTGTCTTTAGCGTAAGTCAGTTTAAGTAGTATCAAAGTCTAGGGACCGATGACAGCAGTTTGGTCTCTTCGGAATTCACCCACATTTGAAAATTTTTTGATTCATAAATGGTTATTTATGCACAAGTATGAACTTTGAATGACCCACAGAACTAACGGCAACGTCGTCATTGATGACTCGGCACTAAGAGACGTGAAATATCGAAGTTTCCACCAGTATCAGCCAGAAAATCTAAACTTGAAAATAAATGACGAAAACGTTTTGTACTGAACCAGAAATTCTATCATTACTACTACCCCGTTTTAAATAGCCACCAAACACGTTTAATACTCGCATGCGGTACTTTAACTCACAGGTAACAATGTCTGCACATGTTTACTCTTGAAATGCCATAATGTAAAGTTTTGTAACAAGGATTGGTAAAAAAACAAGTAATCGAATTGTTAAGTAAGTAAAATCACAAGTTAGGTAGCGCATTTTTTCAGCAGCAGCGAGATGTGTGAATCTGAAACGAGGATACATTTTGTTTTTACCCGATCGGGAATCGGACTCAGCACCTACCGCCGTTGTTTTCTATCCACGAACAGACGTAAGGTGTCGATGGTTTGCTCACCAGTGGTGATGTGTATGCATGTTTGACTCGAAATAATGGTACCTACCGTTATTGTTGATATTTTTATGCTGGACCAGCATTCTAACCCAGACGCTTATCTTTCGTTGAGACAGAGGCATTTTCAATCGTGGAGAGAACAAATAAATGATCGAACTATATCGTTTCGAAGGGGTCAAATACTGCGACAGAGGAGACTCCACTTCGTAACGCAGTTCCGCAACAAAATTTTCAGCGTCCCAACTTCAAATACAGTAAGAGCTCTGTGACCTTAAATGGGCACTGGTTCAGTTAATAAAATGAAATTTTATAGTGAAATAAAGTTTGCTGTTGACTTTTTCTAACTGCCGCGACTTCCACATTTTTATGGTCCAACCTAAACCGGCTCTGATGGTAGCGAAGAGATATGATGTTTAGTACGGGTTACAAATTTGCATTGGATTTGCTGTCATTCAAATTAAGTAAGGAAAGTTAACAAACACTAGGTGTGTATCTCTTTACAAACGCTGTTTGAAATGTGCTGTAGCGAAAGGTGATTACTTTGAACGCCAGTAAGTAAACTTCGTTAGCTTCGCTTGTTTCCTTTACTTTCTGAGACCATTCACCGAACTGTTCAGACGCATCTTCTATTTCGCTACGCTCCGCAAGCCAGCGTTATGCTCTGATGCACGACTAGGAACTCCTACGCTGCTATAAAGCTTCACGTTTCGCTGAAGAACAAGCAGAGAATGGAGCCAAAAACTGCTAAAATTAGAATGGAAACACTCCCCAATCGCCGCTATGTACGATACGAGGCTCCTATCTCGATAACACCAAGAAGGTACATAGATCATTTTGCGGTTTGTTTAGGTAACAGCTTAACAAATATTAACGTCTTCGATGCAACAAGAATAAGAGACACTACAGACGTTCTATATGTAGCAATTAGTTAAGTAATCAGCCCGCAGCAGTCTCGTTTCCACTTTTTTGAGATGTACTGACTATTCGTCATTTGAATATACAGGCGCTACAGTCTGATTCACATATACTTGACACCAGTTAACTCCATCACAAAACAATGACTAAGGAAAGGATGCAACTAAAGTCGGGCTACGCTTATAGCAAGACAAATGTTCGCAAATTACACGTATTGTCTCATAAAATAAAGACACACACAGTTTCACCAGTAAAAAGTTTGGCAACTCCGGTGATAGTCGACGGACCTCCGGGACTGGAGCTGAAAGACCCTGCGAACTTCACTAGGTATTAACGTGTAAGTTTGATGAAATATTCTGAACAATTCGTGCGTAATAGGTGACTGAGATGGAAAATTTAAGTTTTAAGGTATGTTTCGCGAGTAAATTACAATGCGTTTCATCATTTACTTTGAGGAGACCTGTTTCTATCGGCCTTAGCCTGTGCTACAGCAACGAGAGTAGCTCACGATCTCAATGTCTCAACGGCTGCAACTGTGGTCGTCGATTCGAATTCCGTCGGAACAGTATATTTAAAGTGAGATGTCTTACCTCATTACCTCCATCTCTATTTTAACTGTAAATGACCGTAACGAAATAAAGTAACGGAATGCTACGAAACCATTGAGTTCGTACAGAAATGTTATTTAGGTTATATTAAAAACAAAGCACGAACAGTGTGGCAACACTCTGATCTTCCACTTACTTTCGGGTGTATGCTGAACTACGTCTACGTTAACTTGACACTTTGCTATCATCTCGATGAAATATTCTAAATGGCTTCCATTTAAGACATGTGACTGACTAAGTAAAATACGTTGTTTGAATTCAGGATTGAAGTTTGGCACCTCTCTTGTTGCACGTTCTGAGAAAACTACCTGAGGCGACACGGAAGTAGTGTGAGAATGTACTCTGCAGCAGTGTGTTGGTGGCTTAGCGGTAATGCTCTACATCTACATCTACATTTATACTCCGCAAGTCACCCAACGGTGTGTGGCGGAGGGCACTTACGTGCCACTGTCATTACCTCCCTTTCCTGCTCCATTCGCGTATGGTTCGCGGGAAGAACGACTGCCGGAAAGCCTCCGTGCGCGCTCGAATCTCTCTAATTTTACATTCGTGATCTCCTCGGGAGGTATAAGTAGGGGGAAGCAATATATTCGATACCTCATCCAGAAACGCAGCCTCTCGAAACCTGGACAGCAAGCTACACCGCGATGCAGAGCGCCTCTCTTGCAGAGTCTGCCACTTGAGTTTGCTAAACATCTCCGTAACGCTATCACACTTCCAAATAACCCTGTGACGAAACGCTCCGCTCTTCTCTGGATCTTCTCTATCTCGTCAACACGACCTGGTACGGATCCCACACTGATGGGCAATACTCAAGTATAGGTCGAACGAGTATTTTGTAAGCCACCTCGTTTATTGATGGAGTACATTTTCTAAGGACTCTTCCAATGAATCTCAACCTGGCACCCGCCTTACCAACAATTAATGTTATATGATCATTCCACTTCAAATCGTTCCGCTCGCATACTCCCAGATATTTTACACAAGTAACTGCTACCAGTGTTTGTTTCCCTATCATATAATCATAGAATAAAGGATCCTTCTTTCTATGTATTCGCAATACATTACATTTGTCTATGTTAAGGGTCAGTTGCCACTCCCTGCACCAAGTGCCTATCTGCTGCAGATATTCCTGCATTTCGCTGCAATTTTCTAATGCTGCAACTTCTCTGTATACTACAGCATTATCGGCGAAAAGCCGCATGGAACATCCGACACTATCTACTAGGTCATTTATACATATTGCGAAAAGTAATGGTCCCATAACACTCCCCTGTGGCACGCAAGAGGTTACTTTAACGCTTCCAGTATGCTGGTTGATTTGCATATCGGTTTGGATCTCGATGGAAATACGCTGCGTTTTCTAAGTCCTTTCCTAGTTTTCTTTACTCGATATGACAAAGGCCAGAACGAGATCGGTAAAGAAATCTTAAGGAAAGTTCTGCATCCAGAGCCATATCACAGACTTGATTCAATACAGTGAAGTAACAAGAAGTATCTGATTTGGAAATACTTCAAAATTCAGGCTCTGGGAAGACTTAAAGTGACCATCAATGACAGTAATTTACGAGTTGTTCATCATTTAGAGAACTACCATCCAAAACAAAAGTTATGAAAGCAATGACCACACTCAGGTAAACCTGGAGATGAGAAACGTATGGAGTAGCAGAGTTATATGCTTGTTCTCACCTTTATTTTAGTATATGGGTCAGAAGTGTTAAATTTTCCTTGTGGGTATACATTTTGATTAGTGTGTAATACACTTGAATCATTTCACAACCGTGACTGACAAAAACAGTTTACAACAACAAACGTTCCTGACACAGATGTGTTAAAGGTATAATTCAACTGCATTCTGTGATACTGTTGACACAAAGATTCTCAGGCCGTACGCTGCACGAGAAATTTCCACACGAGTAACTTTGTTATACCTATGTTGAAATTCTGTAACATTTGCGGTAACAGGTATTAAATTCTCACACCCTCCCACACTCGGCATCTCCAAGCACGTCTGCTGGATTCCAGCAAAATACCAGCTGTGTCACTTTCAATCAGATTATGTTCTTCATATCTATCACAGAATTCAAAGTCAGATGGCCCGTCTGTGTTTCCATCAGAGACACCTGTTTCACTTTGCCTCGGTATATCATTTTTTTTCCATAGAAAGTCACACAGCTACTATGAAGAGTGTTGTACCAGCCAAAAGGAGGGCAGCAGCACTGCCGTAGCTCGCTGGTAGTCAGTGCGACATGCAGGGGACACTTGGGCGCGTAGGCGGCCAGTGGCCGGAGCCAGTGTCAGCTGTGGCTCTATTGGTAACGTACTCTGGAGCACGAAAGTTTAGAAGTCCGCCACGAAAACATTTTGCACTATACTACCATCAAAGACGTGCCAAAAAGGGGGAGCTATGTTCTACTTCCGTTAGACTTATAATTTCAGTATACTGTCGAAATGCAGTACAATTAATTGACATCAGCGAGCTTCTTAGCGCCGTGTACCACGAGACCTCTAGTAGACGCGGCATTCGATGGCTATAGCAGATGAAAAAATTTACTCTTCTAACATCCCCATCCAGCAATGTGGTCAGTCTTGCAGATTTCCAGACATAGAATTCGCAGGGTGTCTCCTAACGAATAGGTTCTATCTTAGCCACTGAGGAGGCTGCAGACAGCCTTATGTTTTTGTAAAGGACTGAACTATTTCGAAAGCTTCAGAAGTGGCATACTTCAGAGGTGAAATTTAGAATCACATAATGATTCTGATCATGTTGTTTCGCTGTCGTATGTTTTCAGTCAAATATTACACCAAACAAATATTTCAAAATTTGATTCTTTTGGGAGTCCAGAACATCAGTGTATTTTGAGGATGAAAATATAGATGATCTATGTAGGCTGTGGACATATGGATGGTCTACGTATGCTGTTATCTGTTTATTACTTGAGCAGTTAGCCAATTTAAACCGCCGGTCATTTTCAAGCACATATTTTAAGTTTCACGCTTCATCTCACATTTTACTACATCGCTGCTACATGAGGACAGTTATACATCGTATTTCTGTGCGTATGTGGCACAAAAACAGTACAGTAGTGTACATGATTACTTCTATTAGTGGACACATACAGAAAGCTTCCATATCGTAGTATACGCACAGCTGTTACGTTATAACTTTAGTTTAGAAGGTCAACGTCAGTTATACCGTTTTTATATATACACCTCAGTTTGAAGATAAACTTAGCCTTGGGTTGATAGTTTCGTGTTTTTAGCGGTACTGTAGGCTTCGATATTTAACCCAATTCAACTAACGATTTCCACAGCTGGACGCACACAACTTGTGATACCTCTAAGACAAAACACTTACGCTGAGCTGTCAGACGAAAACATCGACCCATGCTGTGTGGACTTTGTTTTAAAATCTCTTCGTACCTGGTCAATGAGCATTTCATATTCAAGACGTTTTAAGAGGAAACTAAATTCCTCCAACGACGACAAAGTTAATTTTCTTAACAGTACTAAATAGTTGTTCGTGGATCGATTGCTAGCTGTATTTTGTCGTATTTCGCTGGCCTTGTCCCCAGAACGAATTATCATGCAGAAATTAGTACCTCAAGGAATCAAGTAAAGAGAATCGCTGCAACGAATCGAAAGTCTAGCCACAGAAACGCTACCTAGTGTTTCGTACGACGCCATAGACGGAAAGTTATTTATGTCCGAGCGCAGTGCCGCTTGTCTCACTCTTTTGTGCAACCAGCGATGGAAGGTTATGACCGCTTTCGACAACAGTGTTATCGTCGTAGTGTAGATCCACCTGCGTGCCACTATAACAGTTATACGCAACGTTGAGTAATGTTGAAAACGAACTGAGATATTTAAGTACCATCCTGTAACAAAGTGTGAAATATTACAAGGTCTGCGACTGCATTAGAATCATGTCGTATATGGAACACTACTTGTTTCCAGAGTTAAGTATTTACTATGTTCAAGTCTTAATGGAATACTAGTGTACCACACAGTACACCACAGGAGGGGAAAAACTGAATTACATGTTGAGAGGTCACGTGATTCTGTATTACAAAACCAAGTGAAACTGACAATGAAGTTGGCGTTACAGGCACAGTACTGGCGTCAGTGTGATTCTTCCCTGCCTGGGGCCTGAATTTACACAGCGCCAGCGTAGATGTTGAATACATATAACTGGAAACCACGGCACTACTAAATTCTGCAAAAGGTATGCAGTGCTTGCACATGAAATTATTAATACTGTAGTTACAGAGCCCAATGACTCAACTGCGTATTTTTCTGAGAGAAAGAATACTGGCAAACAGTCTCCGCAACATCAGATGACTGAAACTGGTGTTCCACGGAGGCGAATAAATGTAGAGCCGCGAGACGTATGTGAGTTTTGCAGTTCTGCAATTTTTTGATACATTTTTGAAGTGGATACTAAATTCACACTATCGCCATGAAAATTTGATCTTCGAACACGCAGAATGCCAAAATTTGAGTTTATTGCATTGAAAACCGTTGATCTTCTACAACATTTTGTTTTTTATTCTATTTGAAATTGCCGGTTTTAGCATTTTAAATGCATCGTCGATATGGGCAAGTAAATGGAGATGTATCGCGATTTTTACTGTCAAGTAACGTCTTCATCCCTCGGGCATGGATGTGTGTGGTGTCCTTAGGTTAGTTAGGTTTAAGTAGTTCTCAGTTCTGGGGGACTGATGACCTCAGAAGTTGAGTCCCATAGTGCTCAGAGCCATTTGAACCATTTAACGTCTTCATCTATTAACTTAGTTTTAATTTAATACAGAAATAATTGGAGACATCGAACATAAGCTTGAAGAGTATTCCCAGTGAAGGAAACAAATAAATAAGCCACGTCTTTGGCAACTGCTTCTAAAATTCTCCAGAAACCATTAAACGCTTCTTTTAAACACAAGTGTAGCAGCCGTGAAAATAATAACAGTAATAATCGATTTATTTGGTAACTTCATAGTCTACAACAGTATTTCTCGAACTAAGAAATTTCTTGAAATAGTGAAGATTTCAAAATGGCTTAGAAACGGGGTTATGATGACTAGAAACTTCTTTACATCTGACTGGCTTGAACTAGCTTAATTTCCATGTGAGAAGCTTGCTGGTAATTTTCCAGTTAATAGACAGCCAGATTTTCTTCGTTGTGGCTAATTTTAAGGCGAAGTGCATCTTCCGTTACAGCGCAGTCATGTGCTTTCCAACTGCGGGATGCCGTCGTTTGTCACATTGGTCTTATTTTGCTGGCTACAACGTGTAGATTCGATCCCACTTCAGGCGGACATTTTCAACACACACGAACAGATCGACTTCACCTCTGCTAAAGACAAGTAAAGAATATCGGGTTGCACAGTAGTTCAGAATCCGCAATGTAAACATCATATCCCTTCGCCATCAATTGAGGCAGAGCTGGTTTAGGTTGGCTCATAACAAAGGCGGAACTTACAAAAAGCAGATACTGTCACCAGTAACCTTTCTTGCACTATAAATTTTATTTGAAGTTGAGATATTGAAAATTTTGGTGGTTCTGGAATGCGTTTACAGTTCGAATCTCCCATTCCGCAGTATTTTACCCTCTCTCAATATATAGTTTGAGCTTTTCGTTGTGTTCTCCAAGGTTGCAAACTCTTCTCTGTCTCTGGTCCGAGTCCTGGTCAAGCACAAAGGTATTCACTATTTTATTTCATGTCCTGGTATGTGCACTACGAACTACTAACGAAAAAGAATTTTCGTTTTCAATGTCTGTTAATGTGTTGTCAACAATAACGATGCTGGTGTTATTTCCACTCAGACATCCAAATCCACAACTCGTGAGCAAACAATTGATGCTTAACGTCTGTTCGTTGGTAGAAAACAACAGCGTTAGGTACTGTGTTCGACTCAAGATCAGGTAAAAAACAATTGTATCCACATATCAGATTCAAAGATTTCGATGAATTGAAGAAATTCTGTATCTAACATCTGATTTTTCTTAGTTAACCACCCGAATACTTACTGGCTATGAACCCATGAAACATAATTTTCCATCACGGCACTTCGATTTTAAACAGCAGACTAGTTACTCGTAATTGGAAGTGCCGTCTATTAAGAGTTTCGTGCTTAGCTATCAATGAGATGAGGGTATTGATAGAATTACTGATTCAGGTCGAAACTTAGCGTCATTTAGTTTCCTTTCAGATTTTCTAACTGCTACTGGTGAAGATTTCGATATTTCACGTCTGTTTACGCCTAGTTAGCAATGACGATCGTTGCCGTGATCGAGTTCCGGTCAGGCACAAAAAATTTTGTTAGTTAATAACAGCTATACTTGCTTGGTTTCAAACCAGATCCAGAACAAAAAGTTCTTAAATTTGAAACTTATGCACAAATAATTGTTCATGATTCGTAAGTACAATGACTTTAGTGAAGATACTCTGTCAATGTTGAAGATTCCATAGAGTCATTTCTGCTCTTACTAGTGTTATTTTAACTCGTTAGTTCACAAGTAGTTTATTAAAAATCAATGGCAAGAAGAACGACATTTAGCAGGTGTTGGAAAAATATCTACAGGGCTAAAATAGTCCAATTGTCGTAGAACTATAGGAGTTGTATCGATATCTCTTGTTCATAAAAATATTAAATGTTGCCTTAGGATTACTAAATGATTTATGTGTCAGGGTTAGTTGTCTCCGATTGTAATGAGTGTTGTAATACCTTTCAAACGTTAGATATTGTTACAAAATTTAGCCGAAATATACATGAAAATGCCGTAAGACGAAGCGGCCTTTTGGATGCACTTTAATACGAATAACTTTCAAATGTCTCAAGCACACTTTTTATTATTTCCAAAATCACCTTACGTGTTTCGATATTCCGACATTTTCACAGGCTTCAAAATGCAATACAAAACTAGTATTGAAATATGTGAAAATATGTTACATTTCTCCATTAATTAGAGACATAGCGTAATGAGTGGAATATGGTTTTATAGGTTACCAATGTTATGTCAATCATATAAAATTGTTTCCTAGATACACTTTATCTCGTCAACACTCTCGTTCACGAGAGAAGTGCGAACTGCTACCAAAGAATAAATTTATATTATTGACATAAAATTGGTAAACTAGAAAACCATATTCTACTCATTAAACTATGCCTCTAATCAATTAAGAAATGTAACATATTCTCCTATCTTTTGATAACAGTTTTGTGTTTATTTTGTAGCCTTTGAAAATCATGGACTGTCGAAACGCGGAAGACGATTTTCAACTGTGCCCCAGGCAGCTCTAAGTCATTAAAGTAATAGAGTTGAGTTTACAAGCGTTAAGGATTGTCTCATCTCTAATTACATGTTTCCTAGTATTTTCATGGTGTGGTGTTACTTTACATTTAGACTGATGACCATAAATAACAGTGTTATCTAGTGGTGTCTAGTGGTACCCATTTGTATAGTCGAACGACTCTACCGCAGAGGGATTAGAGGGTTTGCAGGGAGACTATGTTATGTGGGCTGTATGCAAATCAAGCGGAACGCAATTCAGGTCGCTCTGACTCTTTTGAGCGCGATAGTAGATCGTTGCACGAGCGACATGAAAGTTTATTTAATGTTTTGCGTTACTTTATTGTGTGGAGCTCCTTTCACTGTAAGATCAATATAGAAGTTAATCCACAAATAAAAATGTTTTTGCTGTCATGCATACACAATTACAGACTATTGAGATAATTCTCAAAACAAGACATATGTTTTAGTTAGAATTGAAGTATCCATTACAAAGAAAAAAGTCTATTATTGTAACTACATGAAAGCACTTACGATGTTCTCTCAGCTACAATTCCCTGTTCTATGCTGCTTAAAAGTATGATTTTTTATCATCTGATACAAAAAATGCCGTTATCTACAAGTTAAACAACGTTGATGACAATTATTAGAGGCCGCTACTGATATTAACATGAAAAGATCTATAATTCTGTGAATACTATGTACCTGGAAATTTCATTACTTTTATGAATCTAGACACCAAATTTGTATCACAATGGGTTGCGTGTTTAAACTGGACCTCTCAGAAGGACTAAACGATAACAAAATTGTAGGGTTGTTTGATTGACTGACGAACAGGCTTATGTAAACAGCTGAAATGAGACAGAGATTGCAGTCATGACGCATCGTTACCTGTAACACAATGCCACAGACAACAGAGATTTGTATGTTTAGAGACAAAGTCAACAAATCTCTCCATCGCCTAGAATTATAGTGTAGGGAGCTGCTGGTTGTGTCTTCAAGACTGATTTGGTACGTCTTGAATGGATGTTGGATGATTATCAGTGGTTGATGAGGATAGTAAATGCTCTTGTGGTAAGTTTCATGCTGCTGATGCGGCTTCTGTGTAAGCATTACAGGAGACCAAATAGCGAAGATCATCAGTCTCCTATTCGACTCTTCTCCCCCTCGCTCGGGACGGAATAAGTGTACCCAGTCTGTCAACGTATAGAGTAAATTCCGTGTGAAAATATGAGAAAATGTTGTAAACCTGTACGTAGCATGTATCTGAGGTATTCACCTGGTGGGATTTGGAAAAACAGCCTAAAAGCCACATTCAGACTGGAAAGCACAAAGACCGCTCGTCGTTAACTTGGCGGGCTGATTCGATCCGGGGCTGGCTAGTACATAATCCCGTAACCTGTCGCGTTAACTCGCGCGGCTACGTGGGCATGTCTGCATTTTATGACTAGGGTTCCAAATAACGTGGACCAGTAGGATATGAAAGATCTTCACACTGCTATCCGCACGATAGAAGTTTTGAGAAATGTGTGGATCCTTGACTGCCCTGCCCGGATCCATGGAGCATACCTGAAATGCGGTGTGAATATTTACTCGCACAGTAGCACACAAGCCTCCAGCCAGCATGCTACTGGGTCGGAAACAGCATGTGTTTCAGGCGGGGCAAGAAGCAATGATTATGTGACGAACATCTTGACATAGCTTCATGTAATATCAGCTATGGTATCTTCAATTCCAAAAAAAAAGGAAAAAAACCTAAACTTTTAAGGAAGTGAAGAACGAAAGTGTTGCATATAAAGTGAAATGATTATTTATGGCGATCTGTCCAAGACTTCTATATTTTTTGTATTCCAACAAATGACTCCTATTTTTCGATGCAGATTTTCTACAGTACTGGGATCATACTTCTGTGTCTCGAGTACGCTATTGATTCTCAGTCACAGACAACATTAACAAAATTCGAGAAATTTTGCTTAACAACCGGGGTAGTGATCACCATTTGATTTCCTGCAAGTAAGAGTATTATTTCATTACAGTATTCTTTATAGTCGTAGAATACATGGTTGAAGAAACGTTTACTATTTTCATGTTGTACAACTAGTTAATCATAAATACGTGCATTTTTAATTGTATACTTACATAAGAATACAAATACGGAGTACTCCCATCCGCTCGGCTTGTCTGGAGTTATGTGCAGGGCTAGGCAAACACCGGATCTCCCGTAGAAATTTCTTGGATAAAGGAGAACAGAATAATTGTTAATGTGATAGCAAAGTAGATCACAGACTTTATAGTGATTTAAACTATCATGAAATGGAAAGAAGTGAACACTGGAAACATGACTCGTTTAAAAATTAGTCGTATTGAGAGCAACGTGGATGCAGTCTTTACCAGTTGCGTGGCTTTGACAAGGCAGTGCGGTTTTGACGATATCTGTCGCGGACAGCTTGTCTCTGTTAAAACCGGGCTGCCAACCTATCTGACGGGAGAATTTCGAGATTGCAATCGTCTGTTTCTATTTTCCGCACTGAAAATGTTGTGTAGCAAGTAAAAATGTGTAACTGCAAGCTCCGAATTTCATATATCATGTTAGAAGATATATCGGTAAATCTTTTACTACAGCTTTCTAGTTGAAATTTACAATGACGACTTCTTTTAGTTATCATAGTTCTTGACATAAGTAATTTGCTTTAAAAAAAATTGTCATTTCTCGTCGCTGGTAAAATATATGTATCTCCAGAAATCTTTAAGGATTTGAAATATTTTTTGGTATGTATCAATTTACAATGAAAAATAAATAAGTTCCACATATGAAAATCGATTGGTTTTAACCCGAAGTATTACACACTAAAGTAGTATACTGTAATTGGCGGATACATCCACTGTTTATTGGACAGGGGGTAGCCACTCGAGCTTAAAGCAGACGCCTCAGAGAGACGAAAATCTATCCTGTCCTCCATACATCAATCAAAGGCAAGAATTATGGATTACAGGTTACGAGACATAATAAATAACGAAACATTAAAATATGGTATAGCCATTCGATTACTAACGTAGTGAAACATCCAACGCTATCCTTGAGATCAGCATTAAATTAAAGGCATCTCGGTAAATATAATGTGTTCTTACATCTAATGGAATTAGCTCACAAAATTTTAAGTTAGAATTTAAGTGCACTTATATTTGCTTTCTATGCTAAACATTCTAGTGAAAAACAAAGAAAGTTGCATTGTACCTCTGAAGATATTTTGACAATGAAACACTTTTTCATAGCATAAATTCTTGGTACACAGAACAAAGTAAAGAAATGAGTTGTCCCTCTTACTGAAAGGTAAAGATTAACATATTATCTTGGGAAGAACTGCGTCTATCATACTAAAGCCTAGAAACTTAATTGCTGGACAATAATAGAATAAATTCGTTGTGGTTTTCGCATAATTTTCCCAGCTGCAACCACATAGCGATGACGGAAAATCTTCAGACATTAAGAACCAATGTAAAGTGTGCCCTGTTAGCCACTGCTTCTGCAATTTATCAAAATATTTCAAGTCGAGGATTTAAATTCCAGTTAACAATAACTGAGCAGTAAACTGACACCTTGTAGTGTAGAAACAAAAAGTAACGCCAGATCAACCCCAGAGAGCAATGTGTAGTCGACCGACCCCCGTGCCATCCACCAGCTGATGTCGTTATTTGGGTACGGTACTGAGGGCTACGGGGTCAGCACACCGCTTTCCCAGCAGTGTCAGCTTTCCGAAGTTTAGGCCCGGCACATCTCATTAAAGTTGCTTCTTAGTTGGTGTAATGAGGAAAAGCCCTGGCAGTACCAGTAACTCAACACGTTTCCACGACGTGGCAGGCAGACAAGCTGACAGCCCAGTACCTTGTAATGGAGCTAGTGTTGTACACGACGTTACGTAAATGGTTTCAAGTGTTGAATAAAAGCATCAAGTGAGTAGTGCCTTTTTTTCAGATTGGGGGCCAATGTGAGAGACAGTGTAACTTGATATTAGTGGGTATTGCCTGTGCATATTACCTACGAAAATACCTTTCAACGATTTCTCTTACCTGTTGTCATACACTTTCACTCGTTCCACGTCTCTAAATACTCTACTGTTTTATGTGATTTATTGAACGCGACTTACGAACGAATGAATGGCTGTATGGCACGTTTATTCGTCATCAGTTCCAGTTGTCCCACTTTTTTTATCATTAAGTTATTTTAGTTCGAATTTCATCATTGTTTTCTAACTGTCATAGAATTCATTAATTGGTTGGGTACACTTCATGTTGCTGTAATCGTCATTTATCTTTATGGAGGTATATACCTTCCACCTGTCAGTACGTAAAGCACTCCGTCTTCAAGCCACAAGTGGTCCATCGGGACCATCCGACCGCCGTGTCATCCTCAGATGAGGATGCGGATAGGAGGGGCGTGTGCGGTCAGCACACCACTCTCACGGTAGTTACGTAAACAGTTTGTCTATCTCTGTTTTACCGGTTAGTGCGTATTATTTTTGAGACCTAAACAAAGAATCAGCCCTTCGTAAGCATAGACAGTGTGGCAAACTACTTGAAGCATGTATTCACACTGGCCTCTTTCGGTGTCTGGGGCATTAATGTGGTGAAAATATTCTATTCACTTTATGGCCACCTCCCTATCTCGTGAATTAAGGCCCTACACGTTAACCTGTGCAAACAGGTAGCTTGTCTCTCTCCTTAATTTTATCTTTCACGAGTGAATCTTCTTTCAACTTTTCTTCGTTGTGATGGTCTCTTGCCTAAGATCAGTAACTTTTTAATAGAGTCCCCTCAGTATGACTTCATCGTATGTTATAAATCACTACAGTTTCTTCAATTCTGCTCACAAACACGCATTGTAAACCTGCATGTTATTACTGTATCCGTATACTGTTATTTGGGCATGATGGGCATACACGGATATGACAACTATGAACAGTGGTTACGTTTATACAAATTGGTTCCCTTTTTTGTGAGCCGCCAATGTGATCTTTCGGAATTAGCAAGAACTTGTATTTCAACATACTGTACCATGAGGGATACGAGTAAGTCTCACTTTTTAATTTGATGTTGTTTGGTATGTAACTCATGAAACTATAAGAACATTCCATTCTATTATTCGATTCATCCTACGGTAAAATTTTGTCTTTTGCTGTCGAGTATCATTACTGCATTCTTGACTATGTTTTCCCTTCGCATAATAACTTTTCATAGAAATTAGCCAAGTTGCCAAAGAGTTAACTGCTCTCCGTCCCAAATAATTAATTTTCGATGTCATGTATTCTTAGCAACATTTGAACATTGCTTAATATATTAAGTCGGCTTTATCTCTTTCAATTTATGCATTTATCACTCTACGTTGATAAAAGTTGGGAATTATATAAATTAACTACAATAAACATGTTTATGATACCGTTACAACATAAACAACCCCGAGGGAATTAATTACAAACCTTCAACTCTATAGCGTACTACCCATACCAACTGTTACTTTCGCAGTGTAGTATCCCATGTGCTGTTACCAAAAGACAATAATCGTGTGAGAAGGACGTGCATTCCCATTTTAATTCTTGGGCAGCTGAGAAAAACTGATAAGGATTAGAGCCACAAAACGTTGCGGAAGGAGGAATGTCCTAGGTATTCCGAGAACTAGAAATCGTTCTGGTCTTTAAAAGCGAGGTATCTATACTTCCCGTCTCGAATCAGAAGAAATTTCGTACTGGATTGTTGATAATGCCCTCTTGTGATTGATGAAAAATTATCTCAGACATCACTTTAAACATGAAATAGGGCGAAAGGACGAATAATTAAACACGAATGTACCAGAATTCCAACCCGACACTAGGTCTAGCAAGTTGCCCTTCTCCCAATAAACAGTTCCGGTGTATTTCGTTGTAATGTCATTTCGATGATGATCTAGTTTTAACGAAACGCCGTATCAAAGTAAATGAAAAGTCAGAAATGCATCGGTATTGCTAAAGACTCAAAATATTTTAATCGTAACAACACCATTAGGCTTCCGGTGCCTCGGCGGGCCTGCCCTTGGTGCTACGAGGACGCTGCCGGAGTGTGCAAACATAAGCGCCAACAGAGTGCCACCCGTTCCTCGCCAGCCATTACTATACCAGAAAACATTTCCACCAATCACGAGAACCTCATACAATACCCCCTGATCAACATATATGGCGATAAGCAACGGAAAGACTGTCCTTCAATCCCCTCCCCTCTTCCCACCCACTTCCGGCATTACGCTGACGACTCTACCTACTTACCTACTCACCACATTCTGCAACTATCCCAGGCTTCCCTCCAACGTCACATGATTCTCCCAGTCGAGTGGTGCTACGTATGAGAAGTTCTAGCAAATCCACAGGAAAGCGAAGTCACCGTATTCGGTTGCACCACTCAGCGTTTCTGCTGTCCATATTTCCACCTCCCCACTACAATCAACCCATATGTCTAACGTAGGCAGTGAAGTATTTAGGACTAACACTCGACCTCCTCACCATTCACCACACAGCCCGAACGCTGCATTAATGGCAAAGCCCAGTCCAGCCACCAAATATTTCGCCCTCTAAAGCCCAATTCAGGTACCCAGCTGCACCACTACATCAATATCCCACCTGCGATGCACCTTCACTCCTTGTCCATCCTCTCCTGCCGGAATTTCAACCAACTTCCACGCCCCAATGATGAAATCCGTCGTAACACACACCATTCTTTCCTGCTCTAGTCATGACGCTCCACCTCATACCATTATTCCAATTTCCTTTCTCTCCCTCTCACCATTTAATTGACGTTTAGTTACTACCTGCGTCTCCGCGAGGCTCGATAGTCATACTTAGCTTTTTACCTCCAGTATGAAATGATTATCATCGTTATCATTAAACCACAGCATCTTCCTCATTATAATCAGTGACTATATTGTAACTGTAATATAAAATCGTTCAAAACGTCAATGCCATAAATATTGTCACAGAAGTGTTTTTTAAGAAAATCATGTATTGTATCTTTACGTGTTCTATGTTAGTGTAACCTTGGGCTGAAGATCGGTTTTATCTGCCACCATCCCATCACTTCGAGTGAAGGAGAAATAACATTTTTTTTTTCAAAAAGAGTGCACTTGAGTGTGTGGCCAGTTCTCAGAAGGAAACCGAAACTACACGAATGAAGCAGTAATGGTGCCCAAGAACATATGACACCGCAGCTACGCTACGCCAAACCTCCCGCGATGCGCCGCCAGCGCCGTGGACTCACCTGAAGTAGTCTATCCTGAAGAGCGGCAGCCCGGACAGGAACGCGGCAACCGCCCAGCCCGCCGCCATCAGCATGCGGGTCTTGGACATTTCCAGCCTCCGGATCCGGAAGGGAAATATTATCACCAGAAAACGGTCCAGCGTGATCACTGTTCCATACAAATATACAATTTGTTACCGATTGTGATTCCACAAAACTACAAGTATAGGGGAGAAATTAAGTGAGTTGTTATTTGGAAATGGGTAACTTATATACAGACGGAGGCAGGAAGTTTTATAATATGAGTATAGATTTTATATTTGCACTGTGGCCTCCTTATTTCGCACGTATAATATCTGAGCCCTAACCAATAGCCGAATACGTCCCACTCATGAAGAGCCCGCTGTTGTGTTACCGACGTTGTCACAACTGTGATATGCTTCCGCAATCGACCAGAGCTGTTGGTAGAGGTGCAAAATCAGCTCTCTCTTTTACAAAGACCCACAGTAAAATGTCACAGCGCTGTAAACAAGGAAATCTCGTTAACCAAGACTTCAGTGACGTCCTCTTGGTCTAAAACCTACTCATCATTGAGGAAGCGATTGACTCAAAAATGATTTGGCATCAAAATAGAAAAATTCGCCAGGTGCGCGTAGGATTCGCAAACTGAAGTTTGTGTACAAACTTATCTATGTATAAAGACAGTTTATCTATTCCAGGAAAGGGGGATATTTAAGATTTTTGCCTTTTCTCGACCGTGATTCTGGCAAGATATATGTCTCAGAGAGTCCAGGAGTTTCTAGAATATTTTAATTTCAAGATCGAAGTCGGATAACAAACGACAAAAAAATTTTTTTTCTTCGTTTGATATAATTACAAAGTAGCAATTTCGGAGTTTTTCCTTCAGCCGTAATGAGAAACCGTGCTTCTTACCAACTTTCATGCTTTTAGGTTAACGGGAAGTACCCGAATGACCGTGACTTTTGACTGAATTGACTAATAAGCTTAAAAATTTTACACCGGTAACGGCCATTTACCTCAGTACGTGGCACAAATAGCAACTGATGTGCCAGACTGTTCCGTGGTAAAAGGGTGTTCACAGACGGACAGATAGACAGACGGAGGAAAATGACAAAAAAATATTTTTTCGTGTTATATAATCACAAATTACCAATTATCGGACTTTTTCCAACTATCGGATTTTTTTCCTTTCGTTGTAGTGTGAAGCCTTGCTTCTTGCGAAATTTTAACGGGAAGTATATTATAGATTTTGATCAGTGAGTTTGCGATTGTGAGAAATGGCAGTGTCTTCATTGACTCAGAAGCTTGAAGTTTTTCGATAGACTTAATATGTGACATAAATTTGTTGATATGTTTACTCGTTGATATGTTTACTCGTTACTGAAAAAAGGATGCGTAATAGTCTTAGACAGGCAGAAAGACAACAAAGCGACGCTGTAATGGTTCCGCTTTTACAGACTGAAGAATGGGACCCTAAGTCCTGTGAGTCTCCACTAAGTTGAGGAAAAATTCATTGCTCCTGCTCGTGCGTGAGCAGGTACGTTACTCCACTGACTGTTCCCTCCATACAAAACATGTGCGTAAACATTGTTTGGTGATAAGGCCCATAACACGTTTAACTGCTCTCAGTCTCTCTCACGTTATACCCGCCCAAACAGCCGTGCGTCTTAAAGCACTACTCGGAGGACGGGGAGGCAAGCCGGCCCATCGTGGATCCGCCCGGCGTATTAGCGACGACGGTCAGTGTGCCCGACGCGGTTTCTACATCCCACTAAGTGAATGCCGGGCAGTGTTGCACGATTCGCGAACATTTAGAAAAGTTCCGCTCACGTTCACATCAATAACACCTCACACAGACAGTTTGGTTATGTGTTCCGTTCCGGAGGATAATGGGGGGGCGACAGGAGGGGCATCTGCAACCATAAACTAACCACATCATATCAAAACCGTTCATAACATGCCGACCTTGTGGCGGTACGGAACAAAGACCCAAGCAAAATAAGAAAAAGAAGGAGTCTCTCTCATGCTACATCATTTCATAGAGTTTTTGCGGACCTCAATCGAAACTTCAGATCCTCTTACTTCCAGTGGTGTTTAGATTATTAGTAACTATACTACTGTACATTTAATGGCATAATAGTTAATTAAATTGGATACACATTTCTTGAATAATGTTGCACATAAATAATCACTTCTTACCTAAATAGGTATTATTATACTCTGTTTCCAACCAAACATTTTAGCTATTAGGTCAGTAACAGGAACGTTTAGTAAGGTAAAAAAGATATTTAAGTCTGTTTCCGTGACAATTTATGGACATCTTTGTGAAAATACTTTTCGAAAAATAAATAATTCAAAACTTGAAGCAAAGGTTACAAAGAAAGTTTTATCCACGTGTTGTACACTGATCAGCCAGAACACTATGACCATCCACCTAATAGCGGGTATGTCCACCACTGGCACCGACAACAGCGGCTACGCGTCGTGGTATGGAAGCAATGAAGCCTTGGTAGGTCACTGGAGGGAGTTGGCAACACATCTGCACACACACGTCACCCAATTTCCGCAAATTCCGGGAAGGGGGGAGATGAACTCTGACGCCACGTTCAATAACGTCCCAGATGTGTTCGGTCGGGTTCAGATACGGGGAGCTGAGGGTCAGCACATTAATTGAAACTCGCCCCTGTGTTCCTCGAACCACTCCTTCACACTCCTGGCCTTGTGACATGGTGCCGTCGGGAAACATTATCGCCATAAAGTCGTGTGCACGGTCTACAACCAGTGTACGATATTGCTTGGCCGTCGCGATGCCTTGCACGAGCTGCACTGGATCCGTGGATGGCCATGTGAGTGGGAGTGGAGCCGCCAACAGCTTGTCTCCGTCCCACAGTAAAGGTGTCAAGGAGCTGTTCCTCTGGAACACGATGGATTCCCGCCCTGCCATCGGCATGATGAAGAAGGTGTCGAGATACACCATGCAACGTTCTGCCACTACACCAACGTTCAGTGCCGATGGCCAAGTGCCCATTTCGGTCGTAGTTGCTCATGTCGTGCTGTTAGCATGGTGGACATTACTTCTGCTGCAGTAGGGAGGGTCAAATTCGTATTATGGATGAAACTTGAAATGTCTGGTAGTTATAAAATGTTGGTTAAAAAGTTCTGCAACACTATACACACCTGTCATCAATGTATCATTTACTCTTAATGCTATTTATCCCTCTTCATGTCTGGTTCTACAAGTCTCCTCCTTCACTGTATCCCACATTGTCTTAATTTTGTTGTCTGATATGTCTATCATTTTGTTGTAATATATTTGCTTTGATGTCCGTATTACAGTCTTTAATATTTTGCAATATTTCTTGTAATGTGCTATAGCATCAACATCATAACTGTTTCAGATTGACAGAGACAGTTTTCTTTTTGTTTTATATGATACCTGTATTCCTAAAGTAATCCATGGCTTCTTTGTAGACTTTATTCAAACCTTGGTTAGTTTAGGGGGAAAAAGTGTTCAAATGAGGAAAGCACTTTAACAGCAGAAGTGTTATAGTTTTCATTCATGCCATGAGCACTGTAAACGCCACTCCAGTGAATGCCTCTGAGGACTGTCTTGAAATAATCAATTTTTGGCTTGAAACTTCCTGGCAGATTAAAACTGCCCGACCGAGACTCGAACTCATTCTGGAAACATCCCCCAGGCTGTGGCTAAGCCATGTCTCCGCAGTATCCTTTCTTTCAGGAGTGCTAGTTCTGCAAGGTTCGCAGGAGAGCTTCTGTAAAGTTTGGAAGGTAGGAGACGAGGTACTGGCAGAAGTAAAGCTGTGAGGACCGGGCGTGAGTCGTGCTTCGGTAGCTCATATGGTAGAGCACTTGCCCGCGAAAGGCAAAGGTACCGAGTTCGAGTCTCGGTCGGGCACACAGTTTTAATCTGCCAGGAAGTTTCATATCAGCGCACATTCCGCTGCAGAGTGAAAATCTCATTCTGGAAACATCCCCCAGGCTGTGGCTAAGCCATGTCTCCGCAGTATCCTTTCTTTCAGGAGTGCTAGTTTTGCAAGGTTCGCAGGAAAGCTTCTGTAAAACTTGGAAGGTAGGAGACGAGGTACTGGCAGAAGTAAAGCTGTGAGGACCGGGCGTGAGTCGTGCTTCGGTAGCTCAGATGGTAGAGCACTTGCCCACGAAAGGCAAAGGTACCGAGTTCAAGTCTCGGTCGGGCACACAGTTTTAATCTGCCAGGAAGTTTCATATCAGCGCACACTCCGCTGCAGAGTGAAGATCTCATTCTGGAATTTTTGGCTTATTGATTACCTGATTACCCTATTGAGCTCACATTTAACAGAGTTTATATCCTGTTTAGTATTAACATTTAAGAGAAAGAACAGCATGTCATGGTCTGAGAGGCCATTGACTATTGATTTTTTAATATAATTTTCTTCATTGGACTTTTCTTTGAAGATATTATCAATGGCTGTTTGTGAGCAATTGGCTACCCTAGTGGGGAACTTTACAGTGGAAAGTAAGTTGAATGACAGTGTATCTAACGCAAATAAGTTCTTATTGGGAGAGTCGTTAAGGAAATCTAAATTGAAGTCACCAGCAACCTCTATTTCTTTGTTTTTGGTTGTTAAATGGAGCAATAGAGCTTCAGGGTGATTTATGAACAGATTAAAGTTACCTGCAGGTGCTCGATAAACAATTAAATTATGAAGGATTCTTTATTATAGTCCACTTCTATTGCACATGCTTCCATATGCTGTTCTAGCAAAATTTATGAATGTCTATGCCTTTAAATTTATGACAGTTCCTGATGAATGTAGCAACTCCTCCTTTCTCCAATTTTGCTCTAAAAGTGTAAGATGCTAACCTAAATCCTGTAACACTTAAAAGTTCTATACCAGTGGTCACATGTTCAGAGAATCAGAATATGTCAGCTGGGTTTGAGGACTCTGATTCATCTATACAGACAATTAATTCATTAATTTTATTTCTCACTCCTCGAATATTTTGATGCAATAAAGATAGCTGACATTTCACATTGACTTAGTAAAATTGGGTAGAGTTGAAATTTCTGCGGATTGTTGAAAATTCTTAACCAATGGGTGTTTACTCTTATGTAATATGCTAGAATTTTTTTTTGTTTCTTTTTCAAACTGAAGGTTTGTCTCAATGCTAGCCTCTCTTAAAACTTGGTTTATTTCTGTCCTCCCTACCCTAAAAAGGGGTCTTTTCTGAACCCTATAACCACTGGTATTTTATCACTCATGACAGTGCCTTCCCCCTTTAACTTTCCTGCTATTTTACCAGCCAGTTTACCCTTCCCTTTCCTGTTGAGGTGAAAGTCATGCCTAGTATAACCCCACCTACTGAGAGAATCAACAGGAACCACACCAATGTGTGACCCTGCACCCCACATAAGCAACCGTTTCAACTCCAAATTAACTCTCTTGACAGAAGAGTTCAATGAGGTCAGTGATAGCGCCCAAGAACAGATACAAACTCAGCACTAGTATGCTTCCATGCTGATGCAATCTTTGCCAGATCACACTTTATACTGTACCCAGAATCTCTGTCAATACTATTACCTGACCCATCTACTAATACCACGGTGTCTTCCTTAGTGAAACCTTTGCAAAGGGATCCTAAATCCTCTGTCACCTGCTCCAGACCAGCATTAGTTTTAAAAAAAAATTGGTGATCTGGTATTCTGATCCTAGTTAATTCTCCAAGTGTTGGCCAACACCTCTTCCACTGGAACAACTTAACAACAACACTTTCTTTCTCTTTACTGGTTTGTTGTTTTGATTCTTACTTTTCAATTTGACGCTGAAAGTTTGTTGTGCCCTGTCTACACCTGAATCTGCTTGAGGCTCACTAGCTTCTAACTGAAGCAACAGATCAAATCTATTTTCCACATTCACCACGAAGCCGTCAGACAAAGTTCTAGGCCTATTCCTCCTGGTTCCTGTTGTGTCACTTCCCACCTCTCCTTACCCTTCTCCCTCATTAATCTGTCAAGATCTCCCTTAGCCTTGTCTAACTCAACCTGAAGAGCGGTAATTTTCCCCTCCTGTTCTAGTATCTTCCTATCTCTACTGCATATCCTACAAAACCACTGATGAGTCTCATTTACTTCCCCTATTTCCACACCACTAGAGTCACCCACATGGAAAAACTACAGCACCCGTCACACCAAAGCCCCAACCTAACAATTCTACGGCAAGTCATGGTCTTTTCACTCATGATAAACGTAATAGTTTATTAAGAATAAGTAAGTTAAATCACAGATAAACACGAAAATATGATTCCACAAATTTGGCCTATATGCAACTACTACACGCAACTATGTAAACAATAACAACAGCGCAAAGTTTCTGAAACAACAACTTATACTTTACGCTACTTTCCGGAAATGTGAGTTAAATAATGAAGAGGTACGCTACAGCTGAATTTATGGAGAGAGCAAAGAACAATTAAACGAAATTCTATAGATTTTCTGCAGCAAAACGTAAACAGAAAATGCGGCTGTAACCTGACTGTACGATATTTGCGTTTTCTCCTATATTACATAAAGAAAAATGAAACATTTAATAGTACGCTTATAAAGCACACTAATACACCTATTTACCACGTAATCAGTACTAAACTAACTGTTTTTATAATCTAAAATGACTTATCTTTACCAAAACACCAACACTCGCGCTAGTCACCTGGCTGCAGGGCTGCAGTGCAGTAGATGGACGCGCCAAGCTGAAATTTAGGCTACGCCGTGGTCTACGGACCCTTAGCAGTGTAAAGAATAGAAACTTCTAAATCAAAGTAATGAAAAGATGCAAGCCACTTACGTGACATATTTTGATACTCGCAAATTCACTCATGAAAACGTGTAGGGACTTTCCGTTGATCTAGAATCATGAAATTCAATACGAAGCTAGGTTTCACTGTAGAAGTAAAGGAAAACACCGAAAATAGTTAATTTGTAATTATATCGCAGGAAATTCTTTTTTGTCGTTTGTTATCTGACTTGGGTCTGTTCCTTCGTCTGTTGATACCCCTTCTTTCTCAGAAACGGGTACATACGTCATTTTAAAATTCATGTCACATACTGAAGTGTATAGCCCTTTGGTGGTGGAAAGTGGTTAAGCTTCTACGTCAATGGAATGGAAAGATAAAGGTCATTTATTTCACATCTTTTGACACTCGCACACTCACTCATTAAAACCTGTAGGGTACTTCCAGCTGGCGTTGAATCATGAAATTTAGCACGAAGCGAGGTTTCCAAGTAAAAACAAGGAAAAAATCAGAAAATTATATACATAGACATTTTTTATCCGGCTACAAACTTGAAATGAAAATATTCACGAATGTCTTGGAGTCCCTGGGACCGATATCTTGCGAGTATCATTGTCGATAAGAGGCAACAAAATCTTGGAGATTCTCGATTCCTGAAATGGCTGAACGGTATACATCCATAGTCCAATTTGTACTGAACCCTCAATGCGCGTGTCCTACTCGTACCTGGCCAGCTATTAAAATAAAATACATTCTACCTACGAAATGACGTTTCTTGCCATTGTCTGGGATCGCAGTGATTGCCCAACAAGTGTAAATATAGTGCTCCAGGTGTAGCTGCACTTCTAAATGTAAAGTGGCGAACGTCGGGGTTAGCCTTTATACAGAATTAGTGATTTTGTGGATATGTTTTCAGTAGCCCAAAGACCAAATCCAAAGGGATGGAACATAACAGAAAGCGCCTGCTTGGATTAGTGCTTCAGGAGCAGTAATTGAGAGTCTGGTAACTGTGCAAAGAGAGCGTGGCTGACCTGTGAGCGTGTAGACGGAAAACTCGCTGGAGAAGGTGGAGATGAAGCCGGCGAGGCTGCAGAGCGCGCTGGAGCGCCAGTCGCGGTCGTGCACCGAGTACACGCCCCGGTAGTGCGCGTCGGCCGCCGCGATGATCAGCAGGTACGACCCCATGAACAGGTCGCCGATCGCCAGGTTCGTGATCAGGAACGAGTGCACCTGCCGCACACACACACATGTGGGGGGCGCTGTGCTGATCAACCTATCGTGCTTTCAACAGATGGTGAGTGAGAAAACATGGGGTAATAAGTGGTAATGGTGTGGTGCACCAGGGAATTATTACACCTCGAATAACCAAGAGAAGGGGGTAGTGAGGAGATATTGAAGGGCTTAAGTGAGAAACCAATGCAGAGACATTGTACACCTTGTCCCGTGAAGAATGGTGAATGTGGAGGGACATGACAGAAACGATCATCCGAAGGAAAAGGTTTAGTAAACAAGTGCTCTAAAACGCATACCTTAAGAGCCATGAGCACATCTTCACCTTCGATACTGTGAAGCAAATCCCTTTTGCTGAAAGCTTGGTCCATACTAACTCCCCATTAAATATGGAAAGTAAGAATCGTATAATAGAATTGTTTTTTTAAGGGTATAGAAGATGAAGAAGCGCTAATAACTTTTGAGGTATGCGTTTTAGAGACCACGTTTACTACACATTTTTGCTTCGAATGATCGTTCCTGTCCTACCCTTGAATATTGACCATTCCTCCTGGGCTACCTTGTATCAGCTGGTTCACAGTAGAACGAGTGCTAAGGCATTATGGAGTGGTTTACATACGAGTGAAGTCTCTTACTCGAACCTAGCATGTCTGCAAAACCTTACACGCTCCCCAGCATCGGCTTCTTTATACCACGTGTTTACATCCTTAAATTTAAGGCTGAGTTTTTGTTCAGCAAGTATATATAACCAAGATGGGTAATAAAGGTTAATAATAATTTATTTTTAATGTTTTCTGTCGTCGTTTATATCTTTCTTTTATTCATTTACTGCTTATTTTGCCTTGCCACATTAGGGCCTTAAAGTCTTCTCTTACATCTGAGTAGTAACAATGCGCACTAGTTACACGAATAATAATAATAAAATAGTGGAGGCATTCAGAAGGATATTGATTAGCTTACCGTTTTTGAAGCCTCGTTTGGTATTAAAAGAAGTGGAAGGTATAATGAAAGAGCAGATTTTGAGGTGAAAGTGACAGTGGCTGCTAGGAAAGAAGAGAAGCACAAAGAGTGCCCGAACTCTTACGGGAATCGGCAACGCGCCGCGAGTAATGAGTATAGTGGGCGGCAGGGGCACTACGAATGTAGTGGGGGACAATACGTTGAAAATGTGGTCTTGCGGGAGGCGTGCCAGAGATAAATCCCTGCATTCGTACTATCCTCTGTGTCCTCGGTGGCTCAGATCAATATAGCGTCTGCCAAGTAAGCAGGAGATCCCGTGTTCGAGTCCTGGGCGGGGCACACATTTTCATCTGTCCCCGTTCACACATTTCAACGCCTCTAAGCAGCTAAGGGTTTTCATTTCATTAGAATTTTACTTTGTTGAGAACGGGTATTTATACCATTTTATTCAGATGGTGGTGTAAGGGTTGGAGATACACTGGATGGAGTGCAACAGAAAACATAAGTGTGATAATCTCTGCGCTTTTTCGGCCCATAGCCATGATAATTGTTCCTAGACGGAGCGGTATGGTCGAAATAGCAAACATCACAAATGTATCAGAAACAAGTATTCATCGTCAGTTTCAGCCGACGTGAGCTCTCATAAGAAAGTTCTTGGAGAGAAGGATCGCTGTACTCGAGACTGTCGAGTGTTTGTGAGTCTACGGGTCTCTTTTTAAGACCGAGTCGTTATATTTTCTTTATATTTCTGTAATGACTGAAGTGTGCTGCCGGCTTTACTTAATAAATTATCTGATTGACGAATGCTGTTAAAAAAAATAATTTGCATCATCAATAAGGTCTGTTTTCCTGCAGAACAGTTTGAACAAAAATGCGTATATGCAAAGTATTTTTGCCCTTGTTGTACATAACATTTCTGTTGTATCCCCGACCCCTGACAATACCTGACCGATATTTAGAAGAATTTCACACTACCGTACGAAGCGCACAGGACAAAATATTAGTCACCCCGAAGGAGACTTCCCTCTAATACTGTGTAACACCGCTCTAAACTTCTCAACGGCTGCTATTCAGAGGGTAAAGAGAGCCCACAATATTATTCAAGCCGCTCTTTGAAGATCTGATCCCATAGAGTTGCCAAATTCCGGCAGTGTTGACTAATACGTTTCATCTCCTGTTCCAAAAAGTCCCAGACATTTGCTGTGGGAATAAGATTTATCAATTTAGTGGGTCAGTCGAGGCGCGATAGTTCGTCTGGGTGTTCGCCAAACCAAGAAATTTACATGTGTAGCTCTGTGAACTTAGCTGCTGTCATTTCCGATTGCCCACAGCATTCTCATAACGGATATGTAAAAGAAAGGGCAACACTTCGTCGTCCAGAATGCTGTAACGAAGCACAGTGGTCCAAGTTAACGGTAACCAAATTGAGTGGGCTGAAGTCATTTTACCTAAAACAGCTCCAAAACATCACAAAACCGGCTCTGGTTTGAACTCCACCATCGGGCATACAACTTCACCCCATGATCCATGGCTGCGTGACGTATCAAGTGCCCGCCTGGTAACAGTTCTGCACTACCTACAGCCCTCAAATAGCTGCACTGTTATGCAATCGACAAATATCTTGCCATATACACTCCTGGAAATGGAAAATAGAACACATTGACACCGGTGTGTCAGACCCACCATACTTGCTCCGGACACTGCGAGAGGGCTGTACAAGCAATGATCACACGCACGGCACAGCGGACACACCAGGAACCGCGGTGTTGGCCGTCGAATGGCGCTAGCTGCGCAGCATTTGTGCACCGCCGCCGTCAGTGTCAGCCAGTTTGCCGTGGCATACGGAGCTCCATCGCAGTCTTTAACACTGGTAGCATGCCGCGACAGCGTGGACGTGAACCGTATGTGCAGTTGACGGACTTTGAGCGAGGGCGTATAGTGGGCATGCGGGAGGCCGGGTGGACGTACCGCCGAATTGCTCAACACGTGGGGCGTGAGGTCTCCACAGTACATCGATGTTGTCGCCAGTGGTCGGCGGAAGGTGCACGTGCCCGTCGACCTGGGACCGGACCGCAGCGACGCACGGATGCACGCCAAGACCGTAAGATCCTACACAGTGCCGTAGGGGACCGCACCGCCACTTCCCAGCAAATTAGGGACACTGTTGCTCCTGGGGTATCGGCGAGGACCATTCACAACCGTCTCCATGAAGCTGGGCTACGGTCCCGCACACCGTTAGGCCGTCTTCCGCTCACGCCCCAACATCGTGCAGCCCGCCTCCAGTGGTGTCGCGACAGGCGTGAATGAAGGGACGAATGGAGACGTGTCGTCTTCAGCGATGAGAGTCGCTTCTGCCTTGGTGCCAATGATGGTCGTATGCGTGTTTGGCGCCGTGCAGGTGAGCGCCACAATCAGGACTGCATACGACCGAGGCACACAGGGCCAACACCCGGCATCATGGTGTGGGGAGCGATCTCCTACACTGGCCGTACACCACTGGTGATCGTCGAGGGGACACTGAATAGTGCACGGTACATCCAAACCGTCATCGAACCCATCGTTCTACCATTCCTAGACCGGCAAGGGAACTTGCTGTTCCAACAGGACAATGCACGTCCGCATGTATCCCGTGCCACCCAACGTGCTCTAGAAGGTGTAAGTCAACTACCCTGGCCAGCAAGATCTCCGGATCTGTCCCCCATTGAGCATGTTTGGGACTGGATGAAGCGTCGTCTCACGCGGTCTGCACGTCCAGCACGAACGCTGGTCCAACTGAGGCGCCAGGTGGAAATGGCATGGCAAGCCGTTCCACAGGACTACATCCAGCATCTCTACGATCGTCTCCATGGGAGAATAGCAGCCTGCATTGCTGCGAAAGGTGGATATACACTGTACTAGTGCCGACATTGTGTATGCTCTGTTGCCTGTGTCTATGTGCCTGTGGTTCTGTCAGTGTGATCATGTGATGTATCTGACCCCAGGAATGTGACAATAAAGTTTCCCCTTCCTGGGACAATGAATTCACGGTGTTCTTATTTCAATTTCCAGGAGTGTACATTCAATACATTACCTGAAATACACTGATGGAAAAATAACTTGCAGCACCAAGAAGGAGTTGTGCGACATAAGCGAAAATGGGTAGGTTTGTTTCTACATGTGAAAGATGATGTACATTAAAATTCCGCGGAAGTCCTATAAAACTGGCCCTAGTAGCGCCACTGTGAGGGTGCAAATCACATTTGCTTTAAATATGCGCTTTAACGGTCCTGAGCGTCAGTTACCTTTGAGACTAGACGTGGTGAGTTGATGTTAGTCGAGATTGCGTTTAAGATGACAAAGACGCCGTTATCACCACCTCACTGATTTAGGACTAGATCGTGTTATAGAGTTACGAGGAATGGACGTTAATTTTCCGATACTGCAGAATGACTTGGCAGCAATGTAGCCATCGTACATGATTGCTGGCAGCGGTGGTCACAGGAATGTACAGTCGCAAGGAGACCGGTCTCCGGAAGACCTTGTGGCATTGCCGAGAGGGAAGACCATCGTGTTTGGCGTATGGATCTGGAGCATCGTGCTGCGTCTGCACCATCATTTCGACCAGCAGCTGGCACCACAGTGAGACAACGAAATGTTACAAATATGGTACATCGAGGACAGCTCAGAGCCAGATGCACTGTAGCCTGCATTCCACTGATCCCAAACCATCGCCATTTGCGACTTCCGTGACGTGAATCGAGAGCTTATTGGACGGCAGGGTCGAAGTCTGTTGTGTTTTCCGATGTAAGTTCGTTCTGGCTCGGTGCCAGTGATGGCCATGTGTTGGTCAGAAGGAAGCCAGTTGAACGCCTGCAACCAATCCATCTGCGTGATAGACACACTGGGCGTACACGTGGAGCTATGGTTTGTGATACGGTTTCACATGACAATAGACGCGCTCTCCTGGTTATCCCACGCCCCCTAACTGCAGATTTGTACATCAGCCTGGTGATTCGAGCCGTCGTGGTGCCATTCATGAACAGCATTAGGGAGTGTACTCCAAAAGAATAACGGTCGCTCACATACCGCTGCTGCATCTCAACCTACTATCCAGTATGTCGACATGTTGCCTTGGCCTGTTCGGTCACCAGATCTGTCTCCGGTCGAGCACATATGAGACATCATCGGATGACAACTACAGAGACATCCACAAACAGCACGGAGCGTCCATGTATTGGTCGGCAAAGTGCAATAGGCTTGGAACTCCATCCCAAAAACTGACATCCGCCACCTGTACAACACAATTCATGCACGTTTGCATCCTTGGACTCAACTTTTTGGAGATTACACCGGTGATTAATGTACCAACATTAAATATTTACAATAGATCTTTTCGCTTTTACGTTAGCCTGTGATCTTGCAACATCAATCACTTAAATATGTTACCCAGACGAATGTGCTCACGAAGTTTCATTACACTACATTAATTATTTTTGGGTGCTGCGATTTTTTCCTTCAGTGTAGTTTCACAGCGATATGTGGCCTGCAGATTTATCAAATGTTTCTTAAGGTAGTTTTCCATAAATTTCTGTGAATGTTGCTTCACATTGGAATGTTTTGGAGAGTGTCACCATTTGGGGCACCTGGTCGTTGGAACAGCTGCGGTTTGTCGCTACGTTAACGCGAATACACTTAGCAGTGCAATAACACTTAATTTGCTATATCAACTGTCGGCTGCAAACTAAAACGACATACTACATGCATGACATAATACGTGCATGACCCCCTACATTAAGTTCCTTAACACACTTCGAAAGGCATGTTTTCAGTCACCGGCAGTATAAACAGAAAACGGTTAATATTCTTTTTATGCTCGGATCTGTAGCTTCTTTGAATTTCATGTACAAGATCATCATTTTTTACATTAAATGCCTTTATTCGAAACAAATATTTTATATCACGAGCGACTGACTAATAACGACATTAGACTACATTACGCAAATGTATGGTACAAGTGGCCGTAAGTCATGGTCAACACCGCATTGTGATATAAACCTGTAACAGCATTAATGCGCAGATCGTAGCTTCAGCGTCCACGGAGAATAAGCGCAACCGTAATTGCAGGTTAGGATCTGCTGTTTGAAAATGAGGGCCAGAAATATGCGGTTGTTTCCTGCTGATACCATGGTGTGCGGTAAGGTGTCGAACTTGAGTGACTGTGACTTAGACAAAATGTCTGGTTGGTATGATGAATGGTAGCAGCTCTAAATGTAGAACAATGTACATTAATGCGGATGACTCGGAGAAACAGACCCGCAATCAATACACGGATGCAGTATTAGTAGTGTTCTTCTCAACAAAGTCAGGTAGCGTATAATGGTTACATATTTTAACGTCCTTCTGTTTACGACCTCTGGATGTCACATATTTTAACTCTTGCCGTCGTAAGAACTTTGCTAATAAACGTCGCGCAACTAGGGTCAGCGGTCGTTGTGTGACTACTACCGAGTTACACAGCAAGACACTTAAAACAAAGTCCTACTCTTTAATTGAAGAAGTTTTGACGAGTCAAATAAGGTTTTAAAGCCTCTCGAGGCGGAGAAGCTGTTCATCTGCAAAGCTCGTAGAAAATTTAGTGGCGGGTACGAAACTTGAAATATGCAAGTAAATAATAAAGCTGAAAATTGTCTGGCTGAATACTTTTTATTGTTTTTTCTGAGAGCGGCTAGCTCTATGAAACACGACTGGAGTCGCGGTAATGACAAATTATCAAGAGTTGACCCCACGCTTAGAAGGAACACCAAATTGCAAATAAAGGTCATGGCAGCTATAATACGCAGCTGGCCTATTGGCAAGGACAATCCCCCCCCTCCCCCCCACCCCCCTCCCAAATACTCAGGGAGAGGAAAAGAAGTATAGCGTAAGGAAGTGTTTTTCTTCCAAGAAAATGTCTTAAAAATTGATATTACGCAGGTTTTTAACTGGGTGAGAAACGGAACTTTTTATGGCTACTTACAAGTCGCCGTTCGTCTACCAAAATATATTAAAAATACTGCATACCACCAGGTCAAGACCACCCGCCCCCTATAGAAACTATTGTAAAGGCGCCCTTGCCTACGGTACCTCTACATAAAATGAAATAATGTTTGAAATGGACGAAGTACTAAACAGTAGAGTGAAGTAATCAATAATTTTTGACAACATTTCTTTTGGGGAAAGACAGCGGTGTAGCCAAAATTATTTAAAACTGGTTAAAAACAGTCTTGACCGCAGTTAAATATTTATTGGTGATGGTAACAGGTTTCGGTAACAGGTGACAGTAATCAGACCATCTAATTAATACATTAGGAATTTAGGCGGAAGTGTGACGATAGTAGTAAACTATAAACTACGAGTACGTGACATATGACCAAAATTATACACATGATGGTGGGCGGTGGCGATGGACGGAGAAGGTGTTGTAGTACCACTATCATCAAGTGCTGAGGAGAACAACGGAATTGTTGCTTAAATATAGCATGTTCAGTAACATTAGTCACTGTCACACTTTTGAAATCGGCAACCGTTAAAACGTGCCTTTCGACAGTACCACGCCGTCTCCACGGTAAGGGTTGGGTTGTTTGGAGGAGGAGACCAAACAGCGAGGTTATCGGTCTCATCGGATTAGGGAAGGACATGGAAGGAAGTCGGCCGTGCCCTTTCAGATGAATCATCCCGGCATTTGCCTGAAGCGATTTAGGTAAATCACGGAAAACCTAAACCAGGATGGCCGGACGCGGGATTGAACCGTCGTCCTACCGAATGCGAGTCCAGTGTGCTAACCACTGCGCCACCTCGCTCGGTCGTCCATGGTAAACGACGGCTGTATTTTCACTTGCTCTACGATGCAGGTGCAGTCTACAACATCTGACGTGCATTTCTAGGTGCCTGCCTGCGGGGCAGTACGTTTTTAACATCCAGTCGCTGTCGCAGTAGTGAAATTGTCTTCTGTTGGGTGGCGCATATCGATATGTCGACGCCGTCTCCATGGGAACCATTTAGAGCTGTGGAAGACTTAAGAGCAAACAAGGCAGAAGGTATAGATAACATTTCATCACAATTTCTAAAGTCACCGAGAGAAGTGCCAACTAAGCGATTATTCGAGTTGGTGTGTAGAATGAACGAGTCTGGCGATATACCAACTGACTTCCGGAAAAAATATCGTCCACACGATTCCAAAGATAGCAAGAGCTGGCACGTGCGAAAATTATTGGACAATAGGCTTAGCAGCTCATGCACGCAAGCTGCTGACAAGAATAATACACAGAAGAATGGAAAAGAAAATTGAAGTACCTGTTAGACGATGATCAGCTTGGCTTTAGGAAAGGTAATGGAAACAGAGGGGCGATTCTGACGGTGCGGTTGGTAATGGAAGGAAGACTAAATAAAAATCAAGGCTTGATCATAGTATTTGTCTACCAGGAAAAAGAGTTGCACAATGTCAAATGGTGCAAGATGTTCGAAATTCTGAGGATAATAGGGGTAAGCTATAGGGAAAGACGGATAATATGGAACATTTACATGAAGACGGACTAATAAGAATAGAAGACCAAGAACGAAGTGCTCGGATTAAAAACGATGTAAGATAGACATGTAGTCTTTCGCCCCTACTGTTCAATCTACACACGGAAGAAGCAACGATGGAAATAAAAGAAAGGTTTGGTAGTGGAATTAAAATTCAAGGTAAAAGAATTTCCGTGATACAATTCGTTGATGACATTCCTATCGTTACTTAAAGTGAATAGGAATTATACGATCCCCTGAACGGATTGAACAGTCTAAGTACAGAACATGTATTGAGAGTACATCGAAGAAGGACGAAGTAATGAGAAGTAACAGAAATGAGGACAGCAAGAATCTTAACATTAGGATAGATGGTCACGAAGTAGATGAAGTAAAGGAATTCTATTACCTAGGCAGCAAAATAACCAATGACGGACGGAGGAGGGAGGAAATCAGAAGCAGACTAGCACTGCCAAAAAGGCATTCCTGTCCAAGATAAGTCTACTGACATGAACCATAGGCCTAAATTTGAGGAAGTACTTCCTGGGAATGTACGTTTTGAGCACAGCATTGAATGGTAGCGAAAGATGAGTTGTGGGAAAACTGGAACAGAACAGTATCGAAGCAGTTGAGATGTGGTGCTACAGACGAATGTTGAAAATTAAGTGGACTGATACGGTAAGGAATGAGGTCGTACTGCGCAGAATCAGCGAGGAAAGGAATAGGTGGAAAACACTGACAACGAGAAGGGACAGCATGATAGATCGTCTATTGAGACATCAAGAAATGACTTCCATGGTACTAGAGGGAGCTGTAGAGGCAAAAACTGTAGAGAAAGAGAGTGACTGGAATACATCCAGCAAATAATTGAGAACGTACGTTGCAAGTGCTACTCTGAGAGGCTGGACGGCCGCGTCAAACCAGTCAGATGCCTGATGACTCAAAAATAAGCAATAAATCTAAGAGTTTTCGGCAAATGCTCTCACAGTCGATTATTACTGGTTACCCCGCCTATACACTGAGGTACACATGGGATATATATATGCACATTTACAGTATCGCGTACATAAGTTATAAAAGGGCAGTGCATTGACGGGACTGTCATTTGCACTCATGTGAGTCATGTGAGAAAGTGTCCGACGTGATTATGGCGCACGACAGGATTTAACAGACTTTGAACGCGGAATGGTACTTGGCGCAAGAGGCATAGGACATTCCGTTTCGGAAAATGTTAGGGAATTCAATATTCCAAGACCCAGAGTGACAAGAGCGTGCCGAGAGTGGTAGATTTCGGGCATTAAAATCTCACCCCGGATAATGCAATGCACAGCAGCCTTCACTTACCGACCGGGACCAACGGCGATTGTGTGGAGTTGTCGGTGCTAACAGAATAGCTCCACTGCTTGAAATAACTGAAGATATCAATGAGGGGACTGCCAAGGGGGTGGTTACCCTGAGAAAAATCTTCACTAATCAACGGAAGGATAACGTTCTACGAGTGGAATGTCAGAAGTTTGAACGTGGTAAGGAAACTATAAATCTGAAAACGGAAATGCAAAGGCTCTCTCTAGACGTAGTAGGGGTCAGTGAAGTGAAGTGAAGAGAAGACAAGGATTTCTGGTCAGATGAGTATAGAGTAATATCAGCAGTAGCAGAAAATAATATAACGGGAATAGGATTCATTCTGAATAGGAAGGTAGGGCAGAGAGTGTGTCACTGTGAACAGTTCAGTGGTACGGTTTTTCTTCTCAGAACTGACAGCAAACGAACACTGACAACGATACTTCGGGTATACATGCCGACGTCGCAAGCTGAAGATAAAGAGATAGAGAATGTGTATGAGGTTATTGAAAGGATAACACAGTGTGTAAAGGGATATGAAAATGTAATAGTCATGGGGGACTGGAATGTAGTTGTTGAGTAGAAGGAAACGTTACAGAGAATATGGGTTTGAGACAAGGATCGAGAGAGGAGAAAGACTAATTGAGTTCTGTAACAAGTTCCAGCTAGTAATAGCGAATACTCTGTTCAAGAAACACAAGAGGAGGAGATATACTTGGAAAAGGCCAGCTGATATTGGAAGATTTCAGTTAGATTACATCATGGTCAGACAGAGACTACGAAATCAGATACTGAATTGTAAGGCGTACCCAGGAGCAGACATAGACTAAGATCACAATATAGTAGTGATGAATACTAAGCTATAGTTTAAGACATTAGTCAGGAAGAATCAATACGCAAAGAAGTGGGATACGGAAGCACTACGGAATGACTAGATACGGTTGAAGTTTTCTAAGGCTATAAATAGAGCTAAAAGGCAGTAGGCAGTACAGTTAAAGAGGAACTGACATATCTAAAATGGGCCATGACAGAATTTGGGAAGGAAGCTATACGTAAAAAGAAGACAACTGTGAAGAAACCATGGGTAACAGAAGAAATACTACAATTGATCGATGAAAGGAGGAAGTACAAAAATGTTCCGGGAAACTCAGGAATACACTAATACAAGTCGCTGAGGAATGAAATAAATAGGAAGTGCAGGGAAGTTAAGACTAAATGGCTGCAGGAAATATGTGAAGACATCGAAAAAGAAATTACTGTCGGAAGGACAGACTCAGCATACAGGAAAGTCAAAACAACCTTCGGTGACATTAAAAGCAAGGGCAATAACACAACATAAGAGTGCAACGGGAATTCCACTGTTAAACGCAGAGGAGAGAATGGATGAGTGGAAAGAGTACATTGAAAGCCTCTATGAGGGACAAGATTTGTCTGATGGGGTAGAAGAACAAACAGGAGTCGATTTAGAAGAGACAGAGGATCCAGTATTAGAATCATAATTTAAAAGAGCTTTGGAGGACTTAAGATCAAATAAATCCGAAACGATGGATAACATTATCTCAGAATTTCTGAAATCATTGGGGGAAGTGGCAACAAAACGACTATTCGAGATGGTGTGTAGAATGAATTAATCTGGCGCCATACCATCTGACTTTCGGAAAAGCATCATCCACACAATTCCGAAGACTGCAAGAGCTGACAAATGCGAGAATTACCGCACAATCAGCTTAACAGCTCATGCATCCAAGTTGCTTACAAGAATAATATAGAAGAATGGAAAAGAAAATTGAGGATGCGCTAGATGACAATCAGTTTGGCCTTGGGGAAGATAAAGGAACTAGAGAGGCAACTCTGATATTGCGGTTATAATGGAAGCAAGACTAAAGAAAAGTCAAGATACGTTCGTAAGATTTGTTGACATGGAAAAAGCATTCGACAATGTAAAATGGTGCAAGATGTTCGAAATTCTGAGAAAAATAGGGGTAAGCTATATGGAGGGACGGGTCGTATACAATATGTACAACAGCCAAGACGGAATAATACGAGTGGACCACCAAGAACGAAGTGCTCGTCTTGAAATGGGGGTAAGACAAGGATATAGCATTTCACCTCTACTGTTCAATCTGTATATCGAGTAAGAAATGATGGCAATAAAAAGAACGTTCAGGAGTGGAATTAAAGTTCGAGGTGAAAGGATATCAGTGACGTCATGAATCATTAGTCTATTAAAATCCCTCCGGTATTCTGAGGAAACTCCGAAAGCTGATATTGCAGGACTAGAGGGCTGGAAAAAGTTACCCACCACATTCATTGCCCAGCAAGCACATAATACAATAGCTGTTCATTACATTTTACAGTCACAAACGGCAGACCGGACTCAAAAGATTTAGTAGTTTCGAATAACGGAGAAGGAAGGACGATACGTATTTCATCACAAAGGTCACAGGTAGAGGTTTACAGATAGCGATAAGAAAAACACTTGAAAATATCGAACACAGGTAATGTTTCCGGAGGCCGAAGTCAAACAGACTTTATTTTTTAGCGTTCGCAGCTCCACTCACTATCTCCAAATGACTAAATGACAACATGTCAACTCAAATAAAAACAGTGAACCACAAATAAAAATGACTGTTAATAAGTAAAGCCGTAGCAACCAGAATACCAAACATACGAAACACCCTAATGTAAAACTGCTGTGGGGATTTACGTGTTGACGTCTTTCGTATGGGTAACGCGTGCAGAGTTGCGGGACGGAGACTGTGTCGTGACGCACCTGGTTGGAGTGCTTGAAGCGCATGCGCCAGGCGATGACGAGCGCGTTGCCGGCGGTGGCGACGACACCGAGCACCCAGACGCAGACGCGCAGCACCAGGTTGGACATGAGGTCCTCGCACGACGAGAACTCGTCGGGCGCCGGCAGGCAGCGCGCCGCGTGCCGCGCCACGCAGCAGAACCGGAACTCGTCCGTCACCCTGCGGGCACACACAGCCGCCGTCAGCGCCCCGGACCGCCTCCTGCGGGAAACCTACTGCGGCCGCGCCTGCAGGGGACGTCCTGTCGGGACGTAATGCAGGGACGAATTCTATTTGCAGCGCGTAACGTAGGTCGAGCAAATACCGAGCTCGGTTGTGTGGTGGTTAGACACAGCAGCCGCCTCCAGAAGAGCTGCAGTTCATCTTCCTATTCGGCCATCAAGCTTTATGTTTTACATGCTTTCCCTAATACCTTAAGGTAAGTTACTGGAATGATTCCCTTCAAATGGACGTCCAGGATATCCTTCACCATACTTCCTGCACCTTTCTTTGTGTTACGTCTCTAATGAACTAAAGTGCGCGTCATTTACGACGGCGGCCGAGTTTAGGTTCGTTCTGCGCATCTGACGTCACAAAACACAGTCAGCCAATGAACAGAGAACGACGTTGCCAGAGCTCAACTGCAGTGCAGAGCACGGACGAGTGTCTTCAGTTTTAGAAACTTTCAGTCATAAATAAACTGAACAAAAGCAATGTCTCGATGTTGTTTGTTGTTGTGGTCTTCAGTCCTGAGACCGGTTTGATGCAGCTCTCCATGCTACTCTATCCTGTGCAAGCTTCTTCATCTCCCAGTACTTACTGCAACCTACATCCTTCTGAATCTGCTTAGTGTATTCATCTCTTGGTCTCCCCCTACGATTTTTACCCTCCGCGCTGCCCTCCAATACTAAATTGGTGATCCCTTGATGCCTCAGGACATGTCCTACCAACCGATCCCTTCTTCTGGTCAAGTTGTGCCACAAACTTCTCTTCTCCCCAATCCTATTCAATACTTCCTCATTAGTTATGTGGTCTACCCATCTAATCTTCAGCATTCTTCTGTAGCACCACATTTCGAAAGCTTCTATTCTCTTCTTGTTCAAACTATTTACCGTCCATGTTTCACTTCCATACATGGCTACACTCCATACAAATACTTTCAGAAATGACTTCCTGACACTTAAATCTATACTCGATGTTAACAAATTTCTCTTCTTCAGAAACGCTTTCCTTGCCATTGCCAGTCTACATTTTATATCCTCTCTACTTCGGCCATCATCTGTTATTTTGCTCCCCAAATAGCAAAACTCCTTTACTACTTTAAGTGTCTCATTTCCTAATGTAATTCCCTCAACATCACCCGACTTAATTCGACTACATTCCATTATCCTCGTTTTGCTTTTGTTGATGTTCATCTTATATCCTCCCTTCAAGACACCATCCATTCCGTTCAACTGCTCTTCCAAGTCCTTTGCTGTCTCTGACAGAATTACAATGTCATCGGCGAACCTCAAAGTTTTTATTTCTTCTCCATGGATTTTCTACATCTACATCTACATTTATACTCCGCAAGCCACCCAACGGTGTGTGGCGGAGGGCACTTTACGTGCCACTGTCATTATCTCCCTTTCCTGTTCCAGTCGCGTATGGTTCGCGGGAAGAACGACTGTCTGAAAGCCTCTGTGCGCGCTCTAATCTCTCTAATTTTACATTCGTGGTCTCCTCGGGAGGTATAAGTAGGGGGAAGCAATATATTCGATACCTCATCCAGAAACGCACCCTCTCGAAACCTGGCGAGCAAGCTACACCGCGATGCAGAGCGCCTCTCTTGCAGAGTCTGCCACTTGAGTTTGTTAAACATCTCCGTAACGCTATCACGGTTACCAAATAACCCTGTGACGAAACGCGCCGCTCTTCTTTGGATCTTCTCTATCTCCTCCGTCAACCCGATCTGGTACGGATCCCACACTGATGAGCAATACTCAAGTATAGGTCGAACGAGTGTTTTGTAAGCCACCTCCTTTGTTGATGGACTACATTTTCTAAGGACTCTCCCAATGAATCTCAACCTGGTACCCGCCTTACCAACAATTAATTTTATATGATCATTCCACTTCAAATCGTTCCGCACGCATACTCCCAGATATTTTACAGAAGTAACTGCTACCAGTGTTTGTTCCGCTATCATATAATCATACAATAAAGGATCCTTCTTTCTATGTATTCGCAATACATTACATTTGTCTATGTTAAGGGTCAGTTGCCACTCCCTGCACCAAGTGCCTATCCGCTGCAGATCTTCCTGCATTTCGCTACAATTTTCTAATGCTGCAACTTCTCTGTATACTACAGCATCATCCGCGAAAGGCCGCATGGAACTTCCGACACTATCTACTAGGTCATTTATATATATTGTGAAAAGCAATGGTCCCATAACACTCCCCTGTGGCACGCCAGAGGTTACTTTAACGTCTGTAGATGTCTCTCCATTGAGAACAACATGCTGTGTTCTGTTTGCTAAAAACTCTTCAATCCAGCCACACAGCTGGTCTGATATTCCGTAGGCTCTTACTTTGTTTATCAGGCGACAGTGCGGAACTGTATCGAACGCCTTCCGGAAGTCAAGGAAAATGGCATCTACCTGGGAGCCTGTATCTAATATTTTCTGGGTCTCATGAACAAATAAAGCGAGTTGGGTTTCACACGATCGCTGTTTCCGGATTACATGTTGATTCCTACATAGTAGATTCTGAGTTTCCAAAAACGACATGATACTCGAGCAAAAGACATGTTCTAAAATTCTACAACAGATCGACGTCAGAGAGATAGGTCTATAGTTTTGCGCATCTGCTCGACGACCCTTCTTGAAGACTGGGACTACCTGTGCTCTTTTCCAATCATTTGGAACCTTCCGTTCCTCTAGAGACTTGCGGTACACGGCTGTTAGAAGGGGGGCAAGTTCTTTCGCGTACTCTGTGTAGAATCGAATTGGTATCCCGTCAGGTCCAGTGGACTTTCCTCTGTTGAGTGATTCCAGTTGCTTTTCTATTCCTTGGACACTTATTTCAATGTCAGCCATTTTTTCGTTGGTGCGAGGATTTAGAGAAGGAACTGCAGTGCGGTCTTCCTCTGTAAAACAGCTTTGGAAAAATAATACCTACTCCGAATTTTTCTTTTGTTTCCTTTACTGCTTGCTCAATATACAGATTGAATAACATCGGGGAGAGGCTACAACCCTGTCTTACTCCCTTCCCAACCACTGCTTCCCTTTCATGTCCCTCGACTCTTATAACTGCCATCTGGTTTCTGTACAAATTGTAAATAGCCTTTCGCTCCCTGTATTTTACCCCAGCCACCTTTAGAATTTGAAAGAGAGTATTCCAGTCAACATTGTCAAAAGCTTTCTCTAAGTCTACAAATGCTAGAAACGTAGGTTTGCCTTTCCTTAATCTTTCTTCTAAGATAAGTCGTAAGGTCAGTATTGCCTCACGAGAAAGTTTAGAAAAAGCATTCTTTACAGCAATTACTTCATATTCTATTAATTAATTAAACCAAACAAGCAATGGTTCAGGCGATAGCAAGGAAAGGTGTTTGTATCATTCTCACTAACCGCTTTTTCGCAATAAAGAACAGCGACCATTGTTTATTTCCTATTGTACTTCGACGAAACGTGAGCAAGTCATAGTCATACCAACAATGTTTGTCTGTATTTTGTGTGAGAGTTTAGAGTCCTCCGGAAGGTCCATTGTATGACGAGCTGCGTTAGCGTAATAGTCAAAGTGTCGCCGGCACGGTAGCTCAGCGTGTTCGGTCAGAGGGTTAGCAGCCCTATCCAATAAAAAAACTGATTTAATCGATCAACAACGAACTTAAACGGATGTCTTACGACGTCCGGCCCGAGGACATGCAACGAACGAAAGCGAACAAAAGGAGATTAAAAAAAAAATTATGTTTACTAAGCGGAAAGTTCTGAGTTCAAACCTTGTACGGTTCTTAATATTTTCTTTATTTAATAACAATATCGAAGTGTCTTACTTCATAAATTTTATATGTTTGAATGTAATTTTTTGAAATTTTGAGTGGCAACTAAAATCGACCATACGGAAAGTATATGCTATACGCTATGGACTTTTACCTCTGCAATCTCTTCAAAACTTCGTGCAATGGTTTACTACATCTAATGCTGCATACTAACTGCATTGAACATCGAAAAAAAAGTCATTTATGGGGGGAAGGTATCAGTCTAGAAGATGTGTACAAATCAAATTTTTGGGCCAAATAGTTTTTGTGAAATCGAATGATAAAGTGTGTCAAAGCAGTCGAAACACCATGTGTGTTCACAGGCGAGCAGTGCAGTGATGACAAAATCGCGCACAGCGCGGAATGCGGGGAGCACGTCTCTGTAGCAGTGAAAGGGTTAATGCGGCCGTGGTGGCTTTGCTTCATAAACTGCGCGCTCCCCCCTAGACGTAAGTTTGCGAACTATACTATGGCGCTGCTTTTCTTGGCGCGTGCAACTGGCAACGCAGCAATCTCCCGCGTCTGGGCGGGCATGCGCGAATCGCCAAGATAAAAGAATTGAACTATAGTTGTCGAAGAGACAGTAAATCCTAGCCTTCTCTTCTTTTTCATTTAGACATTTTTACAAATTTGCATTTCTAGAAAGCAGCTGATTAGGAGATTCACAGCAAGAAACAGGAAACTACGAAATCTTTTCGCAGTTGCGAATATGGACAACCATCGGCCGTGTAATGGATCAACGACAGTGAAAATTTTTGCCAGGCCGGGAGTCGACCTCGTCAACCCTATGTCTACAACCTACACCCATACATCCATTACGTGTATATTTCCGTGCAGGGAGACATTTTAATTCTAAGTCATTTACCTGGTGTCGGCGAATAAATACGATATTGCGCTGCCTGTGTTGTTATGAAGTATGAAGCAATGTTCCTGTCCGCCCCCTGTAGATGAATGGTTAGCGTGACGGTTTGTCAGTACCCTGGCCCCGGGTTCGATTCTCAGGTAGGTCGGGGAATTTTCTCCGCCCAGGGACTGGGTGTTGTGCTGTCCTCATCATCATCGACTGCAGGTCGCCGAAGTGGCGTCAAATTGAAAGACCGGTACCCATCGAACGGTATGCCCGACGGGTGGCCCTAGCCATACTATCAAATAAATAAATAAATGCAAATATTCCATGCGTTCATGCAAGTCCGGAGGAACATTGCATGGTACTTGTGAACAACACAGGTACTATAATATCGTAAACAGGAATCTACCAGCGATGAGGCAAGCAACAGTGTCATTCCGCTGATTATCTCTGTCACGTACGTGTTGAAGTACAGTTTGACTATTTGACGATTATTTTCGTGCGGCGATTGCTACTTGATGAGGTAAATTCATATGGCATAACTGCCTAACAATCTCTTAAGAGAAATGTAAAGCCACCTGTTAGCACGTTCTTTCAATCGGACCTCACTTCGGCAACTTGTGCACACTAAAAATACCCCAGTAATCGTACCGGGGAAACGAGAAATACAATTTAACGATAACGCGAATCAGTTATCTGAGAGCTGAAGCATAGACCAAAGGAAGACCAAAAGTTTCAGTGTCTGACGAGGATTCGGTACAGCGCCCTTATGGTCTAAAGGCTCGCATTTTAGCACTGTAGCACAAAGCCCGACATTTGATAACACAGTTACTGGTGATAGTAAAGACAGAGTGACTGTGCTAAACCCGGGACGGCTAAATCGCACTCCCTTGTTGAGGCATTAGTCATTCAATAAAGCATCAGAAGCACCAGGGCAGCTTCCGAATGAAGTTTTTCCAGAATTATCGGGTCGCAGGAGAGAGCATCATGAGTGTATAGTCAGTGTGGTGCGTGGGAAAAAGAAATCAATTGAGAAAGAAAGGAACGTTACAGTTTGACATCCTGAAAACACGAAATGCCTGTCTATCTGCATAAACAAAGTAGCTAATTGAGACTGACATTCTACCTAAAGAACGCTGGATCGGATAATGTAGCTCGAAGTATTTCCCACTGCGTATTTCGGCCAGCAATGAAAGAAATGCTGGTAATTACTGATTAGTCAGCTGCGTCTAAATTTCCTGCTAGAAATCCTGTTTTTCTTTGAAGCTTAATACCGCGATCATATGCGACAATTATTCATTTATCTCTTCCAGGCTGTTATTTAGATACAGTGGGAATGCATGTCGGATCTCATCCACCTCCCACGTGACTAGAGCCCGAAGGAGGTTTATACGTTGCTTAAATGCCGGGGGCAATAGCCTTGAACATATGGCGTCATCAAATTATAGGTTGACCAGATATCTAAAAATCAAAAATGGTGGATGATGAGAACTTCAAAAATGTAAGATAGCAGATGTCAAGAAATTTAATAGCGCAAGACATCAGATGGTGGAAAATCGCATGATGGTGGTAAATTAAAAAGAAGGAAAGAACAAGTCATAACTAGCCCAGGGGTACTTTTTAACAATTCCGCCTCCTCTCCCATGCCACCTCCAGTAAACACATGCTAGAGACATCGAGACCATTACAGTGAAACAACCAACCATAATGCAGCCTCAGACCACACATCTTAGCAGTGTTCAAACGTATCCCACTGATCAGAATGTTTTGTGTTTGCTTCCTATTCAAAATTATTTGTCGAAAAACTTACGTAAACGGGGTAACCTGCAGTATTTCTGTATGTAAAAGTACTTTAAAGGTCATTGAAATAAAGTAGCCAATTATTATGTAACCACAGTGCCGCCAACTTGGCTGTGGTAAAAGGTATCCATAGAATTTAAATATTTTGCACTATGTTGAAAAGTATTTATCCAAAAAAATTACGTAAAGCAGCACCTGCATTCATCCTAAGTTCGATTTCTGTACCACACTTGGTATGGGCCAAACCGAGCATCAAATTAAATGTTTTACACATCTAAATTGTTGCATGACGCTCGTCAAATGTCACAAGGCAGGCAGTTGGAGCAGGTGTGGCCGAACGGTTGTAGGCGCTACAGTCTGGAACCGCGCAACGGCTACGGTCGCAGGTTCGAATCCTGCCTCGTGCCAGGATGTGTGTGATGTGCTTAGGTTAGTTACGTTTAAGTAGTTGTAAGTTCTAGGGGACTAATGACCTCAGATGTTAAGTCCCATAGAGCTCAGAGCCATTTTTAAAAGGCAGGCAGGCAAGCTTCAAGAAAACTGAACTCTCTGACTTACTGGTTTGCTTGTTCTGTGTTCTGACAAGTCTTTCCTTGCTGCCTTCCAATGCATTTGACTCTCGGCTCGCCAGAATTTCGAACACATGCTACATGTAAAACACACATGGTACTAGTTCCGATCCAACTTTTACCTTAAGTGCACTTGGTGAGGATGATTACCAAAGCAAAAAATTTCATCCCCATACCTAAATTCATCTAAAACACCTCTCTAAAACCTGTGTCAGAGTCAGCCAAACACTTTAGTCGCCACATGATGCTTTGGGTATGGCTGTTCACATCGGTACTATTTCATTACCGATAACCTGTTACCTAAATCTACATCTACATGACTACTCTGCAATTCACATTTAAGTGCTTGGCAGAGGGTTCATCGAACCACAATCATACTATCTCTGTACCATTCCACTCCCGAACAGCGCGCGGGAGAAACGAACACCTAAACCTTTCTGTTCGAGCTCTGATTTCTCTTATTTTATTTTGATTATCATTCCTACTTATGTAGGTTGGGCTCAACAAAATATTTTCGCATTCGGAAGAGAAAGTTGGTGACTGAAACTTCGTAAATAGATCTCGCCGCGACGAAAAACGTCTTTGCTTTAATGACTCCCATCCCAACTCGCGTATCATTTCTGCCACACTCTCTCCCCTATTACGTGATAAAACAAAACGAGCTGCCCTTTTTGCACCCTTTCGATGTCCTTCGTCAACCCCATCTGGTAAGGATCCCACACCGCGCAGCAATATTCTAACAGAGGACGAACGAGTGTAGTGTAAGCTGTCTCTTTAGTGGACTTGTTGCATCTTCTACGTGCCCTGCCAATGAAACGCAACCTTTGGCTCGCCCTCCCCACAATATTACCTATGTGGTCTTTCCAATTGAAGTTATTCGTAATTTTAACACCCAGGTACTTAGTTGAATTGACAGCCTTGAGAATTGTACCATTTATCGAGTAATCAAATTCCAACGGATTTATTTTGGAACTCATGTGGATCACCTCACACTTTTCGTTATTTAGCGTCAACTGCCACCTGCCACACCATATAGCAATCTTTTCTAAATCGCTTTGCAACTGAAACTGGTCTTCGGATGACCTTACTAGACGGTAAATTACAGCATCATCTGCGAACAACCTAAGAGAACTGCTCAGATTGTCACCCAGGTCATATATATAGATCAGGAACAGCAGTGGTCCCAGGACGCTTCCCTGGGGAACACCTGATATCACTTCAGTTTTACTCGATGATTTGCCGTCTATTACTACGAACGGCGACCTTCCTGACAGGAAATCACGAATCCAGTCGCACAACTGAGACGATACCCCTTAGGCCCGCAGCTTGATTAGAAGTCGCTTGTGAGGAGCGGTGTCAAAAGCTTTCCGGAAATCTAGAAATACGGATTCAACTTGAGATCCCCTGTCGATAACGGCCATTACTTCGTGCGAATAAAGAGCTAGCTGCGTTGCACAAGAACGATGTTTTCTGAAACCATGCTGATTACGTATCAATAGATCGTTCCCTTCGAGGTGATTCATAATGTTTGAATACAGTATACGCTCCATTACCAATTACCCATTACCATTTATCGTTCAGCATTGCTTCTGCTCATTACCATTACCTGCGTACCATTTACGATTACCCATTATGCGCAAGAGAAAATGACAAACAGTTTGTACTGCAAGGTAATGTTAGTGCCCTGGAGTGGTGTCACTATAATGTTTGACTGACTTTGAATACACAGTCACACCCGTTTACCACCTCTATGAATGTGTGTTACTTATGTCCAATATGCTGTTCCATCTAAGTGTCACATAGCTTCTACTGTGTGGCACCAGATTACAAACACTTCGAATTGTAAGATGAAGTTAATACGCCAGCACAGAGTTACTATGATGTTTGGCTGGCTTTGGGATCGGTTTTAGAAACGAGTTTCTGATCAACTTGGATGTGGATATCACAATGTTTACTTTGATAATTCTCATCAAGTGTATTTGAAGCTGTGAGTTAGGTTTCCAGTGGCGTGCATCACTGGTTGTCCTTGCGGTATGTGTCTCGTATTACTCCAATCCGAGACTCAAATGCACTAGAAGTCAATAATTATTTTGATAAGGACTGCTGAAAGTTTTGCCAAAAGATTCAAATCACTTGGATACTTGTGAGCATGGTTGTTAATATCGGTGTTACGGAGTACGTTGTGATTGTCTGTTCCCTTTTAATTTCCTGTAATGTACTTCTAGATGTGGTAATACCATAGCCTTTACGTAATTATGGACTGTGGGAAAAAAGAGCATTCGGATACTTTGGACAAGATAAGATATCTGCTCTGGTGCGACACTGACTTTGGCTGTTCCATTTTAATGCTCGCTAAGATAGTAGACTCTGATTGGAGGAGAGGGGCGGTGAAGGTAGAGGAAGGTGTCACAAAGCGCATTTTGGCTAATCATCGACTAGTCTTGGATTTAGGATTTTTCTTTTTTATATTTCTCACTAATTCGCGTTCTTTTGTTTCCCAGCAGGGCCATCTTTAACTTTTAAATTTCTGACCATTTTATGGACGACGTGCCATGTTTTATTTTTAAATTTACGGCTATTCATCATTTTGATGACGTCATGCGCTCAAGGTAAATGATAACGCCATTACCCCAGGCACGTAAGATACCTGTGTGTCTCATCTTGGGCGACAACTGCGTGTGGAATCGGTGCAGACGGGCATACGAATGGTTCTTGCTTGTTAGTACGTGCTCGAGTGTTCTGTGGACCTGGTAGGCTACGTAGATGTTTGGGAGACAGATGTTACTTGTAAGGAAGCTACTGACAAACAAATGGCCGTCATACAAGAGTTATTTATTAATTTATTCAGCTTAGACAGTCTTCTGAGTGTACTCTATTCATTGCCACGGTGTTGGTTCCCTCATAATATTCCGGCGCTTCAGCCGCAGGTGATGCCGTACAGTAAGCGGTGTACACCGGCGGCTCAGGTGACAGGGCACTGAGCTGACATTTTCGGTATGCCAGAACTGTACTGACAGCGGAGGACAAGCACCTCTTGTGTCTTTCTGCGGCGCGAGGCGACAGACTGTGGCGTTTTCTGTACGGACTTCAGACTCCGTCACGCCCCAGGGCCTGCTGCGTAGTGACCTTCTGCTGATACTCCCGCCTTAGCAGGGATGGCTGTGCCCTCACGCTGCGCTCTCGGGATGGTTGCAAAGAGAGGACCTGCAGTGGACCCCAGATGCTTAGGCAACAGTTAGTAGAGATGGGGGATCCGCTCTTGAATTGATTCATAGAGTTGAATCTTTCAAAGGAGTGAACAATCAGTGATTCAGAAAAAAAGAACGGTAGCTCCAAACGTTTCCCACGACAGAGAGAGAGAGAGAGAGAGAGAGAGAGAGACAGAGAGAGAGACAGAGCAGATGAGCGGGGCCTCTGCTGGTCACAGCACAGTGCACGCCACACAACACAGCCAGCGCCGGCCTCTGTCCTGCTTCTACCTTGGCTGCCTGCATTGTGCAGTGCCCCATTGGATTTTGTGTTTCACATATGCCGTGCCGTCTCTGTGCATTGTCTGCTGCGTGCAGTGTCTGGCGCAGCTTAACTGTCGGCATCATTTCAGTCGCACGTCCTACCCTCTGGGCAGTTGATGCGAGCAACAGGACAGAGAGCCACCTAGCGGATAACATAGGAACTACTTGCAACAAACTGCTCGCAAGGGAACGGACGATTTGTCTCGGAGCGGGTGAGTTCACCGCTCCCCCCACCCTCGGAACTCGCCCGCTCAACGCTCACCCCACCGTTCTCGACTCTAGCCAGAGCGTTGAGCAAAGCAACTCAGGTGTCACTCTGGTCTCTGCGGTCTTAGCTCACGCAGTAATACACCTCACGGCTCGACCTGCTCGACTCAGTGCTTCTGCATCGGAGTTCGTCTCTACTGGATATTGTTCTTCGTAGTAATACCACTATGTATATTACATTATTATGTTATGTATACATCATTTGTTTTTATTTTATTTTTATTTGTTTAAACTGATCAGATTAGGTTCCTGACGACTCCTCTTACTATAGGATTTTTATTATGGACACTCGAATTTACGCTTTAATTACGAGCGAACCGATAAACGTATCGCAAAATGTGATACACCAATATTTTCCTTGTTTTATTCTGCGTAAGGCTATATGCAGCACTTTCGTTTTACAGTCAAATTTTTTTTTTTCTTATTCTGGTATGGATTTTGCGATTTTAGGCGTCTTCGGAAGGAAACGTTCACTTTAAAAATATATGGCTTGCGATGTATTTGTATGAGGTTAATGAAATTTTAATACATTATAGCCAAATATATTGTTAATGTAAATCTCAAGTTACAACATTTTCCGATCATCCAAAAAACCACGATAGTGCAAAATAAATCAATAATCAAAAACTTTGTCATATCGTGGAAATTTCAATAAACAATACAAAATTCTTACTCATTATCTGTGTTACTTCAAAATAGGATCAAATAAGATCAAAATACAGGTATAGTACTGGAATAAACCAAGTTTAAAGGGCAATGTGCCTTCCATTTATTTTCTGTTGTAAATGAGTGGTGAGTCATGAAAAAGAGCTAATTCATTTCAGGGAGTGAACAGTTCTGATCTGATCTCTGAAAAGAACAGTTTTGCCCATCTCTAACAGTTAGTGGTTCCGGTGCCAATGGTGCTAGATGCGCCCGCGTCGTCGACGCTTCGCTGATCGGCACTGCCTTGACATCACATAACTGCCCAGTTGTCTGACAATGACGGACTTGTTCATCTGTATTCAAATAATGGTCCTCTGCGTAGACTTCGCAGTATCAACGGCGTTAGTGGCTATGCCTTTGATCTGGAGAGGGTCGTCGACTCAGCTGTCGTAATTGGACTGCAACGCTCGATGCCGACTGGTCTGGGGTCGGCACCTCTCGCCTTCAGTCACAGACACTGTAGCGAAGCTGCTAAGCACGCACTCCACTCGCCAGTACCGGCCGATTTGGCTGTGGCCTAATTTCGTCCTGGCACTGAATTGCTGGTTCTAACAACGGGCGTCTCTCGGCTCAAACAGGAATTTGTATCTAAACAATTCTACACAGGCCCGTCTCCCATTTCTAACGACGTCTACTCTGCGTGTGACTGTGTTGCTCCTTGTCTGTACACAATAGCGCTTCCAGTCTTGGAGGAAGACGGGCTAAAGCGCCAGTCAGTCACCTCAGTAACACGTTGACGTGTTTGGTACACATGTGTCAGTACTGTCACACATAAACAGCGTAAATGAATGTAACCACTAATGTCTAGAACATTTTAAATATACGTTGTAAGTATTGTGGAATCTAAGTTAAGAAGGTGTTATCCAACGGAAGACGGTGTAGTAAAGGATGCTGATACTTTCACTTCAAGATTGTACTGCTAGTGGCAGTGGCGGAAACAGTACCCGTCAAACAGAAGCTAACAGTTCCGGTCACTATAAACCTTCACCAGAAAAGAAATCCAAAACTGTTAGTATTTAACGAAGTTTTCGGAGGAAAGTCTTGAAGGTATTTGTGATGATTATCAGACACCACCACGTAAAGCTGCGACCTACAGCTCGTTATTGAGAAGACATCCATCTATAAAAAGTATACCGAACGTCAAAGTAATATTTGACTATGTTTAGAAAAAAATTCGTATTCAACAACCATTTTGAAGAAACAAGATTATCAAATAACTTGAGATAAAAACAACACATTCCATCCCAATCTGACGTGGCAAGCAATTCAGGAAAATGTCTCCGCTATTGGCATCTGAAATTCTGGGCAACGCGAAAAGCAAGAGGAATTGGGTGCAAAAAGTTTTAATATTTTGCAGCTTTCACAGCACGCCTCAAGAAGGAACACAGAATGGCTTTCATTACAGCCAGAGACATACAGGAAGAGCTACGTATTCGCCAGGCTGGTGCCGATCTGTCGAACCGGAAACCAGAAAACTACAAGTTTCTAGATACAGACACGCTGTGAACACTGATGAAAGTTGTAAGACGTCGTGGTCTCCTGAGCTTCATTGCTTAAATATTCCGCCCTCACAATCATATTCCGCACATCAAGACGCTTCATTCGAACCCAAACTCGATAACATAAAGTCAATATTGTATGAATTCATGTAAACGATTTGCAAATAACTAATAAATCGCAAGTGCGCACCGTGGTTGAAATACTCGAGGCTGGCGTACACACATACATTCCAGACACGACGGTCACAGGAGCTCTTAGTTCGAGAGAGGCAACCTCACGCCAGGAGGCCAGTCCCAACCCATCTACGTTGGCCGGCGGCCGCCCGTGGAGCGGACAGCGTTCGCCCCAGGGAAAGGAGGAACGACCCCGTGTTCGGCTTAAAAGCAAATTCCCCTACATTGTGTGGGAGCATACGCCAAACGCCGATACTACAGATTTCCGGATTGGTCGCCTTAAACGAAACGTCATTCTCCCATTTTAGAAGAGCAATGCTGATTGGCAGACGATATTTCTGACGCCTTGAGCTGAAGGAGTAATGGAAGAGACCGAAAGATATACCCCTTCACATCTGGCGTGGAGAGGCGCGGTTCCACTGTCGCTCTTGGAGCGAGGAACAAGTCTCTCCTCAGTACTTCACAGGGAGAGCACCTCTGCCGAGAGTGACTCGAAGTGCGACTCTGTATTGAATCCTTGTGATTAAGCGTTGTTCACAGTGTTGGCCAACACACTTATTGTGCGGTGTGAACGGACAGAGTTACAGTTAAACGCCTGCGAGCGAATTTTTGAGTGGCATCGCGGTGGACTGGTTATCTGACCGGTGTACCAAGCCAATAGTTAGACTATGGGCGAATAGGAATCCTTGATTTCATCAAGGCGTAGGGAGAGTTTGACTGGCGAAGGCCAATCCAGATAGAACGAGAGTTATCGTATTTTTCAGCAGCTAGCGGCGCAGACAGCAGTCATCGCAGCTTACGGTATTGCGCGCTACAGCTATTGCGAGCTCCACAACAGTACACTTCACTGCATGTCACACGTGACAGCCTCGACCGTACCTAGCAACATTCTAAAGGGTAATTATTCAAGTTGAGTAGGCGCGCCTCTCAGCCATTCTGCCAAGTCAACAACCATCTTAAACTTTGTATAGAAATTTCATTAGCGAATCCTATCCTTGAGAGGTAACTTCACATTCCAAAAAGAACCAGGATAGAACTTATTCAATTCATAACTAAAAGTGCCATTGTGATTTCTCAGAATTTTTGCAAAATAAATAATAACTTTCGTTAGTTTCATGATTTTTTTTTACACTAACTAGCACTACTCCAGTACCCAAGTATCCCACTAGTTACGTAAGAAATTTTGTGAATTTTTGTGTCATTTCCTTACAGCGGACGACACCAGAAGATATTTATTGCAGAAAATTTTTCAGGCATTTCTCTTTAGAACGTTAGGAGCGTCTGTCTGACTTCTGTAGTAGTGTGGGGGTGGAAATTGCATCTTTCAGGAGCCACTGGGTAAAGGGTACATCTCAGATTAATCCGTTGCGCAGAATAACAGAATCTCAGATCAACCCCATGCTCACAAAATAAGATTTAATTAGGAACTAAGTTCTGGTGCGACATTATCCTAAATCAGGGAAAATCCAGTCTGCACATAATACAACTCATAAGTATATAGTTGGAATTTCAGTGACCGATCATCTAACAAAAAACTATATATTTGTCTTCGGGAAAAAACTTTCGACCCGAAAGTTAGAAAGGCTATTGAAGAAAATCGTCCATAAAACATACATCTGGAGGCTAGCACAAGTGGGAAAATGCTAAAGGCCATTTAAAATATTTTTTTGTGAATGCTGTTACTGACAATGTAGCAGATAACCAGAAGTGTATACCAAATTGAAATTCTTGGAGAGCTACCAAGGATGCAACAGTAACAACTGATTCATTTGCAGGTAAAGTTGACTGCATAATCATTGCACTGAAATCAAAAATAAAGTAAAAATACATGCAGATTTTGCATGTGAATTTCTTCCAGTAATATGAAATAGATGGAAGAAGAATAAAAGATTCTGTAGTGAATTCGATACTAAATTGGGAAACAGACTTTTCATAATGAAAATGCATTCAATTAGTCATAACCAGCTGTCTGCTCCAGTATATCAGTAGCGTATCAGCCTATGCTTCAGTATTTCTGGCAAGAGGCTGGGCACAATAGTTCCACAAATACTGTTGAATTCAAGAATGTTATTCAATCGACGTTTGATTTTGCAGAATTATCCAGATATGACTTTCACCAAATGCGCCTATTGTAATTCTGCATATTGTTTCATGTATTTTGTTGAGGAACCTCATTTGCATTTTTAAAGTTCAATAGCGCGTAATGACATCGAATCCTTTCATCCTCCTAATAACTGTGGTACTAAAAACTTCTAAATACAACTGGAACACCGGATTTCTGTTTAAGCCGCGAGACTTACCCTGTAAGTCTCGTTTACAGTTTTACATTTTACACGTGGGAAGTGGGTTACTGTCAGCATTGCATTGCCATTGGATTCTAAACCTGATCGCATATCTCGGAAGTCCAATGGAGCCGTCACGGTACCTTAGCATGTTTAACCAGGGGACTTGTCACCCATTTGAATAAAAATAATAATAATAAACTGGGTGAAAGTCTCATCGATTAAGTCTGAAAGATGTCATGCGACATCTGGAGAGAACAACTGACAAAGAAACAGCTCGGGGAAAAAATTGTTAGCGTCGTTGCTTTCGATATGGAGGGACCGGGGTTCGATTCCCGGTACCTCCTTAGTTTTTATGAGATAGGAAGGTCTGGAAAGTGGGCCACCCAGCCCTTTTGAGACTAGATGAGGAGCTGCTTTAATAAGAAAGCAGCAGCAACATCAAGATTCACATACCGACAGCAAAGGCTGGAGGTATTGGCAACATGCTGATCACATTTCGCACCATCGTACATTCTCCTCATAGTACCTTGTAGGCACTGGTCACCCAGTCGGAACATGCCTAAGGCTTAATCCGTGAGTGGTGTTTACTATGTCATACGTTGCGCATAAAATATTGTATATATGAAAACAATATATTTTGTTAATATATAGTTTAAAATTTATTAGTATGTCGCCGCTTTATGCTATTTAGCGGAGGTAAAAGTGGAATATTTAGTAAAGAAGAGGAACCGGGGTTGAGAGAGAAAGATAGAAGAAGAGTAAGGGCATGTTAATGGACAAGATGAAAATCTGTGCCGGACCGGTACACTAATACGGATTTTGTCGCTTATCGCGAGCGGTCGTCTTACACTAGGCTGTCCCAGCACATTTCAGTTAAAATGTGTGCCCTTTATAGGAATGTACATAATGAATGTACGAGTGCAAGTTGTAGACACATGGTTGACTACATACTGAAGTTTGGGTCTGACATTGAGGCGTGCTGGGATAGCGTAATGGTAAGGCGACGTCTCGTGATAAGTGGGAAATTTGGGTTTGAGTCCCGGTCCGGCACAAATTTTCACTGTCGTCAATCCTAGCTGATGGTTGTACATACTCGCAACTGAGAATAAGTATATTCTTATTTATATATTTCTTGATGTGTAGTTTATATTAGGAAGGAACTAGCAGGTTCTTCTTCCATTAACTCCACGATCTGTCCTATAAGACTACATAACATCTACTGACCGCCGTTCCATGCACTATCATACGCTGCCATTTGGATATGGCATGGAAGAACATGAGATTAACGCGCCGCTCTCGCGGCTGTTGTCAGCGTCCAAATCCCGAGACGTCTACTTCCGATTCAAGTAGCTCCTCAGTTGGCTTCAACTTGTTTAGTGTGCCGTGATACGCTCCTTGTCAAGGGAAATCGCTGGGGATTGAACTCGGGGCCTCCGGTGAGCTCTTAGCTACCAAGGAGGACGTCAGTACTTCGATTGGTAATGAACATCGCTACGATCTTTTTGATACGGTGCAAGAGAAACAGCCTCCATGCCGGTTGCTGATTTCTGCTCCTTCTTTCCTTCAATTCCCCTTTCATGTACAACAAGAAGGGACAGAGGAATGGTTGAAAGGCAAAACAGAAAGTAGAAGTAACGTAGACATCAATACTGAATCACCAGCACAGCTGGAAAGGAATGTAGAAGGTTGGAGTTGCGGTTTTACCTAAGAATGACCGGATGATGTCCTGCCGCTAATACATTTTCCCATCTTTGACCATCCACAACACTAATATCACAAAATTACGCTGCACAACCACACAACGCAGTCATCCACGCGACACAGATACAGTTTACACATACCTCGCTTGGGTAAGGAGGCACAGTGTACCTCACTATTTCATTATGTATCATGAATACCACGTGAACGTAACGCGACGCTTGGACTGGACTCGATGATTTGGCGGCTCACAAAGAAACCTTCGGGAAAGGTGCCTCCGGCTATAATTGATAAATAGTCATGGTTTGGGCGAAACAAATGATAAAGAGACTGATATTGCACCCCTATTTGGTTGAGGAATGTAATGAGAAAACTTAGGCACAAAAACCCGCCCAAAACTGAATAAAGTGGTTGATCGAACACATTGACAATAATCATAAAATAATATTACTGGTATGACAGTGTACAGAAATTTTGTTTAAATGTTTATAGGTGAAGCGTGAGAAACATTTTGTAAAGGAGAATGATTTAACAATTCATTACGCATGTACATAAATACTAGCTTACACCAACAGTACACAGGTTGAAAACAATATTACCGTGGACACCTGACGTCAGATACCAGAAAACACACAAAAAAGACCAGAATTATTTATGAAGTAGTTGCTCGTGGCAGAACAACGTCTTACACCTTACAAAATGACACCGACTCTCTAAAAGGAAAAGGTTCAATCAAACTGAAGTCTTGCAGCATATCTATAAATAAACCGCTGAAGGAAACCTAATTACAATGACAGTGAATAACGAGCACTAGACTCAGAATCTCATACTGTTCAGAATCTGTTGGATAGGGCGTTCAAAGGAGAACTAAAACGCTGAATGCATACAGTTCGAATCACCGGTGGTTTTTAAACAATGGAACTGGATGTGAAAATAACGCACTGTTACGCTACTTGAATCTACGCAATAAAACTACCGCCAATTTATGGAATCTTTGTGCTACAGGTATCGCAGTACTGAGGGTAGCCTTCACAAAACTACTGTTATTAACAATTTTGTTCTTCAGTGTAGATTCCTTGGGAAAAAAATGATTATTATCATCAGATATCAGAATCAATCTCCAAAATTCTCAATTATAGACGCAATCATTTGTTCGCCTCCATAAATTTTCTTGATTTCGCTTCATTTTCCCCATTGTGATTTCACGTTTGATTGCTGAAACATTGTCCTGTAATATAATAATTTCTCTTGTGTTAATCCTCGAAGTTTTTCAGTTAAGTCATATTACAAACATGAAAACACAATTGGGACCAGATATTAGGTCATATTTTTACTCGATTGCATCATATTTTTCCCGTGACGAATTTAGTGTTCACTTTTGTTGAGATGTCTAATATATTAGATACATCATGCCCATTTGCCACGTGATATTTCGTTATAATGGCAGTAAATTTTTCAGTGTTTTCCCACACGTTGGTAGTAACTGTTAAGCTGGAGCGCCTTTCAGGATCTCTCCTTATATGAACGCTTTCAATCCCGTGAAACCAGAAAGAAATAATCGTAAATACTGATGTAGATAGGAAATATGGCTTATTCTGATAATGAATTATGGATAAAAACGTGGCATATAACAATAAACTGTTTGGTCCACATACAGTGAGAACCTGCTCAGGATCAACAGACTTTGGGTACAAATTTCAACGTCCCTTTCGTTTGATCTAGAACCCCGATGAACTTAAGAATGGTGCCGAAGCGGGAAGAAAAGAGAAGAAATACGGTTTGCCGTGACGTATCGCACGACATTGGCTGCAGACTTTATTACGTTGACAAAGCCTTCATTGAACTGAAGGAGCTTGATGACATTTCGGGTGACAGCTTGCATAAAGGGAGAGAAGTTACATGATGACTTCATGCGATTTAAAGTAAACTGGTATATTTTCTTGGTTTACAACGATGTGTAGTAAAACACGATTAAATACAACGTTAATTATGTAAGTTTACCGGAAAAATATAGTCATCGAGGAGGCATTACGGTAATAAACCGCCTCTTGCCATGATAATGGACTCACTTCGGCGAGAAAGAGTCCACGAGTTTCCTTAGGTATGCCGTGTCCAGCTGAAGCCGCTCATTACCTCAGTGATACCAAACTGGAGTGAGGGGCGGGGAGAATGTCGGTTGCTGTGTTTCACCCATGTTCCCAATAGTCCCAGATATTTTACACGGAACTAAGGTCAACTGATTTAGCAGGCCACTAGAGTTGCGACAGTGTGTCTGGGTGTTCGTCAACCTAGGAACGTTTGGGTGGAAGATGGGAGTGTTACGAAAACGCAGAAAAAATGTCGACACTTGGTACCGAAGATGTTCTACACATCTTGAATCATGTCCACGGTAACTTAAATAAGTTGTCCCTTTATATAACTACCTCTGTTCTAAACAATCCAAATACTGTTTCCTAAACGAATCATTTGGCCATTATTACACTCAATGCCATCCATCATTTATGAAGAGGCAGACTTAAACTTGTCTCCAGTCAGTTACTGCTCAGTCTCTATGTTTCTTGACCCATTGAATAAATGAAGTTTCTCTTGCCTCTGTGAGAGATGACGCTTTTCAGTGCAACTGACTCCACTTCGTGCAGTTTCCGTCGCTATCGTCGCACCGAAATAGGTTGAAACGGACCTACATTCACTAGTAGCAGCCATTCCTGTGTAGTTTGAAACCGATTATCATTGACAAGGCTTGATGCGAAACCCTGATCCCTCTAGTTTATGATCTCTTCAACGACCACGTTTCTCACTACCGCCCTCCATGCGCTGTGTTACATGGCTGTGAATGGTACATCGTTCCGTATTGACAGTTTGGACAATCTGCAATGGACCTACAAATCGAGCAACTTAATTCACAGTGCAATCACGGACACGCTCAACACCATGATTCCTTTCTGTCACGTCTCTACTGCGGCCAATCTTATTGCGCTGATTCCATACAGTCTACAGGCGCAAATACACAATTTCGCTGCCATGACTTACGTCAGTGATGAAGTGTCATATGACCACCTGGTACCAGTTCGACACGATCAACAGTGCACCACATTGATCACTGTGCTCTTTTAAGAGGTGTCTAATTTTTTGACCTGCTAGCTCATTTTCTTTGTTCCTATAGTCCATCGGACAGAGCATCAGGTTTCTCTACATGACGATATCATTAAATAAGTTGTTATATGCTTGTTTTAAATATGACCCAATTGTATCAGCCATTATCAGGAGCGAGGTGTTTAAGACTTTGAACATCTGTCCCACACCCTCAAGTCTAAACGCAGGTCGGTAGTGCTGACCATATTGGAAGATGTGTAAGACACCTGCTCTCGTTGTTAAATGTCATTCCGCGTTTACTTTAGATTAATTTTGCGGATATCGCACTATCGGCCTGAAGTATGGGAGCTTTGCAATGAGATTACGCTTCATTACACAATAAACCTGACCGTGTGCCTAATTAGAATATGTGCCTCTTTTACCTTACAATTTTTTTTAAATTGCTAATTTAAAGAATGAGAAATGTCACTTTGAAATAATAACAATAAAAGTCAAATTACTCTCTTTTATTGTCCCTTTCCCTAACGAGTCTCGTTTAACAGTTTGTTTCGTATTAACACTGAAGGATCGATCCATCGCTACGTTGCATTTCCACATTAACTAAACAGGTAATCACAGACCCTGAAAGCCTTTTCATTTACATACTACTTCCCGGTATGACTTGGCTGCCTCAATGATACAAATAGCCGTACCGTAGGTGCAACCACAACGGAGGCGAATGGGAATACAAACGTATAGAAAAACGAAACTGACAGAAAATGCAAAATGGCTAAAAAGGAATGCTAAGCAGAGATGCTTCCTGCAGGGAAAATGAAGATACTTTTGGAGGCAACGGAAGCAATGTATGAATAGCAAGAGCTATGATGAAAAACCGGTACTAAGCAAAGAAGGGAAAGCTGGAATGTGGAAAGAGTATACAGAGGGTCTATACAAGGGAGATGAATATGAATGCATTATTATAGAAATGGAAGAGGACGTAGATGAAGACAGGATAGGAGGTATCATACGGTGAGAAGAATTTGACAAAGCACTGAAGGGCCTAAGTCGAAACAAGGCCCTGGTAACAGACGACTTTCCGTCAGAACTGCTGATACCCTTGATAGGACCAACAATGACAAAACTTTTCCATCTGGTGAGCAAGATGTATCAGGCAGGAGAAATACTCTCATACTTCAAGAAGAATGTAATAATTCCAATTCCAAGGAAACCAATTGCTGACAGCCATGAAAATTACCGCACTATTCAGTCATCGTTACAAAATGCTAACACGAATTCTTTATAGAGGAATAGACAAACTGGCAAAACATCAGTTTGGAATCGAAGAAATGTAGGAACACCTGAGACAATATTGAAAAAATATAAGGAGCGCAAGTGTATTCACAATTTTCAATGATACCAGATGGCATTTATGTGTCGAGGGACACGAAAGGAAAACAGTAGCTTAGAAAGGAGTGAGCCACGATTATAACTTATTGCATATGTTATTAAATCTCTACAATGAGCAAGTACTAAAGGAAACTAAAGAAAATTTTGAGTTGGAATTAAAGTTCAGGGACAAGAGATAAAAAAATTTGAGATTTATTGGTGACGTTGCAATTCTGTCAGAGACAGCAAAGGACTTGGAAGAGCTGCTGAATGTAATGCACAGTGTCCTGAAAGGAGGATACACGACGCACATCAACGATAGCAAAACAACGATAATGAAACGTAGTAGAATCAGATCAGGTGACGCTAGGAGAATTGGTTACGAAACGATAAACTTAATGTAGTACATGAGTTTTGCTGAATGAGATTTTCACTCTGCAGCGGAGTGTGCGCTGATATGAAACTTCCTGGCAGATTAAAACTATGCGCCCGACCGAGACTCGAACTCGGGACCTTTGCCTTTCGCGGGCAAGTGCTCTTCCAACTGAGCTACCGAAGCTCGACTCACGTCCGTTACTCACAGCTTTACTTCTGCCAGTACCTCGTCTCCTACCTTCCAAACTTTACAGAAGCTCTCCCGCGAACCTTGCAGAACTAGCACTCCTGAAAGAAACGATATTGCGGAGACATGACTTAGCCATAGCAGAAGTACAGCTGTGAGTACCGGACGTGAGTCGTGCTTCGGTAGCTCAGTTGGTAGAGCACTTGCCCGCGAAAGGCAAAGGTCCCGAGTTCGAGTCTCGGTCGGGCACACAGTTTTAATCTGCCAGGAAGTTTCATTAGTTTTGCTATTTGGGCAGCAAAATAACTGATGATGGCTGAAATAGAGAGGATATAAAATGTTGACTGGTAACAGCAAGAAAAACGTTTCTGAACAAGATAAATTTATTAACACCGTACGTTGCTGTTGTTGTTGTTGTTGTGGTGGTCTTCAGTCAGAGACTAGTCTGATGCAGCTCTCCATGCTACTGTATCCAATGCAAGCTTGTTCATCTCCGAGTACGGATGGAGACTTAAACGTTAAGAAGTCTTTTCTGAAGGCACTTGTCTGGAGTGTAGCCACGTATAGAGGTGAAAAATGGTCTGATGAACAGTTTAGACAAGAAGAGAATAGAAGATTTTGAAATATGGTGCTACAGAAGAATGCTGAAGATTATATGGTTAGATCATGTAACTAGTGAGGAGGTAGTAAACAGAATTGGAGGGAAAAGATATTTACGGCACAACTTGATTAAACGTAGTTATCAGTTGGTTGGACACCTTCTGAGACATCAGAGGACCACTAAGTTAGTTTTGAGGGAAGTATGGTGCGGAGGGGTGGAAGGGGGGTTGGGGGGGAGGGGGGGCAAAAATCGTAGATTGAAAACAGCAGTTGATTACAGCTAGCAGATTCAATAGGGTGTAGTTTGCAGTAGTTACTCAGGGATGAAGAGGCTTGCACAGGGTAGAGTAACATGGAGAGCTGCATCAAACCAGTCTTCGGACTGACATCCGCAACAATAACAACAACAATTATTATCAATGTCTTTTGTCCGAGGCAATTTGCTGATTCACGAACATGAGACTGTTTTAACCACAAATCTCATAATTAGAGTTGCTCTTACCAAAAGCACTGTTTGGTAGTTTTGGTTTAGCACATAAATGATGTAGTAAATAGTGGGATGACCGGTAGTACTGGTAGCGTTGGTAAGGAAAGAACATAAAGGAAAGTGTGAAAGAGAAATTGGTAACCGATGACTTCCCCTCGTTTTGATTTGTTTGTTTCTTCATTTTGCACATAATTACATCATTGGGTATTTTATATCCTTGAAAAAAAAAAGAACGTTTTATAACCAATAAAATTTAGTTGATCGCATAACTTCTCCACTTTCATTCAACCAAAGCAATTACTTTTAGTTACTTTTGATGTAAGCACAGTTTACAAAAACAATCATAAAAGACTATATAATTACTATGTTATTTTGTACTCAATAGAACTTTCTTCATCATGAGCAAAGGCAAGACTTTCTTCTAATTTTGATGAACGTGAAAGTTGTTTATATATACAGTAAGTTCGAGGAAGTATTGAAGCGATGTTTGATATGTTTCTGTTTTTCAGTTTTTTCTTTTAACTTTTGTAGGATATTGTTTTCTCTTGCGTTATAGGACAAATATATATTCTTTTTTACAATTTTTACCACAACACACATCTGTTTCACCTTACAATTCAACAATTTCCGAACGAAACCACAATGACACATTGACAATACCAGTTTACTTATAAATGCTGTTTATTTTTACGTAACAGACTGGAGGACAATTATTTAAACAAAAACGTTCCACAGGTTACCTAGCCCTTTTATAAATCCTCACTTAGTTTTTAACGGTACATCACTGCCAGTTTCTAGGGGAATCGAGTAAGAGGCTGACTGCATTTGAGAACAAAGCGATCAAAATGAGATAACGCCGATAGGTATGCAACACACCTAACAGACAGGTAACGATCTTAACTGACCAAAGCTACTAGGAAAAGTAACGTGTCTACGCTGATTTACGCTAGGCTACAGTAGCCTACAGTAATTTTAGAACTTTACCCATAACAAATCCTGCTCGCCTTTCCACACAAAAATTCAGTTACTGAAATACGTTTCTTCTACAAACCGACGTAAGAGTTTCAACTATTAATTCCACTTCCCACGAAATTTGTCATACTAGTTACCCTCTAGGCGGCATCGCGCGATCGCTACATGCTGGATCCCAACACTGACTCTCGTCGCACGCCAAGACGAGGCGTGATCACTATTGCACTTGCATTGTTGTCATTATACAGCAAGATAATGCACCCTCAGAGAAAAGGCATGCTCGGCTCCGAAAGCGAGCGATAAGTAAGGAGAACAATATGGACACGTTGTTGTTGTTGTGGTCTTCAGTCCCGAGACTGGTTTGATGCAGCTCTCCATGCTACTCTATCCTGTGCAAGCTTCTTCATCTCCCAGTACCTACTGCAACCTACATCCTTCTGAATCTGCTTAGTATATTCATCTCTTGGTCTCCCCCTACGATTTTTACCCTCCACGCTGCCCTCCAATACTAAATTGGTGATCCCTTGATGCCTCAGAACATGTCCTACCAACCGATCCCTTCTTCTGGTCAACTTGTGCCACAAACTTCTCTTCTCCCCAATCCTATTCAATACTTCCTCATTAGTTATGTGATCTACCCATCTAATCTTCAGCATTCTTCTGTAGCACCACATTTCGAAAGCTTCTATTCTCTTCTTGTCCAAACTATTTACCGTCCATGTTTCACTTCCATACATGGCTACACTCCATACAAATACTTTCAGAAATGACTTCCTGACACTTAAATCTATACTCGATGTTAACAAATTTCTCTTCTTCAGAAACGCTTTCCTTGCCATTGCCTGTCTACATTTTATACCCTCTCTACTTCGACCATCATCAGTTATTTTGCTCCCCAAATAGCAAAACTCCTTTACTACTTTAAGTGTCTCATTTCCTAATCTAATTCCCTCAGCATCACCCGACTTAATTCGACTATATTCCATTATCCTCGTTTTGCTTTTGTTGATGTTCATCTTATATCCTCCCTTCAAGACACCATCCATTCCGTTCAACTGCTCTTCCAAGTCGTTTAGCATAATTTCAGTGTACGTGAGGCTTTAAATTATTTTATACATCTCCCCCGACAAATGAAGGGCTTTATGACGATCTCATTCTGCATGCGAAACTCACGAGTAAAACGAGAGAGGCTCCCGTCGAACCACTGATGGCACCTACCGCGGCGTGTGGTCCCTGACGTTCACCACTCGTTCTCTCATCGATTCTTGATTTTCCGCTTCAAAAGCGAGCTAATGGAGTGTAAGGGAAGGGCAGAGAGCGGTACGTCGAAGTTTTTTTCTTGCATACTTTCCTGCCTGTAGAGTGCATTTCGTTTCTATCGCTGCAAAAACTCTTGTCCCTTCTCTCGCTGAGCAGTTTTAGTTCGAGTTGTCGGGAGGAAATTGTTTTACAGATTGTGGAGTAAATCGTATATTGATTATTTATGTTATGTTAAAACTGTGCCTCTATCCACGATACGCAGGCAGTTTTAGCTTGTGCCGAACTTGAAAATCGGAGTTAATAGTATTACTTTCAGTCCATATTGTTGCTGGACACAGAATGTCTGCTCAGAAGAAGAAGTTATGGGCTTGGAGCGCCACTCACCTCTTCAGTGAGGCATCTTTGCATTAAAACACACATCCCGTCGACGACGAGATCGTTAGGGAAAGAGCACACAGGCTTGTGCATGGTTGGTATGTGGTAGGAAATCAGCCGTCACCATTTCAAATTAACCGTCCCGCATTTTGTCATAAGCTATTGAAAGCTTCGGAAAGCCAAATTTAGGAGTAGTCTCTCGTTAGCGAGTCCACTGCCGCAACGACTGTAGCTCCTCAATCGGTCTAGTACGATAAAATCACAGAGAATCAGAGTCAGAACGTCCTGATGGAAATTTGAATCCCAGTCCATCCTGATGAAATTTGAGTGCGTTAAACACTGCAACACGCGCCTAAATATAATTAGGCCAACTGTCTTAGCGCACACAAACTGGACGGTTTGTAAAGTACTGAGCGCAAAACAGTCTCTAATTCCATGACGTACACAGGTCAGCCGACATATTTTGAAGAAGATTTCCTAGAAAACTGATAAACATTAGATATACGCTAAACGGTGGCCTTTCAAAACAAGACAGAATGATGGAAATATGTGTTCGATATCATATGAGTAAATACTGTGAGTAGCAATTTGTGAATCCCTACGCATTTGCTGTATTCAATTTTTAGTAACAGATGAAAGAAATTCGTAACATCCCCTGCTGTTTCATATTAGATGGAAAGATGTTGTTCCTTTCCATTGCTCAGCCAGATTTACATGAGCTTTTCTGTGAGATCAGTTTCAGCCTTCTTGTCTATCTTTCACCAAACCACCACACCGTAGAGAAGGGATGACAGTAATTTACGCTAGTGCGGTGGCAATCTATTTAAAGACTCCTGATTCTAAACCTTGTCATGGAGGCAATTTTCATCATCACCACTTTGTCGATAAAGGAAGACACGTAATTGATATAAAGTTGCTGACTGAACTTTGCATCTATGTCTTGTACTAACAAGGAAATCACGCCTAGTCGCTATCACCAATTTAGCCCTAATTTAAGGTTTAGGGAGGGCTTGGCCAGAAATGAAAGTGACAGAAGTCGGAGTTCCAGATGGCCAAGCGTGTATACAAAATAATATTTATGGTGAGTGTCGGACGAGACATGAGCCTTTTTTGTAGTATAGTTACCCGCCAGAGGTTGGCACAAAAGACAATTTGTAGAATGATGATTCGCGAGTCCTGAGCTCGAGTCTTTCTGCAGAACTTTTTTTATTTTAAATTTTTTACATTACCTGCGCTACAAAGAAACAGAAATAACGTTGAATACAATGTATTTATTAATATTTTTATAAAAGGCATGAAAAGGATAGGTTAGTGAAAATTTAGGATTGCAAATAAATTTCCAGGGAGAGATCGTAAGGTTTTCGCGACAACTTTGTAAATAAAATTGGATACTTTCGTTATTTTACAGTTGTAACTTAGACGTGCTGAGGTGATAATCATAGTAAATACAGAGGAAGCATCTAGCACACGATATAAACGCTATAATTTTATAATTACATGGTGTAATTAAAGTTTTGATGGGAAACCCTACTTGCTTTACATTTATGGAAGGTTCTCTGTCATCGCACAGAGTGTCAGCAAACGATGCGTTCATGCGTGGTGCATCATTTAACACATATTGACAATGGAATGCACTTTGACGCTGTCTTCTCTATATGTGACTTCTTTGTCTCTAACAATTAAGATAAGAGCAGTTGACAAAGTTTTAGTCGTATTCTTTACCTGAGAATAAAAATAGGCATCTCAGGGTTACACTGTCACTTGCATTTGGAAAGAGGGAACATCCACTTTATACTACACGATAGCAATCCTCCTTAACCTTTAGAATTCTCAGCTTATAACTGTGATACGATTTTCCTCCTCAAGACTCAATTAACAGAAGAAATTTTTTCTCCTGTAGGGTAGTCTTGATCACATCAGTCAAAAAATGTTGTGTAGTGTTCTTGTTTCCCATATTTTAACGAAGTAATGACGAAATTCCAGTATTTGATACGTATTCATCCATGAAATTTCCCTTTTTCTTTCTTTTTCATTCGCTTTACGAAAAATAATAAATACAATACGTTAAGGATTATTTATGTTTATTTGGAGTGTAAGTAACGTAAAAATTGAGATTAAAAATAAAGACTCTGCACAGCGAGTCGATCCCACGATCCTTGGATTAGCTTCCTACACTATTTGTTTTCTGGTGGTCTTTCTTTCGATCTGTTTCTAGGTTGGTTTTACGTCAGTAGTTCTGTAGGGGTGTCACGTAACATCTTTCAAAATACACTCCTGGAAATGGAAAAAAGAAGACGTTGACACCGGTGTGTCAGACCCACCATACTTGCTCCGGACACTGCGAGAGGGCTGTACAAGCAATGATCACACGCACGGCACAGCGGACACACCAGGAACCGCGGTGTTGGCCGTCGAATGGCGCTAGCTGCGCAGCATTTGTGCACCGCCGCCGTCAGTGTCAGCCAGTTTGCCGTGGCATACGGAGCTCTATCGCAGTCCTTAACACTGGTAGCATGCCGCGACAGCGTGGACGTGAACCGTATGTGCAGTTGCCGGACTTCGAGCGAGGGCGTATAGTGGGCATGCGGGAGGCCGGGTGGACGTACCGCCGAATTGCTCAACACGTGGGGCGTGAGGTCTCCACAGTACATCGATGTTGTCGCCAGTGGTCGGCGGAAGGTGCACGTGCCCGTCGACCTGGGACCGGACCGCAGCGACGCACGGATGCACGCCAAGACCGTAGGATCCTACGCAGTGCCGTAGGGGACCGCACCGCCACTTCCCCTCAAATTAGGGACACTGTTGCTCCTGGGGTATCGGCGAGGACCATTCGCAACCGTGTCCATGAAGCTGGGCTACGGTCCCGCACACCGTTAGGCCGTCTTCCGCTCACGCCCCAACATCGTGCAGCCCGCCTCCAGTGGTGTCGCGACAGGCGTGAATGGAGAGACGAATGGAGACGTGTCGTTTTCAGCGATGAGAGTCGCTTCTGCCTTGGTGCCAATGATGGTCGTATGCGTGTTTGGCGTCGTGCAGGTGAGCGCCACAATCAGGACTGCATACGACCGAGGCACACAGGGCCAACACCCGGCATCATGGTGTGGGGAGCGATCTCCTACACTGGCCGTACACCACTGGTGATCGTCGAGGGGACACTGAATAGTGCACGGTACATCCAAACCGTCATCGAACCCATCGTTCTACCATTCCTAGACCGGCAAGGGAACTTGCTGTTCCAACAGGACAATGCACGTCCGCATGTATCCCGTGCCACCCAACGTGCTCTAGAAGGTGTAAGTCAACTACCCTGGCCAGCAAGATCTCCGGATCTGTCCCCCATTGAGCATGTTTGGGACTGGATGAAGCGTCGTCTCACGCGGTCTGCACGTCCAGCACGAACGCTGGTCCAACTGAGGCGCCAGGTGGAAATGGCATGCAAGCCGTTCCACAGGACTACATCCAGCATCTCTACGATGGTCTCCATGGGAGAATAGCAGCCTGCATTGCTGCGAAAGGTGGATATACACTGTACTAGTGCCGACATTGTGCATGCTCTGTTGCCTGTGTCTATGTGCCTGTGGTTCTGTCAGTGTGATCATGTGATGTATCTGACCCCAGGAATGTGTCAATAAAGTTTCCCCTTCCTGGGACAATGAATTCACGGTGTTCTTATTTCAATTTCCAGGAGTGTATATCGAGAAGAAGTTCACTCATATTTTTTGTTATTATTATTATTATTAATACTGCTGGTTGTCAGCCCGCGGTCCAAACGCGCTGAGCTTCAGTGCCAACCGCTGCCTGGAAACAATGCTAACACAAAGCGCTCATGTGTCGCCCGCCCCGCTCCATAACATTTTTTTTTTTATGCTTGGTCAACTGGGTCAACTAGGTCCCGTTTCTGCACGTTAATTATTGGCCTAGCGCTGCATATACCACAAACTGGGGCGAAATCGGTGACGACAGGAAGGTCAGGTTCCCTTTTAAGTCCGTGCCATGTGTAAGGGGAGATTTCCACGTTATTGACGATCCGTCCAAATGGTAGAGACACTGGTGTCGACGAGGACCTTCGTATTGTTCTAGACCGGTGAATTCAAATGTGACTCCTTGGATTCCTAATGTCCGACAGTCTTCCGCAACATACATGCACCGTACCACATGGCACGAGCACTAAGCGCGGTCCTCCACAAGGCACAGGCACACATCTGCCCTTTGTAACGAGACGATGGCACACTACGGTGATTCATGATTCCAGAATTGCTGCGAACGCTCGGTTTGTGGGTGGGTGTCTATCTTCGGTGCTTTATCTACGTACCTACCTTCTTTGATGCCGAAACATTAATCTTTATTTGTTCACACAAATACAATAAGGACTAAGTGATTCCTAGTTGAATACAAACAAACAAGTGAGCCTCTGATGTTTTCATTTATTTTGATTTCAAATACCCAGCGACTGGTGCAGAGTTGGTGCTAGTCAAATAATTTTTTTTCGCTATCACTACTGTATCAAAATCTTCGCAAAGAAAGAGGTGTACTTACAGTGTTTTTAATGCAGTTACGCTTCTAAATACGTTGTTTCCAACGTTCTTGATGAAATTGTTACTGAGATCTCTGAAACAAGAAAAGAAACGAAAATTAACGCCATTATTTACAATCAAATGTAATGATTTCAATTTATAGTGATCACAAGTTATTCGCAACGAGTAATTGATCTAGCGGGTCATTCCACAATATACAATTAATCTCCCATCGGGCGTGGCTCCTCAAACTGATACACGGTCGATGACATTTTCTGTCAGTAATTTGTCATCATTCGACAGCAGTGACGCCTTCTCATTATCAGCTTCCCTTCTCGGAACCCTTTTCCTTTGCATATGCTCCGGTATAGGGGGACTGCTCTGTTACAAGGGCATATGGGGATAACAATGTAAAATGAATAATTTTCTGAAACGGTAATTAAATCGTTTGTTAATATCAAGTACGAAACTAGTACGTTGCACCCAATTTTATCTTTTTATAGGAGCTTCATTCTTTTCGATGGAGTACATTTTCTGATAGGTGAATACAGTGAGACGTATAATCTCTTCGACCCAAAATGTGTTGAATATATCCAAAAGATGTTGTTAGAAATGGCAAATAAGTAATTTCAAAATGACCTTGAAGACGAAGTAGCTAGAGACGGTGATGACGAAGTTGGAGTTCCACAGGCAGACTTAGAAACAGAGATAGTGATGATAGAAACAGAGACAGTGATGATGGTGAGGAAGTACTTGGAAACAAACATTATTTTGGAAGGAACAAAGCGACAAAATGGAACGAAGTTCCACCGCAGCGAGCATACCTTTGGCATGCTGGAATTGCCTCAGAAATGACTTTTCCCTTATTGTAATACTGTATACAAATCAGTTTAGTTACTGAAAGCTTCATGTCAACGCTACTACATGTGGCTGAACTGAGAAACTTAGTTTTCAGCTTATGTACACATGAAGCATAGGGGTCCTTTGGGTATCTCATGTGGGCGGTAATTAAAAATTTCACATCATAATGCGCATAAAATTTTTCCAATACATCATGCGGTGCCTTAAATTTGACAGTCGTGCGACTATCAATGAAATGAGACAGACCGGGCAATAGCGATCCGGAAGATACACTACTGGCCATTAAAATTGCTACACCAAGAAAGAAATGCAGATGATAAACGGGCGTTCATTGGACAAATATATTATACTCGAACTGACATGTGATTACATTTTCACGCAATTTGGGTGCATAGATCCTGCGAAATCAGTACCCAGGACAACCACCTCTGGCCGTAATAACGGCCTTGATACGCCTGGGCATTGTGTCAAACAGAGCTTGGATGGCGTGTACAGGTACAGCTGCCCATGCAGCTTCAACGCGATACCACAGATCATCGAGAGTAGTGACGGGCGTATTGTGACGAGCCAGTTGCTCGGCCACCATTGACCAGACGTTTTCAATTGGTGAGAGATCTGGAGAATGTGCTGGCCAGGGCAGCAGTCGAACATTTTCTGGATCCAGAAAGGCCCGTACAGGACCTGCAACATGCGGTCGTGCATTATCCTGCTGAAATTGCACAGGGATCGAATGAAGGTGTAGAGCCACGGGTCGTAACACATCTGAAATGTAACGTCCACTGTTCAAAGTGCCGTCAATGCGAACAAGAGGTGAGCGAGACGTGTAACCAATGGCACCCCATACCATCACGCCGGGTAATACGCCAGTATGGCGATGACGAATACACGCTTCCAATGTGCGTTCACCGCGATGTCACCAAACACGGATGCGACCATCATGATGCTGTAAACAGAACCTGGATTCATACGAAAAAATGACGTTTTGCCATTCGTGCACCCAGGTTCGTCGTTGAGTACACCATCGCAGGCGCTCCTGTCTGTGATGCAGCGTCAAAGGGTAACCACAGTCATGGTCTCCGAGCTGATAGTCCATGCTGCTGCAAACGTCATCGAACTGTTCGTGCAGATGGTTGTTGTCTTGCAAACGTCCCCATCTGTTGACTCAGGGATCGAGACGTGGCTGCACGATCCGTTACAGCCAAACGGACAAGATGCCTGTCTTCTCGACTGCTAGTGATACGAGGCCGTTGGGATCCAGCGTGGCGTTCCGTATTACACTCCTGAACCCACCGATTCCATATTCTGCTAACAGTCATTGGATCTCGACCAACGAGAGCAGCAATGTCGCGATACGTTAAACCGCAATTGCGATAGGCTACAATCCGACATTTATCAAAGTCGGAAACGTGATGGTACGCATTTCTCCTCCTTACACGAGGCATCACAACAACGTTTCACTAGGCAACGCCGGTCAACTGATGTTTGTGTATGCGAAATCGGTTGGAAACTTCCCTCATGTCAGCACGTTGTAGGTGTCGCCAGCGGCGCCAACCTTGTGTGAATGGTCTGAAAAGCTAATCCTTTGCATATCACAGCACCTTTTTCCTGTCGTTTAAATTTCGCGTCTGTAGCACGTCATCTTCGTGGTCTAGCAATTTTAATGGCCAGTAGTGTATATTTTATACTTGTACAGAACTGTGAGTCCTGCATTCTCGAAGGAAATGTACCTGTATGTGAGAAGCTAGAAGGATTCCATGGAGGTACTGTTTTCGCTTATACACGAGAGCTATTACTTTTGAATTTCCGATCGGTCGCGAAATAGAAACACAGTGAAAAGAGAAAATATTTTATTTACAACATTTAGATACACCCTCCAGCAACTTTTTTTTGCAGTCGCCAATGAAACTCACATATTTATCGTAGCGTTGTATGGACTTCTCCGTACCATCCCACAAAAGGCAGCCGCCTGTACTGACGGCCACTTCTCTATTCTGATCTGCAGTTGGTTTTCTGCGCCAAAATAATGTCGTCATAGGGAGTGGTTATTGTGACCAGAGGGATGACAGTCAGATGTAGCCAAGTCCTGGCTGTATGGCGGGTGATCAAACACCTCCCATCGAGCACGCTGCATGAGCATCTTTCTTACACTGTAGCGTGCGCCCGACCATTGGCATGAAGAAGGAAACTCATGACCAGGGTTAGAGGTGCAAATTTCAAACGAAAAAGGGAAGGGAAAAGGTGCTCATATAAGGTAAAGAAAGGGACAAAAGATACTGGTTTATTCAACTAATTCAACTATTTCTCTTTCCTCTATTCTAGTTTGTGGAATTACAAACAAGTACCTCAAATTACCATTCATAAAAAGAAGGAAAACCATGAAGCTATTGTACTTCCAGACAATTAGCATCTCTACATTTTTTAAAGTAAATCTGTTCCTTTTACGAGATAAAACGACATTAGAGATGCTAAAGCTTCTTTCGACACTCAAGAAACCAGTGAAGCAAACATTGAATTCACACGACTCAAGAAACCAGTGGCAGCTCTACAGATGTGGCGAATTCCTCAATGTCTGGATTATTCTGCAGACTACACTCAAGTTTGTCTTTGGAAAAACCGTCTAACTATTCCCTCACGGAAGTAAAAATATCCCAATGTTTATCCTTTTCCAGACATTGCCCTTCTAATCGTCTAATGACTGCAGTCAGGTATTTGTAGCTATAGACACAATATACTTCTCTCTGCAACCTATGTACACTATGTCATCAAAAGTATCCGGACACCCCGAAAAACAAACGTTTTTCATATTCTGCGCATTGTGCTGCCACCGTCTGCCAGGTACTCCATATCAGCGACCTCAGTAGTCTCTAGATATCGTGTGAGAGCCGAATGGGGCGCTCCGCGGGACTCACGGACTTCGAACGAGGTCAGGTGTTTGGGTATCACTTGTGTCATACGTCTGTACGCGAGATTTCAACACTCCTAAATATCGCTAGGTCCACTGTTTCCAATATATTAGTGAAGTGGAAACGTGAAAGGACACTTACAGCACAAAAGCCTACACGCTGATCTCGTCTGTTGACTGGCAGAGACCGCCGACAGTTGAAAAGGGTCGTACTGTGTAATAGGCAGACGTCTATCCAGATCATCACACAGGAATTGCAAACTGCATCAGGATCCATTGCAAGTACTATGACAGTTAGGCGGGAGATGAGAAGACTTCGATTTCATGGTCGAGCGGCTGCTCATAAGCTACACATCACGCCGGTAAATGCCAAACGACGTCACGCTTGGTGTAAGGAGCGTAAACATTGGACGACTGAACAGTGGAAAAACATTGTGCGGAGTGGCGAATCACGGTACACAATGTGGCGATCCGATGCCAGGGTGTGGGTATGGCGAATGCACGGTGAACGTCATCTGCCAGCGTGTGTAGTGCTAACAGTAAAATTTGGAGGCGGTGGTGTTACGGTGTGGTCGTGTTTCTCATTATAGGCGCTTGCACCCTTTGTTGGTTTGCGTGGCACTATCACAGCACAGGACTACATTAATGTTTAAAGCACCTTCTTGCTTCCCCTCTGTTGAACAGGAATTCGTGGATGGCGATTGCATATTTCAAGACGATCGAGCATCTATTCATACTGCACGACCTGTGGCGGAGTGGTTACACGACAATAATATTCCTGCAACGGACTGGCCTGCACAGAGTCCTGACTTGAATCCCATAGAACACCTTTGGGATGTTTTGGAACGCCGTCTCCATGCCAGGCCTCACCGAACTACATCGATACCTCCCTCACTGCAGCAATTCGTGAAGAGTGGTCTGCCATTCCCCAAGGAAGCTTCCAGCACCTAATTGAACGTATGCCTGCGAGAGTGGAAGCTGTCATCAAGGTTAAGGGTGGGCCAACACAACATTGAATTCCAACATTACCGTTGCAGATCACCCAGAACTTGCAAGTTATTTTCAGCCGGGTATTTTCGATCACATAGTGTATTTTCTCCGGTAACAGCGGTAACAGAAGTCGCTGTGCCTTGGAAACTGCTAGGTGCGCCGGGTGGATCCAAACAAAGCACAGATTCTCTAATTTTGTCAGAATTCTCACACAACGTAGCAGCACACTCAAGCCAAGATCCCCAACGTGTAATGACCGAGAAATTCGGAAGTGGTAGGCCAGTGGTTTCCCTGTAGGCAACAACAAGTCTCAGAGCTTTCAGTAGTATCTTCTTCAGGGCAGAGATGAAATGACTTGCGATGTCGTATGCGTTCCTCACGTATTCACAAACCTTGTGAAGGGCATGAACCAAGCGTGGTACGTGCTTCAACTAAGGAAATAAAGTTTTAAATTGGTTAACAGCTGAAACCATGTATGGAGCCTGGTATAACCACAAGAAGAAGTTTTTCAATCTCGATAACTGCAGGCCAGAGCCTTTGGCAGAAGTCCATAATTGATTGCATTATTGTACTGGCATTGGTATTTTTCAGCTCATATATTTTTAACGACATGGAATTAACTTTCTCCCCTGCAAAAGAAAAAACTAACATATCGTTCCATTGAGTCTATGGTTTCATCCACAATGATTCCCACATCGCAATCAGACGCTTTCTCCTTTCTTTGCATGGTTTCTTGGTAAACAGATTCCATGCATTTTTTCTTAAAGTGCTCTCATCTTCGTGAATGTCTCAAGACATCCCTTGAAGGCTGGATGGTTCACCTTATTGAGTGGGATTCCTGCTTGTGTAAAGACTGCCCACAAATCAGTGTTTAATTCCTTCAAATTTCGGCTTTTTGAAGATCTCTTTTGAAACGCATTTTGTAATATATGTTGTCGCTATTTGTTTCCTTGAAGAGTTTTATTCATTTATTCATTTGATGGTAAGAGCTGGAAATGTGTTGTCTGATGCGATCTCACTGGTGTTTTTCATCTAACAAAATTCCTGAAACGCAATTATTACAGTGCATAACATTTCCATCACTGTCTACGAAATCTTGTTTGAATTCCTGAGCCAGAGCAATAAATCGGGCACTGGACACCTTTGACATGATAAAAATCTAGTAGTACACTCACTTAGTAATGTAACAAAGAGCTAACACCACTTCACTTGCTGACTTAATGCGACTCTCACACAACACTCTTGCACCCACTCGCTCACTTGCCGTCCAGTCTCCTTTATAGCACTGCGACAATTACCAGAACGTTCTCAGTCATGCTGGAAGTACAGTCCCAGCGATTTCTAGTACACACATAAAAAAAAAGTTTTTTATCACCTCGGTTCCGAGAGTTGCATGTTGTACCACCATGCAGCGAGACCTTTAGAGGTGGTGGTCTAGATTGCTAAACACTCAGGTATCTCTAATACCCAATAGCACGTCCTCTTTCATTGACGCATGCCTGTATCCGTCGTGGTATACTATCCACAAGTTCATCACGGCACTGTTAGTCCAGATTGTCCTCAATGGCGATTCGGCGTAGATCCCTCAGAGTGGTTGGTGGGTCACGTTGTTCATAAACAGCTCTTTACAATCTATTACAGGCATGTTTGACAGGGTTAATGTCTGGAGAACATGCAGGCCACTCTAGTCGAGCGATGTCGTTATCGTGAAGGAAATTATTCACAAGATGTGCACTATGGGAGCGCGAATTATCGCCCATGAAGAGGAATGCCTCGTCAATATGCTGTCGATATGGTTGCACTATCGGTCGTAGAATAGCATTCACGTATCGTACAGCCGTTACGACTCCTTGCATGACCACCATCGGCGTACGTCGGTCCCACATAATGCCACCCGAAAACAGCAGGGATCCTCCACCATGCTGCAATAGCTGGACAGTCTGTCTAAGGCGTTCAGCCTGACCAGGTTGCCTCCAAACACGCCTCCGACGATTGTCTGGTTGAAGGTATATGCGACACTCATCGGTAAAGAGAACGTGATGCCAATCCTGAGCGGTCCATTCGGCATGTTACTGGGCCCATCTGTACCACGCTGCGTGGTGTCGTGTTTGCAAAGCTGGACCTCGCCATGTACGGCGGGAGTGAAACTGCGCATCATGCAGACTATTGCTCACAGTTTGAGTAGTAACATAACGTCCTGTGGCTACACGAAAAGCATTATTCAACATGGTGCCGTTGCTGTCAGGATACCTCCGAGCCATAATCAGTAGCCAGTGCTCATCCACTGCAGTAGTAGCCCTTGGGCTGCTTGAGCGAAGCATGTCATCGATAGTTCCTGTCTCTCTGTGTCTCCTCCGTGCCCGAACAACATCGCTTTGGTTCACTCCGAGACGCCTGGACACATCCCTTGTTGAGAGCCTTCCTGGCACAAAGTAACAATGCGGACGAGATCGAACCGGGGGTATTGACCGTCTAGGCATAGTTGAAATACAGACAACACGAGGCGTATACCTCCTTTATGGTGGAATGACTGGAACTGATTGGCTGTCGAACCCCCTCCGTATAATAGATGCTGCTCATGGATGGTTGTTTACATCTTTGGGCGGGTTTAGTGACATCTCTGAACAGTCAAAGGGACTGTCTCAGTGATGCAATATCCTTAGTCAACGCCTATCTTCAGGAGGTCTGGGAACCGGGCGATCCAAAACGTTATCTTTTTTATTTTGTTTTTTGATTGTAGTTTCGAACAGAACCCAGTGTCAGTTGTCGGAGCTATACGGTTGCGATTATTGCCGTCTCCGCGTGACCAGCCTCCGCCTAACGCGAACAGATGACGTCTCTCACAGTAACAAGCTCACATTCACGAACAGCAGGCTACTGATACTGTTGGGATAGAATCACTCAGTGTCAGATGCTTTATTTCAAGCAATTTTTAAGTTATAAAGGGGTTTTGTCCAAGATACAATTATTTTCCATTGTTTCAGGTGTGCTGCCAACACTCGCGCGGCATTTGCTGAAAGAATGAGGCTTGCTGTTCACACGTACACACCAAGCTGAGGAGACTTTAACTGAAAGTTAAATATTTTATGTTCAATAGAATGGAATGAATTGGAATGAAAGTTGAAAGAAGAAAGGGAATAATGGGAATATGACCATGGTTCGGGGAGAAAAGGGAATAAAAGTCACAAAAAGGAAAAAAAAGGTGCATGAAAAACTGCATCTTTTCGCAACTAGAAACAAAATATCTTACAAAAACAGCTTTAATTTACCCTAAGAAAACCGAGGCGCACGTAAGATTCCTAACCCTGCTCAAGACATTACGTCATCTGGATTCCATGGCACACCCCCTCAGCAGGCACTTCACACTTGGCGGGAGACTCTTGAACTTCTAATGATCTTTACATGCTCACTGTGCGCTCACAACTGAAAAATGTGATGAGACGCGATCCATGAGCATTCTGGATAGCCTGTGCAACACACCACCAAAAAGCTTAACAGGATTTTCGCTGTGGTTTACATTTCGTGAACAACGTGAGCTTGAAAAAAAGAATGCCAAGCAAATCAAACAAATGTTGTATAGTATGTGGGCTCTCATGGATTCTCAGGTATCTTATTATTTGGACATATGCGTTACGTTACAACCAGAAGGTTGTAGAAAATAAGCGACGAACCTTCGAATGTTATTCTGCGAATGTGTGTACCTACGCGTATTTACAATACAGGTGGAAATGCAATGGCAGACAACCAATTTAGGTGTGTCAGCTTGTTAGAAGAGGAAGAAAAAACTCTTGTTTTCCATGACCATAAGAAAGTTAAGAGTGAGAAGCTTCTGGAGTTTATTTCCAATAAAGAAAGGGCGGTCCACTTATCACTTTTGGCTTCAAGAAAGGCTGTACTCTTGTTGCCTACGTTTTACTCGTTCACATATTATTCATTTACGTTTACGGTTACTGATGGTCCAACACATAGTTAATTATGTGGACCCTGTTTTGCATTAAAATTTTTGCGAGTTGTACGGAAAATATTTGGTTATGTCCTAGTATGCACATATGAGTTTATAACTGAATAAAATCTTTAATACAAAACGTTACATTGAGAAGTTAGAAGAACTTAACCTAAGATTATTTGATTAGAAAGGGAAGAAATAGAAGATAGGGTAGTACGCATAAGATACCACTACCCGTGCTATTGCTAATACGAGTATTTCGGCAGTACACATCGAGTCATTCGCCTCTGCGTGGCATACTGATTTCTAATCCACGTGATTGACTGACTGTATCGAAGCTTCTCCAAATGAACACGTAGCTGCTACCTTAAGCCTGCTTTTTGTGACATTCTATTCTAATTACTATTCTATTCTAATTTAATGTTAGTTCATGTATCATTTTATAGGTGCATGTATTGTATTTCATTTACACCTTGTAGTTGTACTACTATTACTACTACTACTACTACTAAAATATAGCTATTATTGTTGAAGTAGTACCACTACACGGTGTAAATGAGATACACTAACCACACACGTAAAATGATACATGGAATTACATTAAATTAGAATGAAATAATAATTAGAATAGAATGACATGCATGTGATTTCATCTTTTTATAGGAGATTTATTCTTTTTGGTAGGATACGTTTGCTGATGGCTGGATCCCCATAACATGTCGAAGATCCAAAATAAGTTGACTGAATTGAATTATATCTGTCGATAATCAATCTGTACGCAAAAATATCTAGGTACGTGTTTTTTGGTAATATTTGCATTGTGCAGTCTCATGATCAGGCCTCCCTGCAGTTTCCCTTTCAGTATACGTAGAGTGTCTTCTCCGAAGCTATAGCAAGCTTGTTTTCCAGGCTCCAACTGCTCATCCTGTGTAGAATGCCACTAACTTTGGTTTCCAGTTCTCTTCTTGAGTTAGTACACGACAACCAACAGATCATTAGCATATGTGGCAATCCCGTTAGTGTTTGTGTCCCCATCCATTTCTGTTAGGATGGGTTCGATGAAAAGATCCCAACCGAGGGGCAGACAAACTTAAGCGTGCGGGAACCCCTTTGTGATTACCATGATCACTTTCAGTTCACGCATTCGCAGTTCAAGCATTCTATTATTACAGTAGTCTAGTAGATCACTGTATGGAGTTGCTGGTACTTGCGGTTCCCACAGTTTAGTGAACATCGCAGGCCTCCAGAGGATACCGAATGCCTCAGCGATGTCCCCATGAATGGGCATTACGTACTGCCGGTTCATATTGTGTACTAATTCGAGGGACCGGTTAATTGCATCATCACTCGTCTTATTTTCGTAGGACTCATTTGGCGCGGGCTGAACCCCATGGGCCGCCTGTGATCCTGGACCTTAGCCAAGGTGTTGATGAAGAAAATAAGCCTATACAATTTCACAGTGACTGGATCATTGTCTTCCGTTATCTTGATCTTGATGATCGTTGCGTTTGCTAAGTTCCAGGCTGCAAGTCTTCCCAGTCTTAGAGCTGCATTTATTACCTCAGATAGAGATGGGAAAATCTGTGGACTTGTTCGTTCAAGGGTCTCTGAGTGATTTACACCAGTGCCTGGTGATTTCTTAAATATTTATTTTGCTACAGCTAGCGCTACCTCTCACTGCACGAATGAGCAATTGACGGTCTCAATCATATATTCTGTTCGTATTAGAGGTCGATCTCCATTCCGCTCTATAGGGTGATTTGAATTAACCTTTCGCTACATGACAAGCCCCCCCAATGAAAACGATATATAACATGACAATGAAAGTTTGTGGAAACATGTGTAAGGACATGCGGTAAAGAAATAGTGAACACACCAGTGTGAGAATCATAATAATTTTCTGGTGAGAGAATAACATTTGAATCATAACATGTAAACTTTCACGGCCGGCTTCTTCATTAATTAAAACTTCCGGGCTGAATTGCCGTGGTCCCTATATAAAACTGCTTCTCCTTCCTGACGTTTCGTTGCCTACTGCGGGCATCATCTTCAGAGGTGAGTCGCCGACTTACCTCAGAAGATGTTGCCCGCAGTAGGCAACGAAACGTCAGGAAGGAGAGCAGTTTTATATATGGACCACGGCAATTCAGCCCGGAAGTTTTAATTAAAGAATAACATTTGTTAAATGCTTCCACTGCTACATTCCAGGTTACAACCATATTTCAGTTCTGCATCCACGACAATCTGGAAGCGGAATATAGATTGTTCTGCTGCTGCCTGAAGCGTCTCTGATGAGATGTTGGCTACCTCCCTCGCTATGCTCATCTTGTACCTCCAACAAGTGTTGGTGTCTCGTTGATAAACCCTATCCTTCAGATAACCCCTCAACCAGAAAACACATGGGTTCAAACCTGGTGACCTTTGTGATGACGCAATTTTGAACATTCGGCCAGTCATTCACTAAACTGTCACTGAGGAGACATTGTTGGTAATCCCACAGTGCATGCGAGCGGTTACTTACTCAGAAGTTCCACATCTATCCGCAGCCGTCGTTGGGCCCTGACATTTATAGCCGATGGTGCACCATTGCTGCCTCGGTGCCGGTTTTTGATACCTCCATTTTGCCATGCACTTTGTACTTTAAACTCTGGGACGGAGAACAGTTTGAAAACTTAGCCGTTTAGGAAATGCTTCGACCTTTGTCCGAAAGTCAATGATTATGCCGTTTTGGACATCAGCTAATTCCCTACGTTTCCGCATTACGACCACGACTGCACTGTTTTCCGCGTCCCTCCGACTGACCTTGTGTACCCACCGTTATTAGTGTTGCCACACGCCGTCTGTGGGTTGTTATTGCAGGTTGACGTCGAACATACGTGGTTGTCACATTAACGTGACTGGACAATGTATTTTTCCGTAGAGACTGGATCAAGTGGCGAAAGTTGAATTATAACCACCCTGTGCTTCATGCCTGTGTGAAAGCTCCGTCATTCCACCTATGAGTGGCCACACAAACGATGTTTTTACTCTCTCGGTCATCAGTGTGTACGCTGCTCCTCAAAAATTTTCGCTTACTTGTCTTTCATCATACTTGTCCCAGTGGCGTTTCTTTGTCTGCATCACTAGGTCCTTGTATTGACGCTTCACCTCACTGAACTGATCGTCGTGTATGGTCTTTCTACCTGTTACTGGTCTCTGGTAGTGGTTCTCGAAACCGTTTTGAGTTTGCTGAGTTCGTTCCACCACTGTTATCTGCTGCCATCAGTTTGTGAAACACTGTCTATCGGTACAAAGTCCTGTGTTATCTGCCCTGTTGCTACATGTGCGGCGTGGACCCTCCTTTTTAACTATGTAAATGAATTTTTCACTCTGCAGCGGAGTGTGTGCTGATATGAAACATCCTGGCTGGTTTGAAGTGTGTGCCGGCTAGCGACACGAACTCGGGACCTTTTTCTTTTCTTTCTCCTAGGTAGGACGGGACGTAATGGTGGAAGTAAAGCTGTAAGGACGGGTCGTGAGCCGTGCTTTGGTAGGTCAGTTGATAGAACACTCGCTCGTGAAAGACAGAGGTCCCAATTTCGTGTCTCGGTGCAGCACACAGTTTACATATGCCAGGTAGGATCATATCAGCACAGACTCCTCTGCAGAGTGAAAAATTCAGTATCAAATCTTACTCTAGGTAGTGGCTAAGCCGTGTATCCATAATATCCTTTCTCGCAGGAGTCCTAGTCCCGCAAGTTTCACAGGAGAACTTCTGTGAAGTTAGGAATGTAGGAGATGAGGCACTGGCGGAAGTGAAGATGTGAGGAGTAGTTGTGAGTCGTGTTTGCGTGGCTCCGTTGGTATAGCACGTATCCAAGAAAGGCAAAGGTCCCGAGTATTTACAGACTTTTTGTGTGTATCTTGTCATTAATATAATGTCTTTGTGTATCTGTTCGTGATGGTTGCCGTATTATTGATACATGCTAGGTTGATTAACCTTTCATGTCTGGCATCTTCTACAGGTCTGCCTGTCCATTACCTGTGCAGAACGACCTCATCAGAGAACTGCACATAAGTTGACGCTATTCTCACGCATCATTCCATTTACGTACTTCCACCGTAACTACGCAGTCAGAGTAGGACTGTGACATCTTTGTTAGAGTCCACCGCCCGTTGACTAATATTAATGCAGCTTTTGGAGCGGTCCCTCCAGTCATCGCTGTTGCGTTGTTTGCGAGACCAACCAGCCACCGGTTCGCTGCGTACGGCTCATGCAAGCACACCAGGTCCAGGCATTCCTCGCCGGCGACCTTTTCTAGCTCTGCATTCATAACAGTACCTTATCTTAGCATTTAGCTTTGTTATACTGCAGACAGATGTACTGGGAGCATGTAAAAAGTTTTAAGTTTAGCCCAGCCAGTGCCAAGCCCCACTAAGATTGGCTCATGTGCAGTGTCGCAGCTGGATTGACAAACAGGCGGTGCAGTGGGACGAAATTGAAGCGTCACCCATCCACCAGTGTCAGCCCAGTTTGCAGGTGAATATAAGTTTAATTTAGTTTTGTTTATGTAATTTTGTAATATTTTGTAATGGTTGTGAATTGTCTAAAGTTTTTGTAATTTCTTTTATGTTTCATGTACGGAGAGGGCGGCGCAACGAACGGAGACAGCATCTTCGCTGCCGGGACCAGAGAGAAAATTGCTGGCCACTATACGTCGCGGGTCGACAGCCTAAGAGCAACAGAAGATCCTGGAACCGAGTTGTTGCGTCGTGCTTCTAAAAAATAAAATAAATGAAAATTTGTAATGTTTTGTACAACAATGATATCATAGGAAGTTTAATCTTATTGAAAATGTTAGTTTTGTCTCGTCAAGGCTCAGGTTCACGTCTGTATGTAGGAAGATAATAAACTAGTGGATGCTACTAAAGTTGAAATACGTGTTCTGAGGATTTATTTATGAAGAATTATGTGAATGAATTAATAATATATTTGACAAGATTATTGAATTTTGACAGCGTTCATCGCGACTGTGAATCTCAAAAAGTTTATTCAATGTGGTTCTAATATCGATAAATCAAGACAACGTGTATCAATATAATTTCTGAGGAGAAACAAACGACATCTAAAATTGAAAAAGTTTACGAAAACGAATTGGCCCGAGTAACGTAATTCTGTGCATACGACTCAAATGGTGTTTTACAGTTTCGTTCAAGAACCATTCTGAGACAATTTAAAAAGAATATAAATAATTTTGAAGTGGGTTGTAACTGACGTAGGTGACGAAGTCCACACATGGTCATATGTCGAAAGAAAATCATTTATAAGAAACTTACGTCGTTACACTACACCGGAAGAGCAGATTCCGCAAATATCGTGGCACACAACTGAGGTCCTTGCCACACAGCGCTCGAGCGAGTTTTCTGAATCGCCAATTCAGCAGTATGACCTCGCTGTCAAGAGAACATAACATAATAATAACATGTAAGTCTTACACAAGATTGCCTTTCTGGCGGATGGCATTGCAGAAACGCCAATCTGAATAGCTGAAAGCCACAGCTGAGACACAAATGTTGCAGTGAAGAACACTGACAAACCCAGAAAACAAGGCTACACTACATTCACTCATCCATGCCAAGACATAATATCCATGCTTCTGACTTGAAGTACGAGCCCCTCTACGTTGAAACTGTAGTGAGCCGATTTCGAGGCAGGACCTGTGATGTGCTGACTGTCATTCGCAAGATGACTACTACCTTCGAGATTGCAGCCGGACTGGTCTGCTGGACTTAGCCTTTGGAAGCTGTCGATGTGAATATGGGCCAGCCGGAGTGGACGAGCGGTTCTAGGCGCTACAGTCTGGAGCCGCGCGACTGCTACGGTCGCAGGTTCGAATCCTGCCTCGGGCATGGATGTGTGTGATGTCCTTAGGTTAGTTAGGTTTAAGTAGTTCTAAGTTCTAGGGTATTGATGACCTCAGAAGTTAAGTCCCATGGTTCTCAGAGCCATTTGAACCATTTGTGAATATGGAGCCTTCAATCACTAGCTTACTGAAGAAAAAACTGATAGTGCTTGAATCATTATGAATCACTATCACGCTCTCACTGCTGCACCTTAACTTTTATCTGTGAGGGTACGGCCCTTCTCTTGTGGAGAAGCGATGACGTAGCGCTGCCCCACCATCACCAACAGTGCAGAGTTGCTGGAAGCTTACTCGCACAGTCCCTTCGATGTCCAAGCGTGTGCCCTAGTCAAAAGCGTCGTCGCACTTTCGAGAAACACTGACAGACGAGTAATGACTACCACCAGCTGGGCCAGCTTCCCTGGATGGCGACGCCCCTCGGGCGTTACTTGCTGTGGCCTCGCCGACGGCGTCGAGAGACTGTTGAGCTGGGAGCATCTGCATATTCCACTGCTGCATGCTGCGTCCTCCGCCCTTCTCGCTGCTGTCACGAAGAAGACGATCCAATTATAAAACCATAGCTATAAAATGTATAATTCACTAACGCTGTCTCGTTAGAACCCAGGGTTCCTGACGGGTCCCTACCCCTGTGTTCCACGTTCCGGCATCCCACATCCGAATGGATGAAAGCCTACCGACCCTTACAGTCGGAACAGCTTCACATGTGCTTGGTGGAAACAAGACATTTGATACCCACCCTGATCGTTTCGAAGACTATGCGCCCTTGCTCCCTCACAAGGCTTCTATACACTTGTTCCCCTCTTGAAATCTGCCGAAGGGGTTCAAGCAGTAAGCGGGCAGCAGTCGGGAGATTTTCAGGCTTTAAGATCATTCAGTCTGAAAGCATACTGTACCCTCTTATGAGAGAATTTTGCGTGGTTTGAAACGCTGGACGGTTTAAAAGATGTCTCGTTGTTCTAGTCAGTTAATGTACTAGTTCTCCTCTAGGATCCCGTAATCACAGAGATAATGTTGTTCGATATTGTGTCTAATTGTTCGCCGGCTGGTGTGGCCGAGCGGTTCTAGGCGCTACAGTCTGTAACCATGCGACCACTACGGTCGCAGGTTCGAATCCTGCCTCGGGCATGGATGTGTGTGATGTCCTTAGGTTAGTTAGATTTAAGTAGTTCTAAGTTCTAGGGGACTGTTAACCTCAGAAATTTAGTCCCATAGTGCTCAGAGCCATTTTTTGTCTACTTGTTCAGTTTCTTTCTTATTTGAATTTGATCGATGTCTGGGTTTGTATATTGTGTCGTTCAAGGTCTGCTCTACCTGACTCTCTGCACCTGCTTGGTGCTGTTATCAGCCAATAGTAGCGAATAGTAAAAAAAAATTATTCGGTGCTGGTTCCTAATGTACATTTCCATTTGTTATCAGATGTTAAAGTTTAGTAGCTGCTGAAGGAGTACATACGTGTAGTAAGGAAAATGAAAATAAATGAAGGCTCTTGTGATACAACGCAATGAGCAGAAGAAAAATGACTTCCAAAACTTACAGGAACCATTCGTGATTGTGTCTCGCTTTATACATTCAAATAAAAGGACAGTTACCGCTATTAATCAATTAATCGTCCTCTCAGATTGACAACGCAACATAACTTCGCTGTACAATTACAGGGTATGAAGTTTGCGGTCACTGAGGGTCGCAGCAATCTGGAAAACAAGAACTGAGGCGAAGAGTTCGGAATGGCGTCGACTTTCAACGATCAGTACTTGGGGACCGGTGGGCAACTTGTCGCGCCCCTTTTATACACAGTAAATTGGGAGGCTCAGAACGTACTAGTTTATGTAGTTATGTATGCGGCTCGAGGTGTCACCCCACAATGTCAGTATAGGATTTTGAGCAGAGAAGTCTGACGACCACTGTTCTATGGTGTCTGTAGTTATTTTTGAAATCTACCTGCTTTCACTTGTCAGTTGTCTTGTACTATGTGGTGAATTGATGGTTTGCATGTTCGTGTGTGTATCTGGTCCTAGTACCGGTCTGACGTTTTGAGCCTTATGTGTCTTAGACATAAGTAGCTGGTTTCTTGAGTCTGCTGATGCTCTTCTGCAGCCGATATAGCGCAGGATGTGTTTGATGCTGCACGTCTTGTTCGTTGTCTCCTTGACGTACAGTTGCACACTTCCTTTTCACTTTTACATTCCGTATGGATGACCTTACACTCTACCTCCTCAAAACGTAAAGCCAGCCCAATCTGAGTGTCTGTAAATTTATACAGTTCATGCTTTATTGGCCGGCCGGAGTGGCCGAGCGGTTCTAGGCGCTACAGTCTGGAAACGCGAGACCGCTGCGGTCGCAGGTTCGAATCCTGCCTCGGGCGTGGATGTATGTGATGTCCCTAGGTTAGTTAGGTTTACTTAGTTCTAAGTTCGAGGGGACTGATGACCTACGAAGTTGAGTCCCATAGTGCTCAGAGCCATTTGAACCATGCTTTATTTGCCTAAAGCGTTGTAGTCCATTTGACCCTGTATAACAACATTGCATATGTAGTGTGTCGTACTAAAGTACCTGTAAGCACTTGTAAAACATTTCATTCAAAAGAGTAGGAGTCAGAGAGCATATTTACATACCAACTTCGGCCATGATGACCATTTATTGTCACCATGCAACCGCGTAGTGCCAGATACGTATTCTGGACCAGGGCGATTTACACTTCTTATTCACTGTGTTGGAATCGGACTTTACGACATGCTCGATGCAGATACGTTCTCCTTCGGCATGTACGTCGTCACTGTCGTGCTCATGTGCGATATCTGTGACGTTACGTTGTGAAATACAGTGAGTGTGAACTGCCTGCTGTAAAGATGTTCCGTATGCCAAACACTCCAGACGCCTCCCCTTCTAGCAGTTCCTTCCTCGCCTGATACACACACACACCCTACAATACTCGGCGTAAATTATTTCCCATTCTCTAAATTTCTTTGCTATGTGACCTATGATACAGCAATTAAAGGACCTTTGAACGTCCACGAAATGTTTGATTCTCACTGCCTCGAAGTCCATGTATACTCACTCCATTTGGAGGAGAACGTAGCGAACTTTAGGACTGGCTTTAATGGATGTATGGGAGCCTTTTGTCCCTTGACCCTATTTAAATGGTAGCCAGACCTTTCTCGTGAACTCTTCATCTAGGTCGTCACTGAAGTTCATTTCGTACAATTCCTCGTACAAGTCGCCATCAGAAAACGCTGTCGGTATTTTATATACTACTAGCCTAACACGTGGAGAAGAAAAGGCGACATCAGAATTGCAGAAAATGGAGCTGGTGTCAAGAAGTAAAGGTTCAAGAAACAAGGGTTTAACACTCACACAGTAAAAAAATTAAAAAATTAAAAAAATACTGACAATGTATTGTTGCCGACAATATATCCTTACAAAGAGTCCATCTACTATATGCACAACCTTTTTGCTCTTTCTGCAGTAAAATACCTCACTTTTTACCACACTCCAGTAGTGATAATGGGACAATTCACTGATAAATATTTTTATATTCTATTTTTGTTTTGCTCATATGTCATCATGGTCTTTCTGTAAAGGTAACTGCCATTTATAATGTGTTTAATTACCATAAAAAATGTGAATAATCGATGATCAGCTTGATACACCGCATCCAATGTCACTGCTGGGAAGCCCGCGCCAAATGGAGGGTTAAATAGGGACTTGTTTTTAAGGGCTAACGAGACAAAATCGTTTTAGATTCAAAACATCTAAATTAAATTCGCGAAGATTTTATTGCCTGTTTGATGAAGAGAGCGTGACACTTCACGATAAATAGTTTTCAAAATGCACATGAGGCAAACATGAAATGTACTAAAACTATATTATAATCTTATGGCCAATTACTTACAATGTTTCCAGTTTAGGCATTCCATTCAAAGCTCCGTCTGCAAGGTAGAATATGTGGTTGAAAGACAGGTCACTGAAACAGTAATTTTCAGATTTATCAAACAACTGCGGTCCTTATTTCTTGGTAACAATCATTTTAAGAAATGATGATATTCAAGAAAGCTTATACAAAAATAAGATATTTTATGTGCTGGTGTCACTTGTGATCCGTCTGTTCTGTAATCATGTGTTGTTTGTTGATGATATTACTTAGTTTTCTAATCATGTGTTGTTTGTTGATGATATTACTTAGTTTTCTAATCATGTGTGGTTTGTTGATGATATTACTTACTTTTAATTCCTCTGTGTCATTTAGTTTCAACAAAAAGCAATTGAAGACAGTGTTCTTGATTTGATAGAGAATAATACACCACGACGTGAATATGTGCACTGGACTCGGGAGCGAGTATATCTCATAAACCTTTGACAGTTTTTGCCTTTCATTATCGAGGATTATGCTGTTTGTAAGAGACAAGCCTGCGGCGTCTATACTGTCATACCGACACAGGCCAATTTCGGCTTGGAATGTTCTTCTAGAGCACTGACTTATTCCCTGCTTAAAATACGTTGAAAATTAATTATCAACCAGAGTAGTGTGAAATTGTAATTTTGCACTTTTTAAGATTCTTAAGTGCTATTGTAACATTTCTCACGTGGCGGGGAGGCTCCTATGTTTTGCGTATATTAAGTTATTTACCAGCTTATTTCCCGGAATTAGCTATTATTGTACCTGCCTCGTGCAGTTAACACTTCACCAGCTGTTGTCAGAGCAGCACGTTTTCGTTATTTTGCTCGAGTGGTCGAATTCAAAACGCGTTCAGCTTATTATAAATATGTCTACGGCGGGCGCCATCCCGGGAAGCAGCTGTAATATTTGTTTCTGGAATTGACCGCTACGTAACTTAGAAAGTCTTTTTATTTTGTTCCGCGTAGGGGTGGCTATTCATTAGAAAAGCTTTTGCAGACAACAGGTTCACTAATTGCTTGAATTCTAAATTATATTCAAATTAACAAAAAGTGTATGTACACTTACAGAAGTTCCACTATATGTTTCACATTGCTTTGGCAACACAATAAAAATGTCCTTTCACGAAACTTTCTGTGGTTGGCACTGAAACAGCATGTCTGCTACGGAAATGATGCTTTCATCAAATTATTGATTCTACCAATACCTTCTAATTCCACACTTTTAGTCTAATTCAGAAACTGACAATGGGTGGCATAAATCAAATTCCAGCGCTCCCTTACTCCTAGACCTCGTTTATTCCTTTCGAACATGCTGTTCTCAGTTAAACTCGATGTCGTTCACCTCATGTCCGAATTCCATACACCTATGCCTTTTGATAACTTCTTGCCTACGACTGTAGAAAACACAGCATGGCAATGATTGCCCACTCCCTTCCCTTCCCAGCTGTGGTCTGCCGCAATGTAAAGCGAGTAACACATGTAGCAGAGTTCGATGTGATCTGCAATGGTACACCAGAATCTGAGTCCGTTCCATCATTCTCTTATTGTGATTCAAGTTCCGTGGTCCGTCAATATTACTCCTGTCCTACACCTCGCAAGCTTGGCTTTGACGTAGAATGATGTTTGTACTTTCTAGAACATAAGCAGTTTTCTTAGCGTGATGGGTAGAAGCCGAATTGTTTTGCCAAGCATTCCTCCTGGCATTGCTTCCCGTAGAAAACCGTTTCATCAATCCAGATTTTTTAACTAGAAATTCCTCTGATATCTCTTCTTTCAAGCCACCGTAATCACTATACCGTAGCCAATAAGTTTAAAGTACCCTTTATTCTACATTATTGATTCGCAATTAATGTTCATTTCATATTTACTTTAACTGGTTGCTCTCCCATTAGGCAGTGTTGCACAATAAGATGTCAAAACGTTTAGATGTGACATGAAGATAACGTTACACTGGTGCTTGCGATGATAATGAAATTTTTATGGTAACAGTCCTTACAAAGAACGCAGCAAGATATATTTCTTAATTACCAGACTATGTGCAATTATTTTATATTACGTGTTTATCTATGGTATCTAAGAATGAAGTTATGATACGATACGTTTTACTTTATGTTGCAGCTTGTAAATTGTTTTATGATAGACTTAGCCATAATAAATGACCAGATGATGAACGAAAGACTTATACGCGCAGTCCTGTGTTCTGATAAATAATGGAAACACGAGTTAATAATACTGCATCAGTGGTTGCAGAACATAACCAGATAGCTACATTTTCGTCACAGTCACGGAGAAACAAGAGTTAGTAGGGGTCGTGGCATTTCTCATTCAGTCCGTTTCAGTTTCCTATTCTTGTCTAGAAATATCTTTCAACGGAGACACTAGAATACAACGGAACTGATGTCCCACACGGGAAAAGGGTTGCTTGTTTCGGCACTGGATTCCGCCTGTTTCGGGAGAGACTAATGAGGAATTTTTCGTACCGACTGTTATTTATGTGTGTTAAATACGTTTTATTTCGAAAGTATAAACAGGAATGTTACTCATATTCAGTTTCTATGTCTCGTTTCCATTATCTGCTTGTTCAATTGACAACTAAAACGTAATTAACGTTTAAAGGCAGACGTTTATGTTACATTTAGGGAGAGATACTTACAGGGCGACGAGACTTCTGAGCCCAACGAAGGCGTTGCGAGATATGTTACGTATCCTCTGGTGTTTCAGGTCCCTGTGAAAAAGGAAGTTCAGGTACATAAAAGCGCGAAACTCAGTCTGTAATTGTGCTATGTTCTAATATTGCGACATGGAGTATGATTATATTTCCGAACCTCAATTGCTGATTTTTTCGCATATTTCCCTTATTTTTTCCTGTTTTACGAGTAGAAAGGGCATTAGTGTTGTAGTTACATTGTCTCCGCGTCAGGACGTCAGCAGAAGGATAGAGGTGCTTTCAGCGTCATACTATTGTGCTCAGCTCCAAATTAATGTCAAAATTATTCTCTTTTGCTGTACTTACGAAATGATATTTTTATACCCTATTGTCTTCCACGCAGCAACTTCACTGACATTCAGGTCGTCCGGCCCCAATAATCAGTTACAATCTAGATTGACATCCCTTGTCTTAATAGACATCGTTGATAAGTTTTGCTATTTCAGCACCTTATTTCAGACGAAACAGTTGCACTCTACAAGTCAGAAAAACAAATTGCAATGGCACAACCTGTTTTCAACGAAATAAGACCACTATTACTGAAGTTGTGTAGCAGAGAAAATGAAAAGAAAATCATCGTATGGTTCATATATGTGATGTTTCAAAAATAGTTTTACAAACTTTGGGGACAAGTTTCTCACAACAAAGCAAGAAAAAAAAGTTCACATAAATATATGTCTTATAATTCTTCGATTTCGACTGATTATTGAAAACTGACGTTTAATGATTTTCCAGATACACAGCAACAATTTCACTTATCTATGAACCCGATTAACTCAGTGTATCCCAGATCGCATTGTGTTGTAAGGTAGGTTTGTTTACATTCGTCGAAGAAGTGGCAGATAGCAGCGCAGGGTAAATGACCCTGGCATGTGGTACATCTCCAAGCTCAATACGGAGGATATTTCACGAGCACCTCATGTATAGGTATAATTTTCATCGTTTGCAGAGCTTTTCTCCTGCCCGCCACCCTTCACGGTAGAACTTTTCCAATGGTTTGTTGCACAAACTGCCTATCCGTTGTCTGTCTCTTCATTTTTGTTTGCAGACGAGGCAACGTTTTGAAGAGCTGGAATAATGAAATTCTTTCAACCATCACATATGGGCCGATCGCAATCCTCAATGCTACAGTGCAGGCTAGACATCGGCATAAGATTAAAGTATGCTCTGGAATTGTAGGTGACTGTTTGGTAGGGCCACACTTTCTCTCAGCACGCTACACAGGTGCTGTCTACAGGGACTTAATTCAGATCACCCTAGAAAGTGAGCACCCTGCAAATAAGAGGATCCTTGTGGTCTATGTGTGTTGGATCTGCAGCACATTTCAGTGTTCGATTTGCACTGGCTGGTATCTGTAATGGCAGATGGATAGGCATAGGATGACTAGATCCGGTCTTCACGTTCCCCCGATCTCAGTTCTTCAGATAATTATTTGTGGGGGTATAAGCAATTGATCTGTGTAACTGATCATACGGGTGCAGACACGGTTCATCAGCTTGCCATGGAGACCTGCGGAACCATTTGAAAGCGTCATTTGAGAGGTGCGACAGTCAGTGGCTCGATGTTCAGAAGCATGATCAGGACATTTCGATCATTTATTATGAATTTCTGTGTTTATGAGCTCCAGTCAGTTAAACTGTAAACTTTCATTACTAGCTCGAAATCGAAGGATTTTCAGGTATCTGTTTACATTAATTATTTTCCAGTATTGCTGTAAGGAACCTCTTGCTAATGTTTGTAAAAGTATTTTTTGTAGATTGTGCTCTTGTTTGGATATGAAAGTTAGACACTGTTGAAGAAAAAAGGAAAACCATTAGAAGCAATTTTGGGAGGACACAAAGAAAATTCAGTGAAGATGTTTTCCAAGAAATCAGGGAACGAAGGAACATCAAAGTAACTATTTAAGAAAGGAAAGCTAAACGTATTGGACATTTATTTGGACATTATAAATTTTTTACAAATATGTGGAATGGAACAACTTGTCCAAAAACAAAGAGAGAAAGCCGAAGACACAAAATACTGTGATATCTGACTAAAGATAGAGCTATGTCGATTATTCATGTCTGGACATTCCTATCCGAACCGGACATCGTGACATCCCCCGCCAATGACGCCATTTGGATGTGAGGTGGACTGGCGCCGGGTCAGCACAGACCTCTCCCAGCCGTTGCCCGCTTACCACACCCCATTGCATCCCTCACACCAAGGAAAATGCCTGGCAGTAGCGGGAAGTGAACCATGGTGCGTTGCATAATCGTCACACACGGTGACCACTTAGCTACGGAGACGGACTAGTATAACATATATATTGGAGGTAAATACTTGCCACAATTACCAAGAAATGATGAAGAAACAACAAAACAGAGAAGAAGTTTTGCAGCTGCGCGGCATAACGTTCAGAAGATGATGATGTTGAGACGATGATTTTTTTATGCTTGAATACTTCTTTATTTGTGGATTCCGAACACTTTCAGATACATCCACTTATATTTGGGACTGCTACAATAATTTTCCCGTTTATTATCCTCTAGATAAACATAATAACCTCCAGTTACAAAAAAATGTAAAATATTGTAAACAGATCTGACTGCAAATAGAAATTTTAAAATTGCTTTAGCCCCCGTACATATTTTTCAGAAGAAACTCATAATCAGATAGTCGACTCACTCACTCACTGGACAACGTATGCCTAACAAATGGGACAGTGCTGTTGAAGGCACTAACTGAATTGCGTCTACTGAACATATGCAATGAATTATTATATTTAGTTTTATTTTGGTTAGTTATCCATTATAGGAACCAAGAGATTGTGCGAAATACTCTGTTACATTATTCATTTCATATCACATCACAAAGACGGCGATTAGATGCATGACGTATGAGTCACTATCTACACATATGTAATTGAAGCATATGTGAGAAATAACAATCCACCAGATTTGCGATCTTTAAGGTGAATTTGTTTGACGAAGTGTCTCGAAAAAGAAAACCGACAGGTCGAAGATTCTGCTCTAGCAACGAACTGTATCTCATACCTTGATACTCTTAATTATTACGCTTGATATTTTTACATCTACATCTACACGATTTCTCTGCAGTTCACAATTAAATGCCTGGTAGAGTGTTCTTGAACTACCTTGAAGCTCTCGAACAGCACATTGCAAAAACGAACGCTTACGTCTGTCCATGAGAGTTCTGATTTCTCTTGTTTGATTGTGGTGATCATTTTCTCTATGTTGGTGGGCACCAAAATGTATTTTCACACTATTGAAACAAAGTTGATATTTCATGAGACGATTCTTCCGCAGCAAAGAACGTTTTGTTTTAATGATCGGCGGTCAAATCCGCGTATTATATCCGTGGCACTCCCTGCCCTGTTTCGCGATAATACAAAACGAGGTGACCTACTTTGAACGTCTTCGATGTCCTCCGTCAATCCTGTTAGTTTCGAATCCTATGCCGCGCAGCAATATTCCAGCTGAAGACAAACAACTGTGATGCAGGCAGTCTCTTTAGTAGAAATGTTGCATTTTCTAAGTTTCTGCAAATAAATCGCAATCTTTGGTTCACTTTCTCCACAATATTATTACTTGATCGTTCTGATTTATTTGTAGCTGTAAGACCGAAGCATTTAAATGACTTCACAGCATTTAATTTTGTATAATATATTGAGTGTCAGAAATTTAGCGGATTCTTTTACTACTAATGTGGAGGACTTTGCTCTTTTCCTTATTTAGAGTCAATTGCCACTGTTTACAACATATAGATATTTGTCTAAATCTTTTGCAATTGGTTTTGATTATCTGATGACTTTACAGAACGGTAAATGATAGCATTACCTGCAAATAACCAAGGAGGGCTGCTCAGATTCTCTCCTAAATCGTTGCACTGATCAGGTACGGCAGACAGCTTATGCACGAACTGTGGCCTTCTGACGCGAAATCACGAATCCAGTTGCACAACTGAGGCGATACTCCGTTGGCACGCAATTTGATTAGTGCATATATGTAATTAATTTGGCATCCCCAGTCGACAGCAATCATTAATTCGCGATAATAAAGAGCTAGTTGTGTTCCACAAGAACGATGTGTTCTGAATTCGAGTTACTTATTCGCCGATAAATCGTTTTCTTCGATGTAATCGGTACGCATACAACAGAATGTGTATCTAGCATGTTCCAAAACACCGCGCATGAAAAAGGGATTTATCAGGGGCTTATACTTCGCGTTCTATTGATGACAGAGAGATAGGTTCAAATGTTTAGCATAACCATTGGGCTAGTAACCATTTGTGTGTCCAACAGAATAATCTTCTTAGTGTTGCTACCCTACAGTACAGAGTCAAAAAATGAATGTTACACATTTCCTCGAGCTCAGGCAAATAGAGCAAATCTATTGGTTTCTTTGCATTTGATGCGGTTTACAGTGAACGGTACGGGGTTTATGGAGGCACTGTCAACTCATGGGTGGCCTCTTAGAGAACAGGAATGAACGTTCTTTTACCATTTCTTCGTACCAAAACTGAGCCGTTGGTTCCAAGACCCCGTAATACGTCTCCGTTATCATCAGAAGGGTTCTGGAAATCCCATTTCGTAGTACTGAAGTAAATGAAAAATCTTTCCGTACTTGAAATTCAGGCTTAGGCGTAAAATTAGTTCTGCCTTATTTCAATTACACATAATAAACTATTAAAATTTTACTGAGCAATAGAATTCTCTTCATATGAGTGACATGAACTGCTACAGGATGGAAAAAAGAAAACCAGTGGAAAATGCCACAATCAGTGGAAAAAATGCGAAGGTATGGCTGTTTATTTAAAATTTTCCCACCGAAAAGTCAGGCATCAGCTGCTTCATTCTGAATTTCATGGCACCTTCAAAATATTCCCAAAAATTTTGGCATGTGAATATATTCTTTTTGATTTTGCACGAGATGGTGATAGTGGCAGTGGAAGAAAGACAGAAAGTAATAAAGCCTGGAAGATAGTAAACAATGGTTGTGGTATAGAAAGAGCGAATGAGACAATGGCATTGTGAGAGAAAGAGAGGGACACACTGGAAGTGGAACATAGTATATAGGAAAGAACAGTGCTAGAGAAAGAGTGATGGAGACAATTAAAGTGGGGGAGGAATAAGGAGTAGGAAAGGTGGATGTGGTTGAGAGTCAGCAATAATGAGAGACAGAATCTATGACAATGACAAGGAGGAGGAGAGAGGTAATGAAAGCGAGAAGATACAGTAACAGTGGGAATGAATGATTGAGATAGTACCAGTAAATGATAGTAAGAGGCAGACAGTGACAATCAAAGGAGACTGTAGTAGAAGTAGTAGTACAGAACGAAGGAGACTGTGGCTGTGAGACAGGAGTCAATGAGAGAGAGGCACACACAAGGAGATAATGACAATGAGCTGGGCTGGACAAGTGACTGAAAATGGGCAAGTGCAAGTGCATGGATGTGAACGACTTTCAGCGATGAACTAATGGGTTTTAGCAAGTTGCAGTTATGAGAGCTAGTGATAGTTTAATGTGAGTTGCGTGTTAAAAAGAGCGCGAATATATTTGCATGCCCAAATTTTTGGTAAAATTTTTGGAAGTGCTGAGGAAGGCAGAATGAGGCAGCTGGTACCCCCTTTTCCACTCAGAGTCTTTTAAAGAAACAGGAACATACTTGCATTTTTTTGTGCTCCGACAGGAACTTTTTTCAAATGGTTCAAATGGCTCTAAGCACTATGGGACTTAACATCTGAAGACATCAGTCCCCTAGACTTAGGACTACTTAACCTAAGTAACCTAAGCACATCACACACATCCATGACTGCGGCAGGATTCGAACCTGCAACCATAGCAGCAGCGCGCTTCCGCACTGAAGCGCCTAGAACCGCTCGGTCGCAAACGTCGGGAAGCATTTTTCCTCTGGTTCATAATATGTTCTTTAATCCTCCTGCAAATCGGCGTTAGTGAAATGGATCTGCAATTTGGTGGAACGATTTCAGTTCTTGAGGATTGGTGAGACCTCAGTAGCTTCCCAGTCCTTAAGTAGGGATGTTTCGACGAACAAGAGGTTGTATATGATTGTTTGCTTCTGCCAAGTACTTAAATGTGAATTGCAGAGTTATCATGTAGGTATGGAACTCTTCTAAAAGCATACTTCGAAAGGAACCTAAATGGTATGCAAAACTGGTACAACTTAAAACCTAGTACTTCTGAATGTTGTATTTTCCCATTATTGTAAAATCAATAATAGAGAATTTCTCGTAATTTTGTGGATTCTATGATGTATAATTAACCAAAATAACAACGATGGTCAACATTTGTGTGACCAATTAGGTAGACTCCGTCTCCACTTAGTTATTTTTAGCAGCACCACAGTGCCAGCCTTTAGCTACATGTGGTCTACAAAATAAATAAAAGTTCCTGTGATTGCCTGCAATCTGATGATTTGCCTGCAGGGGTCATAAATCTTGCTGCTGGAATAAAAAATCATGTCTCAAGACTATAAGGTGTGTGATTGCTATCTCTACTTAAATCAATCAATACAGTTCGATAATTAAAAAATTTAGCACACTCTGCGCATAAGTTCGATTTAACAGTAGTTTACAGCCAATGTAACTAACTATTTATGACGTTAAATATTGCTCTTATTAGAAGTAAAGGGGATTTGGGAAATTTTAATGTGACATAATACTTGCGAAAGTTCCGTGATACAGCAATCTCGCATGCTAGCTGGCACAATATCCCCTAAATGTTTCGCTGGAGAGTCATCGATACTTTTTTTTTCTCTGGAAAGGTATGTTCCTAAACTAATTTGCGCATGTAGCTCACGAAAGTGATCTTTTCGTTGCTTATAATAGAAGATTTTCACATTTACGAGCGAAAATAAAACGAATTGCTCTTTAATGGAACAGAGCGCAATTTGTTTCCTTTTCATTCGTAAAATAGTTGCAGAATTATACATGAGGTAGTGTTGAAAAGTAATGCCGCCGAAATTTTATGTGAAAACTCTTAAGGCTTTCCGAATAAAACAAATGTTATTAACGTTCTACATCTTTATTCTTCATGTCTACATACTTGTAGCACTCTACCGCTAGAGGGCTCCGACTTGTAGCCTAAAACAGGGCGGTGTGTAGCGTAATTATGTAGGCGCGTGAGAATCAGTGTGCAGCAAACGAGTTTCGAAATCGAAGAGTCCGCCCACACATGGAGAACCCTGTCCAGCAGCATGACAATGCCAGACCACACACGAGCGCTGCGATATCTGCGGCAGTCCGACAGTTTGGGTTCACTGTCACCGATCATCCATCCATACAATGCCGACTCAGCCACAACCGATTTTCATCAGTTTCCAAAACTTAATGATCACCTTCGAGAATTGCACTTTGATGCCGATGAAGCGGTGACATCAGAGATGAGGTTGTGGCTCCCACAACCATGTCAAAAATTCTACAGTGATGGTATCACCAAATAAGTGTCCCGTTGGGAGAAACGTGTTCGTTGCCAGGATGACTATGTAGAGAAATAGATACGTAGACTTGGAGGATTAAGATGCAGAAAGTTAATAACCTTCGTAGTAATTAAAAAAAACGATTCGGAGGTACTACTTTTCAGCACGCCCTCATATTTTTAACAAGTTACCGTTTCACTGATATAGGAACTTGAAACGACACAACGAAAATCAATATTGGCAGAAATTGACTTTTCCAGATTTGTTTGTATCTTTTCTATTCCGTTATGTTATATGGAAGTCGAAACCCGAAACAGATATCGTTACACTAAGTGGTAGGGACCTACCAAACTTTATATTGCCTATGAAGGAGTAATTAACCGGCGTCTAAATAACATAATAAAACTATGCGCAAATGAACTTGTTTACTTCTGTGCCGTTTCGTCACTAATGATATCATCTCGATAGCTCAGAAAATTATAGACGTCCTTCTTTTTGTGTTCAACGACTGATTTTGTGGTGCAATATATCCCACATAGTTCTGAGTTTGTATGTACAACATCAGCGTAATGTCTTCTGCATGATAATGTGTTGACAAGGTAAATGTTATTTTTGCGACTTCGTTGTACGAAGTAGTTGTACTGTTGAAAAATTTAACCTTCTCATTCAGCAAGTCTTGAAACTGTTTTAGGATTACATAACCTGTATGGCTTTATTTTATAGTTGTTAGTATGTTATTAGTACGTTACTTTTTATGGACATTCTCTAGTCATTTATTCTTCGTGAAAACAGGTAGACGATTGTCACGGAGATTGTGGTTTATAAAGTAAAGAAAGGAGAGCATTCATAACATGTACCAGAAGTAGATAAGCGTTCATTTAAGACTGGAGATATTATCTCACACAAATGTAGTAGGTCAGCTTGTTTCTTTAAACGGAGATGTAGGATTAAATATGCTTTTACCACGCGTGTGTTGGATGCATAATCTGTGCACTGAAATGGTAGTATGGCTGTAAGAAAATATTTCGTCTATATTGTCTGAATTGACGAGAGACAGGATGCCAAATACTACTGACAATAGAAAACGATATTAAATTACCAATACTCACAACGTTGTAATCGACGAGAGTCCGTAAAAAGCCATTGGTTCTAAGACTTCTATTCCGTTACCTTGTAGATGGCTGTAAGGTGGAAGAAAATTCAATAATTACGAGTAGTTATGATGGGAATATGGCAAACAAGTTGATGGAAAAGTTATGAAACTGATGTCACTCACAGTGTGCGCAAATCTGGCAACCCGAAGAAGCTACCGTTGTTTATAACGGAGATATGGTTATCTTGTAAGTTGAGAATGTGTAGTCGCCAGAGATTGCGGAATATCATGGCGGGAAGTCTAGATATACTATTGTTCCTCAGATCTCTAGAACAGAATGGTTCATCAAATTTCGTATTCACATATGAAATCGTATTTATACGTTTACAGTCAATAAGTCTGTGAAATATAAAATCCCAGAGCTAATGTGAGTCATTGCGCAAAACCAGATGTTATAACTCATTACCATTTAAAGTAGTTTTTTCTGTTACTTACAGGTAGACAAGTCGGTCCAGTTTCGAAAATGAATCTTCATTAAGTGTCTCATTCAACAAATTATTTGCCATATAACTGTGAAAATAAAAATTACTCCATTACTTACTCACAAACAAATAACTGGATTTTAAGCGAGATAATAGTGACGTGATGTAGGAATATTTACAAAGTTTTCTCGCAGTCTTTACACTAAATGTTATTTAGGAACAAGTAATGTTCTGAATAGTACTTACAAGCGATTTATCTGAAATTCAATGACCGCCGGGAACTCCGTCAGGCCAAGGCTGGTGCAGTTGATTTTTGTGTCGTGGCACACGCATCGAGGTTCCGTGGAGCACTGGAACGCTGAAATAAGTACTCATTTGCTTGGTGACCGGCAGAGTGGCAAAATAATGTACCTTAAACTATTTGACTTATAAACATACTAACTCGCTTGTCGTTTGTTCTGTCGAACCTTTCGTCGGTTCTGAAATCTGTGTCGCGAATGATTATGTTTCAGATTGTTTAGAGATGAACGTTTCTCTGTATTACTACAAGGGAAACAATTATTCATTTTTTTTAGACGGAATCCCTAGTCTGGATATCTCATTGTCATACCTATTACAGAAAAGATCTTTCGCTATGGAGCTGTATGGAGCTGTATGGAGCTTTTGACTGTGTACTGGACAGTAATCCAGTACCTTAAGGTACATGACAGTGGTCTTACGTACTCTGTTTAGGCGTGAGTTACCATTTGTCCTAACAGCATGGTTTCGAGTTTAGGTCCCTAATCGTCTTCTCTATTAGTTTGAGAAACATTAAGATTGGTTTTAGTTACGAATCACTTGGTATTATGGGCAACCACAGCTGTAATGAAACGTTTCAGGTGATAAAAACAGCAGTAGCAGCACCAGAGGGATTTATTAATCACGACTGGTTTCGTGTCGCTTTTGGTCACATTCTCAGATAGCAAACAACTGACCTTTCAACACACAGTGTCCTTGAAACTCCGTAAGGGTCAATAGCAGAACGCGTGCTTTGTAACGCCATTGCCACGTAGGAAGAAAGGTGACCCGTTTTATTTTCCCTAATTGAGTTTTAATTTCATTATGAATTGAAAGGTCAACAGTTTGCTATCTAAAGGTGTGACTAAAATGTGACGAAACTAATAGTACTTCTTAAACCATTTTGACTCAACTGTCATCAATTGATATATGATTTAGCTATTATGATGAAGAACCGGATGAACAGCCCGACTCTGAAATGGCTGCTCTCGTGTAACAGAGAATCACTAGGTTACTTTCTTTTGTCAGTTTTTTTTCAGCTGTGTAATACAATTCGGAAAATGGAGAATGTTCCGGAAGAATGAAAAGCAGCGCTACCCTTTGTCGTTCCACGAGAAATTCTACGAACTTCTGTTGCAGGGTCTGGATGGACCTGAAGAGTTCCTGGGTAAAAACAAATAGAATATTTTGAGTATAATCTCGCTCCTATGTTGAACACTTTTGACTATATTTTTATGGCCTTTACTCCGAAGAGTTGTTTAATGCAGCCTCCACAATGGTCTTTCCAGTGTGAGACCTTTCATCTCTGCATAGCGGTCCTGAAACTTTATATATGAACCTGCTTACTGCAGTCTAGGTGTCGGTATTCTAGTATTTGAACAGTATTGACAGGGAATTTGGGGCGGTGGCAACTGTGTCCCAGAGATTCTGTGATAGTTAGGAACGCCCAACATCGCAGTTAAGAAATAAATCCTTAGGATACTATCCCACTTTTGTTAAAATGGCGGCACTATTAAAAAGTGAGGAAGAATTAACCACAGAAATGAACCTCTTGAAACACATAGCTCGACAAATAATCCTCAGGTTCTCAGCACAAAACACGGAGCTCATGAGAAACAACAGATCTGAACTAAAAATTTTCTTAAATTGAGATACACGTGATTCAATAAGATACGAAGTCACTTATGTCGGTAGGAATGTGCAAGAGACGGGATTAGAGGAAATGTTGGCGAAAATCGAATCGTAGAAACCGAACATGGATTGACAAAAAACATCTACAATGAGAACTGTATCACCTAGGACGAATGCTTTTATGCCAGTGAATGCTTACGGGTAACTAGTGTGGAAATCTATATATTTCCTAAGAAAAGAATCCTAAGAAGAATCACGGATACAGAACTAAATGAAGACGATTATTAAAATGTCACCCGCTTAAGTACTAACAATGATTTATTCACTCCTCGTCCTGTTTCAGGGTGTTACAATACCATCTTCATAAGCGTAAAAAAACCATAACATACAAAAGGTGAGGAGGGGGACAATGTAACACATCTGGAAAAACCACGTAACGTGTAGAAGGTAGGAATAAGCGAAAACGAACCAAAACCCAACAGCGTACTTTATATGTTCGCTATCGAGCAGCCGCACGCTATGGACGCTAGCAAAGACTGAACGGAAGGTCACGAAGAAGGTCTGGAGGCGCGGAGTGGCGCAGGCGCAAATGTGTGCGAGAGGGAGAAAACTGACGTCGGTATTAACGAAGATATTCGAAATCGGGACTGACTCGTCCGATCGTTGAACTAGTTCAGTTAAAAGAACAATAACACTTAAGCCAGCTGTGGTAGGCCGTCAGAATGGATAACTCCCAGTCATGTAAAAATATTTGATGTATTAGGGAACAAGACAATGGCTCGTAGGCAAAATGAATGAACAGGCGGTACAGTGTGAGCACTGTGTTTGTTTTTTCTCTCATCCCGCCATACCGGACGTTACATTTTTAGGTCTGTTTGGTTATTTGGATCTCTCCTCTTTTTTCTAGTCACACCCAAGATGCAGTGACTTGGAGCCTTTGAACTGAGTGGCCCGACCGCTTGTAATGCATAACCAAGTACAATTACTGAGTCTCCTTTTTTCCTTAGTGTGTTCTTCTGGTTTTTACACATGCGTTGTATTATATTTTCCCCGGTTTTACGTACCTGAAAAAGGGATTTTAACTTCCAAAACCGGTAGTGGACAGAATAGATCATTATTACAGCTGAAGTGGATGTCACTCTATTAATCATGCCTCTCAGTTCCGGATGTCCTATAAATCAAATTTTGTGTAAATCAAGATGGATTGTTACTTCCGATAAACAGATAAGTACAGGAGAACGTGGAGACATCAATTGAGTAGGGGCGACTGACGTTTCTGTGATACTTGTACCAAATCACTGAAATAAACTAAATAAATATGTTACTACGGAAGGAGAAAGACCACCATGAAGACATAATTCTAGAAACACTAAAGCATCTGATCCGCAGACGTTAGAGTGAAGGTATATTTTTAGGGAAAAAATACGTAATTTATTTGTTTATAAGATGAGAGATGCTATAAAAAAGATTTTCGTGCTCGGACAGAAAAACAAGGTAAACCGGTCAGTGAGCATATGATAGTATACTGCAAACAGAGAAGCACCTCCGACAAAGAAAATGAATGATTTTGTAGGGTGTTTGTATTTTAATTTAGAAAACAGGTCGAAACAGAGAAAGAAAATAATTATTACATTATTCTGAAATTGGTGAGCCACAACCAGCAGTTCAGTGAGATACTGTTTCTGCAGATGTGACAACGGATAATGCCACATCAATACCTAACCGACTTAGGCCATTGCTTGTTGTTAACTGGCTGTTGTGAGGCAGCCAGTGTTTACTTACTGCAGCCGTCTTCGTCAACCCAAGTGTCCTTGCAGTCCAGGAAGGCGTTGCAGCGCAGTGACATGTTGAGGCACGGGCCGTTTCTGCATTTAAATGTGTCCTCTGGGCACGTCACATTCTCTGCAAAACGATTACAAAAAAAAATATTTAGTTCGTGAACGGGGCCTACAGAGAAGTTATAACACCGCATCAGTCTTCAGTATGCAATGCCAGTTGTCACACATTTGGCCAAAAATGCATTATCTGACGACAAAAATTACGGTTTAATGCCTCATTGCCCGTATTCGCCTGTTGTATTAGCTGAAAACTTCTGTTTCTTACATGTAATAAATAATGTGTGACGGCAATTTTCATTAAGAAGGCGTTTGTGGAATGGCAGGGAAGACCAGAACTGTATGTGCCTCTGCTGAATGATACATTACTGTTGCACCTGATGTGAGGTAACTCCAAACATGTTCCGTCATTCAAGAATTTGATTCCAAAAATAAGTGGTGATAATCAGTCAGAAACATTGTTATTAAACTCTTGGTACACTCTGATCAAGTCACAGCCACATGCCAGCAACACCAAATGTCTACATATGCTACTATGGCATATGTACAGCGTGAAAGGTACAGGTCATTCGTTGCCAACATATGGGTCCCTGTTCACTTGATAACATACTGCACTAATGTATCCCAGTAAAGGTCTGCCCTCCAATGTTACGTTTGCGTCAGTAAAAGTCTACCTTCCACTTTTACGTTTGTGTTAAAGTAATAACCAACACCCTAGAAACAGACCCTGATATTATCCATAGATTCGGTGTTATTTCTGTAAGTCTTAGTGATCGATGAAAACGAGTTATCTATTTGGGTTCAAACACTTCAGAGTCAGTGATTTGGTAAAGGATGACTACTATTAATATAGAACTTGTCGAAAGTCTCGTATCAAAATACTTTGTGATGCACTTTAAGTATTTTGAAGCTGGTGCATTTAATATGTTTGTTGAGTATAAATGTTGCAACCAAATGTATTCTTTACCATTAAGATATATAATCGATGTGAAGTGGATTTTCTCATCATAGACAACGTAATAAACACAGTAATACCTTCCCAGTATGGTGGTAGCAAATGCTCACTAAAACTGCTGAAGGAGACATGTTGCTTTTTCGTGTTGATGTAGTTCAGTTCATTAGTCAAACCCTTACACAAACTGAAAAGCTAAAGAACCACCTGAGGATGTTTATGTTGGATGCCATTAACAAGGTTGTTGGTAAGTTGATATGTGAGCGACGTGTTGCTTGAATAAGTAACTTAGCATATACGAATAAAACCACAGAAAACATTGGGATCATCAGAGGTGGTTTTTATTGTGGAGAAATATTGTCTTATGTGGTTCAGTATTCCACTAAAAGCATTTATGGTGCGCCGAACAAAGCACACTGTCTAATGAATCAAAGAGATGTTACGCTGGGGTTGCTGTTGCATTGTTAAAGAAGAAGCACAAACTCATGTCCAACACGGTTTGGTCGGGAAATTGGACTTACCGTTTTCCAGTCTATTCTCCTACCATTAGCCACATATCAGTTAAGCTTAGAATTGGAATTTTTTTATTATAGTAGACTGTGTATTAGAAGATCGCTGCACTCAAATTGATGTGCGTTAACGACGAGTCACTGCGGTCTGTAGTTTGAGTTATCGCGATATCTTCCTTTAATTCTCATAAGATGTTACCGGCAGTTGCAACAGCATAAAGTATCCATTACGTCGCTATGAGCTGATAGAGCTTCGTATGCCTGCAATATGGGATTCATTGTGAATACGGCAGGCTGTATACTTTCTGGGTACATCAATCCATTTTTCAACCTTCCACGGCAGATATTGGCAACGTAAGAGCCTGACAGGAGACAAATTTGCCCCTGCTGAGCGTCCCTAACAGGGAACCAAATATTTCTTCTTTTTTTAAAACTCAGTTACGTATTTGCCTCGTGTTCCCTGGAACAGCATAATCAAGGAAGCGACTGAAATAACGGATCAGCCGACTGTCACGGCAGCAACGACGAATTGCCGCCACGAAAATGGGGCGGAGCGGACGTCAAATTCTTTTCCGTCGTTCGTTGCGGGATTAAAATCCCCGCCATCGACGGTTACTATTTGTTTCCTTTCTCATCAGCGGAATTTTCTAGTGTTTTTCTAACTCTTGTCCTTCTCCGCGTTTGTGATTATTTTCTTTTCCCTCTTCCCTCTGCTTCTCATACGTGTGTCATGGACGTACGAGTGTGACGTACAGCAATCGTCGCAGTCCTGCATTCTCGGATTCTATCAGTAGCTGCGCGCAACAGGGTTGACAATGTAGCTGATGGTTGGTCGTCTTCCTAGTGTCATTCCTGGCAGTATAAAATTAAAAAGCTTACCACATTTTGGTGGAAAAAGGAACGAGAAAGAGTGTATGTCGTGAAAGGTTGCTAGCAACCCACAATTTGACGTAGTTGGTATATTAAGAAGATTTTGTTGATGTTGACGTCTTTGACAAACTAGATTTCTACAACGACAAACTTACTTCCCGCTACAGGAGATACGTATGCACGATCCAGTGTCGAAACTATCACTCTGAAGAATGTGAAGTCGAAGACTTCGCTATAATACTGCTGTAGTGTTAGATCTAAATAGTCACGAAAAAATAAACAATTTCCAAGTACAACAATGCCTCCACATTACTGTCGACCTATCCTTTGTCTGACTTCATTCAGCTTTCGTACAATGTAAAGTACTTCCTCTCCACAGAATGAAATGCCGGGATGAGAGGCTGTGAGCCAGAAGTCGATTTCCACAAGAGCCCTGTTCAGAGGAACTGACAAAAATGGCTCCATGAGTCGCCCAAACATTGTGCGGTAAACAGAATCGAACAAACATATAAGCATTTCATCTCGTCGAGTACAAATCACAAACGGTTTCATTTTATTCCCCAGAAACTCCCAGTGCTATCTTTTACATCGTTTCCTATGTACACACTGAATAGCAGTAAGGGAAATGCAATCCTTTATTATTCGCTTCTTACTTACTGGCGATGACATCACTATTAGACACAGAATGAATACGGTAAGAAAAGACGAGTGAAGTAACCACATAAAGTCTGCTGGGATTATAGTCGTAAAATAAAAGTACCTACGTAATTGCAGTCCAGCAGCAAGGATATAAAATTCATGTACGGGACTCATACATTAAATAGCTCGCACACAATTTAACTGTGAATAGAGATGCCGACATCATGACAGAAACTAATTATATCAGACTGATATCTAGAAAAATACAATCGTCGTAAGAAGCAAGACAAAATATGGAACGAAGATACAACTGCTTCCCGCATCTCTTTTACGTAGTCAATCCTGCGACATTTGTCCACATAAGGCTTATGTGGTCTTGTTGTCAAGAGACGTCCAGGTGAATATAAAATAATGATCGATGATGTACGAATAAATTTGTAAACGGACGTAAGTGTTATGATGAAGTAAGTGAGTACAAAAGAAGTCGTAGTGATCATTTCTGCAGCGCATCAGCGAGGGAGGTTCGTCTGAAAGCATGGGGTTGTAGACCTGCGAGTACGGGAGGTACCCAGACAAGCTGTTAGGCTAAACACTTTAACGATGTTGATGATGATGATGCCTACGCTATTCATACACTGACGAAAGAAATCGCAACAGCAAAAAGTAATTAATTTAGAGAAATGACATTTAGGGAATGCATTTGTCTAGGTAACATATTTAAGTGCTTAACATCACAAGACATCAGGTTGTAAAAAAGCACGCGATCAGCCACTGCAAATGTGTAACACAGAGCGTCTCAAAAGTAACGCTACAACTACGAAGTCTTATAGCACCCAAACTAACAACATATTCACACAATATTTGGCTTATGTGACAGGTGAACGCACTTAGTTTTGTTTGTGTGTGTTCCAGGTTCCATGTGTGTAGCATAATGGGAACCGTTCAAGAAAAGCCTCACGTGCAGAATGATTTATTGACACCAAGACGGATACCTAGGTTCAAAGGAACATCCAAACTACCATCGCGGGCTTAGATACTCCTGTGGTACAGGAATTTTATGCAGACAGGAGCGTGGAAGTGAAGCAACATACTCCCGCCTGGAACAAGTGTAGCCAACACAGAACAGATACGGTTGGCTTTAGATCGTTGACCAGGAGCTGCAAATCAGTAGGGCGGCCATGCACCGTGTCCATTGGGAACGTGTACAGATGTATCCATACCAGTTGCAGTTGTTGCATACACTGAAACCAAACGACAGGCCACAACGTATGCAGTTCGCCGTGGACGTTCTCCACCGTTTAGAAGAGGATTGTCTAACGAAGCCACATAGCATGTGTATGGGGCACGCAATCCGAATACTGTAGTGAGGTGTTTTTTGATGGCTGATCGATTTGTGGGACTATTCCTTTTCTCAGAAGAATCATTTACGTCTAACAGCTACCTTGATATCTTCTATCCGTTTGCGTTAACGCAACTGGCTAACCACCAATACAGAGTCGTTTTCAAAAATTATGGTGCACCGACACTCATGGTTCAGACTGAGCGAAAAGCTCTAGACCACGTGCTTCCAGATCACTGGGATGGCAGATGTGGTCCAATTCGCTGACCTAGGTCACGTGAAATTTTTCTTTCTAATGAGGATACCTCAAGGAAACAGTCTATCAAACGCCTGTCAGCCACATCAGTAATTTAAAGAACCAAATGGCAGCTGACATCGCCACAGTTGCGCATACGATGTGTCGAGAGTGGACACAGCTTGAAAACAGACTGGATGCTGTGCTTGCCACCAGAGGCTCACTTACTGAAATTGGTGGAATGGCTTAAAAAATTTGTGAGACAGAGTGTCACAAAAGCTAAACATGCTCTGAATATCATCATTAGTTCGAATACCGTCACAAATTAATGCTTTATTGTACGAGTTGTAGTGCTCAGTACTTACCTGCAATTTATTTTTGTAATCTCATAGAGGGTTTTTTGTAGATGCTTTTGGAGATGTTACTTTAATTTTTCCACTTCAATCGTTTGATTGAAATATTCTTCTCTCGTTTATTGGTAATAAATGTAAAATATAATTAGTAAAAAAGTAAAGTTATTAAATTATAATTAGCATTAATTCTGTTTAGGAGGTTATTTCACCTCTGGAAAAGAAAATTATGAAATTCTTTTTTACGTGTATAAAGATATCTGTTTCATCTAGGATGTTATATTATCGTAAACGAAACACACTGAATATAACAATTACACACATTGTCCATTATAATTATCCGGGCTGTTATGCCGTGGTCGGTTGATGAATTCTGTGGTGATTCTCAACGTTTCGTCTCCGACTGCGGGAGACATCTTCAAGGGAGTCCGTAGCTCGATGAAAGGTCCAACACACACACTGGCTCGCTACTGACTGCCGCTAAATTCCGTGTCCGTGTCGTAATTTACAAGCCCACCAGGAAGATACAGGAATACCTTAGACCTGCCAAGGACGCTCGCAAACCATTGGAAATATCTGGAGTGTATAGGATCCCATGCAGCTGTGGTGATGTTTATGTGGGTACCACTAAAAGAACTGTTTCAAAACGTTTGGAAGAGCACAAGGGAAATTGTAGAAGAGGAGAAACGGAACGATCAGCTGTTGCGGAGCATGCTTTCCAGCCAGGGAACCACAATATTCGTTTCGAGGAGACGCAAGTACTAGCGGCCACGAGCGGATATTACAAAAGGCTCTACAGGGAGGCAATCGAAATCGCTAAACACCCAAATAATTTCAACCGAAAGGAGGAGGGCGTCAAATTAAACGGTATATGGATGCCGGTGTTAAAGAAGATGTGTACCACTCGTCCACTACTGGGTGATGGCAACGGCGATGAACGGCGACGGACAGCGGCCAATTGCACTGACGTTTTCAAAACACGTGACGTCACGCCGCGGCGCGGGGACGCGCGGACACGGAATTTAGCGGCAGTCGGTAGCGAGCCAGTGTGTATGTTGGACCTTTCATCGAGCTACGGACCCCCTTGAAGATGTCTCCCGCAGTCGGAGACGAAACGTTGGGAATCACCACAGAATTCATCAACCGACCACGGCATAACAGCCCGGATAATTATAATGGACATGATATTTCCGGCCGTGAAAGTCTACATTTTAGTATCAATTACACACATTACCTAAATGACGGAAAACATTACGGACGAACAGATATCTTTGACGAAAAAATACAAAGCTAGTATTGTATAGTACGCTGCCTCATCCACTACACTACGAGGACATGCTAGAAACCAGCTAAAAGGTAAAGTAACATTTAATGTAACTTGCCACAGCATATACACTGATAAGCCGAAACATTATGCTCACCGCCAAACGCGACGTTGGATGCCGCATGGTAGCACTGCGGGAACGTGACGTGGAAACAAAAGTATGTAAGCAGAGCAGAGGCAGAAGGGGGATCACCATAGCGAAGATATGGACTGCAAATGGGGAAATGCACTGAGGTATGCGACTTTGACAGAGGGCAGGTTATTATTACGCAGAGCCTGTAAACATCTCGATAACAGCGAATCTGGTCGAATGTTCGCGTATTACTGTCGTGAGCACCAACGGAAAGAGGTAGAAGAACAGTGAAGCAACGACTAGGCACTAAATGGTTGGACTTCCACGATTCTTCATAAAATGTGGCGTTCGGAAGATTGTCTGCTCTATAAAGTACGACAGATGGTGATCTGTGGCATCTCTGCCGAAAGAGCACAACGTTGGTGCACGCACAATCGTTTCGGAGCACACCGTTCATCGTACGTTGTCGAACATGGAGCTCCACAGCAGACCACCCCTACGTGTTCACGGGGCACAGGACCACCGGAATTCGAGCGTCGATAAATGGAAACGTGTCGGCTCCTCGAGTGAATCACATTTTTGCTACTCTAGCTCGATGGTCATCTCCAGTAACGCCGTCACCGAGGTGAACGGCAGCTCCAAACGGGGAGCCTGCCACGGACACAGGTTGGTGGGAGCACTATTATGCCACGGGAGACATTCTCCTGCGCTTGCATCGGGCCCGTTGTAGTAATCGAAGACCCGCTGACAACTGCGAACCACGTTCATCCCTTCATGCTTACCGAGGTTAGCGCTCTAGACTCTCATTCAGAAGGCCGACGATTCACACCCGCGTTCGGCCATCCTGGTTTAGTTTTTTCGTGATTTCCCTAAAACGCTTCAGGCAACTGCCGGAATGGTTCCTTTGAAAGGGCACTGCCGATTTCCTTCCCCTTCCTTCCCTAATCCGACCTTGCGCTGCGTCTCCAATGGTCTCGTTGTGGACAGGACGTTAAACACTAATCCCGTCCTCCTTCGTCTGTGCATCATGTCTTTCCCGACGGCGATGTCGTCTTTCAGCGGTATAATTGTCCGCGTACCGGAGCGTGTTCCAGTTGTTTGAGGAGTGTTATAGTGAACTCACGTTGATGTCCCGGCGACGAGATTCACCTAACGTAAATCCTATGGAACCCATCTGGATCGCTGTCGGTCGCCGTCACCAAGTACACAAATAAGTGGCCCGTTATTTACGCGAATGACAGCACCTGTGCCTAAACACCTAATGCCACGTTCCTCCACAAACTTACCAACAACCTGTCAGTCCCATGATACGCGGAATCAGTGATGTATTACGTTACAAAGACAAACCACCGATGCTGCAGGTGGCCCTACTGTTTTGGCCTACCAGTGTAGCATTATGTACTGTATTAATGTGTATCTTCTGGAGGACCGCTAACGATGGTCATGTAGTGCTGTACTGGTCTCTTAGAAATAAAAATAAACAAGCAATATATATATATATATATATATATATATATATATATATATATATATATATATATATATACAGGGTGAGTCACCTAACGTTACCGCTGGATATATTTCGTAAACCACATCAAATACAGACGAACCGATTCCACAGACCGAACGTGAGGAGAGGGGCTAGTGTAATTGTTTATTACAAATCATAAAAAATGCACGGAAATATGTTTTTTAACACAAACCTACGTTTTTTTTTAAATGGAACCACGTTAGTTTTGTTAGCACATCCGAACATATAAACAAATACGTAATCAGTGCCGTATGTTGCATTGTAAAATGTTAATTACATCCGGAGATATTGTAACCTGACGCTTGAGTACCACTCCTCCGCTGTTCGATCGTGTGTATTGGAGAACACCGAATTACGTAGGGATCCAAAGGGAACGGTGATAGACCTGAGGTACAGAAGTATGTGGTATCAGAATGATGGTGCACCTGCACATTCCTCAATTAACACTAGGCTGACCCTTGACAGGATGTTCGACAGGCGTTTCATAGGACGTGGAGGACGCATAAATTGGCCAGCCCGTTCTCCTGATCTTACACCTCTGGATCTCTTTCTGTGGGGTACGTTAAAGGAGAATGTGTACCGTGATGTGCCTACAACCGCAGAGGATATGAAACAACGTATTGTGGCAGCCTGCGGCGACATTACACCAGATGTACTGCGGCGTGTACGACATTCATTACGCCAGAGATTGCAATTGTGTGCAGCAAATGATGGCCACCACATTGAACATCTATTGGCCTGACATGTCGGGACACACTCTATTCCACTCCGTAATTGAAAACGGAAACCACGTGTGTACGTGTACCTCACCCCTCATGGTAATGTACATGTGCGTCAGTGAAAAAGACCAATAAAAAGGTGTTAGCATGTGGACGTAATGTGCTGTTCCAGTCTCTTCTGTACCTAAGGTCCATCACCGTTCCCTTTGGATCCCTACGTAATTCGGTGCTCTCCGATACATACGATCGAACAGCGGAGGAGTGGTACTCAAGCGTCAACTTTAGGTTACAATATCTCCGGATGTAATTAACATTTTACAATGCAACAAACGGCACTGATTACGTATTTGTTTATATGTTCAGATGTGCTAACAAAACTAACTGGGTTCCATTTAAAAAAACGTAGGTTTGTGTTAAGAAACATACTTTCGTGCATTTTTTATCGTTTGTATTAACCAATTACACTAGCCCCTCTCCTCACGTTCGGTCTGTGGAATCGATTCGTCAGTATTTGATGTGGTTTACGAAATATATCCAGCGGTAATGTTAGGTGACTCACCCTGTATAGGGTGTCACAAAAAGGTAAGGCCAAACTTTCAGGAAACATTCCTCACACACAAATAAAGAAAAGATGTTATGTGGACTTGTGTCCGGAAACGGTAAATTTCCATGTTACAGCTCATTTTAGTTTCGTCAGTATGTATTGCACTTCCTCGAATCACCGCCATGATTTCATACGGGATACTCTACCTGTGCTGCTAGAACATGTGCCTTTACAAGTACGACACAACATGTGGTCCATGCATGATGGAGCTCCTGCACATTTCAGTCGAAGTGTTCGTACGCTTCTCAGCAACAGATTCGGTGACCGATGGATTGGTAGAGGCGGACCAATTCCACGCTCTCCTGACCTCAACCCTCTTGACTTTCATTTATGGGGGCATTTGAAAGCTCTTGTCTACACAACCCCGGTACCAAATGTACAGACTCTTCGTGCTCGTATTGTGGACGGCTGTGATACAATACGCTATTCTCCAGGGCTGCATCAGCGCATCAGGGATTCCATGCGACGGAGGGTGGATGCATGTATCCTCGCTAACGGAGGACATTTTGAACATTTGCTGTAACAAAGTGTTTGAAGTCACGTTGGTACGTTCTGTTGCTGTGTGTTTCCATTCCATGATTAATGTGATTTAAAGAGAAGAAATAAAATTAGCTCTAACATGGAAAGTAAGCGTTTCCGGACACATGTCCACATAACATATTTTCTTTCTTTGTTTCCTGAAAGTTTGGCCGTACCTTTTTGCAACACCCTGTATATATATATGGTGGTCCATTGATGGTGACCGGGCAAAATATCTCACGAAATAATCGTCAAACGAAAAAACTACAAAAAACGAAACTTGTCTGGCTTGAAGGGGGAGACAAGATGGCGCTACGGTTGGCCCGCTAGATGGCGCTGCCATAGGTCAAACGAATATCAACTACGTTTTTTTATATAGGAACCACCGCTTTATATTACATATTCGTGTAGTACGTAAAGAAATATGAATGTTTTAGTTGACCACTTTTTTCGCTTTGTGATAGATGTTGCTGTAATAATTACAAACATATGGCTCACAATTTTAGACGAACAGTTGGTAACAGGTAGGTTTTTAAATTATAATACAGAACGTAGGTAGATTTGAACATTTTCTTTCGGTTGTTCCAATGTGATACATGTACCTTTGCGAACTTATCATTTCTGAGAACGCATGCTGTTACAGCGTGATTACCTGTAAGTACCACATTGATGCAGTAAATGCTCAACATGATGTCCTTCAACCTCAATGCATTTGGCAAGACGTGTAACGACGTTCCTCTCAACAGCGAGTAGTTCGCCTTCCGTAATGTTTGCACATGCATTGACAATCCGCTGACGCATGTTGTCAGGCCTTGTCGGTGGACCACGATAGCAAATATCTTTCAACTTTCTCCACAGAAAGAAATCGGAGGACGTCAGATCCGTTGGACGTGCGGGCCATGGTATGGTGCTTCGACGACCAATCCACCTGTCATGAAATATGCTATTCAATACCCCTGCAACCTCATGCGAGCTATGTTCCGGACATCCATCATGTTGGAAGTACATCGCCACTCTGTCATGCAGTGAAAAATCTTGTAGTAACATCGGTAGAACATTACATAGGAAATCAGCATACATTGCAGCATTTAGATTGCCATCGATAAAATGGGGGCCAATTATCCTTCCTCCCATAATGCCGCACCATACATTAACCCACCAAGGTCGCTGATGTTCCACTTGTTGCAGCCATCGTGGATTTTCCGTTGCTCAAAAAATGGTTCAAATGGCTCTGAGCACTATGGGACTTAACATCTGAGGTCATCAGTCCCCTAGAACCTAGAAATACTTAAACCTAACTAACCTAAGGACATCACACACATCCATGCCCGAGGCAGGATTCGAACCTGCGACCGTAGCGGTCACGCGGTTCCAAACTGAAGCGCTAAGAACCGCACGGCCACACTGGCCGGCATTCTGTTGCTCAGTAGTGCATATTATGCCAGTTTACGTTACCGCTGTTGGTGAATGACGCTTCGTCGGTAAACAGAACGCGTGCAAAATATCTGTCAATCTCCAGTAATTTCTCTTGTGCCCAGCGGCAGAACTGTACACGACGTTCAAAGTCGTCGCCATGCAATTCCTGGTGCATAGAAATATGGTACGGGTGCAATCGATGCTGATGTAGCATTCTCAACAACGACGTTTTCGAGATTCCCGATTCTCCCGCAGTTTGTCTGCTACTGATGTGCGGATTAGCCGCGACAGCAGCTGGAACACCTATTAGGGCATCATCATTTGTTGCAGGTCGTGGTTGACGTTTCACATGTGGCTGAACACTTCCTGTTTCCTTAAATAACGTAACTATCCGGCGAACGGTCCGAACACTTGGATGATGTCGTCCTGGATACCGAGCAGCATACATAGCACACGCCCGTTGGGCATTTTGATCACAATAGCCATACATCAACACGATATCGACCTTTTCCGCAGTTGGTAAACGGTCCATTTTAACACGGGTAATGTATCACGAAACAAATACCGTCCGCACTGGTGGAATGTTACGTGATGCCACGTACTTATATGTTTGTGACTATTACAGCGCCATCTGTCACAAAGCGAAAAAAGTGGTCCAACTAAAACATTCATATTTCTTTACGTACTACACGAATATGTATAAAAAATGGAGGTTCCTATTTAAAAAAAAACTCAGTTGATATCCGTTTGACGTATGGTAGCGCCATCTAGAGGGACAACCACAGCGCCATCTGGTTTTCCCCTTCAAGCTAGACGAGTTTCGTTCTTTGTAGTTATGTATAACTTTCGTTGATTCTGATTTATTTTATTTATTATGGAGTATTTTGTTTTAAAGGTCATTTAATATAAGTAATTTATTTTAATATATTACAAATGATTGAATATATATAACAGAGGAAAAGAAATCATAATTGTAAACCATGTCTCATGGAAAGGGGTCAAAAGTCGACCCTTACCACCGGTTAATATGAAACCGTATAAAACTGTCCAATAACATGGAATCGATATAAACGACAGATAACGACTTAGCAGCTCGCAGGTTAGTGCAGAATTTCTGTCAGAGCATTTGAGCTGGGACACAGGTGGAGGGCACAGTAGAGTGTCTCAGTAGGGGAGACAAGACAGAGAGACAGGCAGGCAGCTTACCGCAGTGCAGCAGGTGGGAGCCGTCGGCGCAGCCGCTGCGCTCGTGGCCGGACTTGAAGCAGACGTCGGTGCGGGGCACGCACTGGCCGCTCAGGCAGCGGAACTCGTCGCGGCCGCATTCTCGCCCGCGGCCCACTGTCGATCCAACCACACACGCGTCAGCCACACTAGCGCCACAGGTAGCCGAGCACTACAACTACTACGAATACCTCTACTTAGCTATACATATGGGTTCAATAAATAGTGACAATAGCTTAATGGCGTACTCTATGAAATACGGCAAAACTGAATAGGACACGAACATACAACTTTGTAACCTGAACTGGAGTCGCATTCGTGTGAGGCCGATCGCATATGAATTCATTTCCGTTGACATCGCACACAACACAGTGGCCTTTCGGAAAGCGTTCTCTCGTGGCTACCACGACAACTCTCAGACGAGAATAAAGCCACGCGAATAGGGTAGTCTCTGCTGCAATTAATGCGGAGCATGTTTCATTCCTGCACCGTACCGTCACAAGGGACGAAACGTGTGTCGATCTTACGACACGAAAGAGTGAGCAATCATCACAGCCATCGAGCACTCCTCACATCCCCCATCGGTCGCAAGATGCAGACAGTATCATTCTCATCGAGCACTCCTGGTATCCCCCATAACAATATGAAAACAATTACTTTCAAGAAGAACCATGACGGCAGTGTTTTGGAACACTCTGGGCGTGCTGCTGGTTGATTGACTCCCTCATGCAAGGACCGTGGATGCTGGAACGGCTGCAGAAAGCTGTAATATCAAATGAAAGGGATGGTTTCCGAAAGCAGCGGTATTGTTCCACAATAACGTCCGTCGATACGTCGTAACAGTTACCTGAGTTCTGTAGCGGGTTTCCGGTAGACTACACTGGAACAACGTCCTTGCATTTCGGATCTCGTACCAAACGATTTTCATCTCTTCAGATCATTAAGGAAGCGTCTGGCCTGGTACCCACTTCAGAATCAATGCTGACATGTGTAAGACCGTTTTTAAGTTGCTCCAGGATCTGTATCCTGTACCTTAGTAACTTTGTGTATCTTATTTATCTTTGACGTCCTCAATAAACGTTTCCTCTCAGAGGACTCGTTGCCTTATTTTTTTGAGCAACCTTTGATCATAGGTGGAGATACAAAAAATGTTGTGTAACCAATGAAAGTACGATTAATTGAAAGCTTTATTACCTTCTTATTAAAAGGTCATAAGAATGTTGTAATAGATTACACAGTTCAACAACGAAATTTTTACACGAGGAAAAATACCCAGTCTTTTTACATAGTCCAGTCACATTAATGTAACCACCGCATATGTTAGACCTCAGTGTGGAATAACCACTCACAGACGGGAGGTGGAAGCACCAGCAGTGAAGGGTATACAAAGCGTGTCGGGGGTACGCGAAATACAGCGCAGTCATTTTCGTAATGCGGAAACAGCGCGATTATGTCCAGAAAGCCATGATCATTTCCTTTCGGGACAAGGTTGGAAGCATTTCCGAAACTGCTACGTTTCTAAACGATAGCGTGCCGCCGTGGTTAAAGTATACTGTGCATGGAAAAACGGCGGTATGCAAAACTGGCGCTGAGGTAACTGTGGTTCACGATGGTCCGTAGATACCAGTGGTAAATGACTGCGGCAGGGATGCGTACGGGCGGATAGACGTGCAACTGTTGAGTAACTGACCGCCCAGATGAAAGGGCTACTAAGTGTCTCCTTAAAGACCGCTAAGCAGACGTTGCTGCATTTGGGCCTCCACAGAAGGCGCCTGTTTCGTGCACCCGTTATGACTGCTGTTAATCGGCTATGAAGACTGGTTGGTTGGTTGGTTGGGGAAGGAGACCAGACAGCGTCGTCATCGGTCTCATCGGATTAGGGAAGGACGGCGAAGGAAGTCGGTCGTGCCCTTTTAGAGGAACCATCCCAGCATTTGCCTGGAGTGATTTAGGGAAATCACGGAAAACCTAAATCAGGATGGCCGGACGCGGGATTGAACCGTCGTCCTCCCGAATGCGAGTCCAGTGTCTAACCACTGCGCCACCTCGATAGGTACTATGAAGGCTGGAATCTGGACGGTAATAACGCAACTGGACGTTCACTGAGTGGCAACACGTGGCTTTTTCAGATTAACCATGCGGCCATCTGGCAAACATCCAGAAACTTTAGTCGGATGGGTCCAGGCCGGAAGAGGGAGCCTTATTGTCTGTAGAATGCTTTCGTGGCATTCCTAGGGCGATGTCGTCATTCTGGAATGCTCAAAGGATCGACTCAAGTATGGATCTATCCTTGGGAACCGGGTCCATCCCAATATGTCTTTCGTTTTTCCTCAGCAAGATGGCATCTGCCAGCAGCACAAAGCAACGTTTCAATCTGTTCGCAGTGTATGTGCATGATTCGAAAATAACCAGGAAGAGTTTACTGTTCTCCCTTCGCCACCAATCTCCCCAGATTTAAACCAAGCCGAGACTCTGTGGGACCATTTAATTTGGGCTATTCGCGCCATGGAAACTGGACACAACCGGTCACAGCAATAGAGACGGCGTGGCTTCACATACCTCTCCAGAACCTCGCAGACTCACTTTGTTCACGTCTTCCGCTGCAAAATGTGGTTATTCAGGCTTTTTAAAGGTGGCCATATTATTGCGATTGGACAGCGTTGATTATACCACTCTAAGTTGGAGAATGACAAGAATTTTTCAGATCCCGTTTTCGTTTTATACGGAGTTCGTTATGTCCTTATTTCTGTTTTTCAGTTCTCGATTTCTTGTTATATCAGGAATGCCACTGAAATCGTACTTGAATTCTGTGTTTAACGCAGCTGTAAGATACACATAATATAAAGTGAGTCGACGACCTTGTCCTCGTGTTCAGATATATCGATCGGTGAACACGTGCTACACGTGATATTACACCAGTCTTTTGTTTATAGCTAACAATGAGATTGACGGCCTGTCAGGAGCGCTCCATTGTGTGTTGTGAATTTTACGAAAGTTTCTGAGTTATAGCATGAAATCAAAACTTTTGTTATTCCCTGGAGATGCACTTATAACCTCACAAATAGATAATTCTTTGCCATTTTTCGTTTGTCATACATTTCAGTGTTATATGCCATTAAATTTATATATGACAAAAATAATGTTATACATGGATTCAGAAACACTCAAATTATATAAATCCATTTACATATTCGTGACATTATTAAAAATTTTGATTAGAATACGAAAAATTTCTGTATCAGTATTTCAGTGAAAATATAGACACCCTGTATCTAAGAGAACTAGAGTCATCTTAGAGAAATGGAGCAATATTTGTGATTAGTGCATCGAATTAACCCCAAAACACAGTCAAAATTTTGATTAGAATATGGATGTTGGGCAGTTCTGCGCTTGTTAAACTATGGCCCATTATAATATGTGAAGAAGATGAAAGTTTCAATACCTTTCAAATGTGATCTAATCTATATTTTCAAGTGTCATCTTCAGCTTCAACACACACAAACATAAATAAATCAGATTTTCTGGCTTTGTAAAATACAAAAGGTTACAATTTGTTGTCTAATGTTGTGTGTAATGTCGGGTTACGCTTCTCCCGTCTATAAGATTCAGAATGCGGTAGATAACAGCTGTGTGGCCGATGTTACAACTATCGATTAACGAACGATATTTAAGTAATATCGAAACTGGTTAATGTATGGTTTGGAGGCATCCTACGACATCGAACTCAGCATTTACTTCTTGAAGTAAAGAAATTACCAGATGTGAAAGGCCGAGAGAGTTTTATAGGATCGTTATTACTAGTGATATAAAAAGCTCATTTTGCATCACCTATATATCAAAGAACACGCATCCCTTGCTCTATAAAACACTTTGGTTCTTCTTGGCTCATATTGCCCATAATGCGGTCGAGACATTACTGCTTGACACCCGTCGACATCGGCCATCCTGAGGTGTGGAGGATACCTGCGGCATTGAGCAAAGCAAACTTAAAGTGGTCCCAAGCACGCAAGAGCCAGGTTCAATGTCACCATAAGCCGCTGGTAATTTCAGTCGGTTGCTACCCACCTCCTGGAAGAAGGTGTTCACGAGATGGGCGGTTAGCTTTCGGACCTGAACTCATCGTCAAAATGATGACAATGGAACTGGATAACAGGTTGAAGGACGCTACACAGCCCTCAAATTGCTCCCTATAGTGATCAGAGGCGTCTGACATCTGTATGTGGTACAGGCACAGATCAAACTGTATACATACACAACTCCACGCTGAACCCGTCGCACTTCGTGGCTGCAGCGTGCATTGCTACCTTGCCACCTTAGCAGCGTTAGACAACGATCATCAAGCGTCAAACGAATCCCGCACTCGGCAGCGAAGACAAACCGGCTTTTTTTGACCCAGATGTCGCTTTGAGGTCCGTCCTTTAGTACCACAGTGTAGAGGTTGTTTCTACCATTGCTCATAATGGGCATCTAGAGTCCTAAGTTTTGGTGTCTACGAGACACAATTAGCAGACAGCAACCATGAGCTGGTGTTACGGACCCAGAATGAACACTAAGAGACTGATCTTCAGTGTCGTTTGTGTTATGATAAGAGTTGAATGTTCGAATGGACTCGCTGTGATGTATGGCAATTCAGCGTCAAGTAATGTTTGCAATTTGAACTTGAAATGACTTCAAGGCACGTCAACAGACAGAAACGTGTACACAAATCGAACTGTCCCTTTCGCCATCAGAGAAATAGTAGTGACTCTCTATAGTGAGAAGAATGCAGAGTAAAATGGTTTCCACCCCTAACTATATGCCGTACCCACTGCTTTCGCCTGCGCCGATAGCTACCGGCATCACGGACACGGCCGACACATTGCCTGGGCGCCAGACTGCAGGTGAAACTACTATGGCACACCTAGATGTCAACAGCACCGCAAGTGCGGAGTACACATCACAAAACACTTGGTTGTATTCAAAGCATGCCGGTCTATTTTGAAGTAGAACTCCAGCCAGCACCAGAGAAATCTGAGCCACTAGTTACGTTGCGAGAGGAGCCATCCTCAAGACCACAGGTGCGCACACCTCAGACAACAGTCCCACAGACGGGAGCCTCCACCATCCACCCGTTCTCCAGGCATCAAGCAGATCTCACTCTGCCAGACGAGCATTAAGGGAAGCACCCAGCCCCTTTCGTCCAGTTCATTTCGCTGAGCCAAAGTTCCAATGCAGAACGACCTCTTGCCTGCACACTACATGTTTGCAGCAGCAGCCCAACCTCGATGATACCACACTGCAGCCACTAGGAGCACCCAGACATTGGTCAATGAACTGTGTGGAGCTTAGACAGTTAACTGTGCCCTGTGATCACCATCAGTATAGAGCAAACGAACTTTGACTTCCTATGATTAAGGGCGTAATTGGGCTTAGGATTTATTATCTCGTTCATAATTAGTTCAGTGAATCTGGTCTCCTTGATCCTATCTGCGCAACACACCAGCCTTCATGTGTTTAGGCACAGACATAGACTAGTTATTGGTATATGAATCATTTGTTCGTGACGAACTTCATCTGAACTGAATTAGCCAACGACAGTTTAGTTGTGTTTCACTTATTTGTGTTGATCTGGCAGATAAATGTTAATTGCATACCTACTGGGACACGTAGGGTACATCGACAGAGATGAAATGCTTGTGTGTTACTCCTATTTCTTCACGCAAACGCCCATAGTAATAGTTCTATTTTACATTAATTCCAGATTCTGAGTGAACTGACTTCTGCTTTCATTTCTAAATGTCTGATACTGGCCAAAAGGACACAAACTAGTCCAAGATGGAGATTTTTCTTTATTGTATTTTCTGATAAGTTTGTTTTGCTTTACTCATCGGGACTGTGTTCTTCTTTTTCATTCAGTGGCGTAATAGAAGTGTTGCTGGTTTCCAGCGTTTTGTCCCATCTGAGTGGGCGATGAGAATACAGATTTTCCAGTTTCGTTCCACCAGCTGGCAACGAGTAGTATAACTGGCTTCCAAGTCAGCGGTGACAACTTCAGCCGACGTATCGTTTACATCCCGTGTTGTCAGTGCTTCCACACACGTTTTACGAACTATAGTGCCATTTAGGTACGTAATTTCAAGTGTACTAAACAACTTTTCTCTTTCCAGCATGACAATTCAGAAGTGAGACGAGTTGTTGCAGTTGCTGCATGCGACTTGAGCAAGAACAGAAGACCCATCTGCAGACTGTGGCACGCCGGGACGCTGCCCAACTCAAGGCTTTCCAGCAACTTCAGCGCCAGTAGGACCTTCTGCTGCTGACGCGGACATAGGCGATGACGATCTGTCGCGTCCGTTTCACGAATACAAGAACTCTGCCTCAATCACAATATTGGAGCGACACTTCGTGGCCTTTTCAATTCAAGGCGACACATATCAACGGGCTTTTCTGTTAGCATGCTTCGGTGCTCTCGTCTATCAACTTAATTCTGGTGTAGATCTCCACACCTTACCATACATCAATCACAAATTCAAACATACCGTCTATTATGTTTCACAAGCAAATTTCAGTGTTCAAGAGCACGCCCCCCTCCCAAGTCCGCTTCCATGATGCTCCTATTCTCTCCAACACACAATAGTTTTCAAGCACAATAGTACTCGTGCGCACGTTTCTCACTCCCAAGTCGTCTTCCACAGCGCTCCTGTGTGCTCCAGTGTGAAATTTCAGTTTCGAGGCGTCTTGGGTGATGCAGTGGGACGCCCTGCCAGTCCTTCGGGCTCGAACGTACACCCACGATATCAAGTCACCTTCCGCAACACAGCTGGACTCTTGCCAGTCGTCAGTGCTTATCCGCACAATAACAATTGCGAGGCGTCTACCATGGCATAACGGGACTCCCAGCTAGCTTTTTCCGTCTTCCCATCCTCTTAGTTCTCCGCTTCACCCTCCTCTTTCCGAGACGTTGGCTGTATTGATTGTTATCCATTATAAACAGACTGAAAGCCAGCAGCGCTTCACTCAGTACGGGCCACCATACGCCCTCCAAGTACGAAATGTTTACCACAATACATTGCAGGGTGCCTTTGCATTACCAGACACCCTACAGATGAAACAACTTTTCCAGCACTTCCTATGAGGTGTTCTCGTCATACTTCTTTTCCGAAAGGATTCATTCATCCAACGATTGATTCTCTTACTGTTTTGCTCCCCGTACCCGATGTACGCGCATGTATCAACCTCTGATCCTGTCAATATCGACGTTTCCCTACAATCATCAGACGCCTCTGACAGCCTGTCAGCTCCTGCGTTAAGTGATGTTGCTACTACACATGCAGAAACTGATGATTCATTCGCGGTTCTAGTTCCTGCACACTGTCAATCTGCCGTTTGGGTGGCAGCTTCTTTGACTGTGGCAGCAGCGCAGTACCACATACTTTCTCTTGCCTCATCGCCTGCCGCCCACCGGAGGTGCCACATGTATCTTCGACTTCGCTTCGCAATTGGTTTGCATTTCTACGGACTTCGGTCTGCTGGTTTCATTTCTCGCCCCCCTCTCGCCGACGACTCCGATGCACCATGATCTAGCTCTCAGGGGAAAGAATCGACTGCCGTTGCAGCTCCTCATTCAAAGACTCAAGGGCGCTGTCCATCTCTTTGAAGTCATAGGCCAACCAGCTAGTTTTTCCGTCCTCCCGTCCTCTTAGTTCTCCGCTGCAGCCTCCGCTTTCCGAGAGGTGGCGGTATTGATCGTTATCGTTTGATGTTGGCCATCATCGTGCTTCGTGTCCATACCCTTTCCTACCCAAATCTCAACCATCTTAAGTACAGCCGTCTTCTAATGGATACAGTCGCCCCCTTCTTCTCGCTTTCACTTCTTTTAGACTGAGGAATCGGCTAGATACAGTCTTAATTGGTCCATCCAAGATGAGTCCTTAACTGGATGACAACAAGGCCACGTACACAGTCCTTTTGCCTTTCTCAGTCAGTCCATTGCTTCCATCTGGGTAAGTTATGCGAGGCACTGATTGGACTTACAAGGGTTCATTGTGGCTCCCTCTTAGAAATCGACACGAAAAAATTCCACTCTAAAACATGGACCAAGCGCCACCAGCGAGCTGTCTGTCCACGATGAAGAAACTACATATTTCCTCTCTCCACATATGCAGTGGACGGTCCCTGTACATGTCAGCTCCAGTTTTTGCTGCCACAGCTGGGCTGCCCATCAGAGTGTTGTGAAGAGTTTCCTATCCCTTGAGTCTTCTTGTCCAGTGAAGGTGACAGAGCCATCAAGAGTGATCACACCCGTGGACATCTAAAATGATTCCAAGGGGCCTCATCAGATTGGACGCTCAATCAACACAGGGATCTCAATCTTCGAGATGACGCCACAAATTTTTCCCTTAGTGGGGAGGGACCTGGTATCTCCATTCATATCAAGATGGGTAGATCACATAACTAATGAGGAAGTATTGAATAGGATTGGGGAGAAGAGAAGTTTGTGGCACAACTTGACCAGAAGAACGGATCGGTTGGTAGAACACGTTCTGAGGCATCAAGGGATCACCAATTTAGTATTGGAGGGCAGCATGGAGGGTAAAAATCGTAGAGGGAGACCAAGAGATGAATACACTAAGCAGATTCAGAAGGATGAAGGTTGCAGTAGGTACTGGGAGATGAAGAAGCTTGCACAGGATAGAGTAGCATGGAGAGCTGCATCAAACCAGTCTCAGGTCTGAAGACCACAACAACAACAACATCAAGATGGCTCCACCATGAATAGCTTGGGATGAGGATTGGACGAAGGGGTGGGCGGGAGGGATGTCCCGTCCACGGCCTTCACCTGCAACCATGGCTATCCGCAATAAGAAAATAGTCAACAATTGGCTGCACTCCAGCTCCACAAGAGAATCTCCCTTGGCAGACCCTGTTGTCAACAGTACCGTAAGCGCAGTGTATCCTTCACAACAAGCTACGCTACGTCCAGAAAAGGCTAGTCCGGAACTGAAAAGAAGACAACCTTATAAAACTAAGGATTGACGCAGTTATTGAAATTTAAGGAACATAGATAATTATTGAAACTTCCTGGCAGATTAAAACTGTGTGCCCGACCGAGACTCGAACTCGGCAGAAGTAAAGCTGTGAGGACCGGGCGTGAGTCGTGCTTCGGTAGCTCAGTTGGTAGAGCACTTGCCCGCGGAAGTTCGAGTCTCGGTCGGGCACACAATTTTAATCTGCCAGGAAGTTTCATATCAGCGCACACTCCGCTGCAGAGTGAAAATCTCATTATAGATAATTATTGATGCAGCATACATAATTAAGCTGGCGGGCTCATTGCTCCGCAAGACTGGCGATCAGTCGCTGCAGAACGGTCACCAAAGAAATTATCTTGCAGTGTGTCTCCAGCGCGATTTAGCAACATGGAACATCGGATAAGAAAGACATGCGAAACTGGGATCAGTTGAACGTATTGTACGGAAATGTAATTCAGTCACGAAGGATGTGGTTTGCAAAATCCAGGATTAATCTTTAGCAAGTTGGAGAAACAACTCAACAGTTGAGTATTACTCGTGTCGATTTATTGCAAGAGACAGAGATGGTATGAGGAATAGCAGCGTAGTTATTCACGGATTCGTTTATTGAGATGGAGAGTGTCAGAATAATGTTCATCAGACTCCAGTGACAGACGCTAGAAGAGACGTGTTGTGCATCGCAGACAGCTCTTATATTAAGATTCTTAGAGTCTGCATTCGAACAACACACATATGCTTCAACGTATGGGGATTGTAAGCTATTACTTTTCACTGTACCAATATGGTGTAGGAGGATTCGAGACGAAATGTTTGATGCAATACACTTGTGATGTATCAAACCTGCAAATAACATCAAGTTGCCATAAAAGGTCGCCTAAGCTACAAGGTAATCTCACCGTGCGACATTTTCAAGGTGCTCTCGCTCTCTTACGCGACGTACATAACGGCCACTTCGTTAACTTATTGGTTTACCCTGAGGGTAACCAAAGAAAGAAATCAACATTTTATGAAGGTTGAAAATTGGATCTGAACTTAACATTTACAATAATATTGATTTGCTAGAAAGAATAACAGACAAACAAATAGGTTTAAATGTTCATTATATGCCTAAAATTCGCTATACATAAAAGCCAGTTTTACATTATTTAAGTTCCTGTAATATTTCTGCCTTAGTCAGCCATCATATTAGGCTCCAAGCTGTTCCCAGAGCAGTGGATAAGCAAGAAGTGTGTAGATGACGAAATGTGGTGTGATGTACCTGTGACAGATGTTAGGTTCGGTACCATTCCCGTGAGAAAGACCGCCGGCACAATGCTACTGCTCTGTGATTGGCTGCTGTGTTCGGAGCAAGGGCGCCAAAACGTTAAAGTATAGTTATTATTAGTTAAACTACTCATTGGAATGACTTCACTTTTTAATATAAATATCTCTCAACAGCTGACTATCAATCAGTCATTTTAGAATTATTAAAAACAATTTAAATTAAAAACAAAAGACTGACGAAATTGCAGACGAAGCACTTCGGAAGCGGTCGGGTCACACCTTTTCTGGTATGGCGCGCGAAGTGTTTCGGGCTGTTCACTACTCTGGATTAGGCAGTCGAGAAGAACAGACATGTTGTCTGTCGCGGAATGTGTTTGCCAGTATTCAGTATTAAAAGATTCGTTCCGGTAGTCATGAGGCAGAGACACGTGCCACAAATAGTGTAAAGATACATTTTCGTAAATATTGTGTTTGATCATGTACTTTGCTGTATCAGAAGGTGTTGTATTAAGATTATGTAGTCTTCTCGTGTGGCTATATTAAAATACGCGAGTGGCATCCCAAAGAAGTGATACATTATTTCAGAACAGAACCTCTCTGAAAGTCAGTTTCAGCCTCAAGATACAGAACCTACGACCTGCGTGTTGTTTTCTGCGCTGGGGACATCAACTTGAAGACAGCAGGTTAGTGAACTATAAGAGAACCTTCGTATTGCACACAGTGCAGTGGAAACAACTAGGCGCCTCACTTGTACTGCATGCACAGAACAAATGCGCTCAGTGACACGTCACCTGCAGTAATGCAGAGGAGGTAAAGGAGGATGACCGTTATTAACACCAACAATCAATTCGTTCTTCCTTTCTTGCCGTAATCCGACCTGTGAGAATACAGATTTATCATATCAAATTGTTCGTCTCGACCTCTCCTATACCTCTGTGGTACGTTGTAAACACTTATCGTTTAGACACTGCACGTCACTAAATGACAAGGTGGATTAAATAAGGGACAAGCAAGGGCCTACTGACACTTGTGCTTCGTGCCGTACATGCAATTTTCATAATTTTAAATTTGTACTCTCCTTTTAAATCATCGATTACCTAGTAGAGGGCCTTCCTATAAAGTTACCAAGTCATCTGTCACTATCATTTAACACATTAAGCTGGATCATTTTGATTCTGTTAAGTTCCACTAAATGCCTTCATTAAACGTTTAAACCGTAGATCACTTTTGTATAAGGCAAGAATATAATTCAAAATTTTAGAAGTTTTTAAAACTACGTTTAATTAAAATAGATCATATAATGAGAAGATGACCGTGAACAATAGCTCCGATGGTGTCGGAAGAGCGCAATAAAACAAGAGTGAAGAAATGTAATGAGCAGCCAAATGAAAACGAGAAACGTGAAAAAAAGTAAGTAAACTGTTTCTTATTTGAAGTGTAATCGCAATGACTGTTAATACGTTTATACCACTGTGAGACAAGGTGGTCAATGGCTTCCTCGAATTGTGTTTGTGGTTTGCCTATGAAACCATATTTGTATCGATACGTCCACCTCTTCGTCCGAAGCAAACTGACAGACACGAATAACTTTGATCCAAAAGTACGCAGATCGCACTGGAATGGATAGCAATGGTACGAATGAGGTATAAGGGTTTCCCAGCGAAACTTCTGCAGCGTACTCGAAACAATCTTGACAACATAAGAGAGGACGGACAATCTTGTCTGTCGATTTGCTTCAGATGAAGAGGTGCGTCCTCAGTTATAATCACGGTGCCATGTTGTTGTTGTTGTGGTCTTCAGTCCTGAGACTGGTTTGATGCAGCTCTCCATGCTACTCTATCCTGTGCAAGCTTCTTCATCTCCCAGTACCTACTGCAGCCTACATCCTTCTGATTCTGCTTAGTGTATTCATCTCTTGGTCTCCCTCTACGATTTTTATCCTCCACGCTGCCCTCCAATACTAAATTGGTGATCCCTCGATGTCTCAGACCATGTCTTACCAACCGATCCCTTCTTCTAGTCAAGTTGTGCCACAAGCTCCTCTTGTCCCCAATTCTATTCAATACCTCCTCATTACTTATGTGATCTACCCATCTAATCTTCAGCATTCTTCTGTAGCACCACATTTCAAAAGCTTCTATTCTCTTCTTGTCTAAACTATTTATCGTCCACGTTTCACTTCCATACATGGCTACACACCATACAAATACTTTCAGAAACGACTTCCTGACATTTAAATCTATATTCGATGTTAACAAATTTCTCTTCTTCAGAAACGCTTTCCTTGCCATTGCCAGTCTACATTTTATATCCTCTCTACTTCGACCGTCATCAGTTATTTTGCTCCCCAAATAGCAAAACTCCTTTACTACTTTAAGTGTCTCATTTCCTTATCTATTTCCCTCAGCATCACCCGACATAATTCGACTACATTCCATTATCCTTGTTTTGCTTTTGTTGATGTTCATCTTATATCCTCCTTTCAAGACACTGCCCATTCCGTGCAACTCCTCTTCCAAGTCCTTTGCTGTCTCTGAAGGACTTACAATGTCATCGGCGAACCTCGAAGTCTTTATTTCTTCTCCATGAATTTTAATACCTACTCCGAACAATTCTTTGGTTTCCTTTACTGCTTGCTCAATATACAGATTGAATAACATCGGGGAGAGGCTACAACCCTGTCTCACTCTCTTCTCAATCACTGCTTCCCTTGCTTACCCCTCGACTCTTATAACTGCCATCTGCTTTCTGTACAAATTGTAAATAGCCTTTCGCTCTCTATATTTTACCCCTTCCACCTTTGAAAGAGAGTATTCCAATCAACATTGTCAAAAGCTTTCTCTGAGTCTACAAATGCTAGAAACGTAAATTTCCCTTTTCTTGATCTTTCTTCTAAGATAAGTCGTAGGGTCAGTATTGCCTCACGTGTTCCAACATTTCTATGGAATCCAAACTGATCTTCCCCGAGGTCACCTTCTATCAGTTTTTCTTTTCGTCTGTAAAGAATTCGCGTGAGTATTTTTCATAGTGCCATAGAGAACCGCAAACATTTTGCCATAAAGGCACTGACAGTCTTCTCTCACAGTTAGATGAATGTATTAACTGTTATGAGGATTACTTTTAAAATAATCAACAGTTTACTTACACTTTTCCATCCGTCTCCTTTTCATTTGACTGCCCTTTTATAGCAACATTTAAAAAAAATAAAGAAACACAACACAGAAAATGGAACAGCTACATGTATAAATGTAGTTGCAGAAAAGATTTATTACAGCACCGTCAGTTTCTCCGTAGATTAAAAAATACCTTGTCCACAGATAGTTTTACGGAATATTTGTTGTCACAGTTAAGCTCTGAAAGCACATTGGTGACCGAAGAGTTACAGCTAGAAACCTGACTGTAGGTATGAGCAGGCCAGAGAACAGCATTACTATGGCGCGAGAGTAGGTGTCACTCAGCTGGTGCGCAGCAGGTCGGGTCGGGGGATCACGCACCGCAGCTGAGCTCGTCCGAGCCGTCCGGGCAGTCGAGGTAGAAGTCGCACCACCAGCCCCGCGGCACGCACTGCCCGCTGCCGGCGCACTTGAGCTGGCCCGCCGGGCACGGCGCCTCCTCTGTCAACACGGGAGAGCGCGCAAGGAGCCGGCCAGCTCATGCTGGCACACACTCTAAAACACAACAGGCACACTATGCGTGCTACAAAACTAAGTAGGCGGCGAGGTACGCACGAAAATCACTGCCTGATCAGAAGTATCGGGGCACCTCTATTGACTGCAGAATTCACCACTAGATGTCACTAGAGGCGGACCCGCCAATATAAAAGGAGAAGAGAATCACCGTGTTGTCAGTAGAGACCTTGAATGTGACCCAGTCATAGGATTTCACCTGAGTACAAATCCATCATTCACATTTAGGCCCTTCTAAAGCTGCCCGCCTCGAGTGTTGAAGTTGTGACGGTGAAGTGGAAACGCTAAGGGACCACCACAGTTGAACCAAGACCAGGCTGACACCACACAGTGACGGACAGGGACCGTGGAACTTTGTGGAGGTTGGTTGAAAAAAATTGCATGGAATCACCTGAAGGACCCACTAGTGTGTCCCAAAGTAGTTGTAGCAATCCTGATAGCACAATGACTGTACGCGGGCAGTTAAAAAGAATGGCTGCAGTGATCGCAAGCCACACATTTCCGTAGTCAATCCCAAGTAAAATGGTATTAAGAATGACAGCACTTGAAAGTGGATGACGAGTGACTTGGAGTGTTGGATAACACCAAATCCGATGTAACATTTCGGGTTTGCCGAATTCCCGTAGAACTTTACCTGCCTTCAAGTGTACCACCAAAAATGAAGTACGGAGGTTCAAATGGCTCTGAGCACTATGGGACTTAACTGCTAAGGTCATCAGTCCCCTAGAACTTAGAACTACTTAAACCTAACTAACCTAAGGACATCACACACATCCATGCCCGAGGCAGGATTCGAACCTGCGACCGTAGCGGCCGCGCGGTTCCAGACTGTAGTGCCTTTAACCGCTTGGCCACCACGGCCGGCTAGTACGGAGGATGGGGTGATATGGTATGGGGGTTTTCCTCACGGTTATGGTGTCTCCCCCTTATATCGCTTAGGAAAACTCTAAATGCGGAAGAGTATGAACACATATTACAGCATTATGTACTGTGTACAGCAGAGGAACAGTTCAGAGTCTATGACTGTATCAGTCTATGCTGTCATAAAGCACCACCTGTGAGGCTATGATATCTGGACAGTAACGTTCCTGAAATGAACTGGTCTGACCAGGTCCCCGACCTGCTCCTAATGGAACACTTTTTGGGTAACCTATAAGGCCGACTTCCTCCAGGCCCCAACATCCAACACCACTACCTGCTGTGGTTTCGGCTGGTAAGGAATGACAGACTAATGATAGACTACCATTCGTTGACAGGCATTCAGACCACATTGAAAGTGTCTCCAGCACGGTTAAGGCCGGCATAAAGGCAAAGGGTGGACACACCCACTATTAAAGTCCACCAATAGGTGCCCGGATATTCTTGATCAGTGTTCCGCGTCCACGACCAAAATACAGTAATATCCAGTAACGGTATGACCCAGTCCGTAACTGTGAGCGAGGCTTCTTTTGGAATTACGTTTCCTTCGAATATGTTGCAACCAACTGTGCATTGAGGTATTGGAAGTTCACTGTACCAAAGTGTGACGTTTATAGTCGAGGCGGCAGAGAGGTCACTAGAGATACGGAACAAGCTCAGATAGGGAAAGATCGGACCAAGAAATCGATCACATCCATTTCAAAGTAAACGATGCGGCATTTACCTTAAATGATTTCCGCAAACCGTGGATAACCCACAGCTCGATCGCCCGACATCGATTTCAATTTCAGTTCTTCTTTATTGCGCCCCCATGCTATCCCACGACCTCACGTCCATCGCTGCACGAGTCCGGACCAAACTCATAGCGCCAAGCATCAACTTCCGACATGACGAGCAAAAAGAATTGTATTTCGATCATACGTGTTAATAAAATCTCCAGCAGTTATTACCCTCACTGTACTTCTTGTGTTAGCAGAAGAGCCAACACCGTGTAACGAATGGAGGCCGAAATGCACGCGTTTTAGCTCACGCAGGCTGGCGTGTGGAGGGAAGAACTACACTGACGTGAGGTCTGGAACATGACAAGGAATGAGAATTCAGAAAACGGACGAAACTAGTTTGGTAACTTTAATCCAGTAATGATGGACGTCGCTCTTGACGGTACATGATTCACAATATTATCGGTACAGAATACATTCTTGAAGTAATTATAGTAACTGAATATGGCGCCTTGCTAGGTCGTAGCAAATGACGTAGCTGATGGCTATACTAAACTGTCGTCTCTATAAAAGAGAACGTATGTAGACAGTGAACCATCGCTAACAAAGTCGGCTGTACAACTGGGGGCGAGTGCTAGGGAGTCTCTCTAGACTAGACCTGCCGTGTGGCGGCGCTCGGTCTGCAATCACTGATAGCGGCGACACGCGAGTCCGACGTATACTAACGGAAAGGCTACCACCTAGCAAGTGTGGGTCTGGCGGTGACACCACAGTATTCATACCACCAGTCCAAAAGGGCATACATATCTGTCATAAGTACCTCTATATGACTACGTATACGTAGTATTTGCTTGTCCCTCCTACATCAATCTCGAAGTAAGTAATGCAGCTTGTGGCAGCTTCAGTCGTGTTCGCTCTAGATTTTCGCTAAATACGTTGCCGACGTATAGATAGTAGAGTCTGACATGGTTCATCATCGTCAGTTTCAATTCGAAAGAGAAAACCTTTCAATCAGGCACCCGGCTTAGGTTCCATACATTTGCGCCAACATCCTATCTGTCGTCGTCTCTACTCTTGCCAATTTGCAACACAGCTTGCTTCTTGTGGTTTAAACCATTACAGTATAACCTGCACTACACAATTAAAAGGTCACTTTTTCAAACCCATAAACTGTCTCCCATTACGACACAGATGTTTGAAATTTGGCTCAAAGGTCCCTACAATCTTCATCTGTAAAGGTACAAAAGCGTGGCGCATTGCGGCGTCACCCTTGAGCTCGGAAATGCGAGGTACCAACACATTCAAAAAAACGTACTGAGCTCAGAAGCTCATGTGAGGTGTAAGGTACTTTAATGACGTCACATGGGCAACAAATTTCATTATATTTCTGCCTAACGCCACCGTGGACTTAACATACGATGGGAACGTCATTACAACCCCTTTTCACCACCCCCCTTCACCCACACACACATACGCACACACGTTACGTCCATATCTCCAGTAAATTTTGCCCTGCAGTTTCAACTGAATTCTAAGGAGACTTCTAACTGTGCCAGTAACTCAATGTCATTTCGAGAAAAATGACTGATGCTGGCATCTATTTCCCCACTGTTGTAAACTATGCGAATCTCGAGAGCACGCTACATTTAATATAAGACTTAAATTTGAAAGAGATGGCTCTTCACACTTTGAAAGTGTTCTAAGGAGACTAATTGCATGAAAGAAATACCAACAGGTTGTTTCTACAAGTTTCGCCTACTCGTACTCACCACCACCCCTAGTGCTAGTAGAGTCATCTTAGTCCCACAGCATTTTTATGAAACAGTGAGTCGTGTACGTACCAAACTTGGTGGAAATTGCTCCACATGTTCTTCAATTACACATTTGTGTCTCCGCTTTTCTGTCCATACCTTCATAATAGATAACATAGAGGTGTCTTACTGCCAGAGTTCCATTTTTCCAAATATAAACTGATACGTGTGCCAGTTTCAATGTCGTTGCACCATCTCTGGCCCTGTCTGCAGTGATGAAGTGTCATCGTGATTATCGCCAAAAAGTTTGGCGGCCCCGAAAACTACGGATTTGGAATTAATAGCGGTGGAATAAGTCAGGGTGATATTGTGAATCGGGTGAAATGGTGAATTGCTTTAATTCTTTACTGGTTAAACAGATGTCTCTGTATGTATGCATGCCAACAGTCTCTGATCATCTGCGCAGTGTGCACGTGTTGAAAACCAGCTCCGTTTTAAAAACCGTAAGTACTTTGTACAAAACTGTTTTCGATGGTAAATAATTTTTATATGCTGCATGCATTTGTAGATTTTACTTCAGGTAGCGTAGTCCGCGGGAATTTTTTTATATATTGTGCCTTCTAATACTGCTTATGTACTATATAGCCTAGAAATCGTTGCGTCCAGTGTTTTGAACTTCTTGCCGTGCTATTCACCGTTTCAACCATAGGAAATGGGAGAAATGGTGAACTCGGGCGGGGGTGATACGGTGGAGGACTTTTCTAATGTGTAAAGTGTAAAGCTTTTATTTAGGTACATCCCAACCAGGGTTTTTGACAAGTCATGAAATGTTAGCGTTTCCTATCCCACGCGAGAGTTATATTCTGTTTTATCCGACGCCTCGATACAATCGTTAATTTAAAAATTAATTTTTATATATATATTTTTTGCGCGTACAGTTTGGTTTGTCAGTGATTAAAAAAAATAAATGTTTTCACTACCGCCATTGTTCCAGGCAAAGATGCCTACATTTTACAAAAGACATAAAGGATCCAACCGTGCTGACTGGACAGAAGCGCAACTTAACGATGCCGTCAAAAGCAGTGCAAAATGGAATGATCCTGAATAAAGCCTCAGACGAGTTTCACGTTCCATGGTCAACGCTGACGAGATGATTAGCAAACGGGTGCTTTACGAAAAAACCTTTGGGTAGGCCGCCTGTACTAGCACAAGAATGTGAGAAAAAGTTGGTAAAACATATCATAAAATTACAAAACTTCCCATTTGCACCGACAAGGACAGAAGTACGT